>NW_027466103.1:4177500-4777500 GCF_046127955.1 Nelusetta ayraudi | reverse complement strand
TTTTTCTCTCCGCCGAGACAAGCGGCCCTCTGTTATTTAGAAAGGAACAAAAGCACATGCTGCAGCACAGGAAAGCCTCAACCTCCGCCGGCAGGGTTGGAAGTCCCTTCAGCTCAAGGAGCACCTGGGCATTCCTAGCGGACCCTCTCGGGGTGGGAGACGGGGACCTGCGGAGACAAGGCGAGGTGCCGCTGATGGCAGGTGTGAGCGGGATAGTCACACTCACACTGGTTAAGGAGAAGCTCGGGGGGTCCGGTTCGTGCTGCTTCCTCCACGATCGGATCACGTTGCCCGGCCCGCGTCTGGGCTCCTGCGTTTGTGAATGTTTGAGCGAGGTGCTGTGAGGACTGAAGGCCCGGAGAGTCGGTCCAGGTCTCTCAGTCTTCATCCCACGGCGAGGACGCGGCTCCTCAACCAAAGGGAGGCTGTGATGTGGTCAAGCAGATGCAGATATTGAACTTGTCAGCGCCCCCATACCAACAGCATGGAAATCCAGCCCCCCACCCCTCCCAACCCCCTACTCCCACAGACACACCTCCTCCCTCAAGTATAGAAAGAGAGGCAGGTGGGATCAGAGCTCTCTGGCTTCCACGCTCTCCCTCTCTGACGGTTAACAATCCCCGTATCGAAATCCTGTCAGCGCGGTGCTTTGTGCCTACCATTAGCATTTTGTTGTGGTGTGCATCTTGAATGCCTCAGTATGCTTCTAGAAGTGCTCAATCTGGCAGGCGTCTCCAAAAGGCAATACGTCCAATACTAATGAGGCTGCTTTCATGCTCGAGTGTCGCCGCTTTTTTTTTTTGTTGTCACTTTGCAATTCAACTCGGTTTAAAGGACGTATAGACAAAACTCGTCAAACAAACAAAAAGTGTTTGTTTGCTGTGTACAGAACTAGCAGTGGAGTGACTTATTTTTTTTTTAGCAGAAAGCAATTTCTCACTTGTACTGTATGTGTGTTGTTCTCCTGCTGCAAGTGAACTTTCCAGGCCGACTCGCACTTTTCAAGTTCATTTCTGCAAATCTTCTCTATCTTTTTCATACAACATGAGGTGTGTATATCAACTGCTGAGGCTATTGCCACTTTAAATCAGGACAATTGTTGTTTTACTGATGAATTGACACGACTGGTGACACATTACCGGGGCACTGGTAATTTTCCCTCCACTTACGGAAAATAGCTGTTGTTGAATAAAAACTAAACCAAACACCGTCACAGCGTTTGTTTGGAGGTTGCTCCTGCAGAGTCAGCAGCGGAGCCTCGTTTGCTCCTCACGCTCATTGACTCGGGGCTTGTAAGGTTTTGCCTCCTGACGATTAAAGGTGATGACTGCGTGCCAGCATGAAAGGGAAGGCGGATCGTGAGTGCGTCGGTCGACTGTGAACTCCTTGTCGGAGTGAAGTGGCAGCCCTTGCCCCCTGTAGAAAGTGCTGCCTGCTGCCGTGGCTGTTGCCCACACGCTGACTAAGTAAAGGCTACATTTGCATAATTATCTATTTAATTGGTGGGCTTCTGCCAGGGTACCGTCCCTCTTTATTCGCTACGGGGTCCGCACTAAATTTGTTACAAAGATATGAGGAGGGAGATTACAAAGCATGCAAACTGCCAGCTCATGGCTTTATCCTGCCTAACCTGATAACTTTGTGCTAATAAACACTTGCCACTGCCTACGCACATCTTTTTTCCTGTAAGATAATGCGCATAACTATTTTAAAGCCATCATGTTGGTTAAGAAGCGACCGTAATGATTTGAGGCGGTATCAATGCACAGAGATGAAACTCTGAGAGAAGGGACGAGTTGGACAATGTCATTGGATGCAGCATGGGTAGGTTTTGTTTATAGTCGTAAGTAAGGTTGTTTTCACACCTCGTAGCCTGGTAGACTTGGTTCACTTGGTTCACTTGGAGTTTCAACATTCAGCTTGAGCACGATTTTGCCTTCACACTGCGCTTCGTGAAACGAACCCGGGAACAAATGCAGGAGAAAATATGAAAATAAGACGAGCGATGAACAAGAAGCCTCGGTTAATGCTGGACAACTTGCTTCACCCACATTGCTTCAGGTTTTGTTTACCGGCAATGCTCTGCCCACTTCCTGCTTTTGGTCCGCTTGAATTTGACGAAGATCTGAGCTTTTCGGCGTTGCAGAGTTTGCTTCCTTGATCCGCCTCGATTTCGATTTTGCATCCACACCTCCCCAAACCAACCGGTGTCCTTTCCGAGCAAACCAACTAGAGTTGGATCAAACAGGGCTGGTGTGGAAGCACCCAAAGAGCAGATGTGAAGTTGGCAGCAGTCGCGTCGGTGAATGTCTCTCTGCTGAGCACGCAACACATGATTGGGGTCCCATCTGCGTTTTACAGTCCACTGACACTGGAGAAGCATTAGTGTCCCCTCCCCCCTTTTTTCCAGCTCCCCCTAATTTTCATCCCGTGCTCATCTCCCAGTCTTCAGCTGCGACTCTCTGACATCCCCCACTGTGGAACAATTAAAGGGATACTTCACTCCAAATTGAAATCTCCTTAGTTTTTGAAAAACGACCAGTATTACAAAGGGATTCTGTTTTATTCACTGGAAATTTCAGTCTATATGTTTGACTGACGTCATGTTGTTTCCGCCCTGATCTAGACCGTAGCCTCCTGTAGGCAGCACGGCGCCGCATTCATGTGCGTTAATTAAATCAATCACCAGGGAACAGGTCAGCGGACTGAGCCAAATTCACTGTTGCTCTGCCGTCGCTGGCTGCTGCAAACATAAAAGTGGGAGTGTGGTTTGTTTTTCCGGGTGATGTTGTGGACTCTCTCAGCCTCCCCTCGGAGAGACGGTTTTCAAGTGTGAACCAGTCTGTGCTCCTCACGCTGGCTCGCCGTAAAGGGAAATGCAGTATTTAGGAGAATCTATGTGAGAGACTGTTGGATCAGTAACTTTGTTCCTTGTGACATTGCCTCGGCTCTGCAGGGTGTTGTGCCTTGGCTTACAGTCTCGGTTTCCCTCTGTGCCGGCGCTTGCACTCGCTCTGTGTGTAGGCTATCAGTGGTGGGTAGAGGGCTCCTTTGAAACCGACTATAGTACGAGTGTTTGTGCCCACTGCTGCTGCATTTGCTGCGCTGGGCAGCCTCTGATCAGCCTGAGCCTTGCCTGGAGAGAGCTGGCGCAGCCTCCAATCCTATTCTATGTTCAAAGGTAAAGCAGACCTCTCATAGGCCCCCGTCTTTGATGTGCTCGTCGACACCAGAGTCGTATCTCTGCCACTGCACATCTCCTGGCACACCACGAGAGCCACTCCAAAGCATGGGAGGAGAAGAAGAAGAAGAAGAAGAAGAAGAAGAAGAAGAAGAAGAAGAAGAAGAAGAAGAAGAAGAAGACGGAAAAAAAACAACTTAATTTGCAAGTCACAATGCATTTCAGCAGACGTGCTTCATATTCAATTGCGGTCCTCTTTCGCGAGCATGTTGTCATTATTTACGAAGGGAGCACAACAACGGCAGCAGAAAATGGAGAATTAAAAGAGCTGCTGCATTTAAGCCCCCAGTGCTGGTTGGCTGAGGAGCTGAGCCAGGATTAGTGCTAGAACAATGGTTTCCTCACAATGAGCATCCTCCATATAGCACACGGCTGCATCTGCCGCGGATGGAAGGCTCACCTATAAACATCTGAATTAGACCGACTTTACTCTGCTTGCCGTCATCATCTGCATTGTATAAGAGTCAAGTGACACGTTAGGTATCATTTAATTTGATATTCTGTCCCCGAGCCCGGACCCCCCCCCCACCCCTCCACCCCCCCCTTTCCCAGCGCTCAATTTGGAGAGCCTGTCACGGTGTGTAAATTAGCTGGAAATAATGCAAATGATCCCAACAAGGTGTTAAATTTAACATCACCTCGCTTGTTATGTGTTTTTTTTCCCTCCCGTGGACAGAGCGCAGAACAAATGAAATGCGTTTGGCACAAGAGGTATATGACCACCAAGGCATCTCTGAGGACTATCTGTCTTAATGATTTATACCGCCCAGAAAACCTCTGAGAATTAGCAGTTGAGGGTGATATTCACGGCGTGGTTTCGCTGCTGCAAATGAGCGTCCCTTAGACGCCTAATGAGCGGACGAGTGGCTGAGAGAAGTGAGGGAGATGCCCAAATTGCCAGCTTTTCCCCGGAAAATGATCCCACGTTAAAACAAGTGAGATTACGCTCCCCGGTCTCTAGTTAAGTGAGGAGACAGCCTAAACACTGCTTTTGCTTCTCTGAGCTTTCACCTCAGCCACGAGGTTGAGTAACTGGAGCTCGCGCAGAGCCAGTGAGTCAGTGTTCAGTGTTTATTTATCACGGGTTGCCATGAAAACAAAGCGGCGGCTATTGAATAGACATCTTGCGCGGGGGGGGGGGGACACACCTACATCACAGTTCCGCTTGGATAGAACCGAGCGCCGCCACGACTGTCCGGGGATGATGGATACGCTGTAAAGTCATTTACATCTGTCCTTGCAATCACAGGAGTTTGATTCCTCAGGATAATACGCTTGCTGGCGTCGCGTACACAGGGGGCGGGTGTCAGTCTCCGTACCCAATACTCATTAGAAGTACGTCTTGTCGAGTTGTCACGTTGGGCTTGTCTACATGCTCCGCCGTCACATGGGGGATTCTTTTTTTTTTTGAAAGACTTGCCGCATGCCTCACCTGCACTCTTTGGTGGAGTTCCTAAAATCTAAGTGTCGACGTGGAGGAAGAGAGACAAAGAGAGACAAAGAGGGAGAGAGAGCGAAAAAACATGAAATGCATGTTTTAATCCTCGGTGATAAGCTGTTTGTCAGCTGTTCAAGTTGCAGGAACAATCAAGAGAATCCAATCCCCATTCGCACACAAACACGCTCACAGACACATGCACATACGCACACATGCACACTTGGGATTACAGCAGGGTTTTTGTTTGCACATTGGACATAAGATTGAAATAGATCCCTCCGAATGTGTGGAGCTTTGCCAGGGTGGATGCTTGCTTGGTTGAAAATATCTTTCATATGATCTCAGGCATCCCGTTTTTTGTTGGTTTTTTTTGTACAATTACAGAACCATATGGATATAGTATAAGAACCTTGGGGTGTGACGGCGCATGCCGTCGTAACCACGTTTGTGAGTTATTGTCTGACTGCTCTTGTCGGGATTCCTTTATGGAAATTGGAAGCTCAGTTCTTAGTTCTAGACACGAGGGGCAAGGCTTTTTCTCTGCTGCGGCAGGCAAGTGGTATGAACAACTTTCAGACAATTATCTGATGACGAGCTTGGCTTTACTGTCACTGTGTGTCACCATCAGTTTAATCTTAAGTAATAATCTGAACGTTAGTCATGTGTTTTTTTTTTTTTTTGCCAACCATCATTATTATCACACACAACATTTGCAGCAAAGCACCTGGAAGTCAAGTCAAGTCAAGTCAAGTCAATTTTATTTGTCAATTTCAGCCATATGTACAAGACATAGAGAGTAATTGAAAAGACGTTTCTCTCTTGCCCACACTGCAGAAATATAAACATAAGTTAAAAAGAGAGAGAAACATACTAAAAACATACTGAAAACATACAAAAAATGTAGGAGGAGCTATTTTTAAAACAGCAGCAGATATTTTTAAGTGCAATGATAAATTGCAATGATAGAGCAGCATTGTTGGTTTTTGGGACTGTCAATTCCTGTTTAGGGGGCAAGCCTGCTGTTTGGCATTTGTTTTCCCGCTCTAATAAGTTCCAGTTGAAACAAAACTTTATTGTTCCGTCTTGACATGACATCACCACAGGACGGCGGCCTTGTTTGTTTTTGCGGCGCTTTAATTATGCAACGTGCTCTGTAATTCCACAGACGTGGGATCACCACATCCAAAGACAAAACCCTCTGCATAACAGTGTGTCCGAGTCAGCCCAACCCCGTTGCAGAAATATTTTGACATGGGTGACTGTGAAATAATAGGCCCAGTGTTTCTACATATGTAGCATACTATTTTATATTACATCATTACATTAGACAGCAGAGGAAATTCAATTTTAGGCGACTTTAAAAGCGTAGAATGCTATTTGAATAAGGAATAGGAAGAATCTTGTGACCACTGGTAACATGACTTGACCGCAATGACAAAACAACTAAACAATAGGGCCAAAGTCTGTTGTATCTACATATATTCCTACATCAGATTAGCTTATGGAGATTTTTCATCAAAGGTTCAGAAATGTTGTTGTTCCCCTGCTGGTGCTCCATCATTTCCTTATTTTTTTTCCACAGCTGTAGACAATTATTTAGTTTTTGCTCATTGGGAGAGGGGGGCGGGGGGAGCATTTACCTAATATCTTCCATTGTATTCAGAATCTTTGCAGTGCGACGCTGTCCTTAACCACTTGAGTAACTGACAAAATATATCATATTTCACACCATTCCTGCACTTACATACACATCTTACTCCCCAACCAACAGTCAAGTGTTGGATTGCTGGTTAAACACTCTACCAACCGAGATATTCTGTGTAATCGAACGAGTTCCTACAGTTCCGTTTCTTGCAGGTGTCCCAAAATTCTAAATTAAATTCTAAATAGCTTAAATGTGCTGCTGGTGCAGCAGTGAGCAGTGGGAGGACACAGCAGTAGCACATTTCAAGTTTAAGGTGTATTTAAATTTTTTCAGGCTGATGCTTGAAGGAATTTCTGAGCTGACTGCAGTCGAGGCAGAATGCAGCTCAGTGGAAATGAAGCCCTGGCTTTACTGGAGTTCAACTGCAGTGTCCACATTCTTCGAAAATGACTTTGGGCAAGTTTGAAGTTTCCAGTTCAACAATCATCTTTGGATTGTTCCTAAAGACACTTGGACACTGATACTATGGTGCAACAGTGATGCGTCTAACTGTTGGATCTTTCCAACGGTTCGAAATTGAATGCATAGATATACAATTACTCACGTCAGATCATATCCACATCATTATTGGCACAGCTCTGCATGCTCAGGGTTCACCGTAACAGCAAAATAATGTGAAAAGTTACCTCTCTGCTACATCTCTTCCATCTACTTTATTACTATATAATCTCCTGGACAGAGTGAAGCTTTGCAGCGACCAGCGCATTTAAACCCTTTGGAACCAATTGTAGGAGAAAGGCTGTCTTGGGATGCCCTCAGTGGAGAGCAGCTAGGCTCATTAGTTAAATCCCCACCGTGGGCTAATGCAGCCCTCTAGGAGTGAAGGAGAGTGGGGGAGAGAAGAAGACATTTCTTTGACTTCTTCTCAGGGGTTTCTTTCCCACATTTTCTTGCATGCATCAGCAGCTAAGAAGGTGATGCACGTCGCCAGTTTTGAAGTTGCCTTCAGCGTTCTCTTGGAACCTTTCATTCGCGGGTGTGTGCGTGTGGGGCGGGCGGGCGATAGCACCGGGTGCCACGCGGGTGGTCAGATGCAATGAATGCAATTGTGTCTTATGAGCAAATCCCAAATGTGACTCTGGTATTCACTACGGTAAAGAAAAAAGAAAAAAACTCCCTCAGTTTAGTGTGTTAAGTTGCAGAAGGTCCAGTTCAGCACATTGCTGACTAAATCCCATCCGACCTTTCTGTTTAGTAAGTGAAAAATAAAATAAAAAAAATATGTAAATTGTATTAATGTGTTTTGTTTATAATGATGGCAGAACTGGAGGCCACGACGCAGGCAGGTCCCCACTTAACCGGAATTTATCTTTTTGACAGTGAGAGGTGGGGTTTTGAGAGCAGTTATCTATGGCCTCCCCCTTGAACAAGTAAACAGCCCATTTATTATTAACTCAGGTTTAAGGTGAAGCATTAATCCTCTCTGACAGTTTGCCTACTTGTTAAGGCGGCCAGCTCTTCCTCCACAGCAGATGGCTCCCTGCTGCCGTTACTTTTACTACGCGGCTCTGCAAAACAAGAGCTTAAGAAGCACAGAAGGGTTCGAGCCGGACTGTCTCAATTTGGAGAGAGTCAATGCAGGGAAATTGTTGTTGTTTTTTTCAAGGCGTGTCTGTTTTGGGGATTTAAAGATTGTGGAGTGAATATGTAGTTACGTATGTAATTTTAGGGATTTCCAGCTGTCCCCCGAAGATGTTTCACCTCCCGCTGAGTTTCCACAGCAGACAACTGAGGAGGTTTTCTGGTCCTGTGTTTATCATCATCATCATCATCATCATCATCATCATCATCATCATCGTCATCATTATGAAAAAAGAGACAGTGGAGTTGGCTCTGATGCTCTCCTATTGGATGAGCTAAAGTTTGGCCCTCTTTTCACTTCCCCCGCTGTTGCTGTTGATAATTGCACAAGAGCTCCTGTAGAGCCAGCTGTTGGAAGTGTGTCCTGGCCTGAACTTGCAAACTGAGTCACCCGGACCTACTCGTTAGTCTTCCCATTGACCTGCCTGTGCATAATCCCAGATGACACCTCAGCGATCGGCGTGATGCACGCGGTGTCACCTGTTGCCCTTCTCAATGAGAAATTTGCTCTCAAACCAGAATTTCACCAATCACATAACTTCTGCGCTGACTGGACGGACTTGGATCAGTTTTGCACTGCATGAGGCGATGCCTTGATTCTTTCATCGGGGAGTACGCCTCACGCTCAAAGCCGGATTTTCTGTCTGTAGATAGGGTTAAAAAGGCAAAGCAGTCTTTAGTCTCAGTACACTGGAGAAGGAAATATCTGTTTTCTCATCCATCAACGCCGTAGCACTTGAATCAGTGGAATCCTGCGGGAATCCGGTATGGAGCTGGGAGAAAAAAGAAGCAAAGGAAGGAGTGAGGGAGTACTTTCCGACTTTAGGGCCCTGTCCCTTTTTTGAGAAGTGGTAGAACTCCCAGTGTGTCGGCCCGGGTCCTCTGTGAGGAGGAGAGAGAAGGTCCCCCTCTTGCCTGTCAGACAGAACAGGGAGTGGAGGCGATACTAATGGATTATTGCTGCGAAAGGGAATCCACATATCTGAAATGTCGACTGTCTTGTATTCAGTGCCTCCAACGCTCGCCCTGTTACAGATTTCAAAGCAGCACAAAAATAGTAAAATGATCAAAAATGTAAAAAAACTAATGCAGCCTTACATACCAATAAAGGCCAACCGTTGCAAAGAAAGTGATTGTTCATTCAAAATTCTATCCAATTTCTTTTTGTCTTTCTTACTGCGATATAATAACCAGGAGTGGTGGACTTGGAGTGAAAATTCACAAGTTCTGTTTGCTGATCAGCTCAATCTAGGAGGGGAGTCAAATCAGGTCAATTTGGAACTGATTTGTTGTGGAACTGTAATGAACATGGCAGTAATTCCCTCTTCATTGCAGATTATAAGGAGAAGAATGTATCAAACCACCGCTAAGATAAATCAGCGGGCACAAAGAGCTGCATGAATTGAGGCGAGAACATAATTCTATCATTCTTTTCTCCGTTTCACACATTCATTTCCCCTCTGTTGGTTTTGGAGAAAGAGCGCAGACGTTGCACAATGGAGTATCTGGTTCAATTAGGCAACTTTTTCCAACTCAAATGTACTTTCCCTAAGCCAATGTAGCACTCCAACGCTGATGTATTCAGCATCCATGCCATGGCAAATATAGGATTGTCTTGAACAAACAGTTTTGCGAAAATTGGGTCTTTCCCAAGATTTGAAGTTATTCATACAGAAGTTCCTCGACATTGTCGGCACACAGAGAGGGGAAAGGGAAAGATTGGCTGGAATCGTCAGCTACCCAAATGAAATGGAATATCTTATTTTGTGGGCATGCTTAATTTGGATTAGCCATATGAAAGCAATTAAACGGTGGCTTCCATTTATAGGACTGCGGGAACAGAAAATGTCAATTAAAGTGATACTGCTGGAAAGAATGAAACAAGAGGCTGCCTAAGTGCGCCTTGCTCTCGTTGCATTGTGGGAAGCCGGTGTCCTGCGTCTGTGTGTCAGTCTGAGGCCGACCGTCCCTGTCGCCGCGTCGCCCGCTCTGACGTCAACAGCAAGGTCACATGGAAGGTCACACCACAGCTCCCACTCAGCACCAGTTCAGAACCTGCACTCCTCCCAGTCAGACCCCCCGCCCCCCACCTCCCTCCTCCCCCAGTGAGCTGCTAGCTGCTCCTGTTTACGTGCGGAGGGAGACGCCTGAATTTGCATGAGTTTATTTACAGTGCACGCGACGCGGCGAGACAAATGCTGTTTGTGCGCACGCCGGGGCACTTTTACATCTGATGATGTTACGCAAGGAGCAGCGTCTGAAACGGCGAGACCGTGTCTATCTGCAGTGGCGGTTCGCCACAGTGAGGTCATTACCCGCCGTGCGAAATGTATTTGTGAAATTGTTGTGGTGAGATTCTTTACGGTTCCTTGAAGTGAAGAGTGTGGGAGGTGAACGGCAGGAGTGGCGAATGTGTGCAGCTGTTGGCTGGCTGGGAATCCCCACATCCTCCCCACTGAGGTAGTGGCTGTTTATTTACTCAGAGCTTTTTATTACGTTTTTCTTAATTGCCACGGTGCCTGAATACAAATGTAGCAATTTTTTAATTTTTTTTTAAAAAACAAAAAAACAAAACAAAACATGCAGATTGTAAACTTAGCTATAAAATTAGCCACTTATTGTTAAACACAGAGGGAAAATTTAACAACAGGAAGCCATACAAATAATAATTATATATACATTTAACTGTAAACTGTGGTAGAGAAGAGGAGAACGTGTGTGTATAGATTTTATCTCCTGGTTTTTACATAATTTCCTGTCTCTGCTTATCCTGCCCACAAGTTCGTGCTGGTTACTCGAGCCTATCAGAGCTGTCTGAGGGTGAAGGCAGGGTTACACCCTGGACAAGTATTGCAGGACCAACACCATCAGACAGTTAGCCTAATATGCATGTTTTTATTTTGTGGGATGCTGTGGGAGGAAGAGGCCCAGCGAGAACCCATGCAGACACAGGGGGAGGGCATGCAAACTCTGGAAATGCCACATGATGACGTTCTGATGCACTCTAGTGACCTAAGATATGCTTCCAATATATATCATCACTTTGATATCCCGTATATTGCCAGATAGCGTAAATCTAAGAATTTTTACATGCTTTTCCCTTCACGAAAGTCTCTGAGGTCTCGAAGCTCATACGGAAAGCCAGCAGTCTGGAGCCGTGCAGTGTGTGAGTGTCGGGTGTGAACAATGTGTGAATATGGGCCCAAATTGTGAAGTGCAAAGCGTAAATGTGTGACACAAAGTGTGAGCTTGCGTGTGTGAGTGTGAGTGAGTGAAAAGGTAGAGAGGCTGCATGTGTTTTGGTGCAAGTGCAAGACTGATCATGTGTATACTTTGCTGTATACAGTACTGTGTGTGTGTGTATGTGTGTGTGTGTGTGTGTGTGTGTGCGCACGCATGTGTGTGTGGGCCTGCGCTACACTTCGCTGGGGGCCAAAACACTAGAGATTGCTTTGATCTGGATTCTCTTTGTCTCGTCCAATCACAATCATGTCACTAACTCCCCACGGCAGCAGCGACTCATTCATGGTGCAGAGAGGAGACCCTCCTGCATGTTATTACTTTATGTACACTTCATTTTACAGGAACTGTGCCCGCAAAATGGCTCCATCCATTTGCAGGAGCCTCACAATGGTGACGGACAAAAGAATTTTACAGTCACTGTCAAGGACGCGACGCGTAGCCACATCTATTTAGGAAGAGGCCTTTGTTGTGAAGCGCCGCCGCCTTTAAGAAGTGACGGCGGAACGCAGATTCAGGCGCAAGGCGTTTTGAAGAGTGCGTTGGGCGGAAGAAAGGGTTGCCGTCGTGAGGCGGGCCGCGAGTGCGAGCAGCGGTGGGAAGCTGTCATGGCAGAAAGAGGTGCAAGGACCTCGGAAGCCATTAATCAGCTCGTTGCATGTTGTTCTCGTGCAAAGTGAGACCAGGAAGTGAAGCCCTGGCCGACATTAAGGAGCAACTGTGCAACATTTCTACCGTAATTATACAGCACCGGGGTTGTTGTGATGGTAAAATGATGTGTTATGCATGGGGAGAATGAGGCTCTTTGCACGCCGCTCAGAGAGCAGGACCTGGTCTCCCACATCCCAACTGTGAGGAACTTTGAACTGCTTTACGACATTATGACACAAACACTCACCTCCAGCCTGATGCATCTACTTTAAGCCTTCTGTACTCCTGGATGTCTCTTAGCGTTGCCCACGACTGGAGCAGCAAACTTGTTCAATTAATCCAGCATCAATTGCTTCCTGAATGTCGTTCTCACTTTCTGTGCTTTTAAAGCCGTTTCCTCCCTCGGTGTGAGGCTTAATGTTTTTCCGAACCAGGCAGTGAACGAGCGAAAGCTTGAGATGTCAAATAAAAAGTGCAAAGGATGAAGGATAAACAGGAGCGCAGTGCCGCACAGCCACGCCGACAACAAACACCGGATGGCCAGTTTCCGTTTGAGAGATAAACAGGAAGTGGTGAGGACAGCTGCCTCACTCGCGCTCTAAAAAAAGACACCGCGGACGGAGAAATAATAATCATGATAATAACATAATGATAAAATTAAACACAACAATTTTGGAGTGTTTGTTTTCATATCCCTCTTGTGAATTGCATAAATTTTCACGAGTTAAATTTATCTTTTTATTTGTTGAACGCTGGTATTTATGTGCATTTAAAAGCCGTCCATGCCGATGGCTCGTAAAACAGCAGCGCTGGCGGCTACTCTCAGGAATATATCTGTATAGATCGGAAAAGAAAAAAAAAAATAAAATGATGGAGCAGTGTTTGAATGTCCTGCGTCGTGTAACTTTCACATGGCATCAGTTTTTCCTCTGGAATTGTGTATTGTCTTGAACTAGGCAGTGGAGTAATGGAGGCGCCCAGAGAGTGACAGGCTGACAGAGAGACAAATCTGCCGTTAACCGGCGCTGACACTGAGTGATGGCAGGCAAACTTGTCGGCTTCCGTTACCTTTTTCGCAATCGAACCATTTGCATTCTGGCGCCTTCCGCCGCAACGGCTGCTTGTGCTCGTTCAAATAAAATTTAAAAAAAAAACACAACTTCTAATTGACATTGATCATTGATATGCAAATATGTGGGGAGGGGGGTGTCTGGCGGCATCAAACACACCTGCAGTAACTCTGAGCTCAAATTCTCTCTCTCTCTCTCTCTCTCTCTCTCTCTCTCTCTCTCCCTCTCTCTCTCTCTTAAACACACACACACACACACACACACACACACACACTTTCCCCTTTATTGAAATACATATGTTTTCTCATTTTACAATTCCAAACGGGACCTGCTGTGATTTTACAGTCAATAAACACAATCACTACAAATTAGGTGAAGCTGTGAAGCATGTCTGTGTGTGTGTGTGTATGTGTGTGTGTGTGTGTGTGCGTGCGCGTGCGCGTGTTGTTTTTTTTTTTTTTTTAATTTACCAGCAGACACTACAAGCTGATGATGAAACAGCAAAATAAACCTGACCGAGCGCTGCATTAGACCTTTTTATTGGGCTCATGTGATCACAAGAGAGCAATAGCCTGGAGCAAATTGATTAGTTCAAAGAGGCAGTGGGTAAAATGGGGAGAGAGTGAGGGGGGTGGGGGGTGTGGGGGGGATAAACCTCCCAGTTCCTTGTTGCTGGGGATGGCGACCGGAAGACGACGAGCGCGACGGAGCTGTCAGTCCAAACACCTGTCTGACGGCAGGAGCTCTCGCCCGCTGGCGTTTACCTTCTGGAGGGGGGGGGGTGGTTAAAGGGAAAATGCAAATAAACCCATAATGTCTTCCTCCCTGCTTTTTGCACAAAAAAAATCAAAACCAAAAACAGAGAGGGGCTTGCATGTGTGGGAGGGGTGGGTTGTCTAACAAGAGCTAATGCTGTTTATGAAAGCAGAGTTTTTGCATCTAATCACAATGTCTACTCCCATGGGCCCGCCAGTTTTTCATGCTTCCCCTCAGACTGGTAGAGCACCTCTCTTCCAGGAGCGCTGTATTTTTAGGATGTTGTGAAGCTTCCTCCGCTGCATACGGAATGAGACGCTCGCCTTTAGGGGGATGTCGAGTTTGAAGATGATGTCCTTTGGATTTGATTAATTCAGTAACGGGGAGAGAAGCTGTCCCCGACTCAAAATAGACTCCCTTTAAATGACTATATCGCTGTTGTTTTCTTACTTTTCACTCTTTGCTTTCTCTACCACTTTACCGGGGCGTCACGACAGGAAGCGCACGCGCAGGCGTGTGCGCGTGCCTGCACACACGCACACACACACACGCAGAAGAAAGTTGCAGGGCCGTGATTGAAGGAAAACTAGTGTTTTTTTTGTTGTTGTTTTTTGCATGAGCGCAACAGCACATGCGTGTGTCTTGCATTCGCGTGGAAGAAGAATCTATGCAGCGCGCAGAGAAGCCCGCCGCCTCCCCTCTTCCTCTCTATAGGCGTTACTCTTGTCTGCCGTTCTTGCCACTCTTGTCCAGAAGGCATCCCTCTGAAGTCCTGACTCCCCTCGCATTCTTTAAAAGTTGTTTTTGCTGGTAAAAGAAAAAAAAAAGAGGTGAGGTTAAAGGGAGTATCAGATACAGGTGAAGGGTAAATTATTATGGGTTAAAACGCCGCTAAGTGACTATTTCAGAGCGGCCCGAGGAGAAAGGCCGGTTTGATTGAAGTCTTTTTCCGCGGCCGCTGTAAATTGCGTAGCCGGTCGACAAACCCATTCTGGCTGTAAATAGGAGCTATTAATGTCAACAAAGCTGCCCGCAGATGTTGAGCCGCGCGCGACGGATAGCTCCTCTCTGCCGCGTCTCCTTGTTCGCCGGGGCTTTGTGGAAAATAATGTATGTCTGATCCATCTTATACATGCTCGGCTACAACTGCTTAACTGGCCCGGCTCCGCTCAAAAAAGCCAACAGTTCCCCTGACGGATTACAAAAAAAGAAGAAGGAAAAAAAAAAAAAAAACCTCGAAAAACCAAATGCGGTAAATCCGGTTGGACTAGAGCGTGTCAATCACGGGGTCTAATGCTCTCACTCATTTAGCATCTTGAAGAGCGATTAATGACACGAGCAATCTTTAGAACAATCCTCCACCCTCCCCAAAGATGAAAGGAGCCTCCAACAAAAGCACATGCGCTACAACTTTGATACAGCGCCTTAATGCAATGCTAATTAGCTCGCATGCGGTGTCTCCTCGCGAATATCTGCTCCCGTTGTCTAATTATAACGGCCAGATACGCCATAATGGGACGCATGTATATTAAATCAAAGTGGCGGCCGACTGGGGAAGTGGGGCGGAAACGGACGTCGGCTCCCAAGGCCGTCGCCCAGATTGTGGCCGTGACACCTTACGGATCCCTCTCGGCCGAGGGGAGGCTGCCGCTCCTGCTGGAGTGGTGGGAGGTCTAATTGTGCGCCTGTGTGACGAGTGCACAGCCCCGGGATGACTAATGAAGAATCCTCCGCTCTTGAACACGTCGTTCACCTCCTTCAGCGCTAATTAATGGCTCATTGGAGACGGGCTGATTTTCACCCAAGCCCCTTTTTTCACCTATTATCCACTACTTTTCCATAAGTCCCCCCTCCTCCGCATACTGAACACTCTTTAAAAGCTGCCTGAGTAATGTAAGGCCTGCATTAAAAGTCTTCCCGCAAAGTATGTTTTTCTAATGAATTAAATATGGCTTCCTTGCTCTTTGGCTGGTAAACACTGCTGGATTTTTTCCCCCCTGCATAATCAGCGGACGTATTTATACAAATGAGAGTCATGGTTGCATTCTGGATTTGGATGGTTTGGGAAAATGGAAAAGCTCTCTCAGCATGGCGTTTCGTAGTGCTTTCTATTTTACTTTTCATTCCATCGTGTGTGTTTAGTTCCGGTGTAGTTTAGATTTTTTTTCCAACCTGGAGTCGCTACGGTGGCCCTGAAGGTCACTAAACAACGCAACTCTCAAACGAGGGAATCGCACCCCACAAGTCTTACAAGCAGCCGTTGTCACAACCTGCTCCACTGAAAACCAAAATATCTCCTGCTGCATCGCTGATGATTCACAAAGCATCAACAATCACAGCACCTTGTGCTTGAGCTGCATCCATTGATTTAAAACCATACATTTACGACCCACTTCCATCAATATGATCCACAGTCATTGCCGTCTGCGATGTCGCCGTGTTCTGCGAAACTCTGCTGTGTTTCTGACCTTCACAGGCAGAGCGCTCCTGCTTCCTGTTTCCTATTTCAACGAGGTGCGTTCTCTGTGACACATCCTTCTCTGGGTGTGTCAGTGTGTGTGCGTGTCGTTATGAGTAGGCTTATCTGTACCAACGGTAACTTTTTGTGGTTTTGCGCGCCTCTTAAAGGAACCTCGCAGAGAACGTTGCAGCTCCTAATGTGACAACAGAAGGAAAAACAGCGAAAAATGACTCAATTAGGAGCAGTCATGAACTCGTTAGGGCCAACGTCCTGCCCGCTGAGGCTTTGCTGGGGCTCCCCCCCCCCCCACCACACCACCACCACTGCAGTTAATATCGCCTCGGCACATTAAAACATGTCGTTGATGGGCACGCAGGAGCCCCGGCAGTGTCGGAGAGCACTCTCCTGGCGGACACTTAAGCAAAGAGTGAGTCCGGCACGCTCCCACAGCAGAGCCACACTTACCAATATTGCTTCACTGAGAACAAAACGCGTGATGACGCCCGGGCTTTTTCTCTCCAAGCTAATAGAAAAGGTTTCACTCCTTCAGCGACTCGTGGGGCAGCGCGGTCCGCCTCCCGGATCAAAGCGGCCAGCCTGAAATCTCAGGGTTTTTTCGCTGAGAGGCTGCAACAAGAAGGCGGTTCAGGTTTTTTTTTTTCTCCTCGCCGAGATGTACGCACACAGGCGAGATGATCAGAGTGGCGCTCGGGCCGGCCGACGGCGATGTCCTCCGGCTGCTGCCCACGTTTGCGTCTCTGACAATTAGACTCCAGGGGGACCTGACAAGAAGGTGGGGGGAGGGGGACACGGCTCGGCCGCGAGAGTTGATAGACTTTGTCAAACGTGCAGCCCATCAGAATGCACGGGCGGCCCCAGCTGAAGTCAGTCATTCCCTATTAACGATGGCCCTATTAGCTCCTCCCATGACCTGTGAGCTGGGAAATGAAAGGCGTGGAGGTGCAGTCATTTATATAACCAATGTCAGGGTGCGTCGGACATGGACACCCCTCATCTCCCCCGTGCCTCATCAGCCTCTCTGATCAGATGGGGATGCATAATACATCAGACGGTCAGTAAGTGGAGGGAAGACATTCATCACTGTCCACCTTTCAAATTAGATGGCGCAGGCGTGGCAATCAGTCAAAGGCATCAGTATTCACGCGCGGGCGCAGACGCATCCCCTCCATTACAGCTCGGCAAAGCTCACTTTAGTAAAACAACTGGCCTCATCACATCATCTGCACGTCAAACAATTGTGCTTCTCGCCCCCTTTGACTCTTCATCCAGAGTGTGCTGCAGTAATTGTCCCGATGGATGAGCGGGTGTTAAACTGGAAGTACAGAGTATAGGGAAGCTTGTATTTCATTAAACAAGTAGGTTTTTAAAGTCAGTGTTTCCAGGGTGTTGGCAGTGGACAGGTAGACTAAGTAGAATACAATTTAGTTAATATATTAGCATTATGGGTGTGTGGCTGGGCAGTTACATGTGGCTCATACCACTGTGCATCTTCAGCGCTAGTTAACTAAATCCAACACGTTTTTAGCTTTGACTCTAGGATTGTTTTTTTTTTCTTTTTTTTTTTTTTTTTCAACTCTAGGATTGTTGAAACCGGAACACCACTACGTTGACTTGCGCTATACGACCAAGTGCTTTGCTTTAAATGACAGACGATGAAATAACTTCGGGAAAAATGACAGACCCCCTCAGGCATCAGGGGCAACTTCATCTATTGCGTTCAAATCTAATGTGAAGTTTGAATTTGAATGGGTGAGCATGGGGACTTTACTTTACTTTTAAATTGCAAATACCTGAATAATAAAGCAAGCATTTTCAAGTCTGTCTGCAGTGTTCATATGAGCTCATAAGTAGGTACAAAAAAGGCAAAACAAATAGTTTGTTAGTGCAACGATGGTCTAAGTTTTCCAGATGGAATCAGTTCCACCTGTAGTTGAAATCCACAGCAGCCTAAACGGCAAACGATAAAACGCACACACAACACATCCACACTTGCGCATGGTGTCTCACCCGATGCCTTCAGAGGACTCAGCCGTCCAATTCGACTTGAAAGGCGTTTGACTTGCTTGTGTTTTTGCTCCCCCCTCGCTGGAAACCCTCTGATATTTTCTCACGTCTTACTCGCCGCAGCGGCTCCCCGCCTCTCTTTGAGGTCGCCTATAGGCGACGCGGCAACTCGCGGCGGCATGTAAACAGAGGAGGCCGTGTGGCGTCGTCGCTCGTCAGTGCGCACACTGATATTTGGAGTGTAGTTGGACGGCAGAGTCTTCTGGACGGTTGTGGGGGGGCGATGGGGGGGGGGGACGCTATATGAGCAGTATGGAGACGCGTCGTATTTCTCTTGTGTTGGCGTTTCACCACGTAGCAGCCAGTGAAATCCAAACAAGTGGAAGCGGCACTGAAAGACTGTTTGCATATTGTGCATATTGCAGTTACAGGGTTGTTTCCATGGCGTGAGATTTTTACTGCCGAGATTATTCCATCCGTACGTCCTATCCTCATGGCATTCCATGGAATGATTAAATCAAAAGGCTCCAGCTGGACTGGAAGTGCTGCTATATAACAACCTCTAACAACCTCTTGTCTTCTCTTTTCTTTACGGTTCTGTGCCGGTGATGGTCCACTCTCCCTTCTGCATCTCAGGTGAGTTTGTCTTTTTAATGGCTGTGGTGTACTTCTCAATATTTCAGTGTGCGTTCACAGGCAGACACAATAAAAAGAGCTCCACAGGCACTGAGGTTAAGTTCAATCCGACGACCTTCATAAATTTCCCACAACATCTCGGCGTTTCATCCCCGGAGCTCATTTAACCTGTCAGTTTTACCTCACCAATAATTTGCAAGCACCACAATTTGCGTGCTGTGTGTGCGTGTGCAGCTGCTTGCTGGCTCTAAAGCCATGGTGAGCGGTGGCCACGTCCAGCCAATCCCTGCACTTGTTCCTATTAAGCTCTTCCTTTTTTTCGCTTTTCCTCGGCAATTAAAATTTCCCCAAAAAAAGGGGCGACTTTCAATAAGCTGTCTTTCCGTGTAGACCTGAGGGAGGAGTCTTTACTTGGCCTGGGCAGCGTGTGGTTCCTCTCGCTCCTCACTTCGGTAGACCTCATATATATTTTTTTTGTTTAGGGCCTGAGAGTTAAGAAAGCAGATGCATGTGTTGGGTGATCAGCTTTGAGTCCCAGACACGGCTCTGCTCTCTGGACGTTTGCTTCTGTGGTGTCCGACTGTCAGAGTTTCCCCCAGGCGGCTAAGCGGCTTTGAAATGGAAACAATTAGTTCCATAGCTGAGGTAGTCTGCTGTGAGCTCGGAATCTGCCTTCCACTCCTCACAGCTTCTGCTGCGTCATTGAGAGTTAGCGCTGGGGATGTTTCCTTCAAGTAAAGTCTTTTTTTTTTTTACCTTCTTTTTTCTTATTTTGGCAGCGTGGCCTTAAACTTTTAACCTCTTTTCTTTGTAGAAAACATCTTCTTTTCACCGGAATACCGCATGAGCTCCAGGTCTAAAAGCACCGAGATGTTTGGCAGCTTGTTATTTTGATTTATTTTTTTTATTATTGTTATTTAAGCAGGTAGGCAACAGAGCCTGGTGGGCGAGGGGCGACTTGAAAAAGGTGGCAGGGCTGTGATGGCCCTCGCGGCTGCGTGGAAGCTCTCCTCAGCCTCCTCTTGTCTCCACGTCTAGCTTTAATTTGTCTCAGCGCGCCTGAGGAAAGGTCATGATCCAGATACTTTCACCCTCCTCTGCTGGTCTTCAGCCCCTCCTTCCCCTCCACCACACCATGTGAGGAGGAAGGGGCGGGAAGGAGGTCCTGGCGAACACGCGACAGCCATACGTGTGTATGTCCTCGTGTGTAATGAGTGCGCCTGTCTGAGAGAGCCGTGTCTCATTTGCTGGCGAGGGTGTGTGGGGGGGGTGGGGTCGGAGGCGGGGGGCGGGGGGGTCCGCCTGGGTTGACCAGGGACCACCTCCCTGACAGGATCTACATAGCGACTGCAGCGCCGAGGTGATTGAACAAGTCCCAAAGCACACCTTGTCTATTAGAAGCCTCTAGCAGGTGCTGACAGTTAGGAACTGTTCCCTTCTCTCCTCTCCTCTCCTCTCCTCTCTTTTCCTCTCCTCTCCTCTCCTTTTCTCTCTTCCTTTCCTCTCACTTCTCCAAGCAAAAAAATGAAAAAAAAAAAAAAGATTTGCCGTTGCAGGATCCACAGCTTCTGGTGCAGACAAAATGCCACTTCTGCAGACGGGCTGCAAGTCTCGGCTGAGCTTAATATCACAGAATTAAAGATTCAAGAATTCTTGATAGTTATGTATTTTTAATTGAAAAAAAAAAAAAAAAAAAGATTGCCTCTCTAGTGTTTCTTAAAATGAAGTTTGCCCAAAGATGACTCGCGCGTCGGCGTCGGGAGGCATGAAGTGATGAGGCAGAAATTCTCATCTCGGAGCGTCGATTCAGGCATTAAGGAGACAAATTTCCAGCGGAGGGACGACCAACGCTAATGGATAATCACAATCACAAGGTGTGTCGCACTGTGAGTGTAAAAAAATGACAACAACAACAAAAAAAATGATTGCCTGCATGAGAAAAGCTAATTGATGGTAACGGGGGGGGGATTGTTTTAATAGGTTGCGACCTGAAGGCAATCACAGATTCAATTTGCCTCATCACAATTTGCTCATTTTCTGCAGGAGAACTAGCAGTGGGATTTTCTGCTTTGTATGAAGGAGTGGGTGGGGGGGGTGGGGGGGGTGGAAGGTGTGGCGGCAGACGCTTGGAGTGCGCCACAATTACTCACATGGAAGAGCCCGTGTTGAATGAGTTTGGCGCCCAAGAAACAAACCTCGGAGAGAGGCTGCGCAGCCCTGTTGTGTGCATGTTAATCAATAGTCATGATTTATTCAATGGAGTAGCTGTCAGGAAGGGGTGTGAAGCGTGGAGAGGCTGTCGAGAGGCAAACACTGGGCTCGCGCCGATGCCGTCCACAGAGATGGAGAGGAGATTTTCGTTTCAAGCAAAGCCAAGAAGGAGTTAGCGTGCAGATGGAGCGAACGCGAGCGGCAAATTATAATATTAGGACACACACACAAAAAATATCGCCCTGCGATGTAAAAGTATTTGGAGGATGGTGTAGCACTAAGCGAAGAGGCTGCGTTCCTCTGACGGCCGCAACGTGTTTGTGAGTTCACGGAGGGCAACTCAGCCGCTTTGTGAATTGGCCTGTGATTCATTTCTAATCTGCTAATGTCTAAATACTGCCGCTGGATGACTTCTTCCCACTAGCCGTGTACTTAAAATAGAGCGCTAAGCAAGCAGCGAGGGCCGTGTCTGTCGAGGGGATCCTCCAGACAGCGGCGGAGATTACGCTCCCACGGGCCACAGTGGGAGTGCGGGAGACGGTGGCCTCGCTCTGGCAGCTGCCACTGAAACGTATATACTTAGGCACAGCGCTGGGTGCTGGCAGGGAGCTTCACAGGCACGTGCACGCGCTCGCGCGCACAGCCGGCGAGGCGATCTTGTGCGCTTGTCAACAGGAGGGGAGTCAGAAGCCAAACGCACGTGTCTGTGTTTGAAAAGTTCTGAAAAGTTGTTTTTTTTCCCCCAAAAAAATATTAACAACATTTAAAAAAGGACAGTTCTGTGTTCATTAAGGGATTTAATGCGAATAAACATCATTAGGTAATAAAACACGATTTCACCGCGAGTTAGCGGTCTTTGCGTCCCCACTGACGACATTGACAGTGTTGAAGATACAACAATTTTTTTTGTTTGTTTTTTTTCTGTATCAGATCTACATGTAGTAAGTAGCAGCTTTTTTCGGTGACTTACTGGTAAAGATTACGCACGTTTGTGAAGTAGCAAGCAGGTGCCTCATCAATACGCATTGTTTCCCCTTGACAAAAAAAATCCTCTTCCTTATTTCCTTCCTATACTACGTGATGCTCTTTCTTGTGCATCAGTGAGTTTGAGTGGCCGGTGAAGCGGCTCTACTTAAAAATAGCACAAACCACCGGGCCCAACCTATTTTTTGGCATTTTTAACAAGCTTTTTTTTTTTTTTGAAGGGCTCACCCTGGATCCAACCCTGTCAAACGCTTCCCATTCTCTCTCACTCACTCCCTTCATCACCGCTGCCGCCTTTAGACAAACAGTGTGGGAAGGGGAACTTAACCATATAAAAACCGACGCTCTGCCTCTTTAAGTGGGGATTAGGAAAAAAAAAAAAAAAAAAAGAAAAGAAAAGAAGCAGGCCAAGGGAGAAGAGGCGGCTGGGCTGCGAGGGGTGGAGAGTAAAAATAAGGAGCCCGGCAGGAGCGGCGCCGCAAGGTCACCTCTGCCGCTGTGTCGGGCCTGTCCGATCGAAGGAGCGGCTAAGGGCTCGCAGCGCTCCGGACCGGTCTCCCAGGGACGCTTCGGGAAGATCTCCTGCCATACCTGAGGCAGCCGCTCATTTATCTGGAATGCCGCGCGCCGACTGCTAACGACCGGCTCAAATTGGACTATTTTTTCCCATTTGTCAGTCGGCCAGCTGCAGCGGCTCAGCTGCGCATCTGCGCCAAAAAAGTGGGGGGGGACGGCGTCGGACAACGACTGCTCCAAACTCATTTTTCTCACTTCTCTTCATCTCGCGTCCCCTCTCCTCTCACAGTTGGGAGAGTTTCTTCGCTATTGTTGCTGCCTGGCAGCCTAAGTTAGTCTCCCCCACCCCCACCGGTGCAGTGTTAATGGAGACAAGTGCCTTTGGCATGTGGCAAAGCTTCCCTCTGACATTTGTGTGGCACCCGCGCAGTCGGAGCGCTAAGTATTGCTTATAATCCGCCGGTGGTGGAGTGTGTTTTACATTGCGTGCGCCTCTTCCTGGAGCGGGCCGAGGTCAGTGCCACAGTAACTATAAAGGTGATCGATATGGTCAGTTGCAATGGCAAGTCTTTGACTGTAGGTCTTTTTCAACATTATCAGGTCAACTTTGACTCTGACTTTTTGACTTTCTGAATACTTTTGTGACCTCACCACATTTTTTTTTTATTTTTTTGGTAACTTGAGTCCCTGGTCATAGAAAATTCTAAATTAAGATTATGAAGACATTTACATGTGTTAATGATTTTGGATCTGTCAAGACAACAGTTGATAACAATGAAGTCATTGGTTTTTGGTCATTTCAAAAATTCAACGGTCAGAAAACTGGCCTTTGCAAATCCGCACCGATAATCTGAGAAATGCTGAAGTCACTTTATTCCTAAATTCACGCGGACTTTTTAGCTCCTCAATTTAAAGCCTTTATTTTGATCCTCCTTTACTTTGAATCCTGCTGTGCTTTTAAAAAATGAATGTGCTAAAATACAGATTTACGCTCAGGATAGGATCAGATTACACTCTCCATGTGCCCTTCTTTCCTCTGACACACACACACACACACACACACACACACACACAGTGGATACTCTCTGAAATATTGTACCCGGAATAACGTACAGGCACACTGTGAATTAACAAAGTGATGGAAATGATGTGACTCAGCATGTTTTCTAACTTATGGCAATGACAAGTGATCGCTGGGGCAGCATTGACCACATGATACAGTGTTTCCTGTTTTTATCCTGTTTTTTAGCCTCTGACACCCAAAACACATCCAATTCGCCTTAATACTTTTGTCATCAGTTTACTTCTCTTTGTACAATAACAGCATTTCATGCAGTCTGCAGCCCATCAGACTTTCAAATCCAGGCTTTGGTGCAGGAGACAAGTTCAGTGTCATTATTGATGCCCTTCATTAATTAGTACATCAATAGTTAGTAAATTCCTTTAAATATTCATTTAAATATGCAGTGGTTTAGCTCTCTCTCTCTCTCTCTCTCTCTCTCTCTCTCTCTCTCTCTCTCTCTCTCTCTCTCTCTCTCTCTCTCCTCTCTCTCTCTCTCTTGATTGCACCTATCCCTGCACTTGTTAGTTTTCCCTATGCGCTCCTGCTGGGAGCCGTGTCCCCTGAGTGAAACTGACTGACTGGTGCGGGCGCTGGCAGAGGCGAGTCAGCCTGACGAGGTGTGAAAAGAGTCATGATCTTCTTCTCTCTCCCTCTCAGATCTCACTTTGATGGAGTGCTTTGTAGTGCAAGCAGCTGGGCAAGTGCCGCTAAGCCACATTACAATATGTGTTTGCCCAGCAGGTGCCATTTCCCCCCCTGCCATAATATCAAACTCCTGGAATTACTGATGTGCGGAATGCCAATGTCAACTTAGGGATGTAGCTCTCCGGCGCCATCTTCAAAAACCTCCCTGTGCGATGTGTGATGTGCTGCCTGTTAAGCTCAGAATTAAAACACACACACACACACACACACACACACACACACACACACACACACACACACACACACACACACACACTCACACACACACACACACACACGAGACGAGTGGGTATTTTTGGTGATTAAATTCTGAGTTTCTTCACCGAAGTTATTTTCAAACCACATTTTCTTTTTGCCAAACACACCTTCAGTGATAGCTGTCATTGCTCAAGGTAACTCATGCCCGTCTTTGAGGTTTTGGTCCCTCTGGTTTAGTCGTGAGCGACTGAGTAGGCCAAATTTTATTTGTGGGACTCACAGCTTTTATTAAAAATACATATATTTTATATTTTTCCTATAAAAAAGTATGCTTGACCTGACTGTGAACTATGAAGTATTTCTTATGCTTGCACCAAACTGCCACTGGATTCTTCTTTTTTTTGTAACAGAAACTTGATTTTAAAAACTCTACTTTTAATTGAATATAAAACGTGAAAATCTAATCTGAATATTTCCAAAAAACGATGTTAAATAATAGGATATTAAAGCTCAATTGTTCTTGCTTCATTGCTCAGTTGCATAAGTGTGTTCAACTCACTCGCACGCACAGACCAACCATCATAGCACAAAGACAGAACACATTGAGATCAGACATTGTAATAAGGCAGTAGAGCTGCTCAGTTCTCCCATGGTCGCCCCTTTAACCTCAGCTCCCAGTTCTTTAACTCACTTTATGCAATGTTTGTATTGGCAGCTGCTAAAAGTGCTCAATAGTTTCACTTAACCCTCGATGGCTGCGCGGGCGGCACACATTGTCAGTGCCCCGATGTGATTTCACCGCTCAGTGTAAGTTGCTTAACATTTCCATCACTAAAAAAACCAATATATATATAAAAAAGTAGACAAACAAACAAAAAACAGGCAGCAAACCTTCGCTGGTCTATAATGTGGGATAAACACGGCAGCAATCCGCCTTCACGCTGACAATAACCCTGCATGGAAAGAAAGAAGAAAAAAAAAAACACAACCCTCTCATTATTTTAAACGGAGCCTCTCTTGGCAGCGCAACAGGGGGCGCCGGTTTGTGGGGGCGCTGCTGCAAAACAGTGAAATTAGGCGGAACTCAGTGTAGTCACTCACATGCTATCACATGTTTAGTCAGGAGAAGGTGGTGGGGGGGTTATTCTTTATTCAACACCACACACTGTCTCCCCTGTCTCTCCCCTCGCTAATGGTAAAGAAGCACAGTTGCTACAATCCTCTCCTCAAGCTGTGCTGCTTTGTGTTGTTTTTTTTTTTGTTTTTTTGGTATCAGTTTGGAACACATTAATCTTTTCCTCTGACTGGATTTCCTGGATTATATCTGATCCATCTCCCCGGCACTTTGAGCAGCGTGCCCACGCCGACGCCGCCCCTCCGTGCTGTTTCAATAGTGCTGCTGCTGTTGTTTATCTCGGGTGCATGTGGGACCGTTTGACAGGCCGGCCCGAACTCTGTCAGTCAGCTGGCGGGCAGGTTGGCAGGGGGTGGGGTGAGGTGGGGTAGTGTGGGAGAGGGAAGGGGCTTTGGGGGTGTTTCATACCTCGATGGGCGCGGGTGCGACGGCGATGTGCGATAACAGGGACAGGAAGCGCAACCGGCACCTGAGCTTAGCTAGCGTTGCTTAATACGCTGTGGCACGCTGCTTTGCTTTTTTTTTTGTTGTTTTCTTTTTCCTCTTCAGTTAAGCAACGAGATGTATGTACACTACTTTTGAAAAGTTTGAGCTCACTAGCTGTGTTTCCATTACCCCTAGCATTGCACAAAAACCTAAATATGGCAATAAAAGACTGCTAATGGAAATGTCTAAACTTCTCATGAGGTGGTTTATAGAATATAGAGGTGCATCGCAAAAGTGTCATGAAAACACATTTTTGGCATTTATACGTCAGTGGACGTGACGTATATGGGTCACATGACCAGTTCACTTCAAGTGAAAGTGTTGCGTTCTATTTGGACGGATGAGGAGACGGGCGTGTAAAATCTATGTTTCCGCCTTTGTTTTCCAGCCACCACCCCCCCCCCCACCCCCGCAACACGGCGTGGAGACGTAATGAAGCAGCGTGCAAGTGGCTCTTAATACCGAGCATCAAGGTTAATGAAGTCGGCGTGCAATTAACTGAAAGCAGTCCTTGGCTGCGCCGCGACTCCTTCGCTGGCTTTGATATCAACGCTGGCTATTCTTTGTTTTTTTTGTGTGTGTTTTTTTTTAAGCGTGTCACATTATGCGCCTCCTTTACCTCCTGGGTGTCTCCACAGAGGAAAAAAAGGCCTTTCCGCGCTCCTTCCTCATGTCTTGATCAACTTTGATGTCAATAGCTCACCGCGGGATCCTCACAAATTAATTAATTTGATTTTTTTTTTAAAAACAAACATTCTTTTACAAGGACTGAGTTCCCTCTACGTGGGGAGAGCGTCTCTCAAGTTCAGGGAAAAGGCCAAGTTTTATTTTTTACTCGCCCCCCCAACATTCTGTAGGTGTTTACCAAATAATCCCACACAACAAGTGAAGCAGAAACTTAATTGCAACTAATTAGCTCCCCCGAGGTTTCATTGGATCTGCATTCTTTATTCCCCAGTTTACCTGCAATATGTAAATCCTGCTTCCATGTTGAGGGGTGGGGGTGGGAGTAGTGGTGGTGGAGAAGGGGGGAGGCGGAAGGGTGGAGGGGGGGATGAGTGGATAAAACAGCGGAGGTAGGGGAGGAAGATGAAAAATGGGTCCACAAAGGAGCTTTGATACTTCAGTCTTGGTCTTTGTCTGGCTCTTCTGGCCCGGTCGGCACGCCGGAGCTGGGAGCTGCGCTTTATTTTGGAGGTTAGCTTGCGTCTTAACTGTCGGGGTGGAACATGCCCGCATGCTTCCACCGTGGCAACTTGGAGAAAATGAGCGAGCGTCTTTTATTTTCAGCAGCAGCGGCGGCCCTTTGAGGAAACGCTGTTTATTGTTTCTTTTGCATGGTTACACTGAAGTTAGGCTCCAAGTGGAGCGCAACCATCTGTCCACCTTGACTTGGGAAGTAGACTTTTTCTGGGCCACGACACTCGCGCGTTTTCAGGTCCGTCAGCGCCGTCCCGAGCCGGGTGGTCGGCTGGTTCCGTGTTGTTCCCACAATTTCCGTGCGGGGTTTGAAGGTTAAACAAGGTTAAACAAGGTTAAACAAGCTCCCCTCTCGCCAAAACAGGATATCACCTCTTTTTTCTCTCTCTGTCCGTTCAACCTCCCTTGGAATCTTTGACCAGAGAACACAATGCAAGCCCTTCGACCACGGCCCCCGACAACCCCGACAATGCTGTCCATCCTGTTTTGTTTCTATAGCAACTGCGGCTCCCGACTCTGCCTCACGGGCTCCGAACAATTTGAAGGTGCTTAACAAGTAAAAAGCAGATGTTTTGACCGGTTGCCAGATCCAAAGTCCCCCCCCCCCTCAAACGGCTCTATTTCTTTTCATAACACTTCATCAACAGCGTTTCTCCGAGACAGAATCTAATTTTTCTTTGTGGAGTGACCTCATCACGGGGGCTCGTTAATTGAAAATCAGACATTGCACGCGCACTTGTGGGAGAGCGGCTGGGGGGAAGAAAGGAAACAGAAGAGGGAGTCAGAGCTTCTGTCGCAAGTCTGAAAATGCTGCGTTCCTGCTTTGTCAGTGTTTAGAAACACGGCGGAGGAAAAGATGTCTTCATGGAAGGTCACAGGAACAGGGCGTGGACCTCCGCAAAGCTGTTACATCACTGCAGTTTTCCGCACATACTTCACCACAGTGGAACTCTCATGATGCGAGTCACCTTTTCTTTTTTTTTTTCCTTTTTCTTTTTTTTTTTTTTTTTTACTGCGGCCCAAAATGTTAACAGAAGTTTCGGCTGTAACTCCAGAGGGACGTTTCGCTGAAACCATTTTCACTCTGCCATGAGGTCAGAAATGTAGCAGGAGCTCTGAAGAAGCCCTCAGCAAAGTCCTCATGTTTAGAAATTCATGTAAAATTCCCCTTTCCCTACACCTGCATATATACATAATGTATGGAGATGCTGAGTGTGTGTGTGTGTGTGTGTGTGTGTGTGTGTGCGCGCGCACGTGTGCGTGTAATGCTTACAATGTGAAAACCACCCAGCCTGCACACATTCAATGAAAAACAAATTATCCACGCCACTGCCAACACTTTGATCCTCTGGTTGATAATCACTGTAAGATGACAAAGATGCTGAGGACTCACATCTGCCTTTTTCTCATTATTTAGCATTGCAGGCTGCAGATGAGAGATTTAAACTCTTCAATAAATACACAGCGATCCCACTCAAAAGACGGAATCATTCTTCTGTAACGTGTTTGTCTTCGTCCAAAGTGGACACAGAAACGAGGTATCGAAGGTTTTCACTGTGAATTCTTTCCTGAAGGGGGAAGAAGAAATTGTTGCTTAAGATGTGAACTGAATCATAACTGGACGATGTTGCCATGGAAGACAGTTCTAGTTAGGAAAGTGGAGAACACTTCCTGCCTGGTTATAATTATAATTGATGATGCTGATTTGAATCAAAGCCCTGCGCGGGATGATGTGAAAACGACATGATGTTCCCTGAAAGGGGTCCTGGTGCAATGCACCAGCTCACTGGTCCAATGGTAGAGTGTCTGCCCTGACACTGGGAGGTTGTCAGTTTGATCCCCAACCTGGTCAGACCAAAGACTATAGAAATGGTACCCATTGCCTCCCTGCTTGGCGCTCAGTCTTCAGGGTTGGACTTGTGGGGGTTTAGATCAAATGCATCCTTCTGGATGTTACGATCACTGGGACTTTAACTTAATGTTCATCTTTTCTTTTTTATTTCACATTTTTTTATTTCAAACCTTTTTTTAAAAATCGTTTTATTCAATAACTGGTTTCTCTTTAGACAACAGCGTCACGTTGCTGCTTGAAAATGTTTCATCAGAATTACTGAAATGGTTTCAAGCAGCGTGTTTGTAGTTCCGCTTTTTCCTCTGTTTAGTTTGATTGCAGCCTGTTCAGCCTGAGTATTTATTTCCTAAACACGCTGTGACATCCGCAACTTCTTCTCCTTTTTTTTTTTAATTTTAATTTTTTTTTAATAAGAAATATTATCAGTGCTATTACCTGCAATAGTGTCAGCGGCGGTGTAATAGAGCTAGCAGTGGGAGTGTATGAAGCTCTGGCACCATCGGTGACAGAGTGGTGTCATGCCTGCCTGAGAAGCTTCATCATGAGCTCTAGCAAAGCATGTCAGGCATGCAGGTGAAAGACTGCAATGTGATTAGTCCGTCCTGCAGGATTGTGATAAGAGGCCGCAGTTCATGCATATCAGCGAAGGTGGAACTATTTCCCTCAACCTGCAAAAAAGAAAAAGATTTCTTGCTAAAAAGAAGTCTCACACACGCACTTTGCCTGCCATTTGCTAATGTAACTGAGGATTTGTCGGAATGGTGCGACCTTCCGATTGTTTCTCCACATGTTGCTGATAGCAGGCAGCATTCCTGTGCCTGCTCTGGAGGAAAATAAAAAATAATCAAATAATGAACCCTGAGGTTCATGCATTATGCAGGGCCAGTGGAAACACTGTTACCGGAGAGCATGTCGCCTTTGGACTTAAGTGAAATATAACCTGAATTTGACATTTTCTAATATCCTACACCAAACTTTTTGTTTCAAAGAGATAGGGGAGGTAATTGCTGCACAAGAAGAAAGACTGCCAATCCTTCTGGGTATTGCGGGTGACTGTGGGGACAAGGCAAGATTGGAACATGGTAATTGCAAAGACAAGGGCTGAGAATAAATGGGAAAAAGGGATTTTTTTTTTTTTGGTTACTGTCAGATAGAGGAAGGTCAGAGGCACGAGTGTGTGACACCCAAGCATGTTCTGCTGTTTTATTCACAGTTTACACTGGGGACTGATGCCTTTTCTTAGATATCCAATTCATCGCTTTGCTTTCTGACAAAAAGAGGAGATGATCTCTGCTGAAGTATCCCGCCACCCCAACACACACACACACACACACACACACACACACACACACGCGCACTCCTGCGTGCACGCCTTCTGTGCTGAAGTAACAAGATGCAAGGATGTCAACAGCGCTAGGTCACTGTGAATATCAGAGCAGGCTACAGAATGCTGTTTTTCTTCCTCCCCCTCCTGAATCATTCATTCATTATTTGATTAATGCTTTCACAGTGTTGTCAGAGTGCTTATACATTTCCTCAAAGATGAAAGACAAACAGGGCCAATTTATTTTCCCCAGATTAGATATTGATCACAGATAGCGCCGCGCATCAGATAGCTTCCCTGAAAAATTAATGTCAGATGCTAACCGTCACCACTGTTTTCATTTTTTTTCTTCCCTCCTACTTCATTAAAGAGGTGCTCCGCACGTGGAACGCGATGGCGGCGTTTCTGCGGGCTCCTAATGGAACATGTCAACTTTTCAGTTTGAGTTTTCCCCAGGAATAATTCAGTCCCTTTGACACGATCGTGTCTGATGAGCCTTGTTTATGTCTCGTCCCTCTCTTCGGTATGGTCCCAATTACTTTTTTTTCTTTTTGACTTCCCTTCTCCTGCTCCTCCCCAAAAGTGCTGTCCCATTTCGAGACATAAGAGAGTGGACAGCGAGCCAGCCGACTGGCTAGAGGCCACCAAGACGGAATGTCAGAGAAATAAATAGGAGTCATGTCCCGAGCAGCTTCCCCTGCGTGCGGGCCAGGGTCCGCAGCGACCCCTCTGCACCGTAATGGACTGTTATAGAGACCACTTTTATGAAGACTGTAAAGAGAGATGGCAGCCCGTGTGCTCCCAACAATATGAAGAAGTCCTCTCGCCCCTCGTCTTGTCACGCCTGGTCTGTCTGAGATGATGACTTCACTGAACAGAGTAAATTATGGAGCACCGATGGTGAAGCAGAGGTGACAGTGGAGCGCCGGGCCGGAGGTTTCGCAAGACTCCCAAACAAACAAGTGTCCCCGTACCATTCAGCACAGTGAGAACCAAATGAGTAAAAACTCCATTCAAGCACTAATTTGGCCATTGCTAAAGTTTAATGGTTAAACAAACTTAATTGTAGTCGTGTTTAATTGATGATTCCTTAGAATGATATTTTATGTGTTGTTGCTGATGTTCGCATCACGATGGAATATAGAATATTCTGTATTATTTATTTGCGTGTGTTTTTGCTGCGCCAGATGACAACAGCCACGGAATCGGTATTGAGGACGTAAGGAAACATAAACACAGTGATAACTCAGGGGACGGGGGCAGAAGTAAACAAATGATTATAATCCTGTGTGTACGTGATCCCGCCGTCTTTAGCTGCAGTGGAGGAGGTCATTACAGAAATTCAATCCGCTGGAATTCAGCTTCATTACAAGCACTCGTTCTGTGTGAACCGCTGGGTGGAAGATCCTCAACAGGAAATATCCAGTTTTCACCGTTATGTTTATTCATTTTTTTTTTTTTTATTATTATCCTCAGCCCCTGAAGGACCTGTTATCAGATAGCCCTTGCATTCTTTGCCATGTGCATAATCCAGAATTATTGTTTCGTTCTTTTTGTTTTTTTGTTCTGAGGTGGGGGGGCGGGGGTGCTTGGGTAAGGGAGGCACTGTTGCTTTTGTATTTAGTGCCAGTGTGGCAGCCGAGTGAATTATCCCACTGATTTTGTCAGGCTAAAACAAACAGACAGGAGAGCGAGACATCAATTACTGGAGCTACTCCTGGGGAAAATAAAAGCATCGGAAACTAATGAGTGTACTGCGTTTACCCCGCTGTTATATAATTTATATCCTGTTAACCCATCCATCACCCCTGTGCATACAGTTAACTACGTGCCGAGATCCCAGCGCTGTACAGCTAACGGGTGGGGGGGTATCCAAATGGCATTGAGGAAATTCTCCTTCTTCTCACTGCATCCTACTATGAGTTGTTTTTGTTTTGTTTTTTGTTTTTATGTGCGCACTACTTCTAAACACTGCTGTTTGCTTGCGCACTCTCTCATTTGGAGCGGATCTGAACCCTGCGTTCCTGAAGTAATGCTTTTGACTTTGAAAGGCTCCTACACAGTGGAGGAACACGGCTGATAATTTGCACTGCGAGCTGCGCTCTGAGTCACTGAGGCTTAGCAGGATCTACCGCTCTGACTCAAACATGTGCTGCCGGGGATAGCGGCTCTCTCCCCCACTTTTCATTGTCTGCCTGCTTCCACGGTGCGCCCTCAGACAGCCATCTCTCGCCAGACCTCACGTCACGGCAGAGGAAACCAGAAAAAAAAAAAATAACGCAAGTTCTCAGTCGAGTCCGTTACCTACGAGCACAGAGCGGTCGGACTGTCGACGAAGGGGGGAGAGTTTTTTTTCCCCCTCTTTGTGCCGCATGTAGCGCCGCTGTCTGGAGAGAGGTGTCTCGGCGACAGCCGTTAATGTTTTAAAGCTAAGCCAGCTGCCCTGGCAGAGTTGGAAGTCCAACCATCTGGAGTGGAGAAAATGAAGGACAAGTGTGTAATAATTAGAAAAGTGCAGTTAAAACTAGCTGGTATGGCAAAGTGAGGGGTGTGGGGGGTGGAGGTGTAACCTGGCACACTGGATTGAATGTTATGCAAACCCTTTGGATTAATCCAACATATCCATCTGGATGAGATAACTGTTTGGAAAGGAGAGGCGAATCTTGGCGGCCGTCAGGGCGAACTGTCACTCTCGCAAGCCAAGCTGGCCAATGAGACGACGGCGCAGCAGCAGCTCACGTCAGCGTCGCCGGATGGCTGGGCGCCGCGCGGCGCAGCTCTAACGTAGCTCTTTCCCAAGCCAGTCGCCAGTGAGGCAAAAGAACAACATCCACCGCGGAGAAAAGCTTTCAACGCTGCTTTCTCCTCTTCGAATGTGAAAATGATGTCCAATTGTGATAAAACTGCAGCTATAGGAGCCGCCGCCATAATCTCTTTAGCGGGAACCATTGTTTGCAGCCCGTACTCGCTTGTTCTTCTTTTGTTTTTCCCAGCAGCTCGGAGCCGTTGCTTCTGGCTCTGGATGCTGATTGGTTAACGGACAGGTTAATCGGTTTAGGAGCTGCTTCAGGAATAGGAAAAGCCCAAAGAAATGATGGCAAACGTCTACCGATTTAGAAAAGGCTTGTGTGGTGGTTGGATGGATGGATGGATGGATGGATGGATGGATGGAGCCCCCGAGGTCCAGGTTACTGAACAGGTGCGTTCACAGACTCATCTCTACCACGGGAAACGCTACAAATTCAACAATATGTTTAATGACATGGCTGCCATAAGCTAGGCTGTGCTGAAACATTAATACAACACTAAAATAGTCCACATAGAGTTAACAGAAAAAGCCATGGCAATCAGTAATGCACACTGTATGTTAATTTTTTTCCCCCAGACCACCATTTCTCTCTGATCTCTTCCCCCTTTTGCCTCAATCATTTTCCTCGCCAACCAAGAAATCCCTCTCGCCTGCGCCCTTTTATCGCCATTCAACATGTCTGCTTATAGGCATCCTATTATTTCTTTATTTATGTATTCCACTTTTTTATTCGGAATCACATGTTAATGAAGAGCGTCATTATCAACCTTAAATATTTAATTTTCCGCTCTGTGTCTGCTGCTGAGGGAGGGAGGCTTGCCTGGAAGAACGGCAGTGGTGGGGCTGTGGGGGTGCGGGGGGCTTCGGGGGAGGAGAGGGAGGATGGAAGCTGAGGAGTTGCGCTGCGGAGTGGCTCTGATCCGGCCCGCTACTTGCCAAACACCCGGCGATGTAATGAGAGCCGTGTCCACGCTGCTGTTTCTCCTTCTCCTTCTCCTTCTCCTTCTCCTTCTTCTTCTGTTCCTTCTTCTCCTTCTTCCTCTCCTTCTTCTTACATTTGGCTCCAGCGTCGGCCCTCCGACCCTGAGCCCCATCCCCAAACTGCGCCCCGGTCCTCGGCATTAGCCGCGGACAGGCTGAGTGCTCTTGTGATAAGGTGTGAGGCCTGTCTGCCTCTGACTGACAAGCCTGCTCCCGCCACGCCACTGCCTGCCGCTCGATAAGAGAAAATGTCAGCCTGATTTTTGGGCGAAATGTCATTTATCGCGGCTCTCTGGCCGTGTCTGAAGCCCCGGACTTGATTATGGTTACTGGACATTTATATCAGTGAGGGTTGGCTGAGGGTAAAAAAAAAAAAAAAAAAAAAAAGTCTGCGCGCTATGTTTTCCGACGATAACGACTCTTAATATCGGCCCCTTTTTTGCCATAATGGATATTTTTTTTTCGTCACCTCCGCCTGCTCGCTCACCCGGGCAGACCCGGCGTCGCGTGCTGCGCTTGCAAGTTTATTTTGCAGAAGGCGGCGTATCAGACAAGCATCAAAGCGTCTGCCGTGTGGAGGCGTTTAGATCATGGGAGTCACTGCGCAGCCAGACAAAGACTTCCAGCGCTCGCCGCATTGTGCAGAATCCGTGAGTTGAAGAGTGTTTCTGTGGCGCTGGAGGAGCCCTAGATTCAAGTGACAATCTGCTAGTCTTTGTTGCTGCGTCTGCATGTGTGTGTGTGTATGTGTGTGTGTGGGCTGCACGGCGGATGGGGGACATCTTGTTTTATTATTTAGAAAGACAATCCTCACCGAAAAAATCAGTGGGCTCGCAGGAGGCATTAATTGGTTTTGCAGGATCATAGTGCCAGCTAAGCTGCTGGGAGGGGGAGAAAAGGAGAAAAAAAAAATCTCACAAAGATCCCTCCACCCGCTCGCTGTTGTTATTATTATTTGCTTTACACACTAAGTAGTGGCGCTGTGAAGATGAACTCTTCACTGTTTACTTTTTATGCCTTAGGTTTTTCGATTTGTTGCTCGGAGATGAAGCGGAGCTGCGGTTTGTACTCTCGTCATCACTTTTAATGTCGGATTCCGAACCCGAGCTGTCATATATTATTCAGGCGCTTTTCGTCTCTTTCTCAGGAGCACTTCGCTATAGTGCTTGCACCTTCTGCTTTGCAGCAGGATTGGAGGAGCCATGCGATTGGAAAGAGGGCGTCTGAATCAGTGCGCTGCATTCTTTTTTTTTTTATATTCTTTTTTTCTCACCCTCATTGTTGACTCAAAGTGACATTTATGGGACACCCTGATAAAGCAATTCTACCTGCTGCTCAGCCCGGCCCGCTACTTTAAACAGATTTTCTTATTCGCTGTATTCCTTTTCTCTTTTTTACCCCCCCAGCTTCCTTCTCGGAGACCCAGGTAGCCCTTTTGTGATCCGCAGCTTGCAAGCAGAGCGAGTCGGAAAAGAAGCGTCTTTAACATGTGCTGCCTGGCGGCCTCTGGGGACCTCAGCGAGTGTCCCCACCTCCCCACCGCTCTCCTCTCTCCTCTCTCCGCCAAAAATTTATGGCCGCTCTGACTTTAGAAATCTAACAGCGGTGGCGGCCCGGTGTTCCCGCTATATTTGTCAAGCGGCTGCACCTGTGAGAGCCGCCGCGCAAGATGAATTTGGGGGTTGGAGCGCTCGTCCAGGAATAAATCTCCTCGCGCATTGTCTTTGTTTGGGGGCCCCGGCAACGAGCGCTTTCTCCCCGTCACATGAAGTGGAGTCGGCGAGAGCCGTGATAAATGGCGCTCTTTGTTGACACCTTCATCGGGTTATTTATGGCTCATTAATTGAAGTAAAAAGGAGACTTGTTGGCGCAGCGGTGGAGGAGCTGGGGGTGGTGGTGGGGGGTGGAGCGGGTTCGCGGTGAGCTGCCCACGGGCTGGGGTGGAGGGAGAGACGGAGGGGGAGAGAGGAAGGCGGCGCGGAAAGAGGCGAGACGGGCCTCGCTCGCCCCGCGTCCGCTTCCTGTTTGCCGGCGAGCGTCGGCAGAGGCGGCCCATTCATCATCGGCCGATTGAGACGGCAGGAGGAAGACGGCACTCTCACGCCGTGCTCGATTTCATATTTAGCGCCGCAGTTTGCATGGGAGATTATTTTCCTTCTTCGCTTTTATTTTCCAGAGACGGGCGTCATGCGCGATCATAAGGAGAGATTTTTGCTTTTGAGGAAAAGTTATTGATTAGTCTCGCCGATGCTGCTACAATGAATAATTCATAGAATCCAGTGAGTTTCTGCAGGTTGTTGGACATCCAGGTCATCGGCGTCTGGACATGCTGAGATGGTGGTGACTCATCGTCTTGCTTGGTCACTTCGAAGGCGGCTCACCTTTCACCTAATCTCCAGTTTACAAATGGCGAGACGGTCCTGAGAGTTGTTCCACCCGCTTGAGCTCTTTTGTTGTGTTGATAGGGTGGAACCCAATGAGTGAGACGCTACCCTAGTGACTCACTGGTGGGACGTCCCACCACCCTGCCGTCATGCGAGGCGTGAAGCTTGAGTCAGGGTAGAGTCGCCTGGAGAGAGAGACCTCAAGGACGGTGCAGCAGACCTCCTCCTCCTCCTCCTCCTCCTCCTCCACCTCCTCTTCTACTCAAGGACCTTAGTTCCAGTTGGTCATTGATGACTTCTTTTCTCACACATTTCCCAAACTTTCTGCTCTCACTGGCCTGGATGTGGATATTAAAAGGGTGGGGACATCCCTCAAAGGATTCAATACAGTGGACGCCTATGAGCTCCAACACTTACAAAGAGAAGCAAAAGCAGCATCAGAAGAAGAAGAACATGATGAGTCCACATTGGTCACGTGCAGTTGGTGCGGTGCACCAGCATATGTGACATGGACTCCATGTCGCTTGGTGCACACAGGAGCAACCAACGCTCCTCTAATGATGAAATCCTCAGACATTTTCTGATTTGCTAGCCGCTGCAGCAGTTACAAATGACTCTGCAAGCAGCTGTGCTGTTCTCTCTGTGAGGCCGCAGCTTCCAGCAGCGTGCCAACACAGGCAGCTGTGTCGTATTCTCACTCTTGTCGGCCGCAGTGGATATTTTGGCTGAAAAAACCCAGAAAAAGCAAAACACGGTGTTAACACGCCATCCCTGTTTTGAGTCAGACCGGACCACTGTGACCTGAGCTCATTCAGTGGCACCCAAAAAGCCCAACTGAGTCTTCTGTTGTTTTATTTTTACGGCGGGGTCCATGGCTACCGTTGGCCTTCGCTCAGTGGAATTCTCTCCCTCCGTCAACGTCCCGGACGGTTGCATGGATTAGAAAAATGCCGGCGGAGCCGACGTGGACAGAAGGGACGGGCGCTTGTTTCATTCGAAAGGGCCACTTGGTTTTATTTTAAGGGGAAACGATAAAACGTAAGCCGTTCCAGAGACGGCGGGCGCTTGTTTCCGAGCGGCGCCGCGAAACAAACTTGCCGCATTGTGCGTGTTTTGACACGGCTGCGCTCGGATTTCGCCTGAACCGCCCCCCCCCCCTCCCACCACACCCTCGGTTCTCCACCGCCGCGATTCCCTTTGAACGCTCCGAGTCTTCCGAGGAGAAAGAGCCACTTCAGACATAAGCTCATGAGCGCACTTGATTAACAAGTGGATTAACTATGCTCGTTTCATGGGATGATGTACCTCAAAGCACTTCAAAGGCCACGCCAAGTGCCCATGAGGTGCAGTAATGAGGGGGTTCTCCGGCACGACGACAAATTTGGTGGTCTCGCTCCTCGTGAACCTGATCATTTTCTCATTTTTTGTGCTGGCGCCCTCGCCCTCGCTCTCGCTCTCGCTCTCGCCCCGGCTCGCCTCTCTCCCTCTTTTTATCCCCTGGTCTCTTATCTCCCTCCGCACTTCTCCATCGCTCCCCTCGCATTTCCTGCCATTGATCCCCCTCTCTGTCTTTCAGCCCAGAAGAGAATGGAGATTCCTCCTCCGTCTCGCTCCGGGTTATTATCGTTATTATTTACCTCGTTATTGCCGTCGCTGCTGAGCGTATGCACATTTTGCACATTTTGACCGTTGTATTTCCCAGACTTTTTCCCGCCTCTTTCGCCGTCCTTGAGCCGCTCGACTTTTGCTGTGACATCTCGCCGCTGTCACAGCTGTCACTCGGCTCTCAGCGACGCCCGTGTCCTCCGACGAGGCTCCATCTCTCAACACCCTGGCGATTCTATAAGGTGGACGCGTCCTGGCCTGTCATACACTCTGTCGAGCTGTGTAGAGGGAGAGTCGGCTCGAAGGTGTGAGCGAGTGGTTGGGGAGGGAGGGAGGGGAGAGTTTCAATTTTCTAAAATGTGGCGTGGCGTTTCTTCCCCCCACCCCCACCCCCACCCCCAGAAGTGAAGCGAGGTGTCTTGCGCTGCGGCAAGCGGTGGGAGGGAAAAAGCAGCGAGGGAGCGAGCGAGGGAGAGAGCGAGGGAGCGAGCGAGTGTGTGCCACAGCGGAGTCGCCTGCCGCCGCTCACGTTCCACCCTCCACCGCTCCCCTTCCTGCATTTTTATTATTGTGATCTGGCGAGCACATGAGAGATAGTAATCTACACTTCAATTACATCGTGCCAGTCATCAGATGCTATCTGGCGCTGGTGATAGAATGTGCTGCGAGGCAGCCCGGCACCACTGTGAAACAGCCCCGAGAGAGCCACCGTCTCAGTGTGTGTGTGTGTGTGTGTGTGTGTGTGCGAGAGTTCCATCTATCTGTGTTTGTCTTTGGCTGTTTGTGTGAGTGTGTGTGTGTGCGTGCGTGTGTGTGTGTGTGTGTCTGTGTGTGTGTGTGTGTGTGTGTGTGTGTGTGTGTGTGTGTGTAAAAGAGAGAGTCGGAGGGAGCTGCAGGAACAGCGGGCCGACAGAGAGACTCACTCTGGGAACTCTTTCTATTTATCAGTATAACGCATGTATTTGCCAGCAGGGTACAGCATTTAACCTCAGTTTGTCATTGCGCCGATTCTTATCGCGGCGTTTCATTTGGTTTTTGCGGCAATGAGACTCTGCATGTTGCGCGTCGTCTATCATGTGAAATCCTGATGGTTACCAGCAGAGGGACGTTGCAGGTCTGCGTCTTAAAACACAGCCGCTTCTCCTGCAGGAGCTGCACGGTGATTTTGAAAAAATGTTGTTTTTCCGTTCGGAAAAAAATGATTTGTAAAAAAAAAAATGTATTATTATAGAAGGTAGAGTGAAAACATTAATTCTATCTTTCTCTTTTTTTCTCCCCCGATGCACCTTGGGAACTTTGGCTGATCTTCATCCGATCTAAAAGGTAAGAGCTGAATCCAAACCTCAGCAGAGAATATTTTCTCTTTCGTTACAACATTATTACATTAGACACAAACATCAGACTAAATATAAACCTTTCATTTTTTTGATTTTTTTTTTTTTTTCACAAAATGACGCCAGGTAAGTGAATAGAATTTTTATTTTATTTATACACAAACTGATCCTACGTCTTTCTCTTTTTAAGGCCTGAACCAGGCATTGAATATTCTGTGTGGGTGAGAGATTTTTCCTTAACAGGTCAATTTGATTATAAAGGCAGACATTTATCTAAATGATGAAATATTCAGTGCGGCGTTTGCAGCAGAGGCGAATGCCAGATGTCTGGAGCAGCCTGCCTACAGTGGCCGCGTTCATCCACTGAGTGGCAGGTATTCGGTGCTCATACTTCCTCCTTCCCACCACTGGCAAATCAAGACGGATGGCCGGATTCCACCTTTTTTTTCTTTTCTTTTTTTTTATCAGGCCTTAATGTGCACTTTATACAATGACAGAGAACTCTCCCGGAGGCCGACAGAGCAATGTCTGAGAATTGAGCTGGAAAGCAGATAGCGCTCTCCGGGCCCAGCTATTTTCTTCCATCAGCGAGTCTGTGATGTCTGGCAGCCCTGGCAGCAGGGCTCAGGTAGGCACGTTCCACTCCCGCTGAAACAGCAGCTGGAGCGCAGCGCTACTCCTTCCCCATTAGGCCTCCCTTTGACACATGGCAATACATGTGCAATTCTCCGCGAGGCACTTTGTTGTCTCTTTTAGACATTTGGCAGGACTTTAATAGTTAATGGGCCACATTTTAGGGATTTGATCCCTCCGCATGTTGCTTTATTTATGGCCCGTTAAAAAAACACGCTGATGTAATGGAAAGATAAGGGGGCTGTTTACCGAGGACTGTTGCAATACGGTGACAACCGGCTCGTTTGGCAGTATGCAAATCTGATGATGCTTCTTTAATAAGAGGCTTGATGGAAACAGTTGTACACATCTCCAGTCAGGTTCCAGGGGATGAGGTGGCAATAAAAATTTGTTCTCTGTCTTTGTTTGTGCGTTACCCGCGGATGAAAGCGCCTTGATGTTTGGATATCTAACCGAACGGGAAAATGTAAATATTTTCTCGCAGACATTTTGAGTGCGGGACTGCACGCGGCGAGGGCTCTCCAAAGCACACGGCTGTCTAAATGAGTGCTTATTGACAGACCTTTGGTGTCGCGAGAATCACATGTTGTTTGAATCTGTGCTACGCCAGCAAATGTGATCCTCTCTGATGCTCGCGTTTGAACTTATTTTGATGTCCCTGAGCATTAAGAGAAGTGACAGCTTACAAATAAATCCATAATTATCACATCTGAAAGCCGCCATCCCAAACTTTATTTGCATACTCAACACTTGGAGGGATGCGGGTAATAAACCCTGAGGGTCTCCCAGGCTCTGGCAAAGTCGCGGCTGTCATCTCATCAGCCTTTGGGTCTCTCTCAGAAGTGGTGGAGGAGGAAAAGGCAGACTGAAGTGAGACAATGCTGCTCTGCTAAAAAGAGGCTGCAATAAATGGGCAGCACTGACTAAGGTTCAGCAGAGCACAAAAGGAAACGGAAGGACAAGATTGTTCCCATTGTGTTTCCTCTGTGTATTTCCCCACAGAGCAAGGTCTGCCAAGGCCCTGCGGGCTTCATTTCACCCCTTCAAAACCCAACATATTTCTTTGAGTGTCCTGAAGATAGGAACACAATGACTGCCTGTAGAATTTCATCTTAATTCTACCTGGGAACACAAAAGACTAATCACAGCCATCACAAAAGCGCTGTTCCAGCAGCCCAGTGTGCGATAGGACCGACTCCGGCAGCATAAAGGGCCGGCCCCTCTGGAGAGCCGGCAGCCTGGACGAGGCAGTCAAACGGGAAGCGGAGCGGGCCAGGCGACACCCAAGATTATGTCTCCTCCACTGTGCGAGGGGGAGAGCGCAGGCCTGCAGGACCAGACATCTATCACAGGGGGTCAATGTTGGGGCAAAGCAATAGAATGGCAATGATTTCAGAATTTTTTTTTTTTGATAGAAGGGGTGGAGGGATAACAGTTGGGTAATGTTGTCGGGAGGAAGGCCGGGCTCAACGCCAAGTCCGGTCAACGCCGTTCATTTCCCCGCGCTGCAGCTGCAGCTGCAGCAGTCACATGATGGACCAAAAAGTCTTTGTCTTTTCTCTACCTGCATGTCTTGCTTAATGCCTTGTAACCGTTTAAAGTGCAACAGTTTAGAGGACTAGCTGGGAGAAAATGAAAAGCCCCATAGTCCTTATATATTTATTCATTTGTTTGTTTGTTTGTTTGTTTGTTTTATACTATGAACTCTAGTGGAGCCTGGTGCAGTAAATTGCCCAAAATGCTCTCCAGCTCTCCAGCTCTCAAGAAGAGAGAGTACTTAGCCCTCTGCTTGTGGCCTTCTGCAAAAATCCCTGTTTTTTACTTCCTGCTGAAACTCATCATTTTCTGTGCTTTCACCACATTTGAAAGGGGAAAAAAACCGTGACGCCCTCATGCACACTTGTAGATCTTAGAGAGGTATCACAGAGAGCACCCTTTGTGACATCACAAAGGCCTGATTAAAACTGCGTGTGTCAGTGCACCCATTCTTCAAGGCGCTGAAAGCCAAAAAAGCAAAGCAGCAGATTCACTCTGAAGTTCAGGAAGTCAGACAGGTCAGACACACGTTATTGACCTTTGACCTGTGTCTGAAAAGTTGAAGCGAACTAACAGTGAAGAGCTGTTTACCCAAAGTGCACCTCTCCCTATCTCCTCCACCACCCGCTCAGCCCCGCTACCTCTCCAAAAGAGTCTGCTAAAGCTCGTCTAATTGGTTGCCGGGCTTTAATTAGCCTGGCTCATCTGCATGGCTGCCATTAGGAATTCAAAGAGGGCGGAGTGATAGCTGACATTTCCCCCCCGCGCTCCCCTCTTTCCAGAATCCTTCCCTCTGATTCATCTCATCTTCATTTCCCCAGATCCTGTTTTTAAAGTTTTATTTAGGGTGTCATTTATTTAACAAGGGATTATTTATTTAGCGCATCAAATCACTCTGGAATGAATATTTATATATTTGTGAGGGTTTTAAATATTTACATGCTCTCTCCATTTCTGGTTTTGGAGCCAGTGTAATGAATGCTGTTGTGGATGTCGGGGGGAATAACAAGACCAGTTTCAAAGTGAAAAGTCCTTTGAATATATTTCTAACTTAATTGGTATGAATCCATTATCAGGCTCGATGCTCTGATCATAGTTTAATTGGAGGTATATTATTATGGAATGACTTTAGCGGCGGTTAATGATATTTTATTCTGCTGATGATATTCATTTGAACAGCGATGAATGATTCATGTCAGGGGTGGTGTGTGAAAACACTTGGCGGTGCCGTGACCCCATGTCGGTGCTGCTTTAATGCACTCACAGACTCCTACTTGACTAAATTCTATTAATCCTCAAAGAAGCTTAGCCATTTTTTTATTTTTTTATTTTTTGCCCTGACGCTCGCACCGCTCCTGCATCTTGTTTTACAGAGGCACCATTGTGTAATGTTGGCTTATAAAAGAGGATGAACACTAACAGGGTCGTGTCCCGGGGACTTTAACCACTCTCCCTCCGCTGGTACCCGCCTGCCGGAGCGCGCCGCCCGTCTGCTGGTCACTGGGAGCTCGTGCTTATTGGCCCTCAGCCGGCTCTTATTGACGGCGGCTGCAGAAAAAGCTGCTGCGGCGGCGGCGGCGGCGTGATTACCGAACTCGGAAACGCTTCTCCACGAGCGCCCCTGCCCCCACCCACCCTACCCAGTCTTAATGACTAACCAGAATGAGAAGTGGAGAAGAGGAAGAGCCTGATTTGTTCTGCATGCTAAATATGGCCTGTAATCTTTATTCCTCTGAGTGCCTTATTAAAAGTGAAAGGAAGATGAAATCCCAGCAGCCAGCCCATCCTTTCTGCTGTTTATTAGAGGGGCTTTTCCTCCGTTAATATTGAGGTTATGGTAACCTTAGTGGTGATAGATGCGTCGCGCGACTTCAGGTAATAATAGCAATGATTGATTCCCACCTGAACCCCGGAGGTGTAATCTAGCAAGGATGGAGGAGATAAAGTGGCAGCCGGTGTCTGAGAGATACACAGAGAGGCAGATTCCATCCAACGCCGCTGTTTATCATCCGCCAGACAACAGCGGCCTGTCACAATTTATGATGTTTCCCCTCGACTCCGATTTATCATCCATTAACTTCTCTTTTCCGCCCGTAAATCCATCTCTATTTGTTAGTTGTATCAGTAAGGTTAGGAGTCGGGGGGGTGTGGACAAAAAAAAAAGAAAAGAAAAATCAGTGTTAGTTCATAAATCTGCCAGAAGACAAATGTGATTTTTGACGGCGAGCCCGTCACGTCAGTCAGGTCTGCTTTGATAACGTGAGCGAGCCTCTTCCCTCAGTCGGACACCGTTGTCGTGCGGCGCTGTTGGACGCGGCCCACGCTCACCGGCAAGGTGGCCGACAGGCTGAGAGAGACGCTGCTCTCGATTTGAATCCGACTAAACGCACAGAAAAAACAAGAAGGAATGGAAAATAGCCACAAGATATTTCTTAATAATCTACGCCACAGGGACCCTCGGAACATCCCGACATATTTGTCTACCTTGCCCTTTCTGTGCAGCTGGACTGATTCCCACATGCAACCCCCCCCCCCCCCCCCGCACCCCCCCACCCCCCATCATTATGTAAACAGATCACCGGAATCAGAGAGAATATGATCAGCATATTTTTGTGCCTGTATTTGCATTATGGCGCTTGTGTGTCGGCGCACTAATGAAGTTCAAAGACAAGTGCAGTCCTAGATAATACATATTTTATATTTATTTACCCCCCCAACACACACACACACACACACACAAAGCCCACACCTTTGCCGTCGTAGCCACGCTAGATGGCACATCTATTATTCCATTAGCAGGTAATTAATGACCCTCATTTGCGTAACTGTTATTAAGCCCTTTGAAAGATTGTTTGCGTTCAGATGAAATGCAACACATCTCCAGAAGCCATCCATTGTGGCGGATAGATTAAAAGAGCAATAAGGGCCCTTTTGAAAAATGATATTTTATCGACGGTAATTTTTCACGGCACCTCGGGGGCAGCGATGACAGGAAAACACCGCAGTCCTCCTTCATGTTGATGTCCTTTTTTTAGCCAGAGTACCACGGGAGAACACTAAGCGTGATTTATTCTTCCCCTGACCAGTAAAAGGTGTCAGCCAGGTGAAAATGGATGCCGCGAGTGTATTGACGAGAGAAATGTCCAACGTCCAATTGTCCTGCCCTGTCGCCGCGTGCAGCAGAGGGCCGGCGCTGGAAGGTCAGGGAGCGTCCTGCATTCAGGAGGTCTGCTTTGTTGGCATCTGTCTGACTCGCGGCAGGGGGCGCCGCCAAAGATCCATCATCTGCTGGACTTCCATTTTTAATTCACAGCCACGAACGGTGGTAGGGAATGTTTTCGGTCACCTCACGCATTTGTAATATGTTGCATTGAAAATCACTCGGAAGGCTCCCACAACACAAACACACACACACACACACACACACACACACACACACACCTGCACTGTCCCCTCCAGGTCACACCTGGATGTTTCAGTAAGATAAAGATTCTTACACACACATTCTCACACATCTGGAACAGCTGCAAAAAATGTTTTCTCATTTTTTCTGTTCATAATATATATAGAAACCGCCAAATCTTTTGAAATGCAAACCAAAAAAATCTGCAAAAATCTGTGTAAAATCCCAAGGGTGTCCAAAAACTTTGTTCCACTACTGCAGAGCTCTGGGTTTCAGAGGTGCATGCTTTGCTCTGCTGGTCCTATGACTGTTGTCCTGATTTGTTATTTATTTTCTCTATGCAGTGGCTTTCTTGTATCTCAGATAAACCTCAGACAGAAATCTGATTTCTCGCACCGACGAATCAAATTGCCTCTTTTTGTTCGTGGTTTCTCTCTTTTTAAATGAAGACGGATTGAGTTTTTTTTTTTCTCCTTCCTCACTTCCTCCATCTCGCTCTCTCTTTTTTAACTCGCTGAAGAATCGGAGGATGGAGGCATCAAAAGCTGCGCGCCTTGTGAACAAACACCCAGCCTTTCCAAAGAGGAGGCTCTGTAGCGCAGACACTGGCATTCCACAACTCCAGCTGGAAAGGCACAGAGCTTCTCCCTGGGATTTATATTTAGCATTTGCCATGCTACTTATGAAATATTTCATAAATAATGTGAATATATTAGACGGGAGAGAGCGGGAGAGGGAGAGCTGTCGCCAGTCATTCCATATGCACTGCCATAGCAACAAGATGTTCCGCCTTTATCTGTTTAGGGGCCCATGATTCTTAAACTGTTCATTGCCCACGTTTCCTTTTTTAATCAGAGTGTGTTTGGGATCCCCTGCAGCAGGGATCAAGATAAAGGGATTAACTCTGCCTCGACTAGTTAACTACGTTCCCAGTCTGCCAGGCAGGCCCTCAAAATGAAAATAGATGGGTTTCAAATGCGACATCTAAGAGTTGCGATTGTGTGTCGCCGAGCATTGTGCGGCTGTCGGTCTATCTATCAATTTATCAATAATAATTGTAAATATCAGTAGCAGCTCCAAAGTAAGAGCAAGCAAAGTAATGTGAATAGAATGCAAACTGTGGAATTGTATTATTTCTCTTTTTATTTCCACACCAGTTACCAATGAATTGATTTCTTTCTCTATTATCAGCATGTAAAAAAAAAAAAAAAAAAGCCCACAGCAACAAAACCTGCACCTCAGAACAGATAGAACAGGATATAACAATTTATATCTTTTTCAAAAAGAAATCTTTCTGAGTGCTAATGCATCAGAGTTTATGTGGTCATATGTATAGACTCATTAAATCCCACCCCTTTGCGCTATAAAATACAAATATACCATTTTGTTTTTAAAGCAACCTTTTTTTTTTTAATTCACTTGCCTCTTTTAATCATACATTTTTTTTTTTATTTGGTGCCAAATATATACATATTTTTGTGAATCTAAAGAAATAAATAGGAGGCAGGGAATATGCCTGCTCTGTCCATCGGCACTGGTGGTTCAGTTTTCCCCCAGAAAACCATGGTTTGGCCAAGGTGCTGGCTCCCAGCCGATATAAAACTTTCCTGCTGAGAACATCCACATGTATTCATTACTGGTTTTGATCCAGCGGGCCTTGTTGGAATCAGGAGGCATTATGCCGGCCACTGTGGCACCGTCGGCTGGGTAGCACAGAGCAGCGGCGAAGGGCTGGCTCCTTTGTCACTGCTGTTAGCATTAGCCAGAGATTTGCATATATTTCTCTTGGAAGCATTAAAGGAATACAAAAAAAGGACTAATTCACTATTGAAAGTCTCCCTTGCAAGATTAAAAGAGTCCCATTAGAAATGTATGACTTCGCGTGTAGTTTTTCTTTTCCTTTTTTTTATTTAATTCTTCTTGGGACTCCACCCCCCTCCACCCCTCCTCCATCCTCATCCAGCCCCCATTCTTGATAAAGACTTTGATTGCCTGCCAGGTTGGCAAAAAAATAAGTAAAATAGATAAAATAATAAGGGCAAAATAAATATAAAAATGCAGCTGCCTTCTTTCTTAATTTTACTTTCTAAAATGCACAAACTTGGCATCACTGAGACGCTTTTTTTTATCTCTACAAAACATAACTTGTTTGGACACAAAAAGGGAAAAACTGAAAAACTAAATAAACCACAGCATTCTTCCACTTCTAATATTGCATGAGCGTAACATAGTTTGGGGGTTGCTGTGATACAAAATAACACTTGTTTTATTACATTTTATATGGAAAATGACATTTTTTTTTTAAAACATTTTTTTTTCGACGGACGGCCCAAACTTCTTTTTCATCCGTCCACCGTTGTCTCGGCGCCGCCGTTTGCCACTCACACGTCTGAAAGCGAACATGTGAACGGCGCTCGCAGCAGGAGCGCCCACAACGCTTATCGCTCTGACCTGAATTCTGTTACGACGGACAATTTCGCGAGCAGCTGGGGATCAATCAGGGGCCGCTTGGAATATGCCACCTGCCACTTTTGCATTAGGGAGCATGCTGTTCAAAGTGGAACATTTTCACTTGTATTTGTGATTATTTTACAGGCAAAGTTGGTCTCCTCACGGGGCCTCAAGTGCCAAATGATTTATTCCTCCCCCCGCTGCCACCTCCACTCCTCGGAGCGGCGGCGGAGTCAGGGGCTGAGATTTACTTAAAGTTGTCTCTAAGCCCGGGGATGCAGTCAACAAGGGAGGGATAGATATAGTGTTTGTGTTTAAGCTCAAATCCTGCGCCCACCGCTCTCAGCGAGAGCCCTTACCACCACCACCGCCGCCACCGCCGCCACTGCGCTCCGTCGTGCTCGTCGTCGTCGTCGGTGGCTTTGCATCAACTCGACCGTGTTGCCACTCGGGAACTGCAATTTAAAACAAAGTAGGTGAAGGACGTTTAGCGTGAACGCAGAGGCAGAGAATGTTCCTTCCAACACTGACGCCCCCCCCACTCCCCCAAACCCTCGGAGCTGCTCATCCCCCAGCAGGTGTCAGTGTTCCTACCACAGACTCCTGATGGTGGAGAAGTTCCACAGTTCCACGTGGCGGCAGACTGAGTCACAGGGTGCCGTGACTCAACAGGTGGCACATATTCGTTCGTGTAGCAAGGTGCACTACACCTTTTATGTGTAGAGCACAATGGATTTTCACTCATTACAGTCGAGTGTGTTCCTTTGTAAGGACCATGATCCGTCACAAACGGGCTGATAAAGTGTCTCTCAGGCGCAGGGGGGAATTCAGGTGAAGGCGGCACAGGTACGAAGCAGACGTGGCCGTCAGGTCGACGGGAGTTGCGTCGGCTGAGCGAGCGACCGAGTGTCAGTCCTCTGACAAGGGGTCGGCGGGACGCCACCGCTCGCCCGCCCGCTGCATCTGCTTCCCGACGGTCCCGGTCGGGACGGCGCCTGATGGTCCAGATGAAAAAGCAAAGTGGAAATCTGGCTTTTTTTTTTTTTTTGTGCGACATTAATTCTGCCAGGTGACTGCAGGGGGGGGGGGCAGTGGGGGCAGAGTGGGCTGTAGGATAAATAATGTGCTCGTGTCCTGTGACATGGTGTGAACCAAAAAAAAATGGGCCTGTTGCCAGAATGTGGACTCCTGTAAACTGGCCTGGTTGTAGATGAAATATTAAGCGTCGGGCCCAGCTAATAATACTGACCGTTATGAATTGGACGGTGTTGTTTACCCGTCCCCTGTATTCCTCGGCAGCGCGACTGTCCTGCCTTGATGTATTGCCCGAGCGACGCCGCCGGAACGCTGCGGCTTCAGCTCTCTGGCTCCGGCCCAGGCTGGGAGTCCGGCGAGAGCGAGAGCGAGAGCGAGACTCCAGTCAGGGTGCGTTGGCCTCTGGACGCACTCCATTAGGATTTGCTTGAGTTTCCTTTTATTCCTTTTTCTCAAATTTACCAATTTTAAATTGAAATACTGATCCACAATCAATATTTATTTACTTCAAATGAGATCAAGTGAATTTTTATTCCTTTTCATTATTTTAATAACATAAATGCATTTATGTGCTTATGCCGAGCGCTTGATCCTTAATTTTATAGAAAACATTTTAAAATTGTCACTTTAAAAGACAAACACTTCACATATGACTGCTTATTTTTTATTCTAACAAACTTGATCTCCAAAACGATATTACATATTTAAATTTCATCACCTTACTGTTTATTATTGTTCTATGGTTTAAGATCGGAGCTGTGAAGAGCAGATTCTTTTAACAAGCATGATTTCAAATTAAACAATTTCCTCTCATTTCTTCATGAATTTTCTTATTTTCCATTTTCATTTCTAATCCGGTACATTTTGTTAAATGTTGCCTGGCTGATGATGTCTACTCGCAGTTCATTTCCCCCAGTGGTTACACAATGAGTGAACTGTCGTTATCAGCAGTGCAATTTCACTCTTTCACTGTCACTGTTCCTACAAGAGGGCTCGTAAGATTTCTGCAGGTGTGTGTTTGTGTGAGCCGCGCATTGGAAAATTGCATTACGACGCACATTACAACCTTGTTTTTATTAGCAACAAAAAATCATTTCATGGTCCAGAGGATAAAAGTATCGTCCTGCTTTCTATTAGTAAAAGATGGAGATGCCGTTAGTCATTTTCTGTGATTACGCTCCTGTGAAATGTGCACCAATCAAGACTGCTCAGGCGAAAAGCCCTGTTTTCCTGAAGCTTATTAACAAGTGAGTGACGAGGCCGCCGTGTGAAGAAAGCAACCGTTCGTGTAGCAAAAGCAGCATATCCATAATACGTCCTAAAAATTCTCCCGAAAACTTTCTTTCTTTCTTTTTTTTAACATAACATGAACGCAGTCGACGCCGTTCAGGCTGAGAACGTCCAAGGCGTTTATTTATGACTTCTTTTCATTCACATTGATGAAATAATGGCCACGGAAAGCAATATTCAAAATTCTGCATTCTGCACGCGTTCAAGTCAAAGGCTTTTATTCAATTAGTCTCACGTGGGGGACGGACGCTGCACGGGGGGGGGCGGGGGGGCGGTAACGCTGAAATATTGAAATGTATGTGCTTTACAATCCAAATTTCTGTGTGTGTGTGTGTGTGTGTGTGTGTGTGTGTGTGTGTGTGTGTGTGTGTGCGCGCGCGGTAAGAGAGGAGAAAAGGAGAGAGAATAGGTCAGCTATAATTCGGAGCCTTTTTTTCCTATGAGAAGAAATATAAGCGCACAGCAAGTGTGAGCAGCCGGGACATCATCGCCCTCAGCGCCAGCCACAGTGGGGGAGGATGTGGCTGTTTTCTGCCTGGAAGGGAGACGCTGGCCACGGACCATAATGCCTGCAGCTGCTAGTAAAGCCCCCCTGCCCCTCCCCCTCCCATCCACCCCCCCCCCCCCCCCTCACATCCACCAACCCCCTCGCATTTGTCACACAAACTTCTTGCGTGTGACTATATGTTTTTAGCAGATGGCCACATTTTTTATTACAATTTTTTATTTATTTATTTTTTGTTGGAGTGGAGAACAAAGTTGTAAGAGGAATATGATTTCACTTGTTGCCATGGGAACAGAGATGGATGAAGATGTTTCACGGTTCAGCGGCTGCCTCCTCTCTGCCCGCGCGTGTCGGCGGTTCCGTGCGCGGCGCTCACATGCGCACATGCGTGTGTCCCCCCCCGTCACCCTATGCCTGGGCGTGCGCCGTGCCAATGTGCGTTGCGCGTCTTCCGATAAGAAACGGTCTGATGTAAGCGTTGCGCGTATAGACGATGGGGGGTGCGGGGGGGTGTCCACGCTGCTGCCAGTTTTAATTGACTGAAAAAGGGCGGGGGTGTTAAGTTGCGGGGGTGAAAGGTCAGAGCACTCCGGCAGAGGATCATTTCCTCGCAGTTTTGAAGAAATAATAAACAGTGCTGTCAAAAGGCTCCGGCAGGGAGTTTGTCTGTGCGACGGCGGAGCACTGCTCATTTCACAGCGTATTAGCTAACTGTCCAAATAGTGATGATTCAGTGGCACGGGCTACTCATTTTCACACCGCACATAAAAGGGAGGATCTAACGATAAATGCCACAATAACAGCAGCCCGACTTATCTCGTGACTTCCTTCTTTTTTTTTTTGCTACATTTCAAAAGTGAGTGTTCCGTCATTGGAGAGGAGCTAATTAGATTGTGTGAGTTGCATGATATGGGGTCTCACACATAAAAGCCTTGCTGCGAAGATGAGCAACGGGTTGCCCGCGCCCCAGACAGCGCTGATAGTGGAGCCACTCCTTTAATTCCACTCTCCAAAATCTGATCCTAATTGGCTGTCTGATTTTAGTAACTTGTTCAGCAATTTAAGAAAATTGCTTTTTGAAATGTAACAATTTCACTGATCTGGAGCTTCTCATTTCTCATTCCGCAGTGCTGTGCACTCGGCTCTCGGTCTCTCTTCAGGCCTCTCGGGGCGGCAAGTGAAAGGACCTGCGTTGCCTGTAAACTGTTGACCCCGCACAGTTTATCTCGCTGTTGATTTGTCAGAATGAAAAGCAGTTTTCTAAACCAGCTTAGCGAGGAGGGCAGAACATTTGTCATCTAATTGTTAAGCAATGCTATGTCGAGTTGGTGCGGCCCGGGCCGTCTACTTCTGTGCTAAATACTTCCATATACAGTATTTTCAGCGCTTAAGTGTTTTTGTCTGAATAACATATCTTTATTATCTGCAAGTTGCTCCGTTTCCATGACACTTTTTTGCAAAATCAAAGCCATATTTATTGATCGGTGTTACGAGACCCAGAGTAGGTGTGTAATCGCGCACCCTCTTGTGTTGGTCTTCAGCATCCCGTTGACTGGCCAGTTACACAATCCAAGGTTACTGCATGAAAAGCACCCCCTGTCTTCAGAACCATTCAGAACCATTCAGAACCTTCCCCTCCAGCTCCGGACATGTTGACGGCTTATCAATAAACCACAAATGCTCATACTAACTTGGCCTGCTAAAATTGTAGGCTCACTGATAATTTACATTAAGTAAAATAAATGACAACACATAAAGAGGGATGTCATCTTGCTACCATGTTACACATTGACTTCAGCGATATCCATTACATCATTGGAGATTCAGCACTAGCCGCACCAAGGACACTCACGGAGCTGGTTTGTTGTGGTGTTGTGGGGCACAAAAACTACAGCACCTTTGTGACTAAATAATATTGCAAATCATTATCAAGTGCGCCAGCAGAACAGAGCACTGCGCTACGGGACACCGCTGTGATTTCTCACTTAAACTTGTGTATTCTAGTAAATTGCGCTTACCAAAGACCACAAAACAGCAAGCAATATATATACGCGTGCACCTGAGCCCATTAGCATTTATTAAACCTAAGCTGGCAGCACGCAGCTGGGAGACACCGGGCGAAGAAGCATTGGAGGAGGCACCTGCAGACCCGGAGCGGAGCCTCTTATTGTGTCGCCGCTCGGAAGAGCACATTTTCCACAGAGGCATGTATGAGTGGTGAAGTGTAGCTTAATGGGATGGTTTTATTCATCAAGCGAGGCCTGTGCACTCGTCCACTGCCTTGAGGGACAGTGAGTGATTCCGACCACTCAGCCTCATTATGGAATCATATTAATATTTAAGGGGCTGGAATTGAGGAATAAAGAGGGTAATTGATAGCATCAAATGGAAGTGTTTGAACTCTTCCGCCGCGTGTGCTGAAATGCGGCCGAAACACTTTGTACGTTTCGTCAGTTGCGGCTCGGCGGCTGGACAGGAAGCTCCGACCCTCGAACCCGGCCGTGAGTTTTGGTCGCTGGCAAAGAAGGGGAAAAAAAACAAAAAAACATGACCGGCTCCGCGGCGGAGGAGGCGGCTTTCTTGCCTGCGGCCTGAAAAGCAGCGGGCCGATCGTCCTTTTTGGGACAAAGAGCAGAGTGGAGCAGCAGAGCGGGCCTGTTTGTTTGCATTTCCTGTTTATTTTAATATAGATAACCCCGCTGCACCCGCACGTCTAGATTAAGTGCTTAGAACAGGACAGTAACCTTTAAGGGCTACGCTGCCTGTGTGCCTGTGAGCGTGTGCGTGTGTGTGTGTGTGTGTGTGTGTGTGTGTGTGTGTGTGTGTGTGTGTGTGTGTGTGTGCCTGTGCTAACCAGCTGATTAGACTGTATGGAGGGAAAGTGACATGTAAGCATAAATGAGTCTGCAGGCAAGTAGACTGTGAATGATAATGATGCTCAGGAGTTCTACTTAGCATAACATAAGGGACCGCTGCCTTCGCTCATGGCATTCCTCGGAACGTAGTCAGTGGACTTTGTTACAGAGCTGCACTAATTAGGCTTTACCACTTTTAGCCAGCGGCTCAACAAAACCACCATTGTGGCTCTTTTTTTTTTCTCCTCCCTCTCTCTCTCTCTCTCTCTGGATCTCGTGCATGATTTAGCTCCGCCGTTGCATCAGCCAGTTGCGGGGGATGAATGCTAACTCCTAGTGTTACCTGTCAGGAGAGCTGCAGCATATGGGCGAGCAGCCGTACAGGTGCAGACAGCCTGTTACGCGATTGTTACCGAGAGATTGATAATCATACAACAAAGGCGGTAATTTTAGTCTGAATTTATTTATTTATTTGTTTTCTTTTCTTTTTTTTTCCGTGAATGGAAAAAAAGAAAAAAAAAAAAAAGATGCATTTTCAGGCAGATTGGTAACAGATGCCAGCGCACCTGTGGCTCCTAATGCAGCTTTTCTGTTTTAGGGAAACTAGAGGTGCGAGACAGACAGCAGGCAGCAGGAGTCTGACGTCACAAGCTCACTGTGTACAGTGAACGCATGTAAAGGTCCTGTATTATGATGACAAAAAGAGTATGTGTCTCCTTTGTGTGCAAAGTGTCTCCTTCCAAACATCTGCAAGGTCAATCATCAGCAGCAGCATCATCATTGTCAGGGCAGTGAGTGTTCTCATTGGAAGCTTGTTAACAGACGGAGAATTAACAATAGATTTATGTGAAACTATAATAAATTGATAAATTGAAATAAATTGATAATGGTTCACCTTCTAACCTTCTAAGTTCACTGTGTCTCAGAGCACAGCCTGATGATTCCATAGCTTCAATAAATGATTGCTTGTCACCCTTAAGTGCTTCTTTAATAACCTGTAAGTGTCCCTAAGTAGCTGTTAGCTAATAAGTTGCACTCTTCACATCACTTTGCCAAAGCAAATAAGTGTTCACACGTGAGCACTCGAAGGTTTGCACTCGAGCCACAAAGACGTTTCGCTCTGAATAAAAATCAATTGAAAAAAAAGAAAAATACTTGCATTTTTAGAGAAAGAAGTTGTTTGGAAAGAGATTACCACAAAAAATATAATTCGATAAAACAGCACAGTTGTCTCTGAAAGCTTTACTGTCTTCTGTCAAGTGCGAGAAAATTGCTTGTTTACAGAAATCACAATGCAGCAATTCACTGTGATGAGGCATAAAGGGGATTTGAGTGATTCTGGAGGTGGTAAACTGGGCTGCTCTGAGTCTTTCACAAACTGCTGCTGAGCCACTGGGACTGCAGGGAATGGTCACAGGAGGAGAGCACGTCTGGTGAACAGCAGTTGTGCAGAGGGAAAATGCCTTGCTGATGTCAGGGGTCAGAGGTCAGGGCAGGCAGACTGGCCATTAGATACTGGCAAGGTGGACCTTATAAAGTGGCCGGTGATGTTCTTTACCTTCCGAACTCAAACTGTTCAATCAGAATAAAATAAAGAATAATGTGAATGAAACCAATCATTCATTCATTATTCATTCATTTCATCATTTATTCAAAATCTTATTTTTTTTTTCACCCTTTGTGTTTCAATGTTATCCCCAGATTTCAAATGCTTTTGAGCGTTTCCTTGAGTCTGACTGTGACTCGCAGTCTGGGCTCCGGCTGTGAGGACCCCACTGCTAACAGAAACGGTCCACTTCGTAGTTGAACGTGGCTCACAAAAGCGCCGCTGACTGACTGAGGGCTGTGCGAGCGAGCGGCGGGGGCCCGGCGGCGCCAACACGCTGTGTCTGTTTGCCGGAGGAAGGCGAAGGAAGAAGAAAAGCCGTTAACGCACCAAACCCAGGCCTGCGAATTTCTCTCGTCGAGTGCCTTGTGTTGGTATAAATAGATAGCCAATTTGTAAAAATTGTCCGGCCCCAACATAAGCATCTCGGGTCCACCCTAATTGGTCAATTTCCCGCTTGTATTGAGTGCCTAGATTGATTTATTGCTTCTTTTTTTTTTTTCTCTCTAAAAGGCCTCTGGGACCCCGGGGAACAGCAGTGCCAGCCGTACGTGCAGGCATTGTTTTGAAAACAGGGGGGCCGAGTGCTGAGCGCCGGACAGCGGCGGCGGCGGCGGCGGCGAGCAGAATGGACGGCAGACAGCTGGCAGCAGAGTCTGCTGGCTGCCGCTGTAGCGGAGGCAGACGCAGGAGTTGTTCCCCTGCACCCAGCGAGCGTAGAAACCCCTCCGCCACAGAAGAAGGAGGGCCCGAGATGTTTTTAATGACGCAGACAGCGTGCAGGGAGCGACGTCGGGGGGGCTCGGGCGTCAACATTTCTCCACGTTCAGCCGTCGGTAAAAGAGGCCAAAACCGTGGCATCGGTTTGTCAAAAAGTCAGTTCAGTTGCACGTGTTGTGGCGAGTTGTGGTGGCTGGGGGATTGTTGATGAGGAGGGAGGAAGAGTGGACTGAAGTCACCTGCTGTTTGCTGGCTGGTTGATGAAGGAACGTATCGTTCAGTAGCCGCAGCTCAGCTGATATCATGGAGCACAGGCTATAGAAATATGAGAGAAGTTTGAGTAATTACCATATACAGTATTGTATATGATTACAGCAATATATATATATATATATGTATATATATTAACATAATATATATATAGAAAAAAATATATATACATATATATATAATTACATATAATATAAACAATCTAATCATCTGGTTATTTGAGTGTCACCACCCAGATTGGTGCCCGGCCCTCATGGGCTTATTAGACACTGATTCTGAGTCATTTTTTCTTCCTTTCTTTATTTTTGCAATAAGCTTCCTTACCAATAGATGCCACGAAAGAAAAAGAAAAAAAAAAAAAAAAAACTTACACACTGCGCCTTTTAAAAAAACAAAAAAAAAGAAAAGAAACAGTTGCGATTTTGTTTTTGTTGTTGTTGTTAGAAGCTTCTTGTCTTTCATGACCTGTGTGGGTAGAAACAAAAGCTCAGCATGGCGAATGCTTGAAAGCCCGTGTAACAGTAAAGTGCATCTGCTGAGTAAAAAAAAAAAACGCTTCCTTAAATACAAGCACATGCCTGCATTTCCACTCACCGCAACACATTTTCCCCCATCATGCCTTTTTCTCATCCCCGCGCCTTAAGAACGTCTGATGTTCCCGCTTGTTTTCTCTCTCTCTCTCTCTCTCTCTCTCTCTCTCTCTCTCTCTCCCTGTTTTTTTTTTGTTTTTTTTAATTTCCTCATGTTTATTTTAATCCCCGGCAATGATCACTGCTACAAAGCATCCTTTTGGTGTGGCGACAGCACCGAGCACTTCACCGAAAAACACAGAGAGCACTCCCCCCCCCCCCCCCCCCCGCCCCCGCCCCCGCCCCCTCCCAGCTTCGACGTGGAAGCGGCAGCCAGCCTATGAGCATCCTCGCCCGGCCATTAGCTCTGCTTCTCCTGTGAAATGTGAGAGCAGATAGCTGAGTGTCTCCTTTTTGAACTGTGATTCTTAGAAATTCCCGTATTTAGCGCTGGGGATTGGGAGCCTGAGTCCTCCACCAGGCGTCTGAATGCACATTTCGCCAGTCCCCCACTAAAGGCGAAAAAAGAAGAAAGAGAGAGAGAAGAAGGGAAGGAGACTGGGAGTGTGTGAGTGCGAGAGAGAGACAGAGAGAGAGAGCGAGTGATGGAGTGAGGGGGGAGGGGGGGGCAATCGCACAGTCTTCATCTACTACTTAACTTTAGGAAATATGAGTCTGGTGGAAGATGAAAGGGACTTAATCTCAAATGCCTCTCTCTCTCTCTCTCTCTCTCTCTCTCCTCCTGCTCTCTCTCTCTCTCTCTCTCTCTCTCCCTCTCTCTCTCTCTCCTCCTGCTCTCTCTCTCTCTCTCGCTCTCTCTCTCTCTCTCTCTCTCCTCCTGCTCTCTCTCTCTCTCCCTCTCTCTCCCTCTCTCTCTCTCTCCTCCTGCTCTCTCCCTCTCTCTCTCTCTCTCTCTCTCTCTCTCTCTCTCTGTCTGTCTTCCTCGCCGCCCGCTGTCCACGGGGACTGGCCAATTCCAGCACACTGGAGTGCATTATGTAATCCGCCCCGAGCCTCCACGCCCAGCTTCAAGGGTTTAATTAGAGGAGGGAGGGGGTGGGGTGGGGTGGGGTGGAGGGGAGGGGGCGGGGCTTGGGGGTGGTTACTAGACTAGATGCGTTGGCGTCTCACCTGCCGTCGCTCGGTGAACATTCGACCCCGAGAGGCTTGATTAGGAAAAGGGAAGGGAAGCAACTGAAGGACCGGCATGCTGGAATCAGTCAGGCTGTGAAGGGTTCACCTTTCACCTTTGGTACCTTGATACCTTTGGTATCAGTCAATCAATCAACTTTCATTTGTTAAGCGCTACAATCACAAACAAAGGAGGAAAAACTCCCCTGCAGGAAGAAACCCAGAGCAGACCCAGACTCCAGGGGGCGCTCTTCTGTACCCGTCCTGCAGGGAGCAGCAGTATGATCGGAAAATTCCACGGGGCCAAAGTGGCCCTGATATTTCTGTCTGTTTCTATCTGCTGTCACCCTTGAACTCACGCCGCGTCCTGCTGACGTCCCAGAAACCCCGAGCAGGACCTCATTCTGGGCCGCACTCGTGACACAACACAGCCTCCTCCCCATAATCACAACCACATTTTTTGTTTGGAAATGTCTTTTTTTTTTTTTTTTTTTTTTTTTAAATATAACCAATATTTGTGTTTATCCCCACTGGCGTAGTTTTAATAAGTCAGGTGTGTTGTCACCCCGGCAGATCTCAGTAGAAGCTGCACGTCAGGGCTGCCGCTGCATAACAAGATGCAGAGTTAATAACAAAAGCTCCACTGTTGTCCGTCCCGCCCCCTGTTCCGGCTCACGGCCCCAGCCGCCCATTCTCTCCCCCTTTTTTCCCTCACTCGCTCTCTCACTCACTCTCTCACTCTCTCACCCCGCCCAGTCCCCAGCCAGCCGGTGCAGGCGTGCTCGGTCTGTCAACACCTCCGCGCCACTGCAAACGTTTGAATGGAAACACGAGGAACGGCGCAGACTTGCCAAAACAGGCCTCGGAAAACAGCAGGCCGACAGCAGCCAGCGCGTTATGCAACGCGGTCAGACGAACCCGAGGTTCTCACCGGCCAAATACGCTCGAACTCACTTCCACTCCCGGGCTGTGCGGAGAGTGAACACTTTGGAATGAAGTAGTTGTGTTTATTTTGCGCCGGTGACCCTTCCTGCTGTACCGGTGATGCTGAGGGACCTTTGCTGTTATCTAAAGAATCCTAGAGATTCATTTATTTCATTTTGTTTTTTTGGATGGACTTTTGCTTCTTGTTAGCATACAGTGCAAACAGGAAAATGTCATTTGATTTGAACTACAACAGAGGGCTAAATTTCATTCATACTGTTAAATGCACATTGCTGCTCCACAGGGTTTCAGGTTGTAAAAAAAAAAGGAAATTTGAACATCAGTATAACATCAAACTAAACAAACTCCACCTCTTGTTTCGACAAGCCAACTTTATTTTTGCTGTTCAGGTTCATTTTGAGAAAAATGAACCTGCCATTGTGTGAAAAAATCCCTATCAAACAGGAAGTAGCTTAAACACCATTCACTCAGTCACTGTGCCACCTACTGGCAAAAATAAGAGATGTATAATATTTTGATCCAATTTATATTTTTTAATGCTGCGACTTTGCCAAGGCGAGTTACAGCAGGAATTCTTTAGCGAGCGTGTCTTGAGTGCCACATAGTGGACGCAGGAAGTGACATTGAACTCCTGGAGCAGCAGTTTTTTCCTTCCCTCAGCTCGCTCTCTGGTCTCCACCGACTCCTGGGGGAAATGTGGGGCTCTTTAGCTCCTAAACGCTCCGCCGTGTTGACTCGCTAACTGTGTTTGTCTGCAGTTTGCTGAGCAGGTAGCGCACTCTGTTTGGTTTTTTTGTTGTTGTTGTTGTTGTTGTTGTTTTTTTTTCCTTTCTGAGGGAGTTTTTTTTTTTTTCTTCTTCTTCTTCCTTCAACACGCAGACGCCTCGACAACGAGACTAAAGGTGACCCATTTTGGACTGTCACACATCTGATGCACCGCCGCCAAAATCACTTGTTTGTCGGCCCCGCTCGCTCGCCGGATAGCGTCGCGCCCGGCAGAACGAGTTAGGATGATTTAAGCGAGACGGGAAGCGGCGCTGTTTGACTTTTTCACCTTAGTTTGGCTTCTGCTGTGGGAAATAAAGCGCCTTCTCAGAAGATTATTTTAGCTCGCTGCTCTCTGTCTGCAGTCTTGCGAGGCCGTTTGGGCGACAGCTGTCAGATGAGACTATCAATGAGGGACAAAAGACGGCGCCGGAGTCGGGGAAAAAAAGCAAAAAAAAACCCTTCCAATTCCACACGTGGGCTCGTTGATTTTGGAGCAGCGTAATGCGGGAGAGGCCGGCGTTTGATGCGTCTCTTTGCCTGCGACTGCCACCTTCTCCCGTGCCCCTCAGTGAGCCGCTGAACTGCACCTGCTTTGACCTCACCTGGTTTTCAAACTCCCTCGCAACCTGTAACTCAGTATTAATTCATTCATACGCCTCCCTTCTCCTCCCCCCGCCCCTTTTTTGCATAATCACAGTGATGCATTGTGGCTTGTTTATGTTGGTGCACACTGTACTCAGCCCCTGCAGTGCTCTTCATGCAAAGGGCTTATCAGTGACAGACGAGGCCAGCCTTACTGCAGGGCACAAATCTGCCTCTCCCCTGGAAGAGAGACTGTTCTTGGGGGTCAGGATTCACTCCGCTCCTGGCGCTGGCCCTTCTGACACACACACACACACACACACACACACACACACACACACACACACATGCATATTAAATAAAAAGGCAGCACTCTTTGCGGTACGGGGACGCTCCCACGATCCTGCAAGGCCCGAATAAAGGAATTAAAGCAGAATTTGATAATGACTTATTAAAAGCCCCGGCTGAATAAATGAAGTGTGTTGTGTATCCATTAGAGGACGGGAGCTATTATGTTAAACGTTTTGATTTGTGAAGTGGGGTGTGGACTCGCTAATCCGGAGACAGTCGGGGACGCTGGGGGGAGGAATCAAGCCATGCATATAATATGAGGACATTAGGTTGATGCACGCAGACGGGTGCTTCTGAGCAAGAGGAACGGGGATGATCGATGAACTCCGGAGGGAGGGAACCGTGGCTATGAAACGTGCCAAATCACCCCATAAAGCTCAGAGCCGACAACGAGGCAGAGTTGCTCAAAGAGACATCGCTGGAAGTTCATGTGCATATTTTCTCCCCTCATCTTCTTTTAAAAGCTCTATCATCGCAGGTGAAGCGAACCCCCCACATTACGGCCAATGAGGATGGAGAGTTTTCTCAGAGCCTCACTGCCAGACTGATAAATCACCCTCACGCCTCGGCCCTCCTCCTGTGTTTTCTTTTCAGATGCGGAATCGATGGATTTTTCTTTTTTTCCCCCGCTTCATTTCATTGACCCGTGCATAATGGCGCTCTCACTCCTGCGCCAGTTCTGGGGAAGGAACCCGCCGCCGCCGTGCTTTGCCCAGGCAGAGACGAGGCGGCCCGGGCTTTGTGTTGCTTATTGTTCAGCCCGGTAGAAATTAATGTGCTGTGAAATTAGCATTTTATCTGACTGCAGATACAGTAATGGAGGCAATTAGAGCGCAGGGGGAGAAGCGGCGCTCGGGCTACGGAGGTAAGGGGACGGTCCCTGAGCTGCGGCGGCGTCGGCGGAGAGTCGCACAGCCGGCCTCGGCGATAACACGAGCAGGGCCTGTCTGGACTCGCCCGCCGGCTGATGGGGGAACACGTCTCGCTGCCTACGAATTGACACCACACTGGCTTTGATTAGCCGACTCGCAACCCGCGCGGCGGTGTAATGCCATGTCTTTTTTCCTTTTTCCAGATTATTGCAGTGTTTTAGCAGGAAAGTCTGACTCTGTCACGCCTTCCTCCGGTCTGCCACTGCCGGTCGTGATCTCGCAGTCTGGCGGCTGACGGCAGTGACGGCTGAGGCTATCGGAGGGGGGCTGCTGGGGAGGGTTGCTTGGAGGTGATGGAATCAATGCACATTTTTAAGCTCAGATCATTTCTCATCAGTTATTTTCAGACACGACATTGTGTATTTACAGCTGCAGGGGCGCATTGTCAACTCTCTTTATCACATCTCCAGATTGAAATTGATCTCCCCGATCGCGAGCCACCGGCAAGGGGACAGACCTTATCAGATGCCGAGGAGCTGCCAGAGCGCCGCGTTTGTCACCTGGAGCCTCGCAGATTGTTTATTTATTCTTCAAAAGACTCTCTGATGTGGGGCTGAAGGGGGAGACGCTTAGCATTATGTTTAATTCTTAGAGCTGCGAGACAATCGCAAGAAAACCTGCGACGGTGGTTCGGGTCTGCCGAGGCCACGCCTCTGTCTGCCACGTGCCGGTGCAGCATTATTTGATGCTCTTTCCTTTACTGCATCGTCTGTGTTATAACGTACTTACGGAACTGTCTATCCCCGTGGCTTCCCCCCCTCCAACATCCTGTCAGGGTCTGAGTCAAATATTGACACAGCTTAGTTACAAGTGACAAAAAAAAAAGGTCTTCAGAAGCTCTTAGCGTGAGGAAAGGATGGAGTGTTATTTCTTTGGTCTCCGTGACCTCCTGAGAGGGTTTCTTTGTTCAGCAAAGAGTGCATACGTCTCTGCTTTCTCTCACTGGAGGAGAACAACAGCGTTGTATTTGCAGCTAATGAAAACTTAAAAATATCGGGGAGACCTGGTGACAGTTCGCAAAAGCAAAGTGGATGTGCTAACGAGGCTGTGATGTCACTTCATTGCTGATTCTGAGGCGTCACATTTTCATCAGCAAGGGCTGAACTTATATTATAAGAGATTTTGATTTTATTATTCGATATTACATGTTTATTATATTTTGATATTGTTACATTGGCAATGAATGCCTCCATGACTCCCTTCCTGGGGCACAACATTGGAGCGTGAACCCTCGCCGCTGTTAGCAGTAATTCTCAATTTTACTGCAAACATTCGGGTGCATCCGAGTATAACAAAAACTTATTTTCTTTTTTTGTTTTTGTAAATCTGTTTGGGCAAAGCCAGCCACCCACCTCCAGCCCCCTCCGCCCCTGCTCCTCTGAGTAAAGACAGCATGACTTCTGCAGTCTGAGGATCACGCCCAATAAGAACATTATCCCAAAGAGTGCACTGGGCTGGCAAGAGTCTGAGATAATACCCCTTCCCCTTAAAACTCCACCGGCTGCGGCTCGCAGAGTTGGAGGCAGAGACACAGGGACCTTAGCAAATGACACCCCACAGCACCCATGAAACCAATTGTTCCCCTGCCGCCTCTGCTGCGGGGGTGGGGGGGGAGGCGAGGGGGATTGCCGGATGTCTGCATAATGTCCTTATTCTCAAACATGAGGGTGTCGCCCATTTGTCCATTAGTGTCAACACTCCGCTGCTAAATGGGCCTTGGCTGTCTTGGCGGAGACGCTTCCTCCGTCTCTGCGGAGCGCCGTAGTTGGTCCACGGGGTATTATCCATTCTGATGGGGCCGGCTGCCGCCGCTGCCTCTGAGGAGGCGGGAGATAGATGGCGGGGACGTTTGGCGGTGCAGAGGTACGTGTATGATTAGAGAGGCAGCGCTGATACCTGTCACCGGCAGCGTGTTTACGCCGCTAAATGATGCCGATCAAATGGATGAGCGCCAGCCGTGCGGCAGATGAATGAGGGGTCTTAAGCAGCCGTTTACAATATCTTTGGCTCGGGATTAGCCACGTTTGCGCAGTGATACTTACGAGCAGCACTTTTGTCAGAGGAGCTCATCTTCAAAATACGAATGGGATTCCTGCAGGGCCGTGGCTGTTTCTCTTTTTTTTCTCCCCCTTTTTCCCTCTCCTCCCGCTCTCTTCCTCGGTCTTGTTATTGTGAGGCAAATTGAAAGGCTTTCTCCTTTATTAAATGTACTGTCGAAGTGGGCAGTGTTACGCAACTGAGTTATCTGCTCAGCAGCACCCAGCTCACAGCGTACAAGCCCCCCCCCCATCTCCCCCTTTCCTGCTGCATCCTCCTCCCCTCCCCCGTGGCCGATCCAGGACCAGTTGCTGCAGCTCAGTCCCGGGTCTGGAGGCTCCAGGTTGCGAGCAAAAACTTGGCCCCGGGGCCCCTGGCGCATCTTGTTTGAGTTAGCGGTGCAAGCTGAAGGGCCCTGTTAACAATCTCGGCAGCAGCGGGCAGAGAACCTCGCTGAATCTGTCTGGGAGGCTGTCAGATGCGGAGCAGATGTGTCCAAATGGAGGAAATTATGTCACCACCCACAATTTTTTTTTTTTTCTTCTATCCTGCCTCTCATGTGACCGTGATGACTAAAGAGAGCCCAGATCGGCCTGATGTGATTCTGCCCAGGGAGCCTCGCACTGTTGTGGCGGCTGCTCCGCTTGTTTTCCTTGGCAACCTCACAGTGCGTCACGATGCCCCCTACAGGTTAAAGTCGGTGGCATTTTTCTTGTTTGAGAAAAAAAGAAAAAGTGTCTACAGGAGACGCTGCACCAGAGCACCCCGCTGTCAATAGTTGCAGGTAAATAAAATAGACACAGAGCTCCTGTTTTACTGCTTTTTTTATTTTATTTATTTAAACAGAAACAGTGATTTAAGTGTCAGAATCACATGCCCTGATCCCAAACCAGTCATTTACCACCACCAGGGCAGCACTAAATGTCACTCCAAAACAAGATACCCTCCCAGCAGGGGAAGAAGGTTCTATAGAGCTGGATGTAGCCACTGAGAGGTGGATAGAAACCCTGATTTACTAGCACTATATAAAGAAAACACCTGGGGAAATAAAAATCACAAACATTCTGGTTCATTTAGGAAAAATTATGGAGTATGGACATGAGCCATAATCCATAATGGCTCCTTTAACTTCCGTAGAGTTAAAGGATGAGGATGAAGGATGAATGTTGTTTCCTCTTCCCGCTCTCCCAGTCTTCTTCCTGCTCTGACCACTCACACTCTGCCCTGCTTGGCCCCTTGGGACCATATTGCGCAGCCAGTGCACATCTGGACCATAGCCTTTGGAGCTTAATGTCACAAATGACTAAATATCGAGGCACATAAATGTTTGTCAATTCTATTTTCCGCTGAAAAGAAACAAAAAGATGTGGTGTTATAAAAAATGCAGACGGCCAAAGCTGAAGCAAAAGCTTGCTTACTTAGCCTCAAATATTTATTCACTCTCGTGGTCCTTGAAAGCATCGTCGTGGATTGCTTGGAGGGGTAAAATATAGAGTGGTGCTTGTCTGCGTGTGTGTGTGTATGTGTGTGTGTGTGTGTTCGTTTGAGAGAGAGAGAGACACCTGCTGACACCTTTCTTCCTCTCTGGCCTCCACTCTGTGACGCTGCCTCTCACTGAGGGCCATTCAAGGGATCAGAGTGCACTTACTAGCGTTGCTGAGGGACATCCATCACAATGGCCACAATGCATACTGCCATATGTCCATTAAGATGAGAAAGAGCATGACTTTAAAGAGTCTTTTACAATTTTTGTACACAAGCCGCCAGCTATTCTCTCTTTTTTTTTGTCAATCTATCACCGGCACAAACATCCTCTGTGTTCATCTGCAACCACAACTGACATGTTTGTTTTTCAATTTCCCCGATTGCACTTCCTGCTGCTGTCTGGGGGAGTATGGCGGCACGCTTGCATTCGCGCGCCCGCGACGTTTCAAATTTTGCCGAGTTCTGGACTGAGGCGCTGCGAGTGGAGGCAGATCGTGCACGTGCAGAGATGAAGGTTCCTAATGAACGTTTCAAGTGTTGACTTTGTGTGTGTGTGTGTGTGTGTTTTCTTTTCTCAAGAGCTCATGTTTCACTCTCTGCTCCTGTGCGACGACTGCAGATGGGCACAATATCAACACAGCAAAAGGCATAATGAGTGGACAAGAAGATGTATATTTTTAGAGCAAACGTGAGCTTTAATTAGAGTAATGAGGTGAACAATACGAGTGTTGTCAAGTTGGTTTTTTTTTGTTTTTTTCCTCCCCTTTGCGTCTCTCTTCCCCTCTGTACATGCTGACACATTGAGATGTTTCATTTTCAACAATGAGCCTTTTCCTCTCTCTTTTGGATATTCTTAAATCTCCTATCTTATTAATCTTTATAAAAAAAAAAAAAAAAAGGGAGAAGGAGAAGAAGAAGGCTTTTTGCCGCGGGCTGCAGAAGAGGAATTTGTGTTTAGTGGATTCCTGCTCCCAGATGAGGAGAGCTAAATGAGTTTGGAGGCTTCCTGAATGCTCTATAATTGTGATGAGGCTCTGTTCCTCTGAACAATTAAAGATGCAGGAGCCCTGTCTCTTCTGAGATCCATCCCAGATCGCTATCGTCGAGTCTTGCCGGTGAATCACAGACACGGCCGCAGCCGGGCGAGGACCACCTCTCCCATTACTGCTGCCCTGACACCACTTTAAGAGGGAATCTCAAGTACGGCACGGTGCCCAACCCTGTGATCAATTTATTTCTTGCTGCCCCAACATTAGAGGGTGAAAAAACAGAAGACAGGCCAGTCTCCCCAGCGGTCCAACCCGCCCCTCTCCACCCTCCTCCGCTGCTTCCAGCCGCACATAGTAGGCTTTATTTGTCCCCCGCTGAACAAAGCGTAGAACAAAGCAGCGTAGCCGTCTGGTGGGTGAAGCTGTGTGGCTATGCTAATGTCTCTAGGCTGCTCGCAGTCCTTCTGAATGGCTGAGCACAAGAGGTAAATAAGCGTGTCTGGATGAGAGGAGGGGGCCGCTGGGTGAACGAGATGAAGTAACAGACGATTGCGAGGGTCAGCCTGCGTGAATGCAAATATTTATATAAGTGATTAAAATACCCCTTCCCACATCCCGCCCACTCCATTTAAATGAGGAACTAAACTGTTCAAAAAAAGACGAAGAAAGAGAAAAGCTGTTCACCTCCCGAAGGCAAGTCTGAAAAAGAAGCAGGAAGAGGCATTTGTGGGTGGAAGAGAGAGAGAGAGAGAGAGAGAGAGAGAGAGCAAACAAATAGTGACGTAAATCTGACTCACTCGTCTTTTGCCTTCACAATGCAAAGATTAGAGCAGCAGGCTCTTTCGGGGATGCAGATTTCATCCCTCGCTTTTCTTAGACTTTCATCCTCGCGGTGACAAGCCTGCGGAATTTCACACTGTCACAGCCATTTCTGCAAAGGGTCAGAAAGGCGCATCTTGATAAGCAGCATTGTGTCCATAAAATCCACTTTCACCTCTCGCACAGCGCGCTAACGCAGGATGTTTGGCGATACTCTTAAAAATAGCACTGTTCAGTTTTTTTTATTTTTTTTTTTTTTTTTATTTTTATTCCAGCACTGGTGCATAGCTAAGTGCTTTTCAAGTCCTTTTAATCAGGCTGATCAAAAGCAGCATTTCTTTGTGTGTCACACGAAATGAATAATGATGCCGTTTGTGAATATGAATTAAGAGCCTTTCTTTCAACTGAAGCCTCTGGATGCATCCTCTCCGTGTAGGATGGGCTTTTGTGACTTTGCCGCGGAGCAGAGAGAGAGAAAATTCCGGATCCCTAAAATAGTATCTGCACTTCATCCTCGACGACATCCATCTAATCGAACTCCCCGTATCGTCAAATCTCTCGATTCCCGCCATGTGATAGGCGCAACAAATGGATTCTCGAGTCACTTCTAAACCGTGACCCGCGGCACTTTGTCACGGAACCAATCGGGTTTGTCTCAGTCGTCTCCGCATCTGATAACGTCGAGGAATCCTGAGGTGTAGACACTTTAACGTGCAGCTGTCTCGATCTGTGTCCCGCGCTAATTGAAAGCGGGATGAGATAACATGCTCATTATAGCGGGAGTCTGCCGGGATGGACGCAAGCCAGCATCCCTGCGAGGGCTTCGCCTTGATGTCGCCTCGATGTGGCAGGCTTGACCACATTTTTTTTTTTTTTTTAATCAGTAATCAATGTCCCCGGCAGCGTTGGTATTTCATCCCACCAGACGCGGGCAGAGGAGATGCGGCGTCTAATTGTGGCTGGGGCAGATGAGAACATCACCAGCAGTGACGCCGTGCCTGGTGTTCTGCTGCACGGCTGCTGCTTTTCATGTCTTAATGAAAGTCCAATGCTTTGCTTAGGTTTCACAAAGTCAGCCCAGTCAACAGAAGGAGGTGGTTAGCGTCCTCAGTCTCCTCAGGATCGTTGAAGCTTTTTTTTTTTTTTTACCCCTAAGAAGTGCTTTTAATTATCAAGGCTGGTACCTTTGAAATAATAGACATATATCATTTTAAAGGTCAGACTGTGCAAATTTCACTTTGTATTTCCAGCCTGTCAGTGAAGTCCACCTACATTGAGGAAATTCCGTCCTTTACTCCTTTTGCTTGCTTCCCTTCTCTGAAAATGTGTGGTTTTAAAAAAAAACAACTATTGTGAATCAGTCATTTGTGACATCACAAAGGGTTAAGTGTGTGTGTGTGTGTGTGTGTGTTATCTCCGCCCTCTGAGAGAGCCCTGTTTTTGTTTTGCCTTTGGTTCCAAATATGTGGAAGGGCCAAGAAAAGCAAAAAACTGTGTTTTTGCATGTTTTAGTTTTTTTATCGCTCAACTGGAATACAGGATATATGTATATATGTATATATGTATATATATATATGAATATATTCAACAATGGGAGCCACTTACAAGGATTCCTCAAGATCCTGAAGTCACTTTCTACTGTGATGGATGTGTCATGTGTTGGCTCGTGCGCGACCCAATAAATAAGCTGCAGATGTCATGAAATGCATCAGTAGAAATACAGCACTGGCGTCAGTTTGGGGCGGGAAGGTTCCTGCTCGAGCATCTGATGTCAAGAGGAATTATTTCATTTCCTCCATCTGGGCCCTTCAGTGGTCATCGGGGAGCATTAGACATGTGCGGCTAATCCCTCTGACTTTGCCAGAGCTGCTGCACTGTTTGTCCACCTTCGTCATAAATCAGCACTGTGTGCGCCAGCGCGGGCCGTATACACAACTTATTTGTGTGGCCAGAGGTATTGCATACATCCAAATTGGGTCAGCCAGAAATGTGGTATGAGCCATATGTGCTTCAGCGTGCGGTCATCCGATGAAAAATGAAGAAATAAACCAATGCAATAAACGGCCTGTGATGCAGAACATTTTTTTTTTTTTTTTCAATTCTTGGCATGACTAAGTGTGAAACGGCCAGAGATTCGCTGCTCAGACAGACTTTATCATCACACACCCACTTATATTCCTATACCCTCATTAACAGCCTCGGCTTTGAAGCGTATTGTAAACATTACGACAGCAAGTCGCCGTGTTTCTCTCATTTCCAGCTCGCCGCCCATTAAATATGTCACTCCGTCGTCTGGCAAAGGCAGAGAGATGATGGTTCCGTGCCGGCCGGCGTCCGCGTGCGTCCATTCACCGCCGACCTCACGCTGTGCGCGACGACGCCGTGTTGGGGATGAAAGAGGTTTTACGGCACATGCCAATACTACGCCTTTGTATTCATTCAAAACAAACGAGGGGGGAAAGCCAAGCGTGATCTGTTTCAGCAGTGAGCGGTGGTCGCTCGCTCGCCGCTAACCCAGCCAGCGGGACTGAGTATTTTCAGGGCTTTTTTGGCTTTTGGAACACTTGTTTTGCTTCTTTTTTATTTTAAACCGAATTGAAAATTCCGGTCATGAAAGTTGTTGTGAGAAATTAGCTGCAACTTATTGTTAATGCCGCCTGCTGCCCATTTATCTGTATACAAACATGACTTGGAGACAAAGGATTGGAAGAGAGCTTCAGCACCAACTGCACTCCTCAATTCTTGATGTTTGTAATTTTAGGGCATTAAAAGCACTAATTATGTAATCTACTTGATTTGCCTTAATGAGCCTCTCACAGCCTGTTCTTAAGCAGGCTGGGGTGCTGACAGGTATATAAAAAAAAAAAAAAAACTGTTGCAGTCCTGCGTTGTTGTTTGATGTCCTCGCTCATTTAGCAGTTCAACACTGCCCTTACAACGGCGCAGACAGTGAACTTGTGATTCTCCCTGCGGTTCTAATTGCCACTCTGGCTCTGACTTGTCTCCTGTAAAGAAAGCAAAATAAACCTATTACTACGTCTCCACATCTCAATAAACAATGTCACCCAAGAGGGAAATAAAACAGCGTTTGTCGTCTCAGTGGCTGTCATTGAAATAAACCAATTTACATTATTTCCCCGAGTCGGTCCCAGCCGGTGGGTGCGACGCTCGCTGAACCTCCTTTCACTTGCCGCCTGACAGCCGCGTCACTTTGTTCCCCGCGACTATTCAGTCCTGCGCAGTTTGTGGTGAGCGTGAGGCTGATTGCGTTGGACAAATGCATCACAACACGCTGACAGCAGCACCACTCTGTCGTGGCGCAGCGCAGCGCAGCCCGGGCCCTTTCCCTGCTGAGTTTCCACCGCGGCTGGCGGTCACCGCTAATAGTTGATTATCCCAAAGCTAAGTGGAGGTCGATCCTGGAGGTAGGCCTGGGCCAAGGGCTCTTGCAAGTCCCCTCCCTCCTCAGCTGAGTGTAATGTCATTTAATCAGAGGTGGCAGACATCACATTCTATACTTTAGTAAAGGTACGGATACTGACAAAAGAAAAAGTACTGATTCAACTTCTTTATTCAAGGAAAAGTAGGAGAGTACAGCTTCTGAAATGTGCTTAACTACAACAGCTAAAATGCCTTTTTTTGCAATTAATGAAACAATATATTTGTTCATTTTTTTTGCAAAAATGAAAAAGATGTGAGAGAATAGTCTGGACCCAACTGAAAAGTCTTGCGTGAACATGACTGTATCATTTTAACAGCTTTGCTACTCTCAATACTATTTTTCTTCTTTTTCAACTGCAGCACAATCAAACTGTAATCAGTCGTTTCTATGACCAGTGAGCTGTTATTGGAGGTTTGCACTTTTAATAACAATGGACCGTGTTATTTTCTTAATTTTTATTTTTCTCTGCACTGAAAACGTACTGAGCAGTGACCCTGGAGCTGAGGTCTTCTAAAATACGATCCAATATTCTATTTAGCTACACAACAGCAGAGTTCAAATAGCTCCACTTGGAGCAACAGCAACTATGATGAATAATAATGAGTGAATTGCTTTGAACAGAATTAGTATCTTTTTAAAACAAAAGGAACACGTGTGTTATTCCAAAGGAAGAAGTATAATAGAAATACTCAGGTCAGGTGCAGCAGTATTTGTACTTTGTTACTTCCCACCTCTGAATTTAATGACATCTAAACTTTTTAACCACATTCCAGGCAATTGAATGAGTTTGGATATGTTGTAGTTGTCTTCCCTTGCTGCGCCTTTTCCATCATTAATGGGCGTCATCAGTTCCCGTCAATTAAACATGTCATCCGCTGCTCGTCTACCTGACCGAGGGGAGTTTTTTTTTTTGTTTTTTTTTTAAAAAAAGCGATGTCGCCCGGGTGCTGTTTCAACCCTCTGTGGCCGCTGCTGGCGTTGTCTGCACACAGCGGAGCAGCGGGACTCTCATCGCCTGTAGCGCTGCTGTAATCCCACATTTGAAGTGGATCTGTTCGGTGGTGGTGGGGTGGAGGGATGGGAGACAAAGCTTCCCCCCCGATCAGGTGTCCGCCACCAAAGGCCTAAAACTCTGCCGGCTGCCCTGCGGGAAGGAGGTGAGGGGGGTGTGTGTGGGGGGGGGGGGGGTGTAGGGGGGTTTCTCGCAGAGGAATCAAGGTGAGGGCGACGTCTGGTCTGAACCGGGCGTCTGTGATCACCTCCGGTGGCGGCGGTGGCAGCAGCGGCGGCGGAGGTCGGGCTCGGATCACGTGCGGCGGCTGGTCGGGTCGCTTGTCCCACAAGGTCGACGCAGTGAATTCTGACGTGGTTTGTTGCATCTCCTTCCCCCAGCAATGCTCCACTGACCTACTTCCTTTTTAATCCCTCGATGTGACTTTAATTGACTAGAGGGAGGGGCAGGGAGGAGAAAGGGGTGTGTCTGTGTGTTCTAGGTGGGCGGGGGCAGCGGGTGCAGAGAAAGGCGAGGGGAAGGAGGGGGGGCCTCCGCCGGGTGTAGACGGGAGGGGCTGTGGAGGGCGGGGGGGGGGGTACGCAGGAGCAACCAAGAGAAAGGGAGATTTGAGGGCTTGAGTGATTTCCTGCTGCCACTGCTGTGTTCGGGCCACAAATTAATTTGATTCTGTTATGTAACTGTAATCATCATCCTCTCTAATCACATCAGTGGCTTTGTGAGACACCCAAAATAGAGGGATTGTGAGCTTGACAGGGGGGCGGGGCAAGCCAAAGGCCCTGGCTACCGCAGGCCAAAGAAAATAAAAGGGCTGTGGAGCAGCAGCAGCAGCAGCGAAGAGGGGGAGGGGGGAAAAAAGCCAGATGCCCCAAAGGAAAGAGAGAATTTCCACTGACATAACCAGAAAGGCGCATGGTTAATCAGTTAAATCTATTAACATTTCATTTAAGTCCAGTTTGTCCTCAGTCATCTGCATCTCATCATGAACCTTATTTTTTTAAGGAACCTTTTTTAAAAAAAAAAAATCAGTTACCTAATGCTACGTTAAACTGCCGTTGCACAGCAAGTTTAGCGTGTATCCTAAGGCAGCTGCATTCAGTGGACGCAACATTGACAACTGTCAATGTTGCGTCCACTGAACAAAAAAACAAAACATTTGTGTATTGAAGTTTCTTTCTTTAAAAAAATCAATTTTATTTCTCGTATCTGCAATTTTTACTAGAAGAACATCAAGTTTGAAATTAGCTTAGCTTAGCTTTGTATAGCAAGCCACCCTAGGAAGGATATGAAGTCAGCTTATTATCAGGATAATCAGCTACAAGCAGTGATTGTTAGCCACCTGTTACAGTCGCTGTTCTGCTGGCCTTTCAGATCCGATATCGTGCCTTAAATTGTCGCAAGGAACTCGTAACAAAACTAGCAAGTTTGTGACAGATGTGATGTGAAAGTGTGTGATGCTGCGGGCCATCCCCACTCTGTCACACTGCAGTCAGAGCAGTTTCAGTAGTGAGGCCTCTCCACCAAAACTTGTTCTCTTGATTAAATTTAATTTTGCAGCATTTTAATACAGTCGTCCATCAAGTATTTTCTTGTTTCTTTCTCTGTTTTTTTTTTTATTATTATTGTTGTTTTGATTTAAATGGGATAGCTACTTTGTCAATTCCCAGTTTCTAACTCTTATTGTTATTGTTTTATTTATTTTTTTCTAGTTTATGGTGCATTAGTGACAACAACCACCGCAATAACAACCTCATATCGCACTTTTGATTGTTTCTTCTCTACATTCTGCACTCTCGCCACCTCTGAATTACTACTTATGTGGGAGGAAGACATGCCAAAAGCTCACATGAGGAGAGGCGCGTGCACGTGTGGAGTGAGAGTGCGTGATGAGTCAGATCTCACACACTCACTCCACACACACTGTGCACGAGAGTTGGCTTTCACCACTTAAAGTGGGAACTTAAAACGGAAGCATCTGCCATTCGCGTCTTTGTTTTACATGGCAAACCTGGAACGCTGTACCATGCCAGACCAGCGGTTGGCAGTGTCAGGCTGTAGGAGCAGATTGTGACGTAGAAAGGCAACGCCTAGACAAGAGTAGCGACAGTGCCGTGCAGGTCATTCTGATCACAGTGGTGATGCTGCAGATATTTACCTTTGAATTGAAAAGCTGTAATACCATCAGCACAAACATGCACAGGCCAAGCCGTGCCACAGTCGTTCTGTCGTCCTTGTACGTGCACGCGTTATTTGACTGAAACTGTGATGTGGATGGGCGGCGCGGGCAGTGACATCACCGCACTCTCAATTTGCGTAACAGGTAAAAAAAAAAAAAAAAAAAAGCCTCATCAAAAGATCTCACTCCTGCAAGCGTTCTCACAATACGTGCTGCAGACTCAGAGGCCCCAGCAAGAAATCGTCACGTAAAAATCAACCGAGTCGTGGTTTGCGGCATGCAAATGTAGCCGTAGCCGCACCTCGGTATATATACAATATGGAGATTTACTCCGACAGCGGCGGTGTAAACAATCTCGGAAGATGTTTTCCACGGCAGACGTTTGACCTTTTTGCGTTTGCTAAAGCACAGGTGTCAGTAATAACGTTAATAAAGGCCGTCTGCCACGGAGCGTCCCCGCAGGCCAGCCGCGGTAAGGCGACTTGCTCACGACAACATCCCTGGAAAGGCTTCATCTAAATGGATCGCTGCCAACGTTGCTGCTTAAGTTGCTTTCATTAATTGTCCCTGAGCATTTCCTGCAATGAAATGTCAAACTGTCTGCTGGGATAAAAGTCATTTTGCCAGGGAATATTATTCACCGGTGGACAAGAAAAAAAAAAAGGGTGGTAAATTGACACAACATGATGAGGGATAATAGAATTAATTATTCCTTTGGGAAATTAAGGGTTGTTGTTTGTCAAATTATTTATTTGTTTATTTTTGAAATTATAATTATTGCTGGCTAATTGCTAACGGTGTTTTCGTTTTCAAATGTGACTCTGGGCACATTATGAATGGGACCTTAGGAGCATTTTTTCTTTTTCCTAATCCATTTTAGCACCTGGTAGTAACATCAAGTGAAGGTTAAGCTTATGTCTACAATCTTTTGACGCCACATTTAAAAAACAAACAAAGCAAAACACATTTTAGCCGCTATTAACTGCACCTCCAGGGGGCGCTTCATTAGTGCGTCTATGACTGGAAAAATCGACAGGTAGTGAAGGCAGACGCATCGGTCAGGCCACCGTCTGGCTGGAGGGAACACGCTCACTGATCCATTACTCTGTGTTATCAGAGAAGCGCTTCCTGGCCGCTGCCAGATGGGCCGATGATGGAGCGCCGCTCCTTCGTCTTTCACAACGTACGGATGCCGACAGACACGAGCGCGTCCGCCGGTAAAGGAGCACGATGATGTACATTGTCTTTCAGGCGGCCGGCCGGCCGGCCGTGACTCTCCCCCGCTACCCCCCCACCCCCCCTATCCCCCAAGTTGTTGCAGACGGGTTCAGAGGTTAACTGATTGGTGAAGGCTGTCTCTGGGGGGCTTGATTGGGGGAGGCTGAAGACCCTGTTAGTGTCCTCTGCAAAGTGCAGTCCTGTGTCACATACTGACACACTCGTGTTTGCCTTGAGTACCATCGGGTCCTCTGTGGTGTCCTGGAAAAAATAAATAAATAAAAACCTGCTGTCTGCAAAATAGAAGAGGGGGGGGGGACTCTCCATGTCTGGTTCTTTGGTCTCAAGCTAAGCTGGATGAATTCAGTCCTGGTAAAAAAAAAGTGTGTTCATACATATGTTTGTGTGTGTGTGTATGTGTGTATGTGTGTGTGTGTGTGTGTGTGTATGTATGTATATACATGTATATACATACATACACACACACACACACACACACACACACACACACACACAGTTTTTTGGTGGGATGCAGCATCCTCAGAGGTGTCTTGCTTCCTGTTCCTGTTGATTCTTTTTGATTGTTGTTCTGCTTTTCCCGTCTGTACTCACCAAACCTGGGTGACAGCCTTCATCTAGACTTAGGCTGCAGACGGACGGCGCTTCGTATCCCCCCGTTAGCGCGCGGCGCTGTGACAAATGCACATGGTACTCATGGCTTTTGCTTTGCATCAGAACGGCCCGGCCGCCCCGCGTGTCATGTGTTTGTTGTTGTGGAAAGGCAGGAGGCTTGCGGTGTGCCTTCTCCCCTCCAGCTGAAACCTGTCAGTCCCCCCCCCCCCACCACCGACACACACACACACACACCCCCACCCCCACCCCCGGGGAGCCCAGTCCAGGTTTGCAGGACAGCTGAGGCAGCCCTGACAGGCCGGCTCATCTCGTTTGGAGCGAGCGCACGCCGCTTTGCCGCTCGCTGCCTGGACAGGATTTGTTCCCTTCCTGCCACTTTACATCCACGAGCTCTACATTTAATTAGAATCACTTGTCATGTCTCGTATATCACCTGGGCCTCTCGGTGTCAGCTGTCAGCCAAAGAAATGCGATAGTTATTCATTGCTCTGCGGAAGTGCAACAGCAAGGTCACGGGACGGGATGCACCTTGAGCCAACTGTGTTTAACGCTCGTGTGTGTCGGCACTGGCCGCGCAGTGTCACGGACAATTGGTTTTTTTTACATTGAGCTCGCTCGATGCATTATGCACTAATGAGCCCATTCGATTAAGCATATTATTAACAGTGGGCTACATGTAAAACTGAGGTGAGAGTGGCAGGGGCTTGGTCAGGATGCGGCATTGCACTAATTGGTAAGACAACAATCATTATGTGTACATTAGGATAAACACGTTTAAAGAGCAATTGCTAAAGATCCAATTTCAAACTTTAAAAAACTTGCAATTGATCTACTTTTCTAATCTACCTTGTGGTAAATAACAAAAGTGAGTCTGAACTTTCAGGTATGTGCTGCAAGCTGATGTTTCATTACGTGCCTTAAAAAAAAACACACACACATCCGGCACCAGAGCTTATGAAAATGATTTGGTTTTCCTCCTAATTCTTTTAGATTTTTCCCTAAAAATGTAGATATTTTCTCTTTTACCTACCGGCCTTTAGAGGGAGAGAGTGTGTAGCACACTGTTAGCATCAGTATTTAGCATTCTTTTTTATTGGTCAGTTTGGCAGTTCTGACAGTCATGCCATGACTGAAAAAATGCTGAGCCTTCGATGCGATGCTGCTAAAACTGTCCGAGGTTCTCGTCCTGCAGCTTTGAAGAACTCAAATAAAGCAAAGATGAATCAGGCAACTCTGTGGCTCCGGGGGTGCGAAGACATGACCTTCGCTCTCCCATAAGACTGTACAGACACAGCGGATGCAACCACCGCCGACCTACGTCCACATCTGTGCGCCGGCTGTATGCATTTTTAAATGCTCGCTAGAGATGTTGGGCCGCTCGTGCGCCCCTGGCCGGGTGTCTGCGCCTTGTAGCATGTTTGTTTTCGCTTTGGTAACTTTGTCCCTGTCCCTTTAAATGGTGATGCGTGTGTTTTTCCGGTCCCTCTCTGGTGCTTTGTCTCTGTCTGTCTCTCGTTCTCTTCCTCTCTTCCTCTCTTCCTCTTGCTATAACAGCCCGGTTATATAACTGCCTTCTCTCCCACTCTGACATCCGAGAGCTTTTGCAGTCAGCTGACAGAACCCGAATGTCTGCTGGTAAACACACCGTGCTCTCTTTCTGTTCTACTCACACACGCGTATATATGTATACATATAAATATATAAATATATATATATATATATATATATATACATATATATATTTATTTATACATATATATGTATATTTATGTGTGCGTGTGTGTGTCTGTGTATGTATGTATATATATATACACATATATATATATATATACATATATATATATATATATATATATATATATATATATATGTATATACATATATATATATATATATATATATATATATGTATATACATATATATATATATATATATGTATATACATATATATATATATATATATATATATGTATATACATATATATATACATATATATATATATGTATATATATAAATATGTATGTATATATATATATATATATATATATATATATATATATATATATATATATATGTACATATATTTATATATATATATATATATATATATATATATATATATATATATATATATATATATATATATATATATATGTATATATGTATATATATATATATATACAGTACATATATATATATATTCACTTCCTCTTCAGCCCTCCCGCTCCAGACTCCTCAGCGATTAGGGATTGATTCTCTCCTCTGTCCCTCCGCTTCCATTGGTCGGGCTTCATATCCCCAGGCCAGTTTCCACATATTAGCACCCGAGGCCAAGGGAGGCGGGCAGATACGCATTGCCTGCCATGGCCCATGGATCCTGCAAGCCAGTGAAAAATGAGCTTGGGAAAGGCAATAAATTGCATCCAATTTAAAGATGAAGGCAGAAATAAATTTCTCTTTTCTGAAGTCGGAAGAAAGGGAAAAAAAGACCCGAGATAATTTCGGTTCCATCTTTTTTTTATGTGGAAATTTCTTTGAAATGTCCTTTTTGTGTCGTTGGTATTCATAAAATAATTACATGTCTCTAGTAGGAAGTGATTTTTTTTTTCTTTTCTAATGTGTCGGCAGGTTATAAATATAATCATTTTGGTCTCTGCTTGTGTGTTTTGCATCTGACTTGAAATGATTTGAGGCAGAGGAGACATTTTGGGAAGATACACTTATCAGAGGTGATTTAGCACGCGCACACGCGCACGCACTCACACACCCTCCCCCTCCCCTCCCCATTTCTCATCATTGCATTATCCTAAATGAACTGTCCAAGAGGCTTAGGCTCTCTCAGCTCGGCGCCGCAGAAAGTCTGGGAGAATGAGCGAGTGTGCGAGATAGTCTCAGAAATGATGAAAGGAAGCTTCTAGTAATGACCACATCAACTTTCTACCTCTAACTTTCACCGCCCGTCCCCCAAAAATATTCTCCGAGGCCCGCGTGGCTCCTTCGGCAGGAACTTCATAAATGGCTCCTGAAGCAACGCCGAGCTTGGAATTTGGCTCCGTCCCCTCAGCCCGAGAAGATTTGCCGCTGCGGTGTAAAAACCAATGGAGAGCCCATCACTCTTCTCTCCCAGCGGTGATGTGCACGCCTCCTATTAGTCTCTGAAGCCCAAACTCCAGGCTGAAATGTTTCCCTTTGTGCTCAGGTAGGGAGAGAGAGAGAGAGAGAGAGAGAGAGCCTTGTGTGCCAGTGCTTCCCTGTGTATTACCCGGGCCTGCCAAAAAAAAAAAACACCTGCGGAAGAGACATGAGGGGATGCACTCTGGAGAATTGCATCCCATTCTGTTTTTCTTTTCTCTTTTTTATTCCTCCCAGAGATGTTTCGTCTCAGTTAAAAGGCAGTGTTTCTCAACGCCATTTCAATGTGCTGACACCCCAACTGTGAGCTGTTGAAACTGGCAAAAAAAAAAACACACACACAAAAAAAAAAACATTGTCAGCGCGGCGGTGTTGTGGTGCCACTGAACTCCAGAAGTTCAACATGAAAGAGGTGATTGTGTGTATGCTACGGTGTATTTACAGACAACACCGCCATGCTGTTGCTCATCACTGGCTTCACCCTCGGAGATGAGTGACGCCTAAATGGGCGAACACACTTTGTTTGCCGCCGCACTCTGTCAGTGTTTACCTTGGATGGCGGCGCCGGCGTTTCTCCGCGTCGCATCCAGATAAGCGCAAATGGATTTACAGTGCCGGGCTTTAGATTGTTTGCCGTGTCGGATTGTGTTTTTAATACGCTGAGCCATGGCTAATGGGACACTGACAACATGAGGAAACACACAAGAAGAAATTGCTTGGATGATGATGAGGATGATGAGGATGATGATGATGATGATGATGATGATGATGGTATGTTTACTGTACATGCACTTCTCTGGACACAGTCCAGGAGAGAGGTTCCAGGGTAAAGGATTGATAGGCAAAAGGAAGAATAACGTAGGCAAGAAGTGAAACAGTGCTCGCTGGTCTTTATGCTGCTTCATGTGACCACCAGACTTTGCTCTCCAGGTCACATGAACATTTGTTATTATACCACAACAACGCCGCTTCCACAGAGGGATCCTGTTCCCTGCTGCACCGCAGGAAAGCCCGAGCTGAGCGAAAGCCTTGTGTCTTTTCTCGCGTGTCCTCGTGTGTCCCGCCTTCTGAAGGTTTGTGAGGCCGCAGCTTTCCAGACAAAAGCCCGCTTGTGTTTTTCTCCCTGTGTGTTGTAAATCACAACCGATATTGAAGGAAATGAGCACTTGTGCGTTTGTTACGACCTTTCTGCTAATGTCACTTCCTGATAAAGTTGGAGAAAATACTCCATTTTATCTTCTAAGCTTATATTTGATGAAAATGTCTTCAATTTTTGGAATAGAAATTCAGGCTTGAGTTGATAGAGATAAGATAGCGGGATTTAAGCACCTCGCTGTCAGGAAAATCAATATTTTACCAAATATCTTTGCACCTTGATGCCTGCTGATTTTTATTCTTTCAGTTCTGAGTTAATTAAATTATAACCTAACGTGATTTCAAGACGCATTAAAAAAAAAATCCCAGACATCCAGGTCAACCCCTGCCTATCAAATACCTGCAGTTAAACTAGACATCAAATCAATTATTAGTGATACATTTAGAGATAGATGTCAGACCCCGGGGCCAAACAAAACTAGTTTCAGACTGTGTGCTCCTCCTGACAGGGTCAAACCAAACATCTTGGGGAATTTAATCATACACACAAAAAAAAATTCAAATAATTTAAGAATTGGATATGCAGTGAAATCTGTCCAATTTTGAAAATGTGGCATTAGAATTTGTTGGTGGCATCACTGCAGTGACTAATGATAATAATGATAATCATAAAGTCAACAGCTTTTGCCATCATGAGGTTGATGCAGCAGTGCGCCCACACTTGTGTTGTTCATCTAAGCAGGCAGTTAGCTAAGCTCAGCTGATTAATAAATAACCATGCCAGGGTCGCGGATCAGTGCTCCTCTAATGTGCAGAGACTCTCTCTGCCCACCACTTCCTGTTGCGTCTACATTCCACATTGCCGTGTTGGGGGAGGGGGATGGTGGGGGTTCTCCTCCCCTGTCTATCAGCGTGTCGTGGCGGCGTCTCAGCGTGTAGCCGTCACTGCCCGCTGCGGCGCTGAGCTCCGCCCCCTCCGACCCGCCGCCACGTTTGTCTGCCGGACGCAATCGGACGTCGCTCCCTGCGGCTCCCTGCCAGCCCCGCCCCTCCTAAACATCCCCCCCCCCCCCCCCCCCCCCCCGAACCCATCACCCCCCAACCTTCGCAAGTGTAAATTATGTAAGTGCAGGGGGAGCGGCGGCGGTGAGGCCGGCAGTCGTGGCATTTCCGAGGCCGCATCAGCTACACCAAATGCATTTTTAACTGGGGTTTGTTTCCAGAGCAGCCTGGCTAGACATGGTGAAGGCACCGCCAGGGTTAGTGGGTTCACCCCGCCGACTGTACTCCAGTCAGGAGCTCAAGTCTTCAAATGCGCCGTCTGTGTACTTGTGTAGCCATGCAAGGGAATTTCACCGTCCTGGCCCAGACGCGACTCAGGCCCAGTGTTTAGCCACTCTCATGAAATAACAATAGAGAAGCACTTTAAAAACGCACATCTCTCTCTCTCTCTCTCTCCTCTCTCTCTCTCTCTCTCTCTCTCTCTCGTCTTCTTTTTTTTAAAGGCAAGTAGCAAGACAGATGTACTTTATATTAAAGCCTTTTCATGTTTTTTTATTCCTTATTTCTCCGCGAGCCAGCACCATGATTTAAGATATTTCTTGTAGTTCTTTTTGATCATGTTCTCTAAATACCCTTCTTGTTCTTCAAAGCTGATCCTTTGGGCATGAACTTACCATGTGTATTTGTGCCGGGCAGACAAGACATCTTGGCCTTTATCTTTCATGTCTCTCATCTTTGCAGGAGCCCAGTCGAAACAGAGAAACACGGCCCATGCAACAGTGCTGAAAAGTCAAATCAATAATTAATGTCATCAATTTATAATTTTAAGCAAAAAAAAGAAATTGCAAATATTTAATGGTTCCAACGTCTTGGAATCTTTCCTTTAAATGTTATCGCTGAAAACATAGTTTCTTCTGCTTGAGCTCACGTGACACTTGGCTGCTGAGTCATGTGACTTTCAGCGGAGGGAAAACAAATCTGCACGACAACAGAGCGGAGCAGAGGAGGAGGGTGTGAAGCGGAGCGATGTTTGTGCGGATATTTTTATTTGTTGATAAAACAGAAACAAGCTGGCAAACACTGAACAGTGAGGAGCAACTGAAACTAAAGCATCGACTCATCGCGCTCCTCTGATGCCAACGACAACACTGGGATCAACCAGTTAGCATCGGCCCAAGTGGCGTCCGCAGTGCAAACGTGGAAAACTGAGGGTCAAAGGCAGACAGAGACGGTTGCAGTGGACCTCAGAAGCTTTTTGGTCAAACTAAACACTTGCTATGTTTTCAAATCAGAGAAAACGAGAGGCGTGCGCCAATCTTTTTTCTGTTTTCTCTGAATTTGTTGTGGTCGTCCCCACACAGCGAGTGAGTTGCCATAAGTGAGTTTGTCCCATCTGCCAGGCAGAAATCAATAAGCGCCCGTCACGCCACGCTGATTTTAGTCTGGCTTCTGACGAATAATTAAAGAGCCGGTTTAGCGGCGCACACACACACACACACACACACAATCATGATGACTCACGGCGTTTAAGGATTGCGTTTCCCCTTACACAAATCGATAGTTCCTGATCCTCCTCTCCTGTTTCACACCTCCTCTCCTTCTCCTCTTTTTAAAAATACCTTGTCTGCGTGTTTATCGAGGCAGTGGAGAGGAGAAAAAAAAAGTTCTTCTCTGTGCTTGTAGGTCAGTGTGTCACTGTGCCAGGGTTATGATGCTCATGCATTTTGACAAGTGGAATATGAAAAACAAAACAACCTCCCCACCCCCTCCCTGTCCCTACAAAAAAAAAAAAAAAAGCGAAACAGATGCAATAGATGCAGTTGTTACACATGGATGTTGTAACTCTCTGCCTGATGCCCTTATTTACCCGGCGGTTTAAGGTCAGGGAGGGAAAGACTGTGCATACGTTTGTGTGAGCCAGTCCCTCTGACAGCGGAGAGGCAGAATAAATACGTGCGAAATAATGCATGGCTGTGAGTGAGCGCCGTGCACACCTTTCCACCATATTAGCTTCCCATAATTGAATAAAACATGGAAGTGCTCTGAACATCCCCTCGGAGGGAAATGGCAGCCACTAAAGCATAGAAGCCAACTCAATAAAGAATTGCAAATGAATAAGTGATGAGGAGCAAACGAAGTGAGCTCTATGAGAACAAGGGAGTGATTTACTTTCAAACAATATTCCAAACAGCAGGTGAGTGAGGGCCGATAATTACGCTGCAAAACTGCAGGGAGGTGGGGTGGGGGGGGCTTTCCAGCTGGGCCTTTCATTTTAAGCCGTCCTATTTTTTTTTTTTTTTTAACTTGACAGAATACAGACTGGATACAAATGCAAACACGGTCTGAGAAACATGTCTGTCAACTGTATTTTTAGTTTGCAGATGCTGGACTCGTGCACCGGCGTGCATGACACACACACACACACACGCACACACACACACACACACACACACAGGGAGCAGCATGCGGGGTAAAGCCGGGGAAAGAGAGGTACACTGTAAAATAACCCGAAGGTCCTTGGCAGCATTAGAGAGAGGCCTGGGAGGTTAGGAAACATCAAATCAATGCATTGTAATGTGAATTGACTGCTGACTTTGATCATCTGCCTTGGGAGTGCTTTAGCATTGAGTGCTGTCACACTGGCTGGGTTAAGCAAATATGGCACGGGCTGGAATGGAGAGAGATGGGGAGGGAGAGACAGGTTAGACACAGAGTGAGGACAGGCGAGGAAAGAGTGTGTGTGTGTGTGTGTGGGGGCGGTGGGGGGGAGTGGCGTCAGTGTGATGCCTGACAATCATCAGAGAGTAATGGCCACATTAAAATTCAATGTCCGCTTGGTAAATGGCGTACTGCTATGCATAGTTAAATCGATTTATAATTACAGATGGTGAATTTTATATACATACATATTAATAATGAGCGGGTGATGGCTGCCACGCTGCTGTTTAGCAGACTGCTGTGTACAACTGTGTGTAGTATGGGCTGCTGCAAATTAGTGTGTTGAGCAGGCACAGTGTTTACATAGATACTAATAATCAGAATAAAAGTCTGATTGGAATGAAAACGCTTGAATTCTTTCTCGTCCAGATGCTGTGCACACATGTTCTGACCGTGTCTTCCTGGTTTAGGTCAAAGCTAAAAAAAAAAAAAACTGACTTTGTGCATGCACATTCATGCCCAATTCATGTATAATATCACTTCATTTTAGCATCTATGTTGACGGTGATGTAGGAATGTCCAATCAGATCGATTCTAAATCAGATCAATTCTAATCCAGAAATGTTGCTGTCAGTAAACAACACAAACATTCAAACCAGCATTTCTGAAGGTTCAAAAGGCAGAAAATAAGAGAGCAATAAGTAACTTAAGGTAAAGTCGAATTGTTGTGTTAAGCGCTCATGTTTGCACTTATTATAGGGGAAAAAACACTATCTTAATTTTTTTGTTGTTGTTGTTCCTTTTTCTTTTGTATTTTAATAATTACATTTGGCTCAGCTTGTATCACTGCAGTCGGGTATTAAAATGCCCCTCTTTAAGTCGACAATGAAATTATTGTGGGATTTTCTTGATTATTATTAATATATAATTACTGTCATTTCCTTGGAGTGTGGCAACATGATTCTTCAGCTATTTTGCTCATTCCTAGTGGGTGGGAAAAATAAAAATAAGCGCTTGCCCAGAGTGTATTGCTGGGCAGACGGCTGACACCTTCCCCTCAGCCCCCTGCCTCCAAAATGATGGGTCAGCCCTGCTTAGTGTCAGAAGCTGCTGATATCCCAGCTCTCAAAGTAGAAATGCCCTTAAGCCTTTCTGCTATAATCGAGTGGCTAGTCTAATCTTGCCCTCACTGAGTCAGAGCAGGTAAAGTAGGGAGGTGTTTCTCCCCCACCCGCCGCACCCCCCTTTTAAACCAACACTCTGACCTTTGCTTTTGAACTGCTGTCCAGATTACAGCACAGTGCCAGCGCAGCTTCCTTGCACCACCCCGCATTCTCAGGAGGATGTCCCTCTTACATAAGGCGCACCGAGGCAGGTTTTTGTTTCGGAGCTCAAAGGCTTGTCAGTGCTTCTGCTTTTGTCAAAAATCTTGAACCTTTGACTCATGAGAGAACGGCTTAAAAGAGCTTTTATGTACCCTGAGTGAAAAGAAAAGAAAACAAAACAAAAAAGAAATTGAAACAGAGGTGATCTGAGAAAGATGGACTGAAGGTGCTCTGATCGTGTGACCGGTGGAAGACAGAAAGGAGACAGGCGGATGAGGGAAAGCTGACATCCGAGCGGGAAGAGAGGAGAAATTCCTTGAGTCAAACCGGAGCCGAGACCAAAAACCTCTTGTCACCGTATGAAAAGAATAGCAAGACGACCCGTAGGTATTGGGCTGCTAGGTGCATCTCCTAACAAGCTGACTGTTCAAAGGCTTTTTAGTGCTCTGGAGAACATGAAAGGCATGTTTAAAAATTTAAAAGCCCGATCTGTTCCAGTGCTATGGAGCGGCAGAGGGAAGCAGATTTTTACGTCGCCATAATTCCCCAGTTGCTTGCTTTGTAAATTAATTAAGATGTTTATGACAGCTGCTTGCACCTAATGGAATGCTTATAGACTATGCTATTAATTATTACTGCCGGCCAGGGCTGCAAGTTCTCATATTGCTAAGAATGTATGGCTGCGGTTGCACTATAGATGCAACCCCCTCCACTCAACCTTAGACCCCTGTTGACTTTGCGGTTCCACCGGGCGTCAGCAGGATGTCTATGCATATGCTGCGGATGTCCGTCATGTTGGCCTTTCTCGCGCATGTAGGCCATACCATGTGTCTGGTCAGTTATATCACAGCATTGACTGTTGCATAAAAAATAAAAAAAAACATGGTGTGGATTCCAAGTGACATAAAGGAACATTTGTTTGAAAGGGAAACATTTGTCTTGTGTGATAAAGCTTTCAAATTCACTCAAATTCACAGAATTTTTCAAAAAATATGACATGTCTGCCGCTGTGTTTGTCCCTTCTACGACCCACCTGCACTGTAGGGTGTCTTATCTCACTGGGACTTGTGGACAAACGCCCCTGTTTTTATTATATAACATGAGGAGCGTACTGTATATATTGGCGTCTTCCTACTTGATAAAGCAGCAGCGCTTCCTGGTACCTTTTTTCAGCTGTAAGTACTGTTGCAAACTGTGACTGGCCCTGGGAGCCTGGAGGAAGTCCGGTGGTTTTGCTGCCAGGCACCAGAGTGAAGCGTCTTTTTTCTTGCAAAGCGTAGCTTAAATAAATCAAGTGGCGTTCCTTCGAATGCTAATATGACTAATCGCACTTCCTCTTTCATATGACTTCCTCGCAAGTTCCGTCTGCAACATTGTTATGCAATGGTAAAATAATAACCTCATAGGCAGCAGCAGGCTTTGGAGCAACAAGATACAGCTGCATTTTAATTAATGTCTGTTGGAATAAAATCAATTGCCTTAACAACCGTATCCATTATAGGGTTCAAAGTTTAAGATTTTAATTTTCTTGGCAAGCGTTTGCGTGGCCAAACATCAGCAGCCATCATGGGCAGGTTGCTTTGATCTGGGATTAGTCAGCAGCACAGACAAAGTAATTAGTTGTCCATTCAGGCAATGGAATAGTGAGCAAAACACATGCTGCTGGTAGCAGTGTGTATTCCGCTGGTTAATATGTCGGTTTTAAGACAATCAGTACATTTAAATACGTAGTAGTAGTAGTAGTAGTAGTAGTAGTAGTAATAAATAAGTAGTCAAGATAAGTTGTTACCCAAGATAATATAGAGCAAATGTTCACATTTCTGACCAAGATTTGACTGTTTATTTGTTTGTTTGTTTGGTTGGTTGGTTGGTTGGTTGGTTGGTTGGTCTTAGCCTGACTGGTCTGTTACAGCTGGAGTTATTCAATCTCCAATCACATTTCCTTGGTTCTTAGTCACAACCTTGATTTCTGACGTGTTTTAAAAGTTGGGTTTTAATCAGACTAATGCAATAATTTTAATGTTTCACGTCATTTAGAAGTCTTGATTGTGTCAATAAACAATCAATAAACTTGCTGATGCTGAAAACATTTTGAAAAAATGCCCTCAGTTGTAATTTACAGGGGGGTTGCTGGGATGGGGGTTCTCCAAAAGGCACAGATCCTCGCTCGCAGCATTATTTACTCTTTTTGTCACCAGACATTGGCCACAAAACAGTGATGGCCGTGTTATAACTGCCATGCCCTTGTTTGTTCAGCAGAGGTTCGTTGCCTTCTACACTGGAGGCCACTGTGGTTGGACTTGGCTGAGGGGATGGCAAAGTGAAAGAGGAGAATGTGGCTCCTGCACCGGTTTGTTTTGGTTGTCCTCCCATTGAACCATTCCGACACCTACTGAGGTCAAATGACCTTGTACGCCGCTGCTCTAAGGGTTACAACCCCCTGAGCATTTAGCGTCTAGTGACGGATTAGGCGGTGCATTTTCTTTTTCCACCTTATTTTTCAGAGAGTAAAACATGTAGTTGAACAGGCCACAACCGCATGCTTCTTGAACCGGTAGAGCAGCTGCAAAGGAATGTTGGAGCCCTACAGAGAGAGAAAGAGAGCGAACCCCGGGGCCGCCGAGTTACCTCCGAGTCAATGGGACAAATAAATAAGGCAGCGCGCCTCCTTCCGCTGATTGCGCCAACGTGAAGCAGTCTCGCGCTCCTCTCTCCCCGCAGAAGGGGAGGTATCATGTCGCTGCTCCGCGGGCTTTATCCCGTGTTATCCTCCGATTACATTTACATAGAGAATGCAGCGGGGAGAGTGGGAGGGAGGGAGGGAGGGAGGAAGCTGTGCGTCGAAGCGCACTCCACCTGTGCCACGAGAGGCGGCGTGCGAAACGTGCTCGAGTCTTTCATCAAGCTCCTCATCCTCGTGTGCAAAGTCCTCTGTTGTTTCAGCTTTGAAACGCAGGGAGAGGAGTGTGATCTGTGTTCTATTAATCATAGTCCGGCTACGTGGCTGTAACCCCCCCCCCCACACACACACACACACACCAACCCCGACTCCCGTCCCTCCCCCGCCCACATTGTCACACACGCACGTGCGTAAATGACGCCGCATTTGTGCGTACAGCGTGGCGCGTGTAGCCTGGAAATGAGAGAGTGGCTCCGCTGATGAACTCGCGGCTAATAGGACTACCTTTGATCTGCACTGGAGCGCGGAGGGCTCGCAGAACTCACAGGTTTTAATTATGAAATACATGAAATATAGATGGCGAGCTGAGTGCCGACCATGACTGCAGTGAATCGCAGCAGCGGCGGCGGCGGCGGCAGCAGCAGCAGCAGCGGCAGCAGCAGCAGCAGCAGCAGCTCCGCTCGCTGGGTCGGCCTCTCTGCCTCTTCCTTCCTTTATGTCTTCCAGCGCTCGGAAATCTCCCAGCCCGCCCGTCTCTCCGACTCTGAGTTTGTTACAGCGCGGAGAGGCGAAAGAGGCGAGAGTCCATGATATTAATTAGTGGATTGACAGACATGTAATTCATCTCAGAGGAAGTTTTCATTACATGGGAGGCTTCAGAGGGGCAGTTTGGCTTATTGGCAAGTGCTAAGACCGGACCTAATGGGGCTGCGGCTGCCTCCCTTTTGAGCAATTACAGCCAAGTCCTTATCAGCAGAGCCACGAGTCCACTGTTGTGGGACCTTGACTTCCAGCACACTCGCACAGAGTGATCCCTCCCAGCAGACCCTTGTTCATTAGACAAGTGCTGGCTGCACCGTACTTTAGTGCGTGTGAATAGAGACTAAATGAGTGATGGTAATGAAAGGGTTCCAATCTGTTTCTGAGTCAGCCTTTTATAGAGATGATATTAGCTGACATTAGTTTGTCATCAGGGCTCCGGACCAGCAGCCCGTCCCTCCCTCAGGTCGTTACATAGCAGGCTTGTGTGTCCGCTGTATTGACCAACCAGGACGTACCTGGAACAGACTGTCGCCAGCAACTGGCCGACTGTTCCGACAGTCACCCCCCCCCCCCCCCCGCCCCATTTTTTAAGCACCATAACAGAGCAGATTTGAAATGAAATGCAACTTTGAATTAAAATCTGAAAAAGCTGATTCGTAGCGACATTTTATCCGTTAATGACGTACCTCGGTGCAATTGCAGCCCTGCAGCTGTGGTTTCCTGAAGTGCGGGGCCTGTGAATCATCCCCTGCTACCATGAAAACAAGCATGCAACAAGAGAGAACAACAAAGCGAATGAGAGAGGGCGCGATTTCCAGCGAGCTGCCTATCTAAGATCGTCTTTATTTAACTGCAGTGCGCCTCATATCGTGAATATTTAAGCTCCTCTGAATGGGCCAGCCCAAGGGTGCACATCTCTATTGGCCAAGTGTAACACTCTTATAACCCATTATTGAGGAGTAAAAAAAAAAAAACTCAAGTGTTTGCCTCAGGAGCTGTAGGTAATCATATTCCCTCTTTAGATTTTAACCTGCGTTGGGCTGAGATAATATATTGTAATGTGAACATAAATTCACTGGAGTTGTCTCAGGGGGCGTGTTACTGTTGTCTCCTGGAGAGCTCGAGTAGCCTCTAACCTCAGCGCTGTAATAATAGTAAATCTAGATGTACTTCTCCACGCGTTCTCCGGCTAAAAGTGGAATTGATTACATTTTATGGTGCTGTGCCCTCTTAAACAAATCGGCTGCTGAGAACATGCCCACTTCAAATGGCTGCACTTAAATCATTTATATATTTGTGTAAACACTCACAGTGGTGGCCTCTTTCAAACCGCTGCTGGTTTGCTGCTCAATAACAGTAAAATAATCCGGGGTGGTCTGCCTGAATGTGGTTTTCTCTTAATTTATGGTGCGGCGCTGACGGCCTATTGGGTTTCCACGTGCGGTCGAGGCAGGATCAGTGGGAGATTACAGCTGTGTCGGGAACAGCCGGCAGAGAGAGCGCACAGAGGCCCTGCCTGTGCCCCTGGCCTCACTTTGACCAGCGTCCAGGGCCCTGCTGCATCCGTTAGCGCCCCCCCCGGGACCAGCTGGCACTCAAATAATAAAAAAAACTCTATTGGAGCTGGAGCCAGGATCAGAGTTTACCTGCAGTGTTGACTCAAATGACTAGGAGAGAGAGAGAGAGAGAGAGAGAGAGCCGTGTGGTTTCTGTCAGTTTCTTGTTTCGAGTTTGCAGATGTTTCTGGGGTTTTTCCTCCCTTCACCGCATTTAACCCTCACCGTTCCTCTGATGATGATGCTACAGACTGAGCGCATGCACGTATGCACGCAGGGAGGGAGGGAGCCACGATAAATATTGGTACGGCAGTGACACGAACCGTCACTCTCAGAGCAACTCTGAACCGCCGGTGCCGTCGCGTAGACTCGGATGCCGTGTTGGGATCTAGTTTTTTATTTATTTATTTTGTTTATTTATTTATTTATTTATTTTGTTATTTCACGCTCTCGGCTAGGTGAACCTAAGCGGCGCCGCCTTACCAATAACAATAGCTCTTATCGCGGCGCTCCCTGCGGTACAATTAAAATTTCGTCAGAGTCTTCAATCTGCCTGCAGCCATGCCTGCTGTTTGCCGGCCCTCCTGGGCCACGCCAATTCCTCTGCCGCAATGTATAATTCACGAGCCACCAAGCAGCGGCGAGGACTCACCTGGAGACTCTGGGGTGCAGCAATGCAGAACAGCGATGGGTTGGTGGAGGAGGGTGGGGGGGCGGGGGCGGGGGGGGGGGGGGGGGGAGTGCGTGTGTGAAGCCTGTTCGACATTTGTAACAGGGCCGAGGTACAGACTTGGCCGGGGGGTGAGGAGGGGGGTTTGGAGTGTTCCGATCTCAGGGTCACCCTCAGAACTCACCGCCGGCCCGGCTCAACTTCCCGTCTCTCCCAGTAAGACGGGCGCGCTTTTCACTTTTTTTTCCTTCTCCTTCTTCTTCTTCTCTTATTTCTCCGCCCTCTCTCCTCTCGTCTTCTGAAAGACAAACTGCGGTGTCCTCTAAAACTAATTTGGATGTATATCTTCTATTTGCAGACAATTCCGTAGCGATGCATTCGATAACCTGTGGAGTCTCGACGCGGTTGCTTTTAGTTAAAGCCAATTAGAAATGACCAGAAATAACAGTGCCTGGAGACAGAGAAGTCATTTTTCTCTTGAGCCTCCCCGGAGAGTTGGCCTCTCCATGGATTAGTGTTTTAGTATATTAGGGGGCAGCTGATTAGAATCATTGCGCTTTTTTAATCATTCAATTTTTTTGCACATATAGTTTATAGCAGCGTAATAGCTAATAAGGCTAAGTGTGTCACTGCAAAAGGGAGGATTGTTTAAATGACTTTGTGTATGAAACTTGGCCTTCACAAAGACTGCCAAAGTTAGAACGGCACGGCGCTCCTCCATTCGGCTCACGCATCTCACTTTGTGACGTCTGAATACGCTTTGCACCTCAGCCCTGCTTCCCATGTCTGGCCCACTGTTATTTTTTTATTTTTTTTTATCAATTCTGCATAAGCGTGCAAATGGTTTAATAGACAATTCAAATGACACCCGCTTTTATTTTCTTGGCTGCACTCCCTGTAACCTGCAGCAGCCTTACACACTGCTCCATGTTTTTCCTAAACACTGCTTTTGGAGCCTTGCCATCGCCAGACAGAGAGAGAGAAAAAAAAACCTAACTGCCTCTATATATTTTCTCCCTGGAATAAAGAAGTGATTTTTTTTATTTTTTTATTTGGAAGTCAAAGAAGTGCACCTGCTTTTTTTCACCTGCTTCATCGCTGATCTCAGGTGCGGCCTGAAGTTGTCAGCGTCTCCCAGTCGTGGAGACTGCCAAGCGTCCGTGTCACCGCCGGCCGTCTTTCTTCTTCAAGAGTCATTTCAAGGCCTTCGTCGGGGTTGACCTGCGATTCCAACGGCCGTCCCGTCCCATCCCGGGCCCTTATTGGCTCCTTCCGCAGCCGGGCTCCGCCGCGTCCTTGTGCGCGGCGGCCGTGCAGCGGCGGCGGCGTGTGGAGCGAGCGGCGGGGAAGCGGGCCTCCCTGTCTCCCCAGACTGAGCAGTGAATGAGGATAAGTGAGGAGCACCAGTCAATGAATCAAGCAGCGGGATAGGGAGCAGCCAAGGGGGAGGGCGAGGAGGGGCCGAGGGTAGGGGGGTGGGATGGTAGAGTGACGTCCCCGAGGGAGAGGCCTCGCATTAGGAACTTCCTCGTCTGTGTGTTTCTGGCACAGGTTAAATGGATCGCTCCCATTAGCGCGCTGAGAGGACAGCTCCATTATATGAAGGAGACTGTAACTTTGAATGTCACGGCGCAACAACCCCAGAGCGCGCCTTTCGTCTCCCAGGGAGGCAGGGTGACAATAACCATCCATGATCATCATTCGCTGTCAGGCTTTAAGGAACCTGGAATGATGACGTACAGCCTGCCATGTGCCTCAGACTTCATTACAGCGCCTGTCACTTTTCAGCTCGCCTGCTCGTCCGCAGCCGGCTGCCAAAGAGCCCCGAGACCCGCGTCTCCTCCTGCTCCTCCTCCTCACCCTCCTCCTCTTCGTCTAAGTGGCATGTTTACAGGATGTGCCCCCCCCCCAACCCCAACTCCCCCCTCTCGCCCAGCAGACGAATGCGGTAGAGGTTAACCTCCAGCCGTCTGCACGGTGACTCTCTTTCTCAGGCAGGCAGGGTCTCTTGAGAACCTGCTGGATTGGGCGCCGTCGCCGTGACCACCACCCGTCTTCCCATTTCAAAGTGGCCGCGCCTTCTTCACGTCGGAAGTTTTGGAGCCGCGCCATTTTTGTCAGCCAAGCAGAGCTTCACCTCTGCGCCGACCTCCGAACCTGCCACCCAGTGAAGAAGACGTGAGCTGGCAGGCATTGCCAAAGTCAGTGGCCGCGAGCGAGCTCCTTCTTTCTCACCGCATGACTCAGTCGTCGGCGCCGCGTCCCCGTCCCCTTGCCACCTCCGATCACGAAGGGCTCTGAATGACGCATAGAGGAGGATGTGGGCTCACCCATGTACCCCCAGCCGACATCCTCAGACCTGCACGGCAGCAGGCACAGAGGGCACTTACTGTAAAAGGCAAAAGCATGAGAAGACGTTTCCTTTCCTGTGATGATTGAGAAGTTGATGATATGATCATTTGCTCTTTCGGTTCAGCGCCGTGTCTCTGATTTAATGTCTAAGCTGCAGAGAGGATTCCATCCACTCCGATGAAGTCAACCAACATTTTTTTTCACCTAACATAACATCTGACATCAAGTCCAGACACTTTCAAACTGCATATTTTATTTCTTTTTGTCATTTTCTTTACAATACAATTTTATTAAAACTCAACTAATGTGTTTCTTGGATCGACAGTTAATAGCAGTGCCGTACTATGACAGGTTTTGTTTTGTTTCTTTGAAGTAAAACAGACAAATGACGACCTTTGCAAGTTTCAAAATGAATAAACATATTCTCATTTTTATTCAAAGCCGCAAGGAAAGTCCAGTAAACAAACTGTGTTATTTACACAGAGAATTCCCCAGTGTGCATTTACAGTAAATTTATCTCCGGCATGTGCACTTGTTATTATTATTAGGATTGTATTCCTAATATTTGGCCAAGAATGAATAATAATCAAGTCACGCTGGACTTCTGTGATTTATTTTTAAAATTGCATTCCTTTCATTGTCTACAACATTCATCTTTGGTTTAGGGAGCATCAACTTGCATGGTGCCAGTAGAAAGTCATCTGTCTTGCATTTGTAAGGCGCCAGTGACAGTTTGCGAACATTATCAGCGCCATCTCTCATGCTAATATTGGGCTGCAACACACGGCACACTCTTTCAGAGAAAACGTGTGGCGCAGATTTTTTTTAAAGCATTTCTTTTTTAATTAGTTCCATATCTGTGGCTGCTTTGGCTGCGTCTGGAGAACACAAACACGTCAGCGGACTGCATTTAATTAACATTCTCTGCGCAAATAAATACCTTGAGATACTTTTTTATATTTTTTGCGTGTGACCGACGCTCCTTAAATTTCAGGAATGGTTGGCGTCTTGGCGAAAATGATCTGAGGTGATTATCCTTCCTGGCGCGCTGCAGCGAGCCCAGCAGGAGGTTTCCGTGCGCTCCGCCACGTGCGAGGCATTTTCTTGAACCGCCCCTCTGGTGTAAAAAATCTCTTCGCTTCTCGTGGTTTCTCTCGATAACTCGGTGGGAATAAACTTCACCAACACGATGCGTTGCGAGATCAAACCCGCGGTCTCACCTGAGGGTTCGGATGAAAGTGCGACCTGCGCTGTTGACTGTCGGGTGGCGGCCGGGCACACGTGCACGCGTTGATGCTACTCAGCACGCAAACGCGCACGCCGAGTGACCCAAGTGTGTAAGTGCGATCAAGTGCACATAATGGGAGGCGGCCTCTTTGTTTGCCTCGCTAGCTGCTACTGGTTGCATGCTGAGGTGAGCAAAAACAGCTGTTGTCAGAGGAATCCAGCGTTTCTCCGGCTTGGAAATAGAAACACGCGGCGTGAGGGGTGATGGTTTGGCCAGGTGCGTCCGTGGACGTGGCTTTGCACGGTGGAAATAAACTGTCGGCCCCCCAGGTGGCTGTTTTCCCTCTTTCCGCTCAGTGGAGTCGAATATCAGTTTTGTGTTTCCGCGTGTGTGTCTGTAGGAGGCTGAAGGGCTTATTTGTTTTCCCCCTCATTGCTCTTTGACTCGTCACCCCCAACCCCCAAAATAAAATGTGTCTGAAACATTGTTATCCGCGGCCAGACGCCTTTTTTTTTCCCCGAGAGTTATTAAACAACGTCCCCCGAGTTTCGTATGCAAGCGGTCGAAAAATTAGCCATTGCTTCCGCATGACAAGTGGGATCTATTAGCGCGCTATCGCCCTGCAAAGCGTGAGCATCCAGTCGGGCCGCTGGGGACCGCGGCTGACTGTGCTCTCATCTGCGTCAGGCTCCCGGGGCACTGGAGCAATGTTGCAGACAGGGGGAGTGGCTGCAGCCGCGGCGAGGATCAAAGTAGTTCACTCGATGAGTTGACACCCGAAGGGGCGAAACAAGGAGCGGCGGCTCGGCTCCACCTCGGCCTCAGCCACGGCTGACTCACGCTCCTTTGACAACCTTGCGCTCGCATTGGCAAAGATCAACGTAAATCTATAGGAGAGGAAATGTTTCGGACGTCCTGATCTGCTTGTAGCTCAAGTCCTTTTCTTTCAGACCTGACTTTTTCACAAGTCTAAAAAAATGATCCTCTTCCACACCGGAGCGCCCACTGCAACGCTGCTCACGAATATAGGTGACCTTTACGCTGGGGCACCGTTAAGGCGGCTGAAATGTGGACTATTCTTTGGGCCCAGCCCAGAGGATTCTGTTATTAAATGTTGCGCTTTGCCTGGGAGGGAGGGGTCGGGGGGCAACCAATTTTTAGTCACAGCGCCCAACATTGCTAATGGCAACATCCAGTTACATGTAAAACTAATGTCATTATAATAAACTGTAAAAGTTAATATCAATTACATCAAAATAAAACCGCCTGCTGTCGTACCAACGGCTCAGTGTTTGTGTTCGATCATTGAAAACACGGTAGTTTACAATCTATTCCAAACATAGACATTTTTTAAGTTTATATTCTACATTTAAACAGAAAATATTAAGAATACGACCCAGCAGACAGAATTCACGATTGTTATTTTAATCACATTCTTAATGTGTGTTTGGGACACATCCCTCCAGTTCCACCCTGGTAAATACAGATTGCAGTGACTGATGCTGAGGTCAGTATTGCCCACATCCTGCTGCTCGGGGCCCTCAGGGTTTGTCTGCGTGCTCGGGTCCAATCAGCGTTGCCGTACGGCACATTAGAATTCCAAATGTTGTTTGTTTTAGTCAAAAAATAAATAAATATTCCCTCCCTGCAGAGGATGTAGTGAGGCCACCTTGCCGTGGACGTTGATGTGGCCGTACACCGTGGCTGCAGGTCACACACTCACCTACACACACTAGCGCCCAGGGCTTACTGTGTCAGTGACCTTGGACAGCGGCATTCTGCTTGAGCACAAGCGCCTCTGCCTGTGATGACTCTCTGGATTAATTGTTGGTGCTTATTTTTTTGTTCTATCTTGATGTCTAAACGCGTTGTCTTTTGTCTTTGCAGGTATCTCGGTAACAAAGAAGACACATACCTGTGAGTACAACGATCTTGTATTGCCATGTTGCATATTCCTTCGACGTGCATCTTGTCACTGTCAGAGAAAGATGTTCAGGGATAAATGAAAAGAAAAGTAATACTTCAATACCCAACGACAGATTCGACAATAACATCCTCCAGTTTCTGGTTATTTGCCTGAATTGTAGGGAAACAATACCTTCAAATGTGTCAGCGCCATTCACTCTCACTTCCTGATATTGCTTCATGTGGAGAGAATACGATCGTAACCCCGGAGAGGAAATTAAAATGTTACGCAGTCCTATGACTGTTGATAATCATGCACAGTGGAAGCAGACAGTGTGCTGAAGCGCCGCTTTGTTTTCCACCAGCCCTTTGCAGCCGAGCAACGCGGATGTGGTGTTGTGTAGCGGTTTGTGACCTCCTGAGCGAAATGAGCTGCCGGCGGTGTTGTACAATGCTGACTTTATCAATAAAAAAAAGGAGAGATGCAAGCGCAGTATGTGACACGTCTTACACGGCCGGGCGCGATGCATTTTTGTGCAATACAACAATAGCGTGCAGACTTTGTCTCTTTCTTTTTTTTTTTAGAACCACCATCTTTTCAATTTGAGTGTGCCCATGAAGAATTAATGAACAGTCAAACCTGTAGGAATCAATGATTTTTCCAGAGATTTGTTCTGTATTTTGACACGTGTGAAGTCCTATTGAAAAGACTTGCTAAAAGGATTTTTTTTTTTTTTTTTTTTTCTCTGGCGGGCGGGCGGGGTTTGTTCTAACGCGTGTCTATGCGCGGGCGTGAGCGTGCGAGCGTGCGCTCGTACCCTACTGCGCGAATTGAAGGGGCAAAAAAAAAAAAAAGAGAGAGAGAGAGGGGGAAAAAAGCGAGCCCTGAAGGCTATCCTTTCGTTTTGATCACTCTGATGAAACTTGTGGAGAGGGACGGCCAGAGGGCTTTTCTGTACGAGCGGTCGGAGTGCTTCAGATTGTGAAAAGCTCTCTCTCACCCTGTATAACACTCTGGCGTTTTCTTACATCAGACAGGAGGGCAAAAGATATGATCTTCCATGCCAGACAGCTCTACCTTACTCAAACAGCCCCGTCAAAACAGCAGCATGATTGTGTGTTAAGCTATTTGCTTGTCTGCAGGGGCCATGGTAGTTTTCTATGGGTGTGTGTGCGTGTGTGTGTGTGTGTGCACGTGCTCATGTTTAGCCCAGGATATCTTCAAGGTAAAAAAAAAAAAAAAAAAAGGAAAGGAAGAAGATTCTTTGACCCAACCATCCGCCGCCCCTGCTATCTTAATTAGCACAGCGCTAAGCACCTCCACACCGGAAGGGGGCTCAAATCAAAGAGCATGATTTAAGAGTCTTGGGTTCAAAGCCCTGGGCAGAGACTGGACTACACTGTCTCATTTGAGTGAGAAATATTCAAATCTTGTCCATGTGAGGAAATCAAAGTAAAGCCCCTTAACAAGTAGTTGATTGCTGTGCCTCGCAGACAGGAAGTGCCTGCAGAACCATGTCAAAGCTGCGTGCACAAGATGTTCAAGGGGCCAGTTAATGGTCACTGAGAATTTGGAAGGAAGGAGGGGGTGGTGGTGGTGGTGGTGATTATTAGGCTGGTGGATTGGTAATGAGGAGGAGCCGGCGCTGGCCTACATGCTTGGAGACGGGAAGTGGATCTATTTCTGTTTTCAGAGTGAAAACATTGGCCTGCTCACTCCTGCAGACCTGCCACCTATAACGTCAGCTTGGCAGTCTTGCCTGTATGTGTGTGCGTGCGTGCATGTGCGTGCATGTGCGTGCGTGTGTGTGTTTGGAAGGTCTTCCCAGTCCAACCCTGACCACAGGGATGGGCCGTGTCTCTGACTAACTCCCCACTCTGCCTGAATGATCAAACTGCTGGAAGCTCCCTGCCATGCCTGTCCCCTCATCAATATAAATTACAGGGGCAGCTGTTCACTGGCAGACTCCTCTCCTCTCCTCTCTCCCTCCCTGCTCCTCTCTTCCTCCCCCCCCCACCCCCCCACCTCTCCTCTCCATCTACCTGACGACGCCTCGAGCGACGCAAAGGTGGCGGTTTGCAGACGAAAAAATTATAAAAAACAAATTTACTGGAAGTCTCTGTCGCGATGCCGGGACTCGACATTCATAGATTTACTAACTTTACCGTCTCTTGTTTTGCTTCTCCTCTTTGTTCATTGCCCGAAGGGAGGGGACGCCCCGCGCCGACTCTTTCTTTGAACACAAGGCTGTAGTTCTAAGCAAAAAGTCAGCTGTGGTTTTCCTGTCTGTTTCCTCCACATTTTGCTCCATTACAAAGATGTTCGGCAGCAGTTGGTGAATCTCTGAACCTGCCCGTTTTTAAAGTAAAACTGTCTGAGAACTGTCTCCCCCTTTATTTTTTTCTATCCTCCTTTCACTTGGCTGTCGGACACCTGATGCACTCTGGCACCTCAGTCTTTCTCTGGCCGCCAGATGACTTTCTTTTGGACCCGCGGGGAGGGAGGGAGAGAGAGAGAGGGAGGGAGAGAGAGAGAGAGAGAGAGAGAGAGAGAGAGAGAGAGAGAGAGAGAGAGAGACGGTGTGGAGCAGGAGGATCAGATGCAGTAGCTGATTTACGGCCACGATTAGACGTCTCAGCGCTAATCTAGCATCAGCAGTCTGGGGCTGCGTCTCAGCGGCCGAGCGGCAGCGAGACCTCACGAGCGCCCACGTTCGCACAGCAGACGGGTCGTGCAGCAAGGATGCTCTTGCTTTATCGGAGCTGATTTAACGATAACTGAACTCAATGAGGGAGAGGGAGACAAAGTGCTTGTGTCAACACGAGGTTTTAGATTTTCTGCATTTGAAATTTGGGCCTGCTGTCAAATCTAGAAAGACTGGAAATATGCAAAAGCAACATTTTTTTTTCTTTTTAATTAAACTGATTTTTTTTTTTTTTTTTTGTACTTGCCAGCCTTCCTTGATACTGTGTGTAGTGTGTAGTGTGTGTCTGGGATTACCCAGCGAACGGCACGGCCAGAAGGAGGCAGTAGTACAAACGCAACTCTAGGAAGGAGCGGACGGGGGGGGGTTGTGAGGGGGGATGGGGGGGGGTGAGGGGTGCAGACGAAGCTTCCTCGCCTCAGTCTTCCAGATGAAGAGCGCGCCAGTGTTTTCACCCCTGCATTTATCTCCATTGTGGCGAGAGACTCCTCACGCTGATTGAGAAACATGGCCTCGCTCCCGCCTCTTCATTTATTCGCGAGCGGCATCGGCGCCCGTTCGTCAGGAGATCTGCGCTCACGCAGCCGGGCGGCTTTTTTTGAAGCCAGCCAGATGATTTAGATTCCTCTGCACTGCCACGGAGAAGAGAGAAAAAAACAGTGAGTGCAGATAGTGCAATTAGTCATTGACGCTCTCGCGGTGCCACAGAGGCTGAGATTATAGATTTCACGCCTTCATGCATTTGAACTTTCTCTCGTGAAGGAAGCCTGGCGCTTGTTTGGGAGAAGACACCGACAGCATTATTAATCCCAATAATGCTGGCAGCCCCCCTCCCATACACACACACACACACACACCCTTCCTTAAGGATCTGCTTCACCATCCGAAATGACACGGCAGATACGGCTTTGATTCTGTGTCGAGCGGCCCTGCCTGCCTGCCTGCCTGCCTGCCTGCGAGGGCAGGGTTGTTGTTTTTTTTTGCAGCTAATCAAACATGAGATTTATGGGCCTTAATGGGCCTGTACATTGCCAATTTGGGAGAATAATACGTCCCAGTTGCTGTCTAATTTTGCTTGGCAACAGGCGCGCTCCTGTGGAACGGCCCCGGGGGCCAGCCAGTGCGAGTTGTCTCTGCGTGGCTCAGTGTTCCACGCTCGGTGGCTGTTTGAAGGTATTTCATCACATTGTTGCCTTGATTCAGCTCTGTGGGGATTTGTTAGTTGCACTCATGTGGGAAGTGCATCCAGTGCGTTGTTAAGCTATGGCTGATAATGAAGATCAGCCAGCCAGAGTCCCCCGAGCTGCGCGGAGGGAGAGATAGTTTAGTGAGAGGCGCAGACAGCGGAGTGGAGTGGAGTGGAGTGGGGCGGGCACACACACACACACACACACACACACACACACACACACACACACACACTAATGCACACAAATGCACAGGGAGCAACACACAGACGCAAAGGACTTATCAGCACAAAGCATACAAATGCTAGCCTGCTATATTATAGGGGGGAGGGGGGGGGGGGACAAAGTGCAGGCAACATCTCCAGTAATTATTTAATGCCAAATATTCTATTGTCCTCAACAAACATGATTACCAGTTTGTAAAATTGCCAAGGTTGTGTTTAAACCATGTTTATGCAATATTGAAATCATTTGAACGCCGCCGCATTTTTTGGCTGGGCTTGAAATTGACAATGCAGGGCCCCGCTAAGCGCAGCTGCTCTTTCTGTGGAAAGTTATTTGATTCTCAGCGTGGTGCGAAAATTCGTTGTTGGTTCCTCTTCCGCTCCCAGACCAACCCCGAACACTCAAATTGACACAGTCTTTTTCTCCCCGTGCACTGTGTTGTGTTTCATCTTGACTCTGTTTGTTTGTTTGTTCCACAGAAAGTGTATTTTCTTTTGGGGCATTTTGGTTTAATCCATAATGGGCGGCTATTTCTTTTTTTTCTTTTTTTTCCCTTTTTTTCTGAAATAGGTCAGTGTAATCACAACAGTGAGGGATGGACAGTCGGTGTAAAAGGGAAATCAATAGAGCTATCTATTTGTCGTAAACCAGGCCAGCATGATTTTTCTCCATTTTTTCCTCTCCTGCCATACTTCCTCCTACCCAACACAATATGCCAGGGCCTCTTTTTTTTTTCTTCTTTTTTTTTTTGGGTGAAAGCATTATGTCTGCCATTTTGTGAAATTGCAAATGGCTTTTGTACACGCACTCTCTTTGCATACATTTCTGTGGGCAGGGACGCTCCCTTTTTTATCACCTCCTGGGGGCCTGGAGTGTTTTGTAAGGAGGCGAGTGGTGAGGGGAACCGTAGGGGTGCACGGCAGCTTTCTGTGGGGGTGCTCCGCTTTTGTTGCCGCTTAATCTTGTTCTTCTCTTGGTGCCGGCCCCTTTTCAGAAAAATCTGAGCTGGGGCGAAGAGAGGCTATGTCAGCTCTTTCCTAAACCCCCGTCACCCCTTTTCTTTTTCCTTCTTCTTCTTCTTCTTCTTTTTCTTCTTCTTCTTCTTCTCCTACTTCTTCCCCCCCCCCCCGGCCTTAACCAAAAACTGAAAAGCCCTGTCTCGAAGCGCTTCAACCAGAAAACAAGAGTAAGTGACATGTGACAAGGACACAATGCTTGGGTGGGCCAGCCAAAGTAAGTGGCCCCATCTGCTGCGGGTGATTTCTCTTCTGCCACCTCAGGTGAGGGGGACCGGGGGGCTCGAGGGCCGTGCTGCGACGGCGGCATCTGCCAGGCGAGACGGCTGGCATGGCTGGGAGGCCACCGCCGGCCCGCCGCGGCGCTCTGTCTGCCAGCCCCCTTTCCTGCGCGAGCGCGGGGGTTTATCCATCACTCATCAGGTTTCCGACTCCTTGTCACTTTCCCATGGTGTACACACATTCGGCGCAGGACAAAAGTGTCAGCGCGTAATGAAAGCTTTGATTCATGGAGGGCGACGGAGGCGGAGGTCATGGAGCTCCTCCAGATACCATCCTGACTGATGCTGATGGGGGAGTTTTGAGTTGGGGGGGCCATAATTAAATGTCCTTGTGCCATCATCAAGTTCCTCCGTCGCAGCAATACGCTGTCCTTTCGTGCTCGGAGCGCATCGCTCTGGCCGGCGGTTCTTTCGCTCCACTTCCAGCCCAAATTCAAAATGTTGCTGCTCGCGGTGGCGGGGACCTTTTGCTGAGGCACAAAACAACACTGGGGTTTTTTGAGCAAACAAAAAAGGAAAATTGATTCTTATTTATTTATTTATTCATTCATTTATTCATTCATTCATTCATTCATTCATTCATTCATTCCAAAAAAAAAAAGGTCCACTGTAGCCTCCTCGTAAGGAGCTGCATCAATGTTTGAATTTGCCCTACTCAAGACAGCTCGCATGAACGTCCCTCTGGCTAGGAGGATAGGGTCATTTGGGCTGAAAACATGGAATCAACATTACTGCCTTGACTAAACATTGGTCTGCATCCTCCAGACACTTGTGTGACACCACACAATCAGCATGGGTGTATAATATTTATACATGTGTGTGTGTGTGTGTGTGTGTGTGTGTGTGTGTGTGTGTGTGTGTGTGTGTATACTCCAGAAAAAAAGTTGAATGCCAGAATGTCAGCATAGTCTTCACCAATTAAACAGTGAACAGTAAATGTGTGAAACTTCAGTTTTTAGTGAGCTTGCCCCTTTTTGGTGAACTGTGAAACAAAATTATCCAAAACTGAAGCTCAGGATTTTTTTTTTTTTTGTTTTAAATCCATTGTCCAAAATATTCCATTGTAGATTTTTGCTGATGGGAAAATTCTGATGTAACATTATGCATGAATAAAAGCAGGCAAAATTAACATATATAATTCACTCCCTGAATTATTCAGCAGAATGTTGTTGAATAAACCATGTAACGAGTAGGATGTCCGCTGTAATAAAATTCTTATGAAATATCTCGTCGTTGTTTCAAGATCAATAGTAAGTTGTGTCAAGACTGTTTGTATGCGGAGCGTTAGTTGTTGTTTATGGCGACTTATTGAAAAATAAGAAGACATTGAGACATGGAGAGACTCTAATGTCTCCAACACATACTGCAATTCTCTCCAGAAACTGGATTGGGGGGGGGGGGAGTTTCATCTGCAGAGAAGAAAGCGCAAACCCTTACAGAGCTGTCAGTGACATTACACATTGACATTTGTGCTGATCGTATTTTGAACATTTTGTTGAATCCGCTTTATTAGAGAAATGCTGTTTTTTTTCTCCCCCTGCTTCCCAGCCGCTCCTATTAATTTGTGTTCCTGTGGGCGTGCAGCACAAGAACAGAGAGATGCGGTTAACCCATTGTGAAGTTAGCCGTCATCATTAAGATTCTCCAGATAACAGGCATGCGGATTTCTACTGCTCAGCATTATAGGATCTCAGACATCAAAGGCAGGTTTTCATTCTACTGTGTCTGCAGCAGGCTGGAGGAGGCGAGGGGGAGAAAACAGGGAAGGAGATACGCACGCACTCGGCAAAATAAAGCGGGCTGAGAGAACAGGATGGGGAGGGGGGGGGGGGGGGGGGGGGGTGCTCCGTACCACAGAGTTAGGTGACACCGAGCTCCGTGATGTGTTTGCTGCCACAAACGGCTGTTCTTGCGTTGTTAGCATTTCGCTAAATTGGCTTCCAGTCTGATTAAGTGGGAAAGCTGCTAAGAGCGGTGGCGTGGCAGGCTGCGGGTCGGCTCACATTTAAAGATCAGGTCCATTTCTCACTGCCGCCATTGAATCGGGTGTGTTGAATTTTAAACATTTGACAAACTTTTCTCTATCGCCATTAATATGTGGTCCTCCTCTTCAGTGTAAGGGGCTAATACTTACCCATAATCAATGAGCAGGTAGTGTCAATATTTTTCTTTTTGTGCAAATCTTGTTAAGCTCCTCCCGGGTCTATTACACTGACATTACAATGGCGCTCCCCTAATTCAGATTACATTCCCTTCCAGCGGGGTGCCAGTATGTGTTCTGCCACTAAACCAGAACGAACAGTGAGAGTGTTGAATGTACGCAAGAAGCAAATATGCCGTTCTCCAGCATTGTGCTGGATTACAGAATCAAGGTCGACTCAGAAGACACAGAGCAGCATTATCCCTTAATCCTGTGTTTTGGTTTCAAATAGCCTTTTTACACCTAATCTTCACAAGTAAAATGACAAACATGAATACTGAGGTAGGTATTTAAATGTGCATTACCTGTAATGTTAAGGTCAAAGGCTTACACTGACTTAAAGTAGCTCGATATCCCGCCAAGGAGCAGCTGATGATTTAGTTGCAGCTTCATGTTGCTGCAGACTGGGGAGTCCTGTGATTAAATTCTCCCAGGCGCTCTCAGATAGATAAAGGTGAGAGTGTCTTGCTCAATGTGTGAGACATTTGTTAGTGGCCCGGTTTCAAATTTCAAAAAGTTGAATTTGTCTTGCTCCTCTTGGAAAAGACTGATCTTCGACCGAGTGACTCAACATTTGCAAACGTCTCTGTTCAATACCAAAGCGTTCTGTCGGCTTGTTTGCACACCCAATGACGTCACTTTGATTGGGCACTTGGTTTGACTGGGGTCGCGACATTCAGCGTGTGCAAGTTTGTTTTCACACTGCACCAAATCTTTTGGTTCCTCCTCGACTCTGGGGGGGGCGCTGCATGGAGAAACTGTAGAAACGGTGAGCGAGAACCCTTGCTGTCCCGTCGGCAATTGCTCCATGCACTTTTGTTTAGGTTAATAGGTTATGTCCACCCACAGTGCCGTGCACTGAAGTCCACTTCCTGCTTTTGGTTCACTCGAAGTGGAACCAGACCTACGTTTTTGCGTAGGTTTTTTTTTTACGTAACTTTTTTTTAGCCGATCTAGAGTTCGTGTCTTTGATTGGCATCAGGATTTGATGCCTTAAACTATCCAAGCAAACCTGACTTGCAGAGTGATATGCAGAGTCTCCCTTTGGCCAGCTTGGTCGTCAGGCTCGGCTCTGGCAGACCTGGAGGAAACTTTAAGGTGCTGTGAAAGACTAAAAGTGGGCCAGCCGCTGCTGCCTCCTGTTGACCTACCTTGTTCGGAGGGTCCAGGTACAGACTGATGACAGGACTCCTCCTCAGCGGACCACATTACTAATGTGTGAGGGTGCAAGAGGAGCATGCCCAGTGATGAATCACTCCCCCGCACCCATGGCATCCTCATAAGTCAAGAGTAAAAAGTATTGAGAGCCCACGCGGTAAAACAGCTCCTTCGTCCTGTCCACCATAGAGAAACTCTATCCAGGCCCGGCGGAAGAGGCGAAGAGGGGGAAGGCTAAGTGGTGCACGTCACGGATCGCCCGAAGAGCTCCCTCAATCTTGAGGAAAACACAGTCCCTCCAGTGGGCCACTTGTATTTATAAAGCAGAACTCGGGGAAAGTTACTTTCATGCTTGAACAGAGCCGCTTTCTTTTTTTAATGAGCGAGGGGCGGGGAAAGAGAAAAATTGTGTTGATTTAGATCAGCGTCGACACTCCATATGTGCCACCTGGAGTCACGGGGAGGGCAGTAAATGTGTGTTGGTTTTAGCTAAAACAGTTCACTTCAGAGAGCCGCTGCACGGAGCAGTAGGAAAATCACTCTCCCTCGTGTTTCACTTCTCAACTGTGCAAATTCCAGCCAAAGTGTTCCGCTTGAAAACGGCAAAAGGAAAAACTTGAGTAATCTGAAGGTCATAAAGCGGGTTTTCCCCCTGCCGTTGTCAACAACGCCATTCGAGCACTTCTTGCGCACCAGTTTGTTTCCTTGTCTTCTAGCCTTAAGCCAGGAGGTTAACTATTTTAGTTTACACGCCCAGCTCCCCCCGGAGCTCATGTCGGGCTTTATTGGTGATGTTGGGGGAGCGTGGAAGTTTGACGCTGGGTAATACATCACCCACTCCGGGGGGTCTCCCTGGTATGCTCCTCAATAATGAAGTTCATTCGTTAACTTCCCCCTCAAAGGCCAAGTTCCCCCCGCTGCCCTTTTCAACGCCCATTGCAACTCTTACCGGAGTCACCGGAACAACAGGAGCAAAGGAAAAACACACACATCATCATGCTTTTCCCCCCTTTGACAGGCACAGTGGTTGCCTTTGCTCGGCATGAAGAATAAGCAGGTCCATTACCAATCCCTCATGCCTGGTTATGGCTATAATTATCACAGGGAGAATGACCTGCTCTGTTTGCTTTGCCATGGAGAGGCTGTGTCTTCCCTAATCACCTCCTCCTTTCCCTCCTGTCGTCCTCGTGGCATGGAGATGGAGCTGGTTTTGGGGAGGTGGTGGTGTTGGTGGTGGTGTTGGTGGTGGTGTTGGAGGGTGGGGGGGGTGTCTTGCCAGTTCATTAGAATTCACAGGGTTCCACCTCCCTGCCTAGCCAGGCTAAGCCCCTCACACAGGCTACAATGCCTGCGATAATCTCCCCTCTTCGTTCTCTTTCGCTCCTTCCCTCTCCATCCTCCGATCCCTTTCCTTTTTCTCTTCCCAAAGGCAGCTTTGCACAAAGAGAGATGCAGAGCAATTCATTGTTAAATCTGATTTCTATTGATCTATGATGGAAAAGAAATAATAATAGTAATTGCTTGGTGAGATATATGATAGCACTCCAGCGGCACTAATGATATTTCCTTACCACTACGTTTTATTTTTCATCTGACAAACTAAATAAATAAATAAATAAATAAATATTTATTCCAGTCACATCAAATGCCCGCCTTTTTAAATATGTATATATATATATATATATATATATATATATATACATATTATTATTTTTTTCTGTTTCTTTCTGGAGTGCATCAATCAATTAGAAATTCAGAGAACTGAGAGCATCTGTGCCGTCGCGGAACAAGAGAGCGACTTGAAAAGCATCCGAGTGCGTTTGTTTTTCATTGAAGTGTTGTGCGTTTTTCCCATCACTGACAGCCTCCTGTCCCCACCCCGCTCACACCTACAAGACAGACATTTAATCAAGGCGTTTAGTCGCCTCTAAACGACGAGAGGCTTGGTCAGTCCGCGCGAGCCACGTGCCTGCAGATTTTCCCTTTGTCTGACAGAAGCATTTTCTGTCCAGCCGTTTGGAAAAGCCAGCGGTCTTTATTTTTGTGTTTGTTAAAAATAAAAAAGATTTGAATGCACCTCTATAAATAGCCGTGGCTGTAAAACAAAAGGCTGTAGCCTTGTCATCCATCCACCATAAGTGCTGTGTTGTTGATTCTGATTACATGACAGTTGACAGGTGTACACTTCACCTGTGTAGGAATGATAGGCTTTCATATCGCTTCCTTTTGACCCTGCCGTTCTATAAATATTGTTCTTGTGTCTGTGGGTATTGAGTGACAGGCAGCGAGGAGGCGAATAGTGCTGAGTTGGCCCCGGGGCTGCTGCGCATATAAGGATGAAGGGCAGTGTGTGTATGTGTGTGTGCGCAGTGACTAAGACAGAGTCATCTCAGTGTAACCGACACAATTGCACAAAGCAGGAGGTCCACTCGGCGCTGCCACCTCGGAACTCGCCGCTCTGCTCCAGAAATCCATCAACCATAATGAATGAACAGCGTTTCATGGAGATGCGTGACGTGCCACCACTCTGGCACGCACGTTTGTTTGTTTTTTTTTACTTATTTAAAACCGTCTTTAAATGCAACCCTCCCAAGTCTGGAGCCAACCCAATAATGTCCTCTATTTCCGCTGAAATAGATATTCCCTCTGTTGTCTGTGTGATTTATTGAAGTCTTCCCACAAGTGGGAGCCCCCAGGAAATTGCCTAGAATGGCCCTAAATTGTTTTATGATTGTGTGGTGTGGGCCGGTGCTGTTATGGCTCTAATATTATGCCCTCCACACCTTGGCATCTATATTAAATTGAACCGTATTGTTTTCATGGAGCGCCGGTTGAAGCTTGTTAATTCTGCTGCTGCTGCTGCTGCTGCTTCGGGCTGCGGAGGCCTGAACAAAAACCCCACCGACTCTCCCCAACTCTCTGAAACGCCACACCGCTGCAGCGAGCGCGTATGCTAGGCGCAACAGTACGCTGACCGGCGGTTTTCGGGAGTCGGTCCGGAGCTTTAAGAGTTAACGTGGATCAGCTGCGTGGCGAGTACGTGCGCGGAGCGGCGACTGACAGACTGCTAATGAGGCCATTATCAGCTCTGGTCCGCTCCTCCCGAGGCACCGGTGGACGCCCCACGCCGCTCCATCTCAATTGAATTCCATTCTACACGGCTTGTTTGCTGTAAATACGTTCAGTTAATCCAAGAGCAATTCGGCGCTGGGATCGTCCAGGCAAAATTTTTTTTTTTTTTTTTTTTTTGGGGTGGGGCGGGGGGGGGGGGGGTGATGCGTCTCACAATCCCGTTTAAAATGGTTTAAAGAATATTTTCTGTGCGGAACGCCAGCGCCAATGCCTCCACGTCAGCTTCTCTACTACAAATACCAGCTGACAATTGACGGTCAGTGCCTTTGTGGCATAATCGATAGCCTAACGAGCAAGTATTTCCTGGGTATTGGCATTCTGTCAGCGGCAATGTAAAGCAGTCGCAGGATAGAGTGTTTAAGAGCGAGCGAGGCAGCTTTGCCTGCAGCACACCTGCTCACCGCGGTCTCTGCCTATAAAGGCAGAGGAAAAACAGCGGCGGCCTCGCTCATGACAATGCGAAAGGTGCGCGAGCAGCATGTTTTCCGACCAGAAGAAATGAAATTATGGCTGATAGAATTACAGCAGATGATAAAAATTCCTTTTGGGACAGCAATTTATTGGCCCAATATAGTGTGTGTGTGTGTGCGTGTGCGAGTGTTGTGCATCCCAAGTAGCCAGTTAGTTGCTTCATTATTCTCCTAACCTGTGGGGATTTCTCTGAGATCCTCACATATTCAGCCCAGACAAAACATGCGCTCCTTCCAACGCTCCCCTGAGATGGTAATATGGATGTTATCCTCCTCTGTGATGTTCCGGGATAACCAGCCAACCGACTCAACCCCTGCTATCGCGTTTTGTTCTGTTTTCACTACCTTTTTTTTTTTTTTTTCTCTCTCTCCACCTCCAAACCCTAGCGCGGTGTTAAGCCACAGCGTGTTCGAGCCACCGGATGACAGTCGTACGTATTCCTGAGTGGGCCTCGGACCTGATTCATTTAACCAACGTTTGCGGTGAAGCGCGAGATGTTAACATTAAACAAGCTGCGAGCAGTTTGCCAGGGCCTGTCTGTGCATATTTTGCTTCCCAGGCACGCTTCATTTGATGCTATCAGCCTCCGAATGATATTTTGTTCATTAGACGGCGTGCAATAAAAAAGACCAGTGTTGACACAACATGAGTTAATGTGTTTAGTGTCTCTAATGGATCATAGAGGTCCTAATGAAACATTGTCATGGGAAGATTTATGTTGCAAGCTGCTGAGTCCTCATTTCCCTTCCGTGTGCTTGGCACTACCTTTATTTAATGAACAGAAGACAATAGAGCGCGTCAAATGAATTGAGATACACTCTGTGTGTAAAGTGGAAGAAAATAATGGAATAAGTAACCGGAATGTGCTGCACGATTACATTAAATGCTGGAGGTGTTTAGAGGCAGCGTCCGTGCTGCATTGTTGACGTCGAAACACATGGAGGAAATTTGAATAATAAAATATTCAAATGTCTACATCGGCGGTGTAGGCAACGTTTCTTTTCATCTCTGTTTTTTTCTTCTTCTTTTTTTTTAGTTATGGCTGCGGCTGAGGCTGCAAAGCGTATGATGTTTGTCTTGTAGATGATACGTGCGCCAGCGCACTTCGCGGAGATGCCAAATACAACGTGGTTATTGGCCAAGGCTGGATTGCACTAAAACCAGAATATTGTATCAGAGAGAGGCAGCTGGTTAGGAGTCAGAACAGATTATCATATGAGAGAGGATGAGCGAGGAGAGGGGGAGGAAGAGGGAGGGAGAGGGAGAGGGAGAGGAAGGGAAGGAGGGAGGGAGCAGAAGCACGAGGAGCGAAAGAGAGAGGGGGGGGGGGTGATTGGGAAGAAAAAAAAAAAACCTCATCAGCCGGTCGCTGTGGGGTGGAGGGGATCATCTAAACCCTTCCGTCACTATCTGCACTCCTCCACCTGTCAAAGAAGTGAGCGTGTGAGAGTGTGCGTCCCGGGTGTGTCGGAAGTGTGAGCGGGGACGGGGGTGCGGGGGGGTTCATGCTGGTCCTCGGAGAGGTCAGGGGAAGACGCTGGGGCTCCACTCATCTTCTCGCCGTGCAGGGGCCCACCGCTGCTCGCAGACATCTGGCCTCACACTGATCACTCATATCCACAGACAGGGAGGAGGGGGAAGGAGCGGCAAGCAGCGCCGCCAGAATCACAGACCCCCACCACCACCACCACCACCATCACCAACAACACCACCTTCATATCCATCATCTCCACTCTCTGCTTTTTCTCGTCCCTTTCACCCACTTTTGCTGCTTTCTTTAAGTTTCAGAATTATCTTTTTTTTTTTTTTGGCTTATTCTTCACATTGCCTTCAATGCCATTCTTGACATTGAAATGGCATCGGAGCCCAGATGCCAAAAGAAAAAAAAAGAAAAAGAAAAAAAAAAAAGCAAGAAATCAAGGGTACCGAGTGCGAAAGGCCGACGCCCCCTGGAACCTTTCCCCTGACTTTATCCTCGCACTCGTAAGAAAACAGAGAGAGAGAGAGAGAGAGAGAGAGAGAGAGAGAGAGAGAGAGAGAGAGAGAGAGAGAGAGATAAGCGGCGGCGGCGGTAGATAGCGGGAGTGCGCTGCTGCTGTGTCTCGCACTGCCGGTGCGCACGAGGCTCTGACTGCAATCAGCGGGAAGAGGGCCAGCTTCCCTGCCTGGGCTCTCAGCGCCCCTACTGGCTGCACGCTGTGCCAATCAAAGGCGAGTGGGCGGAGAGTCAGTCAGACATGAGCGCTGATGTCACAGTCACATGGATTGTGGTGTGGTCATGCTCGGAGGCTGAGAGGCAGAGCTGTGCTTGGCCAGCTGCTGCTGAGACAGCAGTGGAGGTGCTTGTTTTGCGCTGGTGATAGTCGCTCTCTTATGGACCCGAAGCTTAATGATGTATTTTGTGATTTCAGCTATGAAAGGTAAGAGCCGACACGCATGCTGTATCCCGCACTCTCGAGTAACAAGTAGGGAAGTACGGCGCCCCCGCTATTCATAGGCTGCCAACTCTTTGCATTTCATTTGCAAGGCATGAGTGTGACAGGGAGGGAGAGAGAGAGGGAGAGAGAGAGAGAGAGAGGGAGAGAGAGAGAGAGAGAGAGAGAGAGGGAGGGAGGGAGGGAGGAAGAGAGCGAGAGAGGAAGGAAGCCAGGCCGGGAGAAATATAGAGGAGTGATATGGGGCTTTAAAGTGCATGCAAGCGAATTAAGCCTCTGATATTTATTTTTATGCATGAACCTCCTCCTCCTCCTGCTGCTCCCCTCAGAGAAACTCAGCTAAAATTCTTTAATGATCTGCAAAGGTATTTTTTTGCTTTGATTATTTCTTGCGGGCGCCTCTGCTGTGGAAACCACAGCCGGTGCACGGCGCACCTCTCTGCCACGGCTCCTTCTGAGCACAACTTTATAGATATATATATATTTTTTCGCCTCCTCATCCTCATATTCCTCATCCTGCTGCTGCTGCTGCTGCTGCTCTTCCACCTCGCGGCAGACGTGTGTGTGTGTGTGTGTGTGGGGGGGGGGGGGTAGTATTTAGTGAGGGAGGTGGGGCAGGGGTCAGTTTAGGAGGAGGGAGATAGAAGTCTCGCCGCTGCCCCCCCCCACCCTCCTCCACCCTCCACTCCTCCTTTCCCCCTTTCGATCGTAATCCCGTCGTTCCGGTCCGGAGGACCACGCGCGCGCCTCGTCCCGCAGGACGACGTCGTGCGTGGCAGCGTCGAACGCGGGTCGCAGACAGGCGACGAGACGAGGCTGCTGGCGCGACTGGCAGACTGTGATTCTTTGACTTGATACTGGCGCACGTGTGTGTGTGTTGTATGTGCGTGTGAGTGTGTTGTGCTCCACTGACCTATTTTATTTTGTGTGTGTGTGTGTGTGTGTGTGTGTGTGTGTGTGTGTGTGTGTGTGTGTGCGCGCGCGCGCGCGGACACGTTTTTTTTTGTTTTTTGTTTTTTAAACATGTGTGGCCGCGAGAGCAGGACTGGGTCCTCCCAGTCAGTCGCGCGATGTTGATCTCGCATGCTTTAATCCCGGCTCTCGCGACCGACCAGCCCTCCCTCCCTCCCTCCCCACCACCACCAACACCCTCCTCCATCCACTCCGTCGCAGGGGCACGCGTACGTGCACGCACACGCTTGCTCGCGCGCTATGCACACTCATCGGCAGACGGTGAAAGCGCATTCGGACGCGCTTTGCTCGCCTCACGCATGCTTGCACACGCATACGTGCACATCATCTTTTTGTTTTGTTTTTTTGTTTGTTTTTTTTGCACATCTCAGTGCACCCTCGTGCTCCCACACAGGAACAGAAAGCACGAGCAGATGCAACCATATGCGCTCGCGTTCACTCGCCATACAAACCACGACGGCAGCAGCGGTGGGGAGCAACTGTCGTTCTGTGACGCGCGAAGAAATCTTGAAAAGAAGATCGTTTTATGTAGTTGGTTTTTGGTGCATTTCACACAATTGCATGTGCAAAACGAGTGCTTCACACTTACAATAAATGCAAAAGTGGATTCATGCAAAAATAATTGTTTCTCAATCAGAACCGGTAATAATATCCATACGCTGCTGTTCACACTCAAACTAAAAGTTTGGCAGGATTTTAAAATTCCAGATTAGATTTTTACACACAACTTTAGGTTCATATCCACACACACTATGCACAATGATTTGCTGTTAAATTTTCTTGCCTCTTGTGTGAGACTGGTCGCTGGCCACGTGCTCTCTTATCTTCTTCTTTTTTATTGTTTGCTTGCAACAGATCCCAGTGCTAGATTCATTTTATGAAGTTGTTAGGTCGCAGTAGTGCAGCAGTGTGAGATCAGGTGGGAGTGCAGCGCCGTTTCAAGTTCTCCGTCAGACACATGGCGAATGGCCCTTGACCCTGATGCCCTTTTTCCCGGCTTCTTGAGATCTCGTATTCAACATGAATTTATTTTCTTGTGTTATTTTTCCATCCATTCCCCCCACCCCCCACCTCCCACCCGCTGCGTCTCACCTTTTGTCGCTTCTTTTAGTTTGAAAGGATTGACTGGTGTGATGATCAGATTTGAAGACTTGAAGAAACCAAATTTAATTGCCGGCTGTGGCTTCCTCATTAAATGTTCTGAAGTGAATCCGCTTTCAGCAATATGGCCCCCTTTTTCATGTTAATTTGCTCCATGCTGCGGGTGCTGCATTGTGTATATTCTGACCAATATTTCTTTTTTTTTTTCCTCCTACCTTGTTCACCACAAAATAACACAAACGCACGATATCAAACATCTCCGTGCGGCTCTGTGGCTTTGTTTCTCCCCTTCACGCCTCCTCTTCCCACCTCTCCCTCTCCATCCTGCCTCTCCACCAAACCACCGCCTCTCAAGTACCTAATTACCTGTAATGGAAACATCCCTCTCATTACCCCATGCAAATTAACCAGCCTACTCAGCACAATTAAGATGAAAATTCCAATTACATAATTAAAGAAAGTTGTTTGATGTGTGGATCAACGGAGTAAAAAAAAAAAAAAAAAAAAAACAGCTTGGAGAAAAAAAAGTGGCCCACATACAGTACATAGAATTAAGCCATTAAAAAGAGACAACAAAAAGCAGCATTATTTGTGGATGCATGCGTGTGCGGCAGTGTTTGGGGGAACTTGGTCGTTCCGTGGCGTAGTGAGCCACCACTACAGTGCACGCAGACTGTACATGAATATGTGATTTAACACGAGTGGGTACTAGACTGTAAAAAATGCGGTTGCCGTAGAGAAGGTGGAGCCAAATGTCTTGTGAAAGGCGCTGTGAGGCTATGTTAACAAGGCTGTAAATATTTGCCGTGGATGTGGAACTCTTTGTCTCTTTCCATCAGTGGCCAATGGAAGTGTTCACATCGCAGCACTGCAGGGCCTCGCACATTATAGCAGAGGTTAACAAGATTGTCCATTATCCAGTTAGGGAGCGAGGACACGGAGAGCCAAAGGAAAAATCGCCACAGATTAAGGGGAAGGTAAATTTAGCACGAGCCACCTGCAAGGACTTAAAATGAAAGACCCAATTACAAAGGCAGAATATTTAAAGACGACTGCTCACGTCCGACGGCAAAAATCACATTTAGTGTAGAAATTATTCAAATGGTGTATCTTTCTGAGATAGTGGTGTGTGTGTGAAGGTGTGTGTGTGTGGGGTGGGGGGGTGTCTCTGATCAGAATGAACTTTCTCTGAGGGATAATTGGACTATTTATTTTGCACCCAAAAAAAATAAAAAATATAAAACAAATCATGAGAAAGATCTGAGCAGAGGCAAGACTCTAAACAGCAGCCGGTGACACAGACGGAGGCTGTGCATGTGGTGCATGTGGTGCATGTGCCTCAGCCTCAGCTGGCTGAGGAAGTGGAGAGGCGTCCCCACAGGTTATTAAAGTGTGTGAGGTTTGCCAGTCTGCACCGCGCACACTCAGACCAACATCCTGGTCGCCTGACTCTGACACTGTGTGTGCGTGCGTGCGTGCGTGCGTGTGCGCGGCTACTGTTTAATGAGATATTGACTGCCCATTGAGAGCATGGATTTTTGATTTGGCTGCATGGAGGTTGGCAGAGACGGAGGTGGACTGTGGAGAGGTGACCGGTGACGGCTCTGAAATTATGAACTTCATATTACTTTTATTACTGCGTGATGTGACGTCACAACAGGGTTTTTTTTTTTTGTTTTTTTTTTCTTGTCTTGTTTTTCTCAAATTCACAATTCGAGCCCATCTTTTGATGGCTGGATGAACTGAGAGGGCCAGTGTTTTGCGACATGATTTAGAAAGATATTATAAGAGGAGGAAATGAAAGGCTGACAGTTAAATGACTGGAGGTGTGTTAAAAACCGAGAAAATGATAGAATTCTGATTGTTTGATGCACCTCACGACTCAAATCGCCACCATTTCACAGGACTGCCTATTCACTTTAATGATGCGGCGCTGACTGATAGGTAATGTGAACTGTATGTCTTGCAGGAGGGATAAAAAAAAAAACCCACAAAAAAACAAACAATATATCAATAAAAAACAGATAAATGAACAGTTAGCTCTTGTATATTTCTGAGCTCTTTGGACCTCAGTCTGTGGCTCCGTCCCGGGGAGTCGCTCCCTGCCGTCAGTCATCTCCGTCAGTCATCTCCGTCAGTCACACCCCGTGCGTTCTTGACAAACGAGTCCAATCAGCGGCGAGGTCAAACGGCTGGCCAGCGGCCCCGCGTGCAGCCACGACAGACGTGGACGGCTGGCCGGAGGTAGCCATCGAGGCTGCAGCCAACCATACCCCCAACTCCACCTCCCACCACCACCACCACCACCACCCAGCCCAGCCCAGGCAGGGTTTCTCTCACTGCAGCTCGCTGTCAGGTAAAACACGGCGCTTGGCTTAGTCAAATTCCTCTAACTTAAGGGTGATTTCCTGCTCCTGCTCTCGCTCGGTACTTCAGGAGTCACTTGCGGATCCTTTGAAGTGTCTCTCTGTCATGCAGCGTTTAGCCGCTGATAGAATACTTCCTCTGTCAGCACTCCTTAGATAATCATTATACCACAGTCCATTGAGTTGAGGAACATTTTTTCTCTTGCTTTCATTTTTTCTTTTTTTCTTTTTTTTTGCTTTCTTGCTTAAAAATTCCGCTGTAGAATATGAGAATATGAGAGGGAGCCGACTGCTCGTAGGAAAACCTTTGCCTTACTCTTATTTTAATGAATTGTCGTAATTTAAAATACTGCTATGCAGCTCTCGGGGGCAGATTCCTGCGGTTCGAGCGCCGCGCACGTGTCAGATTACTAATAAGGAGGAAAAAACACACTTTTCCAGCGTGGTGCGCCCTGCTATACCCTGGTAGACTTTGCCACTTGAGGCTCAGAAGTTAACGGCATTTTAAAGAGAGTGAAGGGGGAAGTTTTTCTCTCTTTTTTTTCACTCCCCCTGCACGCCTGTTCTTTCATTCCGGGCTTGTCTCGTACCGCTGGCTTTTTCTCTCCCCTCCGCTGCCTCTGGAGGACTGTCCATTGGCTTTTTGAAGTTGCATCAAAGAGGAAATGGGGGGAAAAGAGCGTTATTGATTTTGCGTTTTGTCTGACTCAAACACCGAGGACAGAAAAAAAAAACACACGAGGAGTCCGGTGGTTTGGCAGTGGGGCAGCTCGGTCTCCTGTGTGGAGGGCGAGAGTTGGGCGGAGGGACAGAGAGACGGACAGAGGGACGGACAGAGGGACGGGCAGTGAGGAGCGGTGGAAGGTGAGGAGCGGCAGCAGACGAGACTAATTCATCTCTCCCCGGAGTCGTGCCGCTTGTGTCACCCTTCCTCTCCTCTCTGTCATTACTGGCTGAGTAAATAAAGTCCCATTACTGGAGCCCAGGCAGCTTCTTCTCCTCCACCTCCTCCTGCTTCTCCTCCATCGGGCCGCTGACTCCTGAGCTCCGACAGCACTCTCCACTTGACCTGCTTTTCCATCAAACACGGCGCTGCTCTCTTCTCAGCAGTAATCAGATCTCCCTGCGAGGCGAGCGCGCCGACAGCGGGCAAGAAGAGGAGCATTGTTTGTGGCTCTCTATCACCTTCTGTCCGGCTCCTGTGTCGGCAGTGGACGGCTTTTCAGCCGTTGATGTGACCCGTCGGGTGGAATAAAGGGAGCCTCGGGCGCCTCGTCAAATCAGCTTCTCCTCCTCGTGTATTCAGATTCCTTTTTTACTTTTCTTCTCACCTCCTACAATGTTTTCTTGCTCTTGAGACTGTGGGTGTTTTGGTGTTTTGTTCAGTCGTCTACGCATTTCCAGTCGACCGTATTCTAAGGAAATTTGCAAATGCGGCTCACGGCCTGACACACAGAAGCCGTTGTTCACAAAGTGCCCAGTTCCGTGTTTTTCGGTGACAGATTTTGCACCTTTCTTGCAGGCAGTCGGCAGAGTGAGCGCGTTGACTCGCTTGTATTGTCTGAGAGCGAGACAAAAGTGCCTGTGAGGGGGTCTGACTCATTGACCGCAATTGTTCTCGCCTCTTGATGCTTCCTCTTTCTCCCAACTACACAATTTCAGTCAGAAAAACGTTTAATTCCGCGTTGGTGCGGCTTACTCAGCGCTTCTTTAATGTCCACAGTGTGCGGTCACGTTCTCTGACCCTCTAAAAAATAAGACGGTCCAAGTCAGGTATGTGAGAGTTGGTGCGCTTTGAACGACCACAGGGAGTGCAGAAGAGGTCGGCACCGACTGGAATGTATGACGAGTCCGCCGTAGAGTCGGGGAATTCAAAGGTTCAGAGGTCACGGCGCACAAAGTCACGCTCCCCTCCTCTCCATGGAGAGCGACTGTGGCATCCGGGGACGGCAGCCGAGGAACAAAGGATGAAAAATGAGAGGTGCACAGAATTTTGATGAGACTGGGGGAAACGGGCTGCGTTCTAACAAGATCGTCGCAACATGCGGCGCGCCGCCGCTTGATTACAATAGGGAGAGAAGAGTGTGAGGCGTTTGATTACACGTCCCTGCAGAGGCCATTAGGGCTTCTACTTGTAGGCTGGCGTCATTTACACACATCTGATCTGGTGTCTGGCTGATGAGCAAAACAAAGTTTGGGGGAGAATCTTGGCGTGCACTAGGGGGTGCTCTTCAGGAGTGACAAATTAAGCCAGTTTTTCAAGTTTTGCTGTAAACTTTTGCCGCCAGCAGCGCGGCACCGCCGCCGCCAGGCAGCAGAAGGAAGCGCGTTTGCATCTGGCGCAGCCGAATCAAACTCTCAAGGTTAGCAGCTTCAGACCCTCGTCGGCCCCCGACGCCGCTTTGCCCGAAAGTAATTTTAACATCATAAATAACAAAGAAAAACAGCCTTGCCAGAGCAAGTCCGCTCCGGCTTCATTTTCATGCACATGCATTTATTTGAAATAAAAAGAAAACGCCGCTACAATGCTAATTACGGAGATGAAAGGAAGGAGGAATGTGCAAGGCAATGAACTTTGTTTTAAAGGCGAGCGTGGCTTTTATTTTTTTCAGGGACACGGTGCTTAAATAGAAGCGAACCCCACGCAGGACTCGGAGAAGTTCTTCAAATTAAAACGCCGTTTACGCAGTGGATACAAAAGAGGGGAGAGGAAGAAAAGAAAACATGCACTTTTTTCTTTTCCTTTCTTTTTTTTTTCTTCAGAAATACACGTTAGTCAGGCTGCAGAGCCAACAAAACAGTGTGTGTCCGAGACAATGAGAGCGTGCGTGTGTTTCCCAGCTGGAGCAGGGGGGTTAACTGGCTGTGGAGAGATCCTTGACCTATCTGAGATGAGCTCCCCGCCCCCTCCGGCAAGGCGGAATATCTGATTGCTGATTATGAGTTTATTCCCCATCGCGCTGAGCCTTTTGCATGTCAGGATCCATCCCCACCCGGATGAACTGATTAAGGAGCTGGAGACGACGCTGTAGCTCTTTCAGCAAGATTGCTGAAAGACTCTCAGAGAGTCTGGTAATCTGGAGTGCAGCTGGCAATCATCCACCGCTGACTTTTTTTTTTTTTGGGGGGGGGAAGGGAGGCTTTTTGCGGTTGTTTTGTTGTTTTCAAGTAGGATTTTTTTTTTCTTTTTTTTTTTCTGGGAGGGGGGCATATTGTTGTCTTTGTTCCCCTGGGGGTTATTGTTTTCTGGATGAGAGCTTTGCTGGTGCTGAGCACAGGTCCTTGTCAAGCCCAGCCCAGCCTCACCGAGAGCCACATCAGCAAAGGCTCTCGTTCACAGTCTCAGGATGTGCTTAATATCGTCCTTTCATAGGCGTCTAATTTGTGCGAAGAAGAACAATGCCCCCCCACCCCTCCTCATCCAAAGAAGCTGCCTCCTTCCTGCGTTACAGAACTCACCAGAATCCAGCACCCGCCACAAACCCATCACATAAATTGAAAGAAATGGCTCTCCCCAAAAAGAGGGGTTTTTTCTCTCTCTTCTTCTTCTTCTTTTCCTCCCTCCAATGTAAACTTTTAAGGGTTTATGAGGCATTGGAGTGGATTTTCTGTCTCAAGGAAACAAACAGTTTTCTAGCAAGGAGACTGGCACGGCCGCTTTATTTGCTCGCAGGGAGGGATCTGTCGCTTAGGTAAAAATCAGCAGCTGTCGTCTCCAAGTTTTGTTTTTGTCAATAGTTGGAGGGGAGAGGGAGACAGCCATGTTCCTACCGCGCTGATGGCTGTTTTAATGCTTTTAATGTGCGACTCGGGGCGACGGAGGAGGGATGTGCCCAAACACAACATTCTCAATTACTATCAAAGCCGCGCAGCACCGCCGCTAATGACGACTCGCTGTCAGGTTGCCGTCGCGCCGCAGCTTCACCGCGCGAACTCTTAAACGTCGCGCGATGCCCAAATAAAATATTGCCAATTTGCAGCGAGCTCTTTCACTTTGCAGCAAGTTAATACCAGCACTGTTGTATGATTATACACAGGCGGATACACAAACTGGGCACGGTGGCTGTCAGTTGGTTTTTGAAGCGCCGCGTTTGTGTTTTTTGTTTGTTGTTTGTTTTTTTTTTTTATCTTTCTTTTATTTAACTGTTGAGGAATGAGTCCAAAGGAAAGCTGCTGGAACCCGGCTTTTCTTGCGGCGCCGTCAGTCCTGCAACGGATGGGTGTTGTCAGAGAGGCACTTCTGCATATAAATAATTTCTTTACGCTGCTCAGGTGTGAGACACCAGGCGTCCCTCTCTATGAGGGATGGCAATGTGTCATCAGCAGAATGTGTGGAGCTGTGGCAGCTTGTGCATCGCACTTGCTGACGAGGGGTAATGTCTCATTTTGTGAACTTGGCGAGAAAAAAATAATCTAATAATTATATTCTCTTATTTTCCACAGTAAATGTATAGTTTGGTGGTTTTTTTTGGATTGGTAAGTGAATTTTTAGACACTCAGTTCATACACTTACAAATACCTGACATTAGCTGTGACTGTGTGCAAACTGAAAAAAAAAACAGCATACAGATGAAATTGATTTTCCTCCAGCTGAAGAAGCTTAGCAGAGAACTAGCGTGCGTTTGACACACCTTGCCCACTGGAGGGGGTCAGGAAGTTGTGTTTTTCTTATCTTTTGATACATGATTACACCGGGCCATTCCGCTTTGATCTCCGCATGGATTTCCCCCCCGCCCCTCTTTCTCTTGATGTGGGGATTATTATAATTTATACATAAGAGTGTTTTTTTTTTTTTTTTAACTTCGTTGTTGTTGTTGTTTTTTCATGAGCCTCGGCAAACCCAAGTAAACACAGTATACATGGTAGATTAACATTGTAATGATTTACACATTCTCATTACCAAATCCCTGAGGTAATTAATCAGAGAGCGCGATATATGAGGAGATAGACACGTTCAAATAATTTATTCCTTTCTGCTCTTACCAAGCGTGAGAAAAAGTGTCTGATCAATTCCTCCCTTAGATGTAGCTCTTTGAAGACACGCGGTGTCTTATGAGAGAAGCGCCGCAGTATTTTTTCTTCTTCCTCTGGTAACTATCGCCGCAGACATCACATGTACTGTACAAACATCGCAGGGCAGCATTTCCCTATGCTAACAGCCCCTATTTCTCCTTCATATCGGAGCCTCATCCTAAGGTTCCAGTAAAAATAAAAAACGGGCTAAAGTATTTGCTTAATGACTTAATGATGCCAGATAATTTATTCAAACATCACGTGAATTAACATCTTATTTGCTGTCATTTCAGCAGGGCCATTAAAAGATTTTTAATAAGGGTAATCAGGGATCCATCGTGAAATGTGTGTTGATACAACCTTGAACAAGCATTTTTGCTTTTTTTTTTCTTACTATAAACACAAGAGCTCAACCCGAGGGAACAACTGATCCCCATTATTTTTCGATGGATTTAGTAAATTTCTAAAGAAAATTTTGCCTGAAAAATTTCAATTTCTGTGCGTCGGCATTTCAAAAATTCCAATGCTCCTTACCTCCTTTTGCAGCATGCTCTACACATGCAACACTGTCCCACCCACCAATGTCTCCTTACACTCTCCCTAATAAAATGCGTCATTAAAATCCCAATGCTTTTAATACATGCAGTTCTGGAACTCAGCCCTTCGTGATGTCACAAAGGCTGCAGCCAGCCAGGTGTCGGTTCCAACATCCGAGTCCTTCCGTCAAACTTCTGGAAGGTCCGTTCAAGCATCAGTTTTAGCGGGAAGCTAAAACTGATGCTAAAACTATGTTCTTATACTTGAGGCTAAGAACAGGGAGCTAAATATGTTGTTTGTTTTTTCTGGGGATCTGTGGAGTACTTTCTGATGTCTTACTCAGTGTATCGGCTGCAAGTCTGCAATGCCCCACAGGAGTCCAGAATATACAAACAAAGATAATATGGGACGCTGAAGACAGTGATTTCACATCCTTTATGTTCCATTAAAGGTAAAACCTCTGGCTTCACTCTAAGGCTTTCTGCAGATTGGTTTGTTGTTTTAGTTTGTGTTTTTTCATTTGCAATTAAATCATTATCCACAAGGAGCATATATCTCATGCCTATTCCCGATACAGGTTGCTACCATAGATTTGATGTAGCTTTAGAATTTCTCTGGCGCGGCCACAAAGCCTCTGACGAGGAAGGGTTTATTTTTGAAACTACAGGCGAGGCTTTCTGCAGATTAATTCTGGCGCATGCTTCCCCTTTGTGGGAGAAACAAACCGGGCTTTATAGAATTAGTGTGTTTGCTGTGTGAATCTTAATTTTCCTCCCCGAGCATATGATTGTGCTTAACGCGATCGGATGCCGGATCTCGTTTCTTTTCGGGCGGTAGGGGAAAGGAAGTTTGCCGGTCGGGTGAGAGCGAGCGCAGGGTAATGATGGCTCAGTGTTTCTCCGCGGACCCAGGTGTGTTGTCTAAATACAATATGGATGCGCCGGGGCTGCCTGCGCGCACCAGTGCTGGGAGACTATTTGCTGAAGGTCATTTGGGATCATAGCGTGCCATTAATAATTCCTGAAAGCATCCAACATCTCCATCTGTTCTGCCGCGTCCATCGCTCCACTTCAAAGACAAAGGCAGCATCTGCAGGTAAGCGCTAAACCTGCCCCCGGGCTAAGATGCTAGAGGTGGGATTCTTTGAGAGAACAGTTCTCCGGTCATCAGGTCGTGCAGCCCATACAGCAGCCAATTAATCTTTTATGTTTCGTTTTGTTTTTTCCTTTTGATGCAGCTTTTACCTGAGAGCGAAAAAAGGAAGGCGGAAAAAAGACCGGCGATTTCCCTTTGGAATGGCAGAACTCAGCCCGATCATTCCCACTCGCACTCAAGTGGGCCTCAGCGCATCCTTTCAAAAAGCCTCGAGTGTTGCTGCAGTGACATTAACGACGCTGGCGTATTGCGCGCTCTCTGTGCCTGTGTCTGTGCCTGTGTCTGTGCCTGTGTCTGTGCCTGTGTCTGTGCTCGCCACCTGCGCCGTACAGTTTAAACACGTCTCGATGACGGATGCGAGCGCTTCCCGCGGGGAGTAAATGGATGTTTGGCTGTGACAAGTGCGGCCCGGGCCTGGTGGGCGCAGTGGGCGAGGAGGCGAGCGCCCGGCTGAGTGAAAGATGGCGGGCGTGCACGGGGAGCGTGCACGCCATCGCGGAGACAGCGACGGGAAACGGCGAGGGCTGCCGCTCCCGCTGCGGCGTCTCCGCCGTGCCAATGATGGATCTCCCTTTTAATTTTGTTAATAGCGGCAGTCCAGCGCTCGTGATGGAGTCAGGAGCGCTCGCAGGCGGACGTTTCTACCAACCTTGCAGTTGCAGTTGTGATTGCTGAGGTTTCAAGTCTGGAAATCTCGCAGATTCGTCTCCGGTGAAGCCGTGCGAAAGGATCGTTTTCTGTCGCGTGATCAAACTAATCAGTGTCCTTCTTTGGGAAGAAAGAGGCGGCGGCGGCGGCGGCGGCGGCCCGGGGCTTAGCGGCGAACCCCGCGACCTTGGACATGTGAGCGCCACGGACCCGAAGGCCCTTCCTCACTTTACTGAACATTTCCTGGGCTTTCTACCAAAGCCTGCGACGCAGCCTGCTGTGTTGACTTTCCAGGTCTGAAATCTCGCACATCCAAGACGGGTGTCGAGCTCTCACCTTGAGCGCTTTTTCCCAGTCAGTCTCTCGCATTAGAAGAACAACGAGCGGCACCAAAGGCTTTTTCAGGTTGGAGGTGATGTCTCTCGCTTTGCTCCAGACTTGCTCGGAGAGTTTAAAGAGCAGCCCACAGGGCAGTGATACACATTTAATAGCACGCCTTGCAACTAAAAGGAAGCCAACTGGCAGTCATAAGAAAAAAGAAAATAAAAAATCAAACTGGTTCTCTTCAAATGTGAAAGCCTTGTGGTTTGTCCAATCAACTTCCAACTTGTCTATCATTTTGAATAACCGTTTTCCAGGGGCTCGTTCGCCGCTTGACATGTGGACAGGCTAACGCTCCGCTAGCTCTTCCATCAGATATTCAGTCGGGTGACCGAGAGTCTTCGCTCGCAGCTCTTTCACGCGCGCGACTGTAAGATATACGGCGCAGCAGTCGGCCAAAGCTTACAGTTATTAGTGCTTCGTCCTTCACATGTGGTCTGCTGATAAAGCACCTGTGTCCATGAGTAACCCCGCCGTCTCTTCACCCACGGGCCCTTGTACTGTACTGTAGGGCTGACCAGAGTCGGCTCACATCACCGTCAGCTCCAAACTGCTTAGCCTGGCCAATTTGAATTTTCACATCCCTGCTGACTCATAACCCTGTCAGGACCTTTCTTCTTTATCGTGTCTGCGCCCGCGGTGGACTCTCGTCACAAGCAATAGGAATTAATTATTCAGATTAGAAACCCCGGTCTCAATTAATGTGATTTCTGTCAAAGGCTCTGTTTTGGGCTTTGTGTTGATATCTGATCGGCACAGTGCTGCGCAAAAAAAAAAAAAGGACAGAAAAAAGACAGGAAAAAAAACATGCCCTCAAGAGCAGTTATTTCCTCCACGCCTTCACTTCTGGCTGTTGGGCTGTTGCTGTTTGGTAGCAAGGGAGGGAGAAGTGGAGGGAGGGGAGTGATTTAGGGCGGTGACACTCAGGTAAGAGCCGGTGTCCTCCGGACGGCTGCTCAGATCGACGTGATAAAGAGGCTCTGATTGGGCCGGCGCTGGGGTTCAAGGTTATCTGGACAAATCAGACTCCTGTTTCCTTCCTCCCCACCCACTCCCACTCCCTCCTACCTTCCCCACTCCCCCCCAACCCGCCACCATCCCTCCTCACCCATCAGCCAACCCTTTCTGGGCAAACCAGCAAATTAGCAATTCTGATGTCTGCACGCAGGTCTGGGAAGGGAATGCCTGTGAATCCTAATGCCGTGATTAAACTTTCATATCCGTCCGGGGGAAGTGCTGCATATACAAAATAAGCAATCTCTCTTTCTTATTTTGCGGCGGTCCAAGAGCAGCCGGTGAGAGGTGGGCAAACACAAACCCCTCAGCAGGGTTAAACGGAACCCCGGCCCAACAGTGGGCGGGGTTGTGGTGGTGGTGGTAGCGGGGGGGGGTGGGTGTTCAGATCACAAGACCGGTCTTTGTTTCGCTCGACTGAGTCTGACTAGAACCCAGTCTCTACTGGATTTTCTTTTTCTCTCCCTCGCCTGCGATTCAGTTGTTCTGAAGCATCTTCACATCTGTTACAAAGCGCCCGCCCACCACTCCAAATTTTAGGATGCTAGCACTTGATGTGGATTAACATACTAATGGTAATTTTCAGGGAAATGACGGGCAGTGTTAACGCTCCCTCAGCTAGCCACGCTGAGTGGATGGAAGTGCAGGCAGGCTCAGTCCGAGCAGCCAGCCAGCCAGCCAGCCAGCCAGCCAGCCAGCCAGGCCTGGATGTGGCCATTATGTAAGACGGGTCTTATCAGGCTCTGCCTCCTGCCGAGTCTCCGCATAGCTTCCCTCAGCTCCCCCTCGCCGGCGCTCCCAAAACATGGGGCCTTCATTAGCAGGGCTAAATATCCCCGTTCTCTGCAATCTCTATCATTTCTTGCCTTGAGGCAATCCGATAATTACCTGTTCTCATTTCCCCTCCTCCTGGCCAGCAGGGAAGTGCTCTGACTTGCATTAGTTTGCATGAAATATTATCAGAATATTGCACATTTCTCCATCCCCGCAGCCTCTGACACGGGGAAGTACGGAGTCAGAGCGGCCGTGACTGACAGGTGTCTGTCTTTCATGTTCCTCTGAGAATAGCTGCTTTGTTCTGGAGCAACGGCACGAATTTTGATGGGGGAGGAACGAGCGCGTAATATGCATAAAGCCTTTGTTGCTTTGTTTAACCTCCGTCTGCCATTATTTCTGGGCAGTATTGTTATGTGTTATATCCCTTTTTGCCACCTACAGGGTGGGTGCAGAGTGACTTGGGGAATTTGGAAGTTTAAACTCCCAGTTTCCCCCACAGACTAGACAAACTGTGAGTGTTCAACTTTCTTTCCAAATTCAAGTTTGGGAGAGAGGCCAATAGAATATGTGACACGGTTTCTGTCAGGTCGAAGCATCTAAAGTTCAGCTCAACTTCAGGGTCATTGTAGGTTCAATGGCTTTGCATGTGTCATATTCCAATATATCTGAATATCTGTTTTAACAGCAGCAGATCTGAGTCAAATATGGCAGATATACCGCCCACTTTGACAAACAGCCAATCACCTGCGTTGGGACAATTATCGGTCAGTCATTTAGTTTCACTGCTGCAGTTTTTCTCCCAGCAAGGTGGTCAATGCTAGTTTTGTGCGCATTAGCTAGCCATTGCATTAGCGTATGCATTAGCGTTATCTCCAGCAACAACGGCAATTTTTTGGGGGATTCAATTTCAGTCAATTCAATCTCATTTCTATGCCGCTCACACACATATGTTTGCACACGATTGTCACCTCACACAGGGCCGTCCCCTCAACTGGAAGCACATTCTTCATATAATTTTGTAAAAGGCTAACGTCACGCACAGCGCTCCAATTTTTTTTTACCGTTTCAGTGAGACAGATTCAAGAAAAAGCAGCTCCCTTTTTTGTGACTGACTGGAGCCAATTTAAAAATGCATATGCACTGTATATATATATATTCTCAAAACATCCTTTGTCGAACCGATATGAACATTTTAAAGGAACTCGTGTGTTAAGCGGGGGATTTTGTCTGATGTGGAGTTGTTGTTGATGCATGGGCTTAAGCCAATTCGGTGTCTCGCCCGGCCGGCAGAAAGTGGTTGCGATTTTTGGACTTTGTGACGGTCACTTTAATCTCTAATGAAGGCTCGTCGCCGGCTCGGCACAGCTCCTCTGATAGCAGAGCAGCCGTAAACAGGACTGTCAGGGGGATTGCAGAGCGAGCAGCGCCAATGGTTAAAAAAAAAAAAAAAAACTGGGGACCAAGCCCCCCCCCCCCCCCCCCCCCCAAGCATTATGGTCTAATGCAGATACAGCCCAGCAGAAGAAGGAGTGTAAGAAAAATTCCTCTGCTCTGCTCTGCCTTGCTGGCTTACCGTGTGTCTGAATCACACAAAATGCATTTGAACCGCCTCTCCCCTTTTCCCATTAAAAATGGCCACGTGAGCGTGTGAGTTCCTCTCCTGCAGCCCAGCGGTCAAGGCAGGATTCAAAATAGTGGAAATAATATGTCTTTAAATAAATAAATAGATAAATAAATAAACCAGAAAAGAGAGAAACCAACAGCCTTAATCTGTGCTGTAAATAAACTGTCAGCTTCAAACATTGCATCACAAATTGACCATAAAATCTGTGTCTCTAAATTCGGTCACGCCACGTTACGGCACACGCGCCTTTTAATTTTGCCACATTAGCATACAAATGAAGACAATTTGGTGTTGAACATTTCGCCGGAGATGTAAACGCGTTCTCCGATGATTCTGTGAAACTGATTACTGGCTGCTCTGTGTTCTGACACATCCTGTGCTCACGCGGCATCGCGCGACAGCTGGTTAGTAATTAGAATAATCTTCTCCCTGGTAGTGATTTAGCTTTCACGACGGCAGCTTACCTCAAATTGAAAATAAATTTATAGATAAATGCCTCCGCTGTTCCGGCAAATTACGCCGCTGCGAAGTCAAAGGCTGCCGAGTTGTTTATTTTCGGGAGCCGAAAGAGCAATCAGAGAAAACAAACAGAGCGCTTTATGACTGCTGTCAGATTGATAATGATGCTACCCAGCGGTGATGATACCAGCCATTTTTTTTTCCCTCCCCCCCCCCCCAGCACGCCCCCGCTCCACCCCATCGCCGTAATTATAGACGCTATATCATTATCATATCAAGTGCTCGCTACAGATTATTGAGGTAATTGTAGCTCGCTAACAGATTCGCCGACTGCCAATAAAATGAAGGAGGGGAAACAGACGTGTCGGCGGGGAAAAGTAGCAACTTCGCTCTGTCGTTTCCCACGGAGCCGCCGCAGACGCGCGCACGTGCAGAGGGACGCACGCACGCACGCACGCACGCACGCACGCACGCACGCACGGATGGAGAAACATCAGTTGAATTTGCGTTAAGACGAGGCTGTGCGTGCGATACATTGTTGTGTTTTTTTTTCTCTCTGCCTCTCGCAGCTTCTCCGCTGGCGTATCCGGGCAAATCCCGCGGTGACGAGGCGCCGAATCTGTCATGGAGAAGGCATAAGCCTTTCATATGCATGGCGGAGATAAGAGGCAGCCATTTTATCAGGCGGGCTGTCGCTCCCGACATGCTCGCGCGTCCCGTGTCCCCGGGAGCGCCTCCAGAAACGCGTCCCTTTAATGACACGGGGCCCCGGCGCTCTCGCCAAGAGGACACGCGGCTCCTTTCCCGAGCGCGAACCTGACAATTATGCCAATTACGGCAGGCAGGCGGGCAGGCAAGCGGTGTTGACAAACACACGGCGTGGAGAAAAAAAAAAAAGAAAACTGGTACGGCCTTGCTCGCGCTGTTTTGTTTTTTCGCCGACGTCCCCCCCGCTGTGACCTCCTCTGTCGGTTAACAGGCGTGGAGGAGAATTGCAACGGCTCTTTTTTTTTTTTTTTTGAGAGAGAGAGAGGGAGAGAAAGAGAGGGAGAGAAAATTCACCCGGCCCCGTGTTCCTTTGTAACGCCAGAGCGAATGAATGAGAAGAATGAGGAGGAAGGCAGGGGGGGGGAAAGTGCCTCTCTCTCTCTCTCTCTGCTCAGGGTTCCACGCGACCTCAGCTGCTGCGTTGGATCACGTGCCGCGCTTCCATTGAAGTTTTTCACAAAATAAAAGCGAAATTTGTAAATTTTCGACAAAGTACAATTGCGATTTGCAGGCGTTTCCGTTGAATGGTGTGAAGCACAGAAGCCGTAATTCTCGTACATCACGTCCGGTGACGTGCAAATGTGAAACGCGGCTCCAGTTCCACCGAGGATTAGCATTAGCAGCGCAGTTAGCTCCTGCTAATGTTCCCTCCGCCACTGCGACGGTGGCTCGGCTGCAACATGATGAAGCGTGGCTGCTGACTGAGAGCGTGGAAGGACTTTTTCAGCATCTTTTTTTCCCCACACTACTGCCAGAACAGCAAAGCGCCGCATCACTGTGGAAAAAAAAAAATCAAATCTGATAAGCAGGCACCTTTTGAAGAAAAAAAGATGATCCCCCTATTATTTTAGAAAACAGAATAACACACACTTTTCTTCTTGAAATGAAGCTGTCATTTTACTCCAAGTTAAGTGAGCTGCAACCTTGAGGGGAAAAAAAGTTACCACAAAGCAGCGACTCCTACAATCGACTGATGCAGTTGGAGAACTGAACTCTGCTGGTGAGCGTCAACATTCATTTACCAAACACCCCTGCAGAATCCCATATCTGTAGTTAGAGGGATATTACACTAAAAATTTTCACCATCCACGTGTTGGTGGAGGTTCTGGTGACATTTTCTCACCCCTACAACTGTTTCTGAGTCGCACAGAGAAAAAGAATGCCACCCAGATTAATGAGCCAATTGTAATAAATCAATAAGTTAACAGTCGGGGGGGTCAAGCAAGTGTCTTGAAAGTTGTCAGAGTCCAATTAGGCAACGCTAACATCAGGTTTTTAGCCAGAATATCGACTGTAGCCTTATAGGGAAGAGCGTCTTTATGTCCGTGTGCATGGCGAGTTCATTGAGCTGCTACATGCTACATGCTACATGCTACATGCTACATGCTACATCTCGCGACTCCTTGCCAGAAAGCTCCAGCGAATGTTTTGCTCCTAAACATTATGCCTATTGTCACTTTGATCTTGTGACCTGAGCATTCATAGACATCGGGGGTCACTAGTGAGTCTCACTTTTGCGTGAGCTATTCCTTTAGCATGCGACACAATGCATTGCAAGCAGGCAACGGGTCAACGAGGCCACATTAGCGCCGAGGTCGGGAGCTTTTTCTCCGAGTGGATGGAAGTTTTGCGGTCTGCGTCTCCAGTTACCTCAGAGCTCAAACCTCACCTGGTCAGTGTCAGTGTTACATGTCTGTACCTGCTAAAACAAGCGTTGACAAACTGCGGCCAAGGGGCCACATGCAGCGCGTTAGGATTATAGATCCGGCCCGCCAAACTAGAAGAAATTATATTAAGTAATAAAATAGCTGTATTTCATCCATTTTTAAGTGTTTTAAGAGTCATTTCAATGAAGAGCTAAATACTGATCAATCAAGAGACACATATTTAGTAGCACACCTTCTACATATCCCATGATGTGGTGGGTCACCAAAACACATGCTTCTCCTGCTCCGGCCAAATGTTAGAACCCATTGTGGCCCACCAGTCAAAAAGTTTGCCCACCTCCTGCTGGAAACATACTTCAACTCTTACTACTTACTCTTCTACTGAAGTTTTGTTTTGTATGTTGTTTTGGGTTTTTTTTTTTTGTTTGTTTTTGCTAAAGTGTCACAGTGGCCAACATAGCCCAGCGGAGGGGACGGCAGCTTCCGCCGGCCAGGTCCTGGACACGCACGCGCTCCCTGCCAGTCGCCTCTCACTTCTCTTACATAACACAGCACTAAGCTGGAGTTAGCAAACATTAGAGGTCAGCTGGTTATTGGGACAGCGGGTAGGCACCCATTCACCGGGCCACTGTTTACAATAGGCACGTCATGCGCCGGCACTGCCTCGATGGTTTTTCCTGTCCTCTGACGTGAGTGAAACGATTGTTCATTGGCACAGGAGTTTCTTATTTAACACCAGACTGACAGGGACCCCTGCGGGGCACACAGAGCACGTAAAGCCTGCAAAACCCCAGTCATGTGAGTTCAGTCACTCTGCTGCCAACACTGAACTCTCTGCCCTGTTTGGTGTGTTTGTTTCAAAGCTTTCACTTTGTGTCAAGGACGTACTCTCTTTTGTTTTTGTTTTTTGTTTTTTTTTTTCTGTTACGTTGTCGTGTTTTGCCCAGCGTCCTGCATATCAGGACGGCCTAATGTCTTCCAACAATGAGGGTGTAACATTTTACACCTGTGTCAGATGGAAATAGGCGGGGGGGGGGGGGGGGGGGGGAATCCATTAGTGTCCGTCTAACTCACATCAGCCGAACCACTGACACCAGCCTGCAGTACACAGCCAGCTCCACGATTAAGAACAGTTTCCAAAAGCCTTATGTAAGCGTCCCTTTTCATTAGGCCGACAATGCCGCCGCTCTTCCTGCTGCGCTCCCTTTGCGGAGTGCAGTCACATTTGTCTTTTTTTTCCCTTTTTTTTTTTTTGTGTCAAAAGAGAAGTGCAGAAATGAAATAAAAGCTGTCAATATTAATCTCACCCTGTGACTCGCCCACCTCCACTCCCCCCACCGCCCCTCACCAAGTGTGAGATTAGCAGATTCGTGCGCCGTGCTACCGCGGCGCGACGCACAAAAGGAACTCCCATCGTCGCAAAAGTGGTAAAAAAGACGAGAGCGCGCTGTCCAATTAATACCCGCGTGAAAATAAAAACAGCCCACACAGCCGTGTGATTTCCTGAGATGTTTTCAAGGCGCGGCGGCGGTTATTGACGGCGCATGTGGAAAAAAAAAACAAATTTAGATTGGAAGCCGTCGGAAGCCTCCGTCTTAATTCACTCTTCCCTCCTCCTCCCCCCCCACCCTCCCTCACCACACCCCCCCCCTCCCCCCCCACCCACCACGTTTTTGGTTTTGATAAAGGAAAACGCGACGTCAATCAGGTGAACTAATGGGAATGTGCATTTTGTAATTCCCTCAAAGGGAATGGCAAATTGAAAAGAGTTTGCAACCTTTTAACAGGCTCGCGCGCCGCCGCGCTGACAGTCAAGCTCCATTATCTGACAGCCGGAGAGGTTAAAAATAACTGCGCTCGCAGCAAATTAGACGTATCATTTGGCTTCTAAGTGAGAGATGAATCTTTGTGCGCTTGCTCCTGCCACCGCCGTGACACCGGGGCGATGCATCAGTCTGCGTTTGCCTGTCTTCCTCATAAACTCCAAATGGAATTGTAAACAGATGAAGCAATTTTCGCACCAAACGTGCCACGTGTCTGACTCTCCGTGCGCTCCTCCGGCCAAAGTACATAAATCACAATTTGCCCCCCCCCACCTGCCCACCTCCACCCGCAGGGCTTTTGCCGCCTCTCAAAGCCAATCCAAGTGTTTTAAATGTTCTTTTTGTTTTTTTTTTCCTTCTTGGAAACCCGACGGTAAATCCGATGTTATTGCACATTCAACTTCAAGCATCCGTCTGCACGATTCACACGCCGGCCCCCGAGCCGCGTGAATTCCACTCGTGCTCGTCGCACTCTGGGTTTCCGTGTCATTCAATATCAGGCCGCTTGCGCTGGCGCTCTTCGTGACAGCCTTTCAAAGGTCGGGTTTCCTTTCGGGGCGATTTAAAGGAGTGCAGCCGGCAGGCGGGAGATTTCCAGCGAGAGGTTCGGCTGACGCCGCAGGTGTAGCGTGTCCTCCCAACAAACACCATTGTTAATTCATGGCTTCGCTTAATCACTCCGGTGAGCGAGTGAGCGAGTGAGCGAGCGCAGGTATAGAGTGATCGCCAGGTTGTCTCGCAGGAAAATCTCCCGGATTCACTTACCCGCCCGCCCGCCCGCGTTTACAACTGCGAGTCTTCGGATGACTTCTCGTCAGTCTGCCGATTTCCTCGCCGGCCCTGAACTCGGCAGCAGCCTGCCGTGATTTATCTCATCCGGCTTAACTGACAGGTATTGATGTGATACAAGGATAAATGCAGTGCGTGATGGAATTAAAGCCTCCCCTATTGTTCCCATGCTGTGCTTCACTGACACATGTGAGACTCGTGTCTCTCGTTAGAGGAAATAAATGCTCCGGGCGAGCCGACTCGCAGTAGCGCCGCTTGCGTCCGTGTGGGAAGCTGCCTCACTTGAACCCCCCCCCCCCACACACTGCCCCTCCCCCCTCCCCCCTCCCTTTATAAGCCCTCCCTCCGTTGCACAGAATGCGGCTGGAACGGTGGCAAATTGCAGCTGATCTAACGGGCTGAGCGTTTGCCCCGCCGGACGCAGGTCTGAACTGCCGGTGAACAAAGGGCGCCGAGATCATCGATTATTTCATTAGCGTTCAAATTGCTGCTGGTAAACAGGGCGGGACGGCAAAGCGGGAGGCCCGGCTGCCGAAGCTTCCTCGTGTCGTAGCCCCCTCTTCCTCACCCCCCCCACCCCAGTCTGATGAATCCAAGCCGGGAAATAACCAAACGACGGAGAGAAAGAGAGAATCTCTCTGCTTGTGCCGGGATGCTCGGCTTTTTTTTAGGCAGCTCGCGTTAACTCTAAATTTGAATTTCCACCGGAGTGGATTAAGAATCCTTTACCGCAAACCCACGGGATTCGCAGACACATAAAAGAGGAGACTGTTTGCATGCGCGGCGCCATACAAATAATTGCAGGTTTTAAATTCAAGTGTAATTTCGAGCGGCGGCTATATGGATGAGTGTGGGCTTTGATGTACAAATCCACGATTCACGGGGGGATTAGCAGCCCAAAGGTTAGCGGTTGCTAATTACAGGAGATTGGTTATACATATCTAACAAGGCAAGGAGACAGCCTTAATAAATGTGAGGATTCGTCGGTAACAAGGATAAGCAGCCGTGATAAGCGGACGTGTTTTTGAATGACTGTGGTGTTGATACCCTGTAATGCCCTTCTCTACGCCGCGCAAGGACAGCGAGCGCCTATTGTCTTTGCAAACAGCATACCTTTGCAAGAGATGATGCCCCCCCCCGCCGCCGCCGCCGCCGCCACCACCACCGCCCCCACATCCTTTTGTGAATGCAGATTTGTGCAATCATATAAATTAACCTCTCAGATATTCTTCCTGTGTCTCTCACCGCAGCAATTTCTCTTTTTACAGTATTTTGCTCGCAGCGTTCGGCGCTGCATTACCATAATCCTTGGTTCCCTTCCACAAAACCACCACTGGCTAAATGAATCTATTATTTTTGCCCGGAGCTGTAAAGATGCAACAAAATGCAATGCATTGAAGGGAATGAAACTTGTGATAAGCCATAAATTTTCTTCATAATAGGCTGTCGACAGCAGACTTCTTACCCGTGGCTGGGAGTATCGCTGCACTCCACCTCTTCTTTTTGAAAAAACAAAATAAATCTCAGCTGTATAACCCCAAACCCCCCCCTCCCCCCCCCCAAATCAATCAAGAACGCAGCCGTTTAGCAGAGCTCCAGCGGCGTGTTGTTTACTTCCCCTGACCGACAGCGGGAGGCGCCGGCCAGCGTGGCCTCGTGTTTTCATCCTCTCCCCCTCCCCCCCTCAAATTAAACACGTCCGATTCAAGGCAGGCACTTGCTCTGCCACGGGAATCGCTTTTTCATCTCCTAATGAATGTGCCCGAGGGGGTCCCACAGGGGGCTCCACTTCACCCCTCATTAGACGGGGTGCAGCCTCTGCCTTCATGCTGAGGAGCAGCCTCCTGGTGAGGGCCTCCCACTTTATCTGAGCGTCCCACGCTCCCCTGCCCCGGACCGGTGGGCTGCACCGCTCTCTTTCTCTCACTCTCTCACTCTGTCTCTCTCTACCACTTTCTGCCCTCGCTCAATCTTTTCTGTTCCCGTCCCTAAGTGCGTCCCCGTCGCCACGAGGGGTCCGTCCGAGGGGCGCGAGAGGACGGTCCGCGACGCTAATGTCGTTTTAATGGCCGCGACGTGGCCGTGATTTATTGCTCCGCGGTCCAGACGTCCTCCTCCGCGTCTCCACCGCCACCTTGGTTTTTTTTTGCTCCCCTTTTTTTTTCCCACAAACTCAAAGATGCTGCTCGACATCAAAGCGAGGGGGAAGACTTGGCAAAATAATAACGAGCGCATTGAAAGCTTCACCTTCTGCCAAGCATGCTGTCTTCATTTGAGGCCCCGCGAGAGACGTGAGCGGCGTGCTAGTCATGCTACGATGCTATGGAGCGGCTTTAGTTGGGGGGAAAAAATAAAAGGAGAAGAAAAGGAGGAAACCTTGTGCACTGTGTCCCGCCGTCTAATGAAGTGACCTGAGCGCAGGTTGTGGTGAAGCTGCTGCCTGTCAGCTGACTCTCAGAGCCTCCTGCGTGGCAGCAGGCTCAAGCGCCCATTGTTATTCCGGGGCTTTTTTCGGGATGTGTTTACGCAATCATTAATCTTGGCACTTGTTTATTTGCCCAGGATTAGAGCACGGCGGTGCATTCACTGCCGTTTAGCGAGGCCGGTTCAGTGAGAGGTAGCGGCGAGCGCTCCAGGCCCTTGCAGCTGGGAGGTGGAAGCACACTTTTGCTTTGCATGGCTGCTTTGTGGTCCTCCTGCCATGTTAAACAGAAGCAGGCCGGTGTTTATGGGACTGTAAAAGCAGGGGAGCGCACGGGGAGCGCACGGGGATCGCGGCTCACATGCTTGTAAGCAGTCTGTGAACTCCGTGTGGCAGAAAGAACTCTGTTGTCGAGGAATGCCTCTCGCTCTGGAACTGGATGGGGGGGGGGGGGGGGTGGAGGCGCTCGGCTGCTCCTCCACACTAGATGATGTTTGACTTCTCTCAGGTAATTCTTCAGCAGTTTCCCAATCAGTTAGAATTGATGGCAAATGAAAGAAATTTCTGAAAAACTGGTAATAAACAAATGTGTTGATTACACAGAATCACACGTAAAGTGGCGTTAAAATAACAACATGACATTAACATTTTTTTACATTGCAATTATGTGATTGATCATATTTTATGAGAGAGGTTCTGCGTTAGGACAATGCTACAAATTGTATTTTTGGTATTAAAAAAAAACGATCAAAGCTGAGAGGTTCAGCTTAGGGGGTTTTTAATTAGTACGATTGTTTCAGCCAACAAAGAAGTAAAAATATTTAAGAATAACTTGGGTTTGAACAACATCTTTGGATTTGCATTTCTTTCTTTATATATATATATATATATATACACTGTTTTAAATAAACCAAAATAAAAGGCAAACAGAAATAGAGGTAACTGCAAATGCTAACTACTGTCTGGCGCCACCTGCGCATATGCATGTTAATTTCAAGCCACCGGCAAGAGACATTCATCGCCTCAGTCTACGTACCCCGGCCCTGGTACTGCCGGGAGCAAAACATAATCAACTAATTGATTTTTTTTTTCTCTCTCTTTTTTTTTTTTAACTGCCTCGCAGATTTGATCACAAGCAGGCAAACATAAACGGTCACGATGGCAACATTTTAGTTTAATCACATTGAACATTCAGTGGCGTTGAGGATAAATAATGCATGAAGGAACGTGTTTGCAGTTATTTAATAAGACACCACTCGCCAAGGGCACGTTATGGATTAGATAATGGCCCCTAATTTGCTCTGAGCACCTGAAAGTGCCGGTCTGGAAAAAGGAAAATCTTTGAAGGTTAAACAGTAAGTCGAGGTGTGCGCGTGTCCTTGTGTGTGTGTATGCGTGAGAGAGAGCCGCATGTTTTGCAGCCACTTTGAGAAGACTTTGCTTGCTGCACCCTGACTCCGGTGATCTGTGGAAAGGTTGGGTGCCTCCAGTTTCGGCTCTATCTGCCGCTGGATCTTCGGGGCGTCGGGATTCGGTATCCCAACTAATGTAACAAGGCTCATTTGTCTCAATCACACGTCCCTGGAAGTATCGGCTGGCCATTGATGTCATTCATCTTCCCTGTCCTTGCCTGCTCTTTTTCCGCTGATGAAAAATCCAGGACCTTCAAGCAGACTGGCAGGGGCACCGTGAGGGGGTAAAAAAAAAAGAAAAGAAAAGAAAGGGGGCTCATCAGTCCGGCCGTAAAAAAAAAAACTGCAGCGGCGGAGAGGCTGTTTGGAGGGCTCGTGAAACTCAGTGACTTTCCAGGTTTTATTAAAGATAGACGGAGATGCAAATGCTCAGCCGACTGACTTGTGAAGTCGGAGATTCGCTTTGACAAATCTTCAGCGCGTCGCCTTCAAACGGCGCGAAGGCATTCTTTCATGGCGCCTCTCTTGGAAGGAGCCGCCGTCTTTTGCCCACAGTGGAGCGCGCAGCGTCCTGGGCAGACAGACGTGCGCGGGCCGCCTCGGCAGGCTGGTGCGCCGCGCTCACACAAGGAAATTTGAGATAATTTATTTTTAATTCGCCGAGCGTGCCGCATTAAATATTGATTGACGCTGCTGAGGGCCGCGCGGCATTAATAAGTCATGTCTTAAAATCTGAACGTATGGATGCTCGCTGTCAACATTCGGAAATGCCAGCATTGCGTCGCCGTATTTGGGTGATTGTTAAATCAGAGTCTATATCTTTATTTGTTTCAGTTATTTGTTTTGTTTCGATTGCGTCAAATGTTCTGTTGGTCCTTCCGTCAAGCCAGGGTGGAAGAGAGGTAGCAGTTCAGGTATCAGGTATTAGCTGGAAGTGGTCCCTTTGTGACATAACAAAGGGACCACTCCTAGACGCATGTATGTGTTTTTGCAATTTCTGAGGAGGAACTTAAGAGTGACAGGATAGAGGCAGGAATTCCTGTTGGAAAAAAACAGTAATACCAATACGTGGCCTTCAAGTAATTTAGTCATCAAGTGTTTTACACAATTATGGGTCCTGCATGTGGGGAAAAAATCCAGATGTCATTCACTCACATAAAAAAAAAAAAAAAAAATTTGGAATAAAGCAGCTTCACAATCTTGAATTAATCACTGTTGACTGGCGTCAGTGTTAACGCCGTGTTTCCATATTCCTACAGATGTTGCTTTTATGATGGGTTTTTCTCCCCCAGGGTGGGAAAAAAAAAACCCAACCGATATCCAATGTTTTGGAATAGACTTGATTTATAAACACTTGCGCCAGTTCCAGCTGATGTCAGCTCCAGTGGAAACAGTGACTCGCGCCGTATACTTGCAGGCTTACGCTGAGCCTCCCCACTTCGACGGAGCACATCGGGATCATGATTACTATCTGGCCGGTGCAGCCAGTCTGCGTTGTCTGGAAACATGCTTTCCTAAGGAGACCACAGAGGGACAATTACTGTCAGCTCAACTATCCAGGCTGCTCTCCATGTGTGTTCTGGCTGCGTTCCTCTGACCTACTGACCCCGAGCAGCAGCATGAGACTGGACCTCTCCTCTCCCAACGCCACGACTCCTCGCAAAAACAATTCTGCAGAAAGTGCTGGTGCACTCTGTCGCCCCTCTGGCCAAAAGCAAGTTGTGCGTATGTAAGTTTTGATTGCTTTGTGTGAAACAGTAGAAAATAACCTATTTGGAGTTTTGGAAGAAGAAAAAAAATCCCACACCAAGAATTGTGGTTGTCTTACAGAAACGCATGCTAATACAGCAATTATAGGAGGAAGGAAGTTGGACAGTGTGGCAGTAACAAATTCCCCGGTGAACTGGAACAAGGCTCTTTGTTGTTATGTAAAGGTTTCTGTGTGTAATTGCACTGGATGTTTTTGAAGGATTCATGATTTATATATTCCAGTGTTTTGTTTTTTTTCCAAAAGAACCTCCAAGGCCGTCCTTTCTTGGGGTGGGGGGTGGGGGAGTCGAGGGAGCTGCGAGGTGCTTAACCAGCGGGGCCGGAGCTTCAGCCGGCGGCTTCTGGTCACATGGTCAGAATGTAGGTTGAGCGGCGCCGCTGCTGGATCTTGGAATTCATATGGCGGCTTCCGCGCCAGTCAGCCAGCCAGCCAGCCAGCCAGCCAGTCAGTCAGTCAGTCAGTCAGTCAGTCAGTCAGCTGGTCCTGTGTGATTTCAGCCTGAGTGAGTCTGAGTTTTGCTGCGTCCCAACGCTTTGCTGCACAATTCATGAGTGAAGAAAACAACGCGCAAGCTCCAACTCTGACTCAGCAGTGGGATGTGAAAACTTCCACACAAAAACACATGTCAGTATAATGGAGATTATTTTTTTTCCCTCTATTCACAATTTGAATTTGCAAAGGGACCCAAACCACATGATCTCAACACTTAGACAGAGCATGTAAATATTTGCAAAACAGATTTTCTTTTTATTATTCTTATTTATATCCATATTATTTTCTCGGGCTGCTCTCAGGGCTCCATTGTGTCTAACTGGGATGGAAAGGATACAGGAAAAAGTGAAAAAAGTGAGCGCTGTCTTTGCGAGATTGTATTTTGCCACCAGAGTAAACAGCCTGAGCTCCACACACACCGCGCCCCCCCCCCCCCATCCCTGCCGGCCGTGCGCATGCACCCATGCGAGCACGCTCGCAGAGACAGAAGGGGCGTGCCCCCCGGTCCCCGGCACCCGGGCGCAACTCCACTTGTCACTCCAGTCGCAGACAAGGGAGGAGGAGCGGGGCGGGTTGGGGGGGGGGCTGGAGCTCAGGTGAGGAGGAGGAGGAGGAGGAGGAGCAGCGGCGCACACGCTGGCGTTGACGGTGCTCGTCTGCTCGGTAAAACCCAGGCTTTTGTTGTTTCCTCCCCAGAGTGCCGGCGCTTCCCAGTCAGGAAGCTCGTCAATCTTTGCCATAACAACACATAAATTAGTGCCCAAATTACCAGTGGAGGAAGAGACGCCGAGAGAAACGTCTGGCGGCGCGGTTTGGGAATACGCCCCCCCCCCCCCCCCCCCACAACACACACACACACACACACACACACACACACACACACACAGTCATGGAGGGGTGTCAAAATGCACTTCAATAAAACAGTCAAGTAAATACGGAGGATGGGGGGCAAGGGGGGGGGGGGGGCATGAAGAAGAGAGAAGTGCTGCTGTGTTGTACAGGAATCTGCAGTTGGGCTATGTTGAAATATTAATAGGCCTCACACACACACACACACACACACACACACACACACACAAACAAACACGGAGGCGTACGCGTGAGTTGGTCCAAAAAGCAGCCCGCGGCAATGGCCCAGACCTGAGCCTCGGCAGAGTCACCACGCTGCTGAGGGAAGAATGAGGGAAGAATGAGGGAGAGAATCGCTCGTTTTGCAGGAGGAAATGTGTGTTGAAATATAGCTGCTCTCTGGCGAGGAGGGATCACAGCCCGGGTAGCTCAGGACCAGACGTAGGGGGGAAGAATTAGCGAGACGCACCGCTGAGACGTCACTTTGCTCGTCCTCTCGCTTAAATCCGCGCGGTCGGGATGTCATTTTTTAATGAGTTGGGTAAAAAATTCACTGCTTGAACTGAGGCTGGTTAATATGATGAGGCATCACCTTTTTGCTTTGTTTGTTTGTTTGTTTGTTTGTTTGTTTTTACCTGCAGGTGATTTGTCGTCCGCCTCTGTGCGTTTCCTGTGTGTGTGTGTGTGTGTGTGTGTGTGTGTGTGTGTGTGTGTGTCGCAAAAGCCGGCAAAATGTCACGTCGGAGCTGCTGCCAGCAGCCAGCAGCCAGCAGCCTCCGATCCCCAAACAAACAACACATTTGTAGCGTTTCAGCCCCGCGTTTCCTGCCACAACTGTCCTTTGCCACTGACATTCAAATAACCTTTCCTCGGCTGCATAAATGGGAATAAGAAAGTATTGTGTCTTTGTGACAGCGCAGCCTTGGCAGATAAAAAAAAAAAAAAGAGTCAGGATTCTGATTCCAGCTCTTGTTAGCCTGTCATCTTGCTGCAGCGAGATCTGACTGCCAAGGGTCTCTGTTTGGAGAAAACTCTGTTTATCAGCCGACAGCTGATCTCCACTGCAGCGAGCTGAGGCTGTGTAAATGGCCTTTATTTCCCTGAGTTTGGCTTTCGCTGCCTTTTTTTTATTATTTTTGTATCTGCGCGTGCAAGAGGAGAGGCGATCTGCCACCTCCCGGCTTGTTCGCGCTGGAGCTCTCCCCCCAGATGACCTTTTAACAACATGTATCCAGCGATCGACATGCAAGTTCGCCGGTGACAAACTGGTTGCATGATGACTTTCCTCCATCCTCTTCTTCTCTCCTGCATTTATGCCGCCTGACTGCCAGGGACAGAAAATCATGAAGCATGAGCAGAACGACCTGCAGAACCTATTTTGAACCTAAGAGGAATTTAGTCACTCAACGTGCATTGTCTGTCTGGTTTTGACAAGGTCAGTGAAGACCTTGTCCACAGATGCATGACTTAAACAAATAAATGACTAACAATGAATTAATTGATTTCCTATATATTTGAACTGGCTTCTTTGAACAATACCCGCCGCATGCAACTGCATGCACAGCACAAGGGGAAGTTGTGCATTTGTGCGTACAGGAGTCTAAGTTAGTAAAATGTGACACATCCTTAATGTAGTGTGAGAGTGGGTATCACTTTTAATTAGATAGAATGTTAACAAAGTACTGCTAGAAGGGTTCAACCTAGAACTATTTGGTTGGATTTATTTATTGTGTGTTTCTTAGGAGGCACAAGGTCGCATAAACAAACATCACACAGTTTTATTTTTTTTAAATGGAGTCCTGCAAACAAAGAAGACGTAAAACCTTCAAGCTCTCCACCCTTAAAGGAGTTTTCCAAACAGTTCAGCCTTTAGTGACCGAGAAGTGTGTTTTTCCATGTGCATGAAAGGCCAAAACAAGACAGAAAAATATTTTTCAAATCTTTATGAAATGCAGATGCTTGTGTTCGGTGAACATTTCAGTCAGAATAATACGTTTGCATGTATTCTGAAGCCTGGTTTTAGTTGGACCAGCCCAATAAATCGATTTTTCCATTTCTTTGTTTTTTTTTCTGGTTTGTTTTTTTCCTTTTTTCCCCAATGTCACGTAATTGTGTTGACAGCGCCGGACATGGCGTGCGATTTTTGTTGGCTTCTGTTTGGTTCTGTTGCAAGATATGAAAAGGAGCCGAATGTGTTGCCGCTGTCTGTTTAATGCAGAGGAATGTGTTCATAATGCTGCGCTCTGTCCAGTTCCTTACATAATCGCTGACACTGGCTTGCGTCACTCTGCCATTGACAGCTGTCAACGCAGCACGACCCACACACACACACACACACACACACACACACACACAATCACACACATCGCACCCTCTTACACATCGGCACAGAGGAGCGAGTGTTTTATCGCCCTCCGACTGCTTCGCGCGCTTGTTAGCAAAATAACAGATCTGCATAAACTGAGCGCTGCAGAATTTGCGGACGCCAGGCCGAATTTCTTGTGCGCATCTATTGCGAGCGGCGCTGCGCCATGAGGGCGTTGACTTAGTGGTCCAATCGAGTAATGGGTTAAGCTCTCTGCGTTATGACGGCGGCCTGGCCATGGGTCTGTACTGTAAGGGATAATCTTAATCCCTCAGTGTTATGTCAGTAGTCCAAGGGTTCAGTGGGAACATCCAAGCAAGAGATTTTCATGAGTGATTTTCTGCGTTTTCCTCCCACATTTTTTAGTTTTTGTTGTTTTTGCTGGGGTTTTTTTCACTTCAGTTAGGCATAGATGGACATCTATCTATCCACCATCTATCTAGCTTTCTGTCCATCTATCTGTCCATCTATCTATCCATCTGTCTGTCCATCTATCTATCCACCATCTATCTAGCTATCTGTCCATCTATCTGTCCATCTATCTATCCATCTATCTGTCTATCCAAACTGTTTCTTTCTTTCTGTTTTTCTGTCGGTAGAAACTAGCATGGCTGCTCCTGTTTGTTGTCCAACTTTCAAAAGTGAATAAACAAATCAGTTAAACCTATTTTTCCCCTGCTTGGCGCTATGTGTTTCTTCCGTCCAATCCAATGCCTAAAAAGCACCCAAAAATATCCGCATGCGTTCGGCAATGGTGTTCACGTGGAACCGTCAGTGTCGCAGCCCTTTGATAGTATTGTATAGTCTCAGCGCCTATGTGTGATCTGAGGGGGGGGGGGGGGTTGCCGGAGGGGGTTTGTGTGGCGAAGGCAGCGAAGGGCAAAGGGGTGAACACGCGGCGGCCTCGCTGCCCTATTGTACATGTGCTCTGAGTGACACGTCATCCCCTCAAAGGGCCGGCTCGTGTGGTGAATCAGTGTCCTTGAACTGCTCAGCCGCAGACAGACAAAGAGCCAGCTTCAGCAGCAGCCGGGCCCGACCGCCCGCCCGCCTCCTCTCTCGACCGCGCGCCGTCGTGGAAGGACAGGCGCCCATGTTTCATACAGGAAACGGGTCCTGGAGCCGCCGCCGTCCTCGGCCCTTATGGTTACGCGCGCGGCGGCGTGAGTTCGAACATAATCTGGGCAGCCTCGGCAGGTGTCTTTGAAGTGGCCCCGCGCGCCGCGGAGGCCATCTCGTCAGCGGCGCTGCGAGGAGCAGCAGGCTGCCGGGGATGGGCTTTAGCATGGCTGCCCGTCTAACTGTGCCTGGCTTTGATGTTGTAAACAGAGCGGGCAGGGCTGGCTGGCTGGCTGGCTGGCTGGCTGGCTGGCTGGCTGGCAGAGGAGCGATCAGGCAGGCAGGCAGGCGGGCAGGCGGGCACACTGAATGGGATCAGTGGCGCTGCTCTGGTCAAGCTTTAAGCGCGCCAGCAGCTGCCTGTTTCACACCAAGAGGCAGTTAGCGCCGCGGCTCGTGTCAATAGATATTGACTGCCAGAGTGGGAGTGAGCTTGTAAGCGGGTGGGGGGGGGCCAGTGGGGGCTTTTTTTTTTTTTTTTGTTTGATTTCACTTTAAATCATCCCTGGCGTCTCGAGTGCAGCTCAGGAGCTGCCACGACCGCCCGCTCAAGAGGAGACAGTGGCGCGGATGTACAAATATTGACCCCGGCCGACGCCAACGCCGCCACCGCCGACTTCACGCCGCATTTGATTTCCATTGTGCCATTGTTCTGCGTTTGTTCCCCTTGACCCCCCGGCTCTTCACTTCTCTCTCAGAAAGCGGCTTATCCCTGCCTGGAGGAAGGAGGAGGAAACAGCTATATATGTTCAGACCGGGGCTCTGTTTCTTTTACACGAGTCCCACGGAGCCTCAGCCAGTCGAGAGACAAACCCTTTTTATTGTCGAGTGCGCCGAGCATCCAGGGGCTTGTGCAGCGGTGGAGTGAGAGGGTGTTAACTGGTGTGGCCGTGTGCATTCAGGGCCTTCCTGCTGCAGATAAGGCTTTGCGAGGGAAGCTTGTGTGTGTGTGTGTGTGTGTGTGTGTGTGTGTGTGTGTGTGTGTGTGTCTGTGTGTCTGTGTGTCTGTGTGTGTGTGTGTCTGTGTGTGTCTGTGTCTGTGTGTGTGTCTGTGTGTGTGCGCTCGCGCGTGCGCGTGTGTGTTCCTTGGCCAGCCTGGCACCCCCGCGTCTCTTCTCCCACTGCTTTCACCTGATGTGGCACAGCCCCTGTCAGGCCTGAGCGAGTGCCCAGCCGGCTCTGCTTCTTCAGGAGAGATGAAGGCATCTCGCAGCTTTGCTGTGGGGGTGGGGAAGCTAGCAGCAGCCTAAGCCCGGAGCTATCGCAGGCTGGAGCTCTGAGCCAAAAGCCTGTGGGCTGCACAAGGTGGGTGGAAGGCTCGGCTTTAACTCGGCGAGACGAGCGTAGCCGCGGCCCTGCACTGCCACCCAATGGCCGGGGCCGTCAACTGCAGCCCCCGGGTTCACCGGAGCCGCAGCTAGTCATAATTACCGCACGCTTCAGTTGTTGTGAGTGCATGTCGGAGCAAATTATGTAAGTAATGAGGCTGAAAATGCAAAAGGAGTCGAAACACACTGCACCGCAAATGCCCATGCAGGGAGAACACAAAAACAAACAATGGAGCGTTCTCGCACTTAGACAGACCAAACCGAGACAACAAGCCACGGTGCGCAGTGAGGAACAGATTAATTATAAATCCATCCTCTCGGAGAGGTTGTCAAAGCCCGTCTCCCGCCTAGGTTTTATTCTGATGGGGGCAGGCCGAGGTGCCGTGCCCTGTGTTGTGAAAATCGCAAATCGCAGGAGGTGTTTCATCGTCAGAGAGCTAGCCCCCCCCCCCCCTTTGTCCACTCCAACCAAAATGTCGGCTAATTCCACGTAAACACGGCCAGTTTTGTTAACTCCTGCCGCGCGAGGTGAACAGAGCGAGACTCCTGAATGAACAGAGTGTGGCTGCGGGGTGAGTGGATTAGAGGCTCTGTGTTAAGGGCCTCTCTGGGCCATGCCTCAGGGACCAGGACATTATCCACATGACACATTACAAGCTCTCAGGCAGCTGATTAAAATGGGCAGGGATCTCCGGCTTGAGCCCGAGCAAACGCACTTTTGATGTGATCACACTAGTTTAAAGAGGTTGGGTTGTTAAGGTGTGCGAGGGATAGAGGAAGCGTCTCGGGAAGAGACGTGAGGCCTGGCTGGAGGGGGGAGGCTGATGCAACGCCTCGACATCGCCGATACGTCGTCGTTTTCTTTTAAGCGATTATATTTTCATCGCATCTCATTACGCAGGCCATGAAAAGGACGCTGATATTCCTCCGCTAATTGGAGCCGGCTCGCGTCGCCTCGTCGCTCGCGCCCCCACCGTCCCTCGCCCGATTGGTCGGCGGGCTCGGCTGGATGGAGAAAGCCGTCACGTGGTGAGAAAACATCCCGTGGTGATCTTTCCTCGACTTCAGATCAGATAAGCCCGGTTCGCCTGGAGTTGGCTGTTGGGACGGTGGGGCCGAGATGCTGGAGATGTGTTGGAGGGCTGCGAGATAGAGATCTCTGGAGGCCTGAGAAGCGGCGGGGGGTTGCGGGGGGGAGGGGCGGTGCGGCATCGGCGGCTGCAGTGATAAAGCTGCGAGCGGCGGGACGTGCTGGGAGTCGTGGGTCTCTGATGTCTCTGTGTGTTCCGCGTGTGCGTCCCCTCCGCCGCGCTGCCCCGTGCTCCGCCCCTGAAGAGAGGTTGCGGCGATGGATGAGGCCTGTCCTCGCTGCACTTTCGTCCTCTGCGGCCGGCGGGCAGCGGGGGGGGGGGAGGTGGGGTGAATCTCGGGCCTGACGAACCCACTGGGTGTCGCCGCCAGGTTCTGCAGAGAGGCCGCGTTACACGCTTCTCTGTGGCTGCGCCGGATTTACTCTCGAGTACTTTGTGAAACATAAGAGGTTTTGTGAAGTTGAATTTTCCCAACTGTGAACGTGTGTCCTCATGTGGCAGCAACGAGCCCTGTGCCATTGCATTTACTTTTGCTTTTTTCATTTAAAGGTGCAGCGTGTAAATTGATGCCATCTAGTGGTCAGCTTTTAGATTGCAGATTTAGTCACCTTCCCTCTCCTGAGCTTGCCAGTGAACTACAGTGGCTTCCTTAGAAATGTGGCGGTGGGAGATGGCAGCTAACTGGGAGCAAGACATTTGATCTGTGTACATTCTAGTATACAAATAAGACCCATTGTATGGGTAGGAAAACCAAATGACTTCTATTTTACTGTGACTAGACACTTGTAATATATTTTAATATATGTACGGCTAGTATATTAAGCTTTTGCCAATTTAAAAATCATAAGTCAGGCCAAATTTTACACACTGAACTTGTAAAATGTTAATTTTGTATGCAAAAAGAAGACGCGTTGATCTTGATTATAGCGTATAAACGTTTGATCATTTTAACCTCAAGTCCCTGATAATATGATACACCGGTTGAAGATTAACGAGGCAGATGAAACATAAGTGTGACTCACGACGGAGCCGTTTCCTTATGTAAGTTATGTTTAGGATGCAAAATGACACCATGGTAATTTAAGCTGCTTGCCAAGGCCTAAAATTGCTTCTTCCCACAAGCACACGTACACAAGCATATAGACGGGCACACAAGCGCGTATACACTCTGTAAATATTCAGCTAATGCTCTGTGGAAGCCAGGATTCAAAAGCCACCGGATGAGATGTTTTTAGAAGCACAGTGTTCTTTCATGTACCAGCGCGGCTCCACCGTCAGAGAGTTGTACAGTGACTTGTGACGGAAAACCGTTGATATCTCTGTGCATATTTATATGTATATATTAATAAAAAATGCATTTCCCTCCCTTCCCCTTGTCTTCTCTGCAGCTCAAATCGAAATTATTCCCTGCAAGATCTGTGGAGACAAATCATCAGGCATCCATTATGGCGTGATAACATGTGAAGGCTGTAAGGTAAGTGCCAGGAGAGCAAATCTGTCTGTCATATGGCAGCACTCTGTGTGTGTGTGTGTGTGTGTGTGTGTGTGTGTGTTCTGGGGGACATAAGAGCCGTGGAGGAGAAGACGTGGAAAATTGGAGAAGTTAAGAAAAGTTGCTGTCAAAAGGGAAAAAACAGTTTGAAAATGCTGCACAAGTATTGTGGGTTTTTTTGTTTGTTTGTTTGTTTTTTTTCTGCGACGGATCGCAGCGGGGCTGTCAAGTGTGAACACACAGAGCACGATCATTAAAGTGGTCAAGCACCGCAGAGGACATCACAGATCGCCACAATTAGTAGGACAAAGTTATTCTTCTGCCACGCGCTGCCTTTCCCTCCCAGGGACACAGCGTTTCATTCTTCTCCCTTTTTTCCTTCTCCTTCTTCTTCCCCTCCTTCGTCTTCTTCTTCTTTTGCCTCCGCTGCAGCCTGCTCTTCTTGAAATAAAATGATCAAAAGGAGAGGGCTTTGAATTATACCAGATTGTTGGCTGTTTGCAACTGTGTTGCCTCCATTGAAGGCGCCTTTTGTACTGTTTCAAATGCACCAGCCATTCACAGTGAAGGGAATTTTGTGCTTAGGGTGTATTCTTGTCCCCGTGCTTGTCACCAGGCACATCATTAGCATTCCTCAGCCAGCTTGCACCTTTGCTGTTTGCTCCTGTGTGTGTGTCTGTGTGTGCGGAGAGGAGAGCGGGAGAGAGCGAGAGAGAGAGAGAGAGAGAGAGAGAGAGAGATGCTTGCTCTCCTCTTGCGCGAGCAAGAGCTGCGAGGAACAAAAAACACTAAAGAATAAACTGCTGAAATCGATCTTTAATGATCGCTAATTAGTCCAGAGCGGCGAGGCCTTTAATGATACGTGTAAGTACAAAAGTTTGGACCATAAATCACAGCGTTATTAAAGAGTGCTGCTTGTCACTGGCAGTTCCAGCCTGTTTCCATAATGGCCTCCATTATAAAGCGACTTGGCAGCTGTCAGCTGTTTTCTTGTAATTAAACAGCCAATGAGCGGCTAATTAAGACATATGTGTACGGAGCGGTAGAGTGGGGCATGTTAATGATGTGCGGGAATCAATTCATTAAGTGGAAGGATGAGGAATCCACTCGGTGTGAATTTGCGGTACTTCAGCACGGTGCGTGGCACGGCGGCATTAATCAACACTAATAACCCGACCGCAGGAAAATAGCAGGCGGCCGCCGTTATCTGCGCAAAGCAAACACAACGCCCCTCCTGCTGCACGCACTGTGGTAGCGCAGCTCGTACCGAAAATGGCAGAAGGCACCGCCGCCGTTAACAGTCGTTACCTAATATGTCTGGCAGCAGTTGAAAACAAAAAAAAAAACCAAACATATGGCCACTGAGAGTAAAATAAATTCATCAATAAGCGAAAGGGAATGGAAGGTGACAGCGTCGCCGTGAAGCCGTGGGCCGATCTCTCCCAGGTAACGTGCTTTTCTTCTCCCCCACCCCCGACGTGCAGGGCTTCTTCAGGAGGAGTCAGCAGAGCAATGCAGCCTACTCCTGCCCCCGTCAGAAGAACTGCCTGATCGACCGCACCAGCCGCAACCGCTGCCAGCACTGCCGGCTGCAGAAGTGCTTGGCGGTGGGCATGTCACGAGATGGTAAGTGCCCGGCGGACGCAGCAGGGGAAGCGGGGAAGTGATGGTAGGCAGGGGGAGGGGCAAAGTTTGTAGAGTAGCATCCTGCTTTGGGGCGGTCACACGGAATATAATGGAGGATTATGGTCAGTGCATGAAAAGAGCAAGAGACGGCGTAGAACATGAGCGACCGACCCACGCAAAGAATATTAACCATCATTGGATTGAAACTGCAGTTCAAATTACAAACACAACCCTCTGGGTTATTTGCTTGAAGATTTTTTTAATTATTTTGTGAAGCGCAACCTTCGACGTAAAATGTACATCGTAAAGGCCCAGTTAGTGAGAGCTGCTGCCACCCACAGGCGAGAAAGCACATTGCAAGCAATGTCAAAGCAAATCCCCGTTTCACGATGTTGTGTCGCCACATCTCACATTTTTCTTTCACCAGCTGTGATGTCAGGAGAGAATGACAAAAATCCCTAAAGAGACCCACCCGTGTGCGCTAGCGCAGTGTAGCTGCCTCCTTGCAAGCAGACTTCAGGGAGAAATAAATGCTCATCTCTAGGAACTGGAAACACAAGAGGTTTTATTTTTATTCCACTTCCTTCCCTTTAAATATTGCACATTTGGCTTTAAATATCACTCAGATCCCTGCGTCTTTGTAGTTGAGACACTTTGACTGAACGGGCTGGAAATTTGTCTCATCTGCCCCGTTTGTTCTTGACTCTCCGCATCTGAAAGTTTTCTCTCAGGTGCACTTCTCACAGTCAGACGCAGTTATCTGGCAAAATATATTGGTCAGCATCCTCTCGGCGGCAGGAAAGAAATGGCTTCATTCCTCAGTAGGGCTCTTGGTAATTTTTCAGAGGCATGCGTTAAAAACGATCAGCCTGAGGTATATTACAGGGGAAAAAATGGAAGTACAGCATAAATTTCCTGCAAAAGCTGGCGGCTAGCTTTGCACAAACCACCAACACCTGTGTGCATTCTGATTTGCCTGTGTGTTCATGTCCCATACTGATGTGAACTTGCGGCGGCGACACAAAGGAAACACAACCGGGTAACGAGCGCCGTTACTCTCAAAAGAGTCACAACAGACTCACTAAAATTGTGGTGTGAACACATTGCTAAGACGCCAGTTCATTGTCTGGCAGTATCGCAGGTGAGCGCTTCCCCTGCTACGCTAATTTGTAGCTGTGATAGAGAGCAGGTCTGATGAAATGGGAGGTTGTTAGAGGTTGTCGTTGGCGCTGCTTGCAGCTGAGACGCAGTAATGGGAGCACGCAGGTGGGGGGGAAGTGTTCTGGAAGGCTCCCGCTGCGCCGGCACGGTCCAGGCTGGGCTGAGCAGATTAGATTATGTCAGAATAGAGTGGATCTATTATGCTTTTTGTCAGCGTTGTTTTGTAAAGCGCGCGCAGACACAGGCGAGTGTGAATCCGAACAAGTACACGGAGCTCCTCCCGGGGTTAGCGCAGAAGATTTAGCCCACTAAAAACACAAAGAATGCAAATCAAGGCGTACGGTTGTGTTGGTTGTGTTCGCTTTAAGTGTGGCCACACACCTTCTCGTACGCATGGACACACATACACACGCGAGCCTCGGACAGACGAAGGTGACTCTTGCCTTCAGTCAACACACCAGAGCCCCATCTGCCCGCTTTCTCCTCTGCGTCGCCACACACACACTCGCACACACATTCACGCACGTGCGCACGCACACTGTGACCGGCTGACATACTGCCAGGTCCCCACAACCCGGGCCAAGAAGTCTCATTCTCTGCCCCTCTGTTTAGTCTGGAAACCTTAAACCAGGAGGCAGCACGACAAGGCAGTGATGTTTGAGTGGCTGGGAAACTGGAAAAGCAAATTCTCCTCTCTTGAAGCTGTTTACTACTGGCCGATGAGTACAAACAGAATTTGCTCCTCTTGTGCGCCCTACTAGCTTGGGGTGCCCGGATGCTTTAGACCAGCGCACCAGCAAGGCTGCATGTAATTTAAATTTTACATGTGCAAGTTTATTTTAAGTTACAGTCACATTTGATATTTGGGCTAAAAGCATGAATTCTGCAAGCATCTTCTGGACAATTGACAACGCAATTGTCCAGAAGATGCTACTACCTACTAGTAGTATTGTAAGTGTTAATTTCCCTGAGGGAGTCATCCCAAAGGGATCAATAAAGTCTCTATCTATCTATCTATCTATCTATCTATCTATCTATCTATTGTGCTAGATAACAGTGCTGACCCAGCTCAGTTTTCCCGTTCTCTTCAGTTGCTAATTTGTGGAGCCACACTTGGTGTCTTTGCTTTTTGCGTGAGTCTCACTTGCGTTCTTGTCCACCCCTCCCCCGACCGCAGCGGTGAAATTCGGCCGCATGTCGAAGAAGCAGCGCGACAGCCTCTACGCCGAGGTCCAGAAGCACCGGCTGCAGCAGCAGCAGCGCGACCACCAACAGCAGCCCGGCGAGGCCGAGCCGCTCACGCCCAGCTACGGCCTCTCGGCCAACGGCCTGACGGAGCTGCACGACGACCTGAGCGGCTACATGGACGGCCACACCCCCGACGGCAGCAAACCCGACTCGGCCGTCAGTAGCTTCTACCTGGACATCCAGCCGTCCCCCGACCAGTCGGGCCTCGACATCAACGGCATCAAGCCGGAGCCCATCTGCGACTTCGCTCCGGGCTCCGGCTTCTTCCCCTACTGCTCCTTCACCAACGGAGAGACCTCCCCCACCGTGTCCATGGCTGAACTAGGTACGGGGGAGGTGGGGGGAAGTAGGGGAGACAGGCGGGGGGAGGCGGCAAAATGGAGGATGACGGGGGAGTTGGGTGAGGGGGGGACAACTCAACCGTGGGGCAAAACGACACAAAGGTTGCTTAAAATAGCAGGAGGTTGGAGACTCATCTCCAGCGCTCATTAAAAGAGCCTCTTTTTTGTAATTAGTTTCCATTAATTAGGGCCAATCAGGATCCAGCAGGGCAGGCGTCTGGGGAAATCATTTTTTTTAGGCTCCCCCGTGCCCTCCTCGGAACTCCTTTTAACAGATGTGTTTTCAAAACCGTTTAAAATTCTTATACTCGACGTTTCTCTGCGAGAAAACGTGACCTTTGTTGCCTTCTCATTCCGCCCTGCGTTTGTGTCGCAGCCGTACTGGCTTGAGCTCAACCTCAAGTTCTGACTTCCCCCTGGGCACTTGAGGAAAATGTCAACAAGCCTTTTCCCGCTCCAAAAAAAAAAAAAGGAAAAGTCAGCACCAAGCACCCCGCCACCCCTCCCCCCGTCCTGCAGCCTTGTCGCCAGTGCTGGGGAGTAACGACTTATATGTAACGTTGTTAGGTAATTTAATCACATAATAAAGATAACTGTAATCAGTTACATTACTGGATAAATACATTTCAGTTACCTGTGGAATTCTTCAAGAGTACAATTTAAATTACATCTGACAAATTTTTACAAAAGAAAAGCCGGGGTTTTCATACTTTCATTTGCTTTGTGGTGTTGGTTTTGGTCCCGTCAAGTGATCTAATCAACCTACTCTAATCAACCTACTAATACAACCTACCTAATCAACCTACTCGCCTGCCGGTTGAATTGTCTCTCTGGAATGTAGTCTGAGCCGTTTCAAAGTCGTATCAACAACAGTGTCGATCAAAAACATGTCCAAGTGCTGGAAGTGTAACAATTGTTTGCACAGATATCAAAAAAGGTCCTGTATTTACATCTCAGAATGATTTCACACCTATTAGCGATATTTCAGAGGGTTTTCGAAGTTTAGGCTTTTCCATCGCCAGGTTTTTATTGCGCAATTCTAGGGGTTATGGTCGAACCAGTTTAGAGCATTTATTCAAAATTTTGAAAAGTCCTGCTAGTGTAATCAAATATCTTTAGTTACATTACTCTGATAAAGTAATTGAAATTGTTAGACTACTGTTAAATTTTCAGTAGGTTAACCCTCCCAGCACTGCTTGTCGCTCAACGCTGCAGGGTTTCTTTTTGTTGCGTTGCAGAGCACCTGGCTCAGAACATCTCCAAGTCACACATGGAGACATGTCAGTACCTGAGGGAGGAGCTGCAGCAGATGACCTGGCAGGCCTTCCTGCAGGAGGAGGTGGAGAGCTACCAGAGCAAGGTGAGTCCCCCATTACCGCCAGCCGGCCTTCTATTGGCCGGTGGAACGCAACCCCCCCGCTCCCCCTTAATGCTCACGATCCGTTTTTTCTTCCGTCCTCTGCCGCACTCGCAGCCCCGGGAAGTCATGTGGCAGCTGTGCGCCATCAAAATAACGGAGGCCATTCAGTATGTGGTGGAGTTCGCCAAGCGCATCGACGGCTTCATGGAGCTGTGTCAGAATGATCAGATAGTGCTGCTGAAAGCAGGTATGACAGCCTGTCAACACGGCCCGCCGCCGTCAAACTCGCACACCACCACCCCCCACCCCACCCCACCCCCCCTCCCTCCCCTCCCTCCCTCTGGCACTGTCACACAGGCAGAGCTGACCTGACTGCACAAAGACCTCCTCCACACGCACGCACCCACGGACAGACAGAGTCACAGAGAGGAGGAGACCCCACCCAGCACCACCCCTCTTATCTCCGCAGCTCACATTATTACAGACGCAGCAGGGATAGATGAAGGGTTAGTGGCACCTGCAAAGTAACGCTCAGTGCCTTCCAGACAGAAAGGGACTCACAGGCAGAACATGGAAAACAACAGAACAGAAGTCCAGTTGGATTCAATTGCATTAAGTTCCATTTCCATATCTTTATACCACAGACGGCTCCACAACATCTGCAGGTTTTTTCTTACCATCAGATGCAACGAGATCGTACGCACCGGGCCTTTAATGCTGAAGCATTAAGACAAAGAAACAAACGGAGCACATGCACATGCAAACAAACGGCTCCCCTGGGTCTCTCTCTCTCTTTCTATCTCTCACTCTTGAGTATTACTTACATTAGCGCAGCCGTTACGAGCTAAGCAACAAAGACTGAGATGCTCAAGTCTTGACATTTTAAAACAGTGGCGTTTCCCTGGCAGGGAGTGATGGCTTCTGTTACATCTTCTTGATCCTCTTATCCCAGTCCCACAGAGTGGTGCAAATTGCAGGATAGAAATGAAAAAAAGAAGAAAAAAAAATCTCACATCCCTATCTGGCTAAATAAAGGCTCAGTGAGTAAGCACTGTCACCGCTGAATGAAGAGCAATTTTTTTTTCAGCATGCCATTAGCCTTCCGCCTGTGATATTATCATCTGCAGTCGTGCCCCCCCCCCACACCTCTCCCCCTCCTCTGATGGCAGCCCTCTTTATTTCAAAGTGTCGCTCGCATTGTAGAAGAATAGCACAAAGCACCATCATGTATTTTGCATCCCCGACTGATGTGCGACTGTGAGGGAGAGGTGGTGCTGGTGGTGGCGGTGGTGGTGGCGGTGGGGGGGGGGACAAGAAACAAAGCTCAGATTCAGCATCTTGCTCCTGTCTGTCTCCGCAGGCTCCTTGGAAGTTGTGTTTGTCAGAATGTGCCGTGCCTTTGACTCGCAAAACAACACAGTCTATTTTGACGGAAAGTATGCCGGACCTGACGTGTTCAAGTCATTAGGTAAGTGCAGCGTGCATGCATGTGTGTGTGTGTGTGTGTGCACGCACATGCGTGTGTGTTAAATGAATCTGCATTTGTGCGCTGCTGCTGCTGTGTGTGTGTGTGTGTGTGTGTGTGTGTGTGTGTGTGTGTGTGTGTGTGTGTGTGTGTGTGTTTCTTACAGTGTCATGCCCCCCTCCTCTGTGTAACAGCCAAAATTAGAGTCTGCTATTCTGTTCTACACAATGCCGAGGGCCTGGAAGCAGAACTCTGAGCGCGCGCGTCCCTGCCTCACCTGGCATTGCTGCTTCTGCATGGGTTATTTATGGTAGAGCAGAGACGTTAGTGAGGCTCTGCTGCATATGGCTCCTGTAACTGCGGAATAAACAAAGCCAGACAGAGTGTCTTCGGGGAGCGCGCTATCAAAACTGCCATTGATATTCTGACATGAAACGTCCCCGGCGAAAGCAAATAGCAGTCGTTATTGACTGCCGCAACATTAGTTGGAGTCTCCGCCACGGATATTCTTTATTTTATTTATTTATTTATTTTTTTTTCTCAACTGCCTTTTTGACAAAAATAAAATGCAAACGCGTCCCACAGTGGCAGTGAAAAATGCTGGAGTCTGTTTCTGCGGGTGCCACTTTGCCGTTACTTGTTAGGTCCCTGTCGCCGCTGCGCTAGCGAGCGAGCGAGCGAGCATGTGTATCTTGTTTCCAGCTTCAGTCGCGCCGTCCTGTGCAGGAGTGTCCGCGGTGAGGGAGGCGGAGTGATGGGCCGCCCGAGCTGCGGCGGCGTGCGCCTGTCTCTTTCCATCCTGGATAATTGATTTAACTAAAAGCCTCAATAGTGACCTCATTTTTGCCTTGCGTAACGCCACCCAACTGCCAAAAGTGACTCGTCTGGGAGGCAAAAACTCAGTAAAAGCATCGCCTGTTTTGCTTAAGACACTCCCATGCGCTGTCAGCGTGCCGCTTCAGTTTTTTTTCTCCCCAACCCACCCCCCCGCTCCTTCCCCTTTCCTCCCCCCTCCCTGTGTGCCTCTCTCCCAATAAAGATCAAGAGTGAATGTTGTTCTTTGGTCTTCTTCATCCGAAGCCCTCTCTCTGTGTCCTTTGCTGTGGCAGGCTGTGACGACTTGATCAGCTCCGTCTTCGAGTTTGGGAAAAACTTGTGTTCTATGCACCTGTCTGAGGATGAGATCGCCCTGTTCTCCGCCTTTGTGTTGATGTCTGCCGGTAGGTGTCACTCACAGTGCAGGGGGGTGGGGGAGGTGTTGTGTGGGGTAGAGGGAGGGAGGTGGTGGCAGGCACACCGTCACCACAACAAGGGAGGCTGTCTCCCTCCTGCTCTTCCTTCAGATTAATATCTTATATCAGCGCTTCATTACTTTTCACCTGAGCCGGGTTATCTCAGAGGCAGCTGTAGGCACGGGGCCCGTTAAGAGATTCTGACACGATAACCTTTAAGCGCAAATGTAAACACAGCGCCATGGTTTTATGAGTGCAGCTTTAAAATGGGATGTTTTGAATTGTCTGGGTAAAAATAAACCACAAACGTATTCGCAGACAGCATCTAGAATATTTGAGGCATGATATAAACCCGTACGTTAAATTAAAGAGATGAAAATTTTAAAAAAAAGTTTGTTTGACTGCATATGACTTTTTGCACTGCAGCTCGTACTGGGGATGCAGTCGCGATGGAAAATATCAGTGCCTTTGAAAGCTTTTGCAGCGGCGGTGTACCTTGAGAGTGATCATGCAGAGGGGACATGTGGTGTGTGTGTCTGCAGTGGTTTAAAAACAAAAAGCTAACGTGACAATTCACCCTCCAGATCGATCCTGGCTCCAGGAGAAGGTGAAGGTGGAGAAGCTCCAGCAGAAGATCCAGCTTGCCCTCCAGCACGTCCTGCAGAAGAACCACAGAGAGGACGGTATTCTCACGAAGGTGCGTCTGTTGTTGCTTTTTAAAAAGCCTCAACCATCAAAAAAAAAATCATACATTTTTTACGTATTTTTGATTATTATATATGTTGTATGGAATTTGGTATATTTGACGTAATGGCATTTTCTAGATAATATGTTTTAACTGCAGCAGTAAGAAATTTCACAGAATGTTATTGCGATATAAAGGACATTCTCTCAATACAAACAATACTTGTTAAAAAAAATATTTATATATCTCCTACTGTCTGAGTCTCAGAAACTCACATATCAAATATGATACGAATGGTTTTATAAGATTAAGTGGCCGCACGTGGAACCTGCTCCGGTTGCAGTTTATCTGCAGGCCGTTAAGTGTTTGCGCCGCACGAGGCGAAGGTGCAGCTTTCTTCTCAGGGCGGGCACTCATAATGTTGCGCACGCCGCGTCCTGGCTTTGTCAGCGGAGGAGTACGCAATTTATCAAATCCAGGCCTGTAATATGAAGTGTCAACTTGTCCCTGTGCCTCGGCGCTTGTGTCAATATTCTGTTTGCCCCCCGTGCGAAGGGAGAACACGCTGCCGCTGCCGCCGCCGCCTGTTTTCCACCGCCGCTGCTCCTTGTCCTTGCCTCCCTGTGAATCTAAACAGCCTGTCTCCTCTCTCTCTCTCTCTCTCTCTCTCTCCCTCTCTCTCTCTCTCTCTCTCCACAGTTGATATGCAAAGTATCGACACTGCGAGCGCTGTGCAGTAGGCATACAGAGAAGCTCACCGCTTTCAAAGCAATATACCCAGACATTGTGCGCGCCCACTTCCCCCCCTTATACAAGGAGCTGTTTGGATCAGACTTTGAGCAGTCCATGCCCGTTGACGGGTAGCAGCCCCGCCAGGTGCCAGTGTGCCCACCGTAGGGGAATGTGGAGGCGGAATCTGAGACACTTTATTGGTGCCCTGCACAAAAAAAAAAAACAACAGAAACGGAGAGGACAGACAGCACGTTGTTCAACTTCTTTTACATCGGAGGGGGAGGGCTGAGGGAGTTGATTCTCAAGGTTTACTTTAGTGAATTTCTTCGGAAGAAAGACGCGTGGGACCCGACACCCCATTGGGCCGAGAAGAGAAGACAGAGACAAAGCTTTTCTGTACGGTTGAACTTGACCATCTGTGACGCATTTCTAACATGGAGATCTACATTCATCTAACATCCATGAGCCACGCCGCCACTATTGACCGCATCCCCATCCTTTAGATTTGTACCCGCAGATCAGGTTCGGGTTAAGAAGAGATTTAAAGATTTAAAATCCACAAAGCTACATCAGGGCCTCAAGGTTCAACCCAAAACAGCGTTTTGTTTCCCATCACCAAGACATTAAATGACCTAATCAAGGAAATGGCTTAAAAATGCACTCACCGTGGTCAAGTTCAGCCAATACTCTCTTTGTGTTCACTTGTACCTTTTGGATGCAGTTTCCGGAACTCACAGCGACTTTGAGGGAGGGTCCGTCAGCATGCGATGCAGTCGGGCACCTCTCTCCGGACAATCGTTCAAAAAAGAGAAAAAAAGAAGAAGAGGAAGAAGAAGAAGAAGAAGAATTCTGGTAATTCTAATGAAAATCGCAATGATTTTAGCTGTCAGAGACTCCATCCACCATTGTTGCATAGTGAAATCATGTAAGGCCATCTGCCATTAATCCTTCTCTAAGACAGGTGCCCTGGAGAAGCACAGGGCACCAACACAACGAAAAGGGTCCATTCCACCTGTTTTATAATGTACTACAGGGTATATGGTCATAAGTACTTACTATACAGAAAAAAGTAATGTTTATAGAATCTATTTTAAATAACATGTATGATATTAGTAGTTAGACCATTCTTAATTGTTCAATTGATAAGGCACTTTTATTTACACCTTTGGTTAATTTAAGACTTGTATATTTACCTAGTGATGTGTTGCATGTGCACAAGAAATACAAAGTTGAACCATGCTCACGGAGGCTAGTTCTCGGAGCTGTAGACGGTGCCGGAGCGCGAGTGTGAAGGGCTGTCTGTTAGGATCGCAGGCTGGCGTGGCTGCCGGTTCGCTCAACAAAAAGTGGGCGCGGATGAGAAGGCAGGTTTAAAAAGGAGCAGCGTTGCCTCAATGAGAGCCTGTCAGGCGCCCGTCAACACGGAGCCCTGCTAGCGCTCTCAGCGCGGGAACCTTGCGGCGGTTTAGCAACCGAGCTCGTGGCTTTCTTGATCTTCGCTAACGAGGCTCGATTGAATAATTGTTTGAGCGTTTTTCTTTGTCTCTAAATTTCCGGGTTGCGAGGAGCGTAAGATGTTTGATTAGGGAGGGCACAAGAAAACATTAAAGTCAATCACGGTCACAGGGAGAGCTGAGCTTTGTGAGCCTCCACTGGCAACACGCAACACAATTGTTCCATCTAGTGGAGGCTAAAGACACAGCAAGTATGCCAGCAGGTCCCAGCTGTGACCATAAAGCAGATTAAAATAGTGTCTGTCAAAACATTGTTTTTAATTATTATTATTATTATTATCATTATTATTATTATTATTATTATCATTATGGTTGTTTACAAGCCACTTTTTCCTGCCATCTCACCGCCGCCTCTTGCCCGGCCGGCAACGCCGCAAGCAAGGAGGACGCAGAAGGAAGAAACGGTGAAGGGAAAGCGAATATTCAAAGCCTTGTCTGGTAGTAAAAGCTTCTATTTTTGTAACATGTTTTGGTTAATAAACTCACGAAAGAGATGGAAGGAGAGGAAAAAGATGTCAGGTAGCACTTAACTATATTCCCGCAATAATTAGAATAGCTGTTATTTGTAAGATTAGGGGAGAAAAAAAAAACATGGTAGGACAAGTGCTATTTTCAGAATGCTTTGTTGTTGTGTTCCTGTTTTTGTTGAGTGTGTCTTTCTTGTCAGTGTGGTAGTAAAGTGGTTTTCAAAAAAAAAAAAACAATAAGAAGAAGAAGAAGAAGAAGAAAAAAAAAACCTGGATGTGCCAAACAGTAGTCGTTGCTTCCGCTCTCCAGTCTACTTGTCTGTAATGTAGAATGGATTCCTAAGACATTCCAGCAACCTAAGTAGCGGCTTCTAGAAATATCTTTTTGAAAAAAAAATGAGTAAAAAATAAATAAAAGGCAAAAAAGTGATATCCCTTTAGAAACCCAACAAAGCATGTTTATACATCTGTCACCCATAGACTCCAGTTGTTTGTCTTTTTCTTTTGTGTGTTTGCACATGATCATTCCTCCGCCGTGCAATTTTTACGAGGCGTTGGCGCCTCATGCTGTCACCCCTCAGGGACGAGTTTCTTTTGCGCTTTTTGTTTCGAGAGGACATTTTCATTTTTATTCTCCAGTTGTTGTTTTTTCTTCTTTTTTTTGTCAGGGATGTTCCATGAGAAGCGATTACCATTAAAATACTCCTCACAGGGTGGTTCGGAAAAATTCTATTATTGATGTCATTAAGAGGAGGGGAGGGGCCTCCAAGTCACTCAGAGACCACCAGGGCGTCCCCTGCAGTCAGCATCTGAAAAACAAAACAAACAACAACAAAAAAAAATCACATTTGAAAAATCCACATCACTTTTGCAAGCCACAGTTCTGTCAGTGCACACGTGCTCCCGTCACACGGAATCCGTTTTGGTTTCAAATGGTGTCATCAGGGTCTTAGGAGAAAAAGAAGAAGAAGAAAAAAAAGTAACCCTCTGTTAGAAAAACCAAATATTCTTATGCAATACTAAATCTGTTGTGTTTGGGGTGTAGATAATGCTGTACCTTAAGTAATAATCTCTGTTATGATCCAATGCTATTTGGATATGCACAAGCCCTCTACGACGACTAAAACCTCAGAGTCCCAGCGAGAGAAAGAGGCCCAGTGTGGAACCACTGCTAGACAATCCAGGTTGACAGGGCCGGCGAGAGCAGCGGAGTGGACGAGGTGCGAACGCTCAGGGAGGTTCTAGCTTAGGCAGATGAAGCGGCTCGCTTTGCTCTGGACAGTTTGCCGAACATTTTATTAGCTCTTTCGTGACTCCACGAGGGAGGGCCTCTAAATCTCTCTCTCTCTCTCTCTCTCCAAGGCGGCCCACGCTTACGGTTCAGAAAACGGTCAGGAGGTCGAGATTTGGCTCCTTTCCTCCTCTTTCTTTGCAAAAAAAAAAAAAGTATTTAGTTTGCTGTAATCTAATTCAGCATTCTGTAGCTGTTGCACTATTCTCACCGCTCGCATCAAGTATTTCCGCATTTTCTCGAATGTGATGGGCGGAGCTCTTCTCTCGTTAAAAAAAGCGCAAAAAAAACGTTTTGAAGTCGAAATGGCTGAGTGGCAAAGTGTAATGTGTTCTACAATATTATACGAGCAATATGCCTTGTGTTGCAATTACGGGTCTCTACAGTGCAGTCACCATCCTTTTGAATTGACTTCATCCGTTCAGCTGACTCGGACTTAATAACTGTCAGGGTGTAGAGGAGAAAGTAACAAAGCCCCGTCTCTCTGGACTTCATCCCATGTGCTGGTAATGCTGGCAGGGTAGCACAACACACACACACACACAGAGTTTTGTGTCCAACAGTTAAACTGCGCCTTTACAAAGGCCTGTAAAGTGATGTCCTTCTGTATATTATCACTTTGACTGATCCCGATCCAAGCCAGGGGTCCAACGCTAACTGTGCTATTCAATCAGTGTATAGTATTCAGTTGAAAACAAAAAAGACAAAACAAAAAAAAACTGAAATGTGCTGGTCCTTCTGTCTCTGCTCTGTCGTCCTCTTGTAAAAAAAAAAAAAAAAAAAAAAAAAAAAAGCAATAGTGTGTGTGAGTGTGTTTGTACGTGCGTGTGTTGTTTTTTTTGCGTTCTCACCTTGTGCGAATAAAAGAAAAACCCCAGACAAGGCTTTAATAATTAGAGAGGAACAGGGTTATGTGAACAAGAAGGTCTTGATTTTAATTTGTTTTTTATTGAAGTTTAAAAAAGGTTTTGGAAATGCTGAGCTTGATCCATCCATAATAGGTTTAGTCATTTTTTTTTAAAAGCATGACATAATCCCTCTAACACCTTATTGGTCTGCAGCCTGCTGCGGGACAACTATCAGCTGGGACGCCAGGGTCACAGCCCTGAGATTGAGTGAACTCTAAATTGATTCAGGAATGAAAAGCAGAAAGGAGTCTTTTTGACCTCAAATTGGGAAGACTGGAATTATGTCATGCTTCCAAGTCGTGCTGGAGTGTCGGTGTGTTATCCAGAATTGCAAGTCCGTCGTCACATTTTAACAGAACTCATTTTCCAAAGCACAGCTGATAAGGATTTATGATTAAAAATACTTTTAAGAATATAGTTTTAAAAAAAATGATGAGAAGCAACTTTTAGCCATAATTGAATGTCAAGCAATAATATATGTCTGTGTATTATTTTTTTTGATTCTTTTTGTGCATAATAGTCCTTGAACATCTGCATGTAAATACACCTCTTATTTATCACCTTTTTTTGTTTTTTGTTTTTGTTCCATTATGTGTTGATTTGGTGGATGTTTTTATGTTTCATCTGTATATTTGACCGGTTCTGTTCCCAGGTGGAGAACTAAGAACTTAACATGGCCTGTATGATGTATATCTTATTTTCTCTTCCTTTCTCTCTCCGTCACCCTCAGCCGGTTGTTCACCGTATTTAATGTTATTATTGATCACGTGTATAAAGGTAGCTTTGTAATTTCTGTCTGTATAGGTAAGAGGAAAATACTGCTACTAAGGCCTACCCAGTGGAAATATTTATCTGTTTATTGATTACACCATATTGTACGATAACTCTGTTTCTAGTTTGCTTCCCTCCTTTAGGATTAGTTTGATAGACTTAGGGTGTGCTGTTTTTTGTTTTTTGTTTTTTTACTTTTTCTTTCTTTCTTTCCTTTCCTTCCTTTTTTTTACTTTGTGTTGCCCTAATGTGTGGTGCAAGGCAAGTTCATTTTGTGAACAAAGTATTGATTCCGAAGTCCGGCCACCCTATAAGTCCATTGATTTCATTGCATATTAAGGTATTATTGATATTAGGATACTGATAATTAAAATGATAGTGGTAAAACTGCCCGGCTTGCACCTGTATCAGTGTGCTAGCCTTGGGTTAAGGCACTTATTTCCTTCTGACTTATAGCAAAGCTAGTATCTTCAAATTAACAAGCTATTTAAGGTTGCTTTTCCGGTCAGCGCAAGAGAATGACGATAATCGAAGTGAAGCAGCAGTATTGTGTTCTGTTTTTGTTTTTTTTTCCTTTGTCTGATTGTAAAAACCACTCACTGAGGCTATAGTTTGTCAGGTTTTAAGATACTTAATATTTACCTCTATCGTGTCAGCATAGCTCTTCTACCTAATGCAGGGAAGCGGTGCTTGTTTCTTAAACAGAGCCTCGGTATGCTTTGGCTATCCCTCATTCTAGTCCATCCCTAAGTGGTTTCTTCAGATCAGTGGCACAAACTTATTGCACCACGTTAAGTATTACAAGTGTACATGATACAAATGCCATTTGAGGACAAAGTTGACCTTTTCTCTCCACTCTGTAGCAAATATCAGTGGGAATATGCTTGCAATAATACACAACGTATCACACTGAGTGCCTCTCGGTGTAGCAAGATACATGATGATTTTGTTTTCTTTTTTTCAGTTGTCTTTTGATTGTCCTTTTCTGTGTTTTCCTCCAGATGTGTACCGAAGTGACGATGTGTTTTGTACATGAGAATGATGTCTCACTCTCACATGGCTTCAAATGTTTTCTCAGAATTTTTTCCCCCCTCTTTTCGTGATGTGAAGCGTTCTCACGCCGGTTTTGACGCGGCTTTGTCAAAGGGTTTCAGTGTTTTTTCGATGGTCTTTTAAGAGTGTACATGTAACCCTTCACCTTGTTTGAGAGACACAGGAGGTTAGTTCGGCGTCGATTGTGGACGGTCAAATAAATGCCTGCAGATAACGAAACAAAGGGTTCACCTGCAGATTGTTGTTGGCTTTGTTCAGGCTATTTCTTCTGCATCGTGTATTTTTCTTTCCCCTGTCACGTCATCAAGTTGCAGATTTACCATTAAAACTGTAAATCAACTAAAACTGTTTGTAAGATTGACAGCACTTTTGGATTTATTTCATGTTCTGCGTTCAGTGTATGCTCAGTCATTTGGGGATATTTAAAGATGCAGGGCAGGTGGAGCACAGGTGGATTCTGTTTTTTGTTTGTTTGTTTGTTTTTCCATCCAAAACCGTACCATATAGGGGAAACCCCGAAACGAGCGTGGTTGTCACAGATTTCTTAAGGTCACACGTTTGCTACTGATGTTAAAATGAGGACAGATGATCATGTACCTTTTTATCCAGCTCTTTTGAACTCTCTTTAGCAGGTTAGTCTACTCACAAGCGTAGTTTTGCTCCTTCTTGTCTGATTCTTAAATTTGAAAATAAGTATTTTGATTCATTTTGTAAATACCGCTGTAAAGAAAATAAGAAATTTAATGTTGTCTTTTAAATACTTTTCATTCTAATATGAATGTTGTTATATTGTACTTAGAAACTGTACCTTTAATATTACATTTATTAAAAGTGCATTGGACACATCGATTTTAGATGTGCTTTATGTGCTGTTATCCCATAATAAAATTTACCGCTTGTAATGGTCTTTTCTTTTCTGACTGCTTATCTTCCTCTGATTCCTTCACCACCAACACCTTCACAAAATCATGATTAAGTCAGAGTACCTGGAGAGAATCCACACAGGTACATGGAGAACATGCAAACTACACCAAAAAAATTCCACACGTGGTGCAAAGATGTTTCATCCAGAGATCAAGGACCGACTGAGTGTCATTAAAAAGTCAGAGCCGACCTGCGTATTGCTGCTGACACCATCCACTCCTTGCTGAATCCAAGACTTAAAGAATTAAGGAAGTCCTGAAGTCTGAAGGTGTCTCTAATAAGATGCACCAGTACACTGCCCCGGTGAAAACACAAGAATTAAAATGCTATTATTGTTCCCAAACAGTGGTGGGCTAAGCACTACTAAACCTATTCAGGCCCAAGTTCCTGTTGAAACCGCTGTGCATTCGTGCGTTGTGCGATAGCTTTTATGAGTTCTCTGTCAAGTGTAGAGAATGGCCGGAGGAGGGCAGCAGTGTTTACATCGTGCTCCAAACGTCACCAGAAGAAGACGTCACCCGTCAAACGCACGGCGGTCGTTAGCCCGCCCCTTGCTAACATCGCTAACTGAACGTTGATGTTTCTAAGGAACTTTTCGTTGGTTCAGCCACCGTAGTGTAAATACTAGAAGACCGCAGGAGCTCTCGGAGGAGCCCCTGGAGCTGGTGACAGTAATGGAGCTGGTATGGTAAGTCACGCTCTCAATGAAACTTTGGGTGAAATGTGAAACAATGTTAGGCAAATTTACTTAGAATTGAGGGTGCGCTCCACGCGTGTTGTTGCTGTCAAAACCCTTTAGGTACCGATGTAGCCAAACATTAACGAACCTAGTTCGTGTGTAAATTATTGATCATGACCGGGAACTCAACGTGTAGTGATTTTCTTTGAATAATAGTACATTAGCACACTGTCGCTTCATATAAGCACGTGTCACACGTTTGTTTACATACTGGGAATTACACACGCATCAATGCCAGCTGAGAGAGAGCATGTTCACATTGACGAAGTAGGAGTTGTTGTGTTTTTGCTCGAAAGAGTGACTTCCTATGTCTAATGCGTGCCACCATTTGTATATACAGTAGTGTGTTGCTTAAGCACGTGCTGTTTGTGAACAAAATGTTATTGTAACGGAAAATCTCCACAGAACACTGACGAATCAGATTCATAGTGAATTGTGTTTCTTGAGCCTAAAGGTTTTCCACAAAGATACTTTCATGAAAATGCAATTGCATGAATAGCCAACAAAATACAAACAGCAGGTGCGTATCACTACGCAACGGTTATTATGCCTCAAATGAATTTGCAATCGCAGCGTCTCGTGAAGTGGAATCCGTTAGAAAAGTTGCAGAATGAACAAAGAATAAAAAGTGCAAATACAATGTTAAGAGCAAAACATTCGTACCACACGTACTGTGCCGATAACCTGAGGAGCTTTGCTTGAACGTGAACAGAATGTGTTACATATACTAAATGTAGATGTTATTACTGTAACTGTCATTAGACTAGGGGCTGTGATACTGCCCAGTTGACCTCTATAAGCACATTGGGTATGGTGACAGTTGTTGGATGTGACACGGGTCGGTCCATTATTCAAACACACTTGTTTTGTTCAGGGAGGATCTTCCTGTTCCTGATGCTCCTTTCTTTACCAAGGATGCCTATGACAAACACTCCCTTGCACCGACTGTCAGAGAGCTCTGGGAACGTCTTCAGAGGTATTTTAGCACGACTGTCTGTGTTAAGTAACACTTTTTGCCTGTTCTTTTCTTAATGTAACTTCTATCTTGTTAAAGTCCTGCAGAGAATGCCAACACAAAGAACAAGTCTGGTGCCGGGGCTGCAAAAGCTTCGGAGTCTAACAACACCAGTTGTCACAGCAGAGAAGACTCCCAGTGGAATAGCTGTGATAGTGATAATACGTGTGCAGATACTACTGTGGGCGGTGGAGAAGAAGAAGAAGAAGAAGAAGAAGAAGAAGATGAACCAAAGAAGGGCAACAAATGCACAAGAAAGCAGCAGGGTGAGACTGAAGTGGACGCTGCCTACCCTGAACCCAGACTGCCGTACCCCTGCCTGTCCTGCCTGTCCAGCAAAGAACACAAGACCTATCTTGACATTTTACAGAGTAAAAAACCAAGGCTTCCTCCACAGGTACTGATATTCTTTCCTCTGTGGCGTTTCTTCATTTCACTTGTATGTTCTGTCCCTTCCCTAAGTATTCCTCTCTGCCACTGCAGAACCTGCAGGCACGGGTGAACAGGGAAGTGATGCATTTCATGCAGTACCTGCAAGACGTGGCCAACCAATGCGCCGATGACTACAACTTCATAACGGAGGCGGCGTTGCAGTATTCCGAGGTTATTAACTATTGGAACACATCTGTCGCCAGCTCTCTGAGATGTACGTTTGTCTGCTTTAAACTAAGATATGTGCTGTTGTTGTTTTTCAGGAGTTCTTCAAAGACTGTTTGGAGCACATTAGCACGATCCCTCAGTGTTATCAGATTCACGAGATGACCAGTTTGACGGGGGGAACGTTCAACCCTGGCATAAAGCTGATTTTTGAAAAACAGCTGCTAATCATGGTGAAGTACTTTTTTTTTACCCCATTGTTAATAAGTGGCAAAATTCTAGTCTTCAAGTGAAAGTTGAAGTGTTGAACTGCAGAATCAGCTTTTTGCTGTGAATTCACCCTCCCTATTACCATATTTGTACCCTTTTATTTCTCCAGGGCAACGTGGATATTACAGACCACAAGATACTGCCTGCTGACGCTCTGCTTGCATCAGATTATCAGAGCGTTTCATCACTGACTCCTCCAGCTAAGAAAGCCAAGGACGTGCACGCTGTAAGCAAGTAGTCTCACTTTTTTAATTACTCCAATAAAGTAAGTCACAAAGATGTTTTATTGCTAGAATGGGATTCATGACCGCAGGTCTATTGTAACTCTGTTCCAGCTCTTGCAGTTTTCGCAAAAGACACCAGAGGGTGTTCATGCCTTGCTCAGCAATGCCGCTTTTAATTGTGTTTCTTAAAGATGCCAGAACACGTGGATGTATTGTGTGCTGTAAAAGTCCTGTTAATTGTAGCAACAACAAAAAAATAAATAAATAAATAAATGCAGTTGGAGTACAGCGACGCATGTGACGTAATGTTTGGTTGTTCTTGTTTCTCCAGACAATCAGCAGTGATGCCAACGCAGAGAAGCTGTCTGTGCGCTACGAGCCTCACGTCTGTCTGACTGGAGACGCTCTCATCAGATTGCTCAACAATAACGGTCCCGACTTCGCGGAGCAATGGGAACTGCCAGTTTGTGTCAAGTTGTCCCCGGGCGTCGGTAAAGTCTTTGTTGTCTTTTTGTTTGGCCACTGCAGCTCTCCTACCTGCAGGGACGACTGCAGGATGGCAGAAGCACAAACCCTTCAACCTTTTTGTGTATTTTCTTGTATATTCATGCTGAATGTACAGTTTTTAATGAAGCTGTTTTAATAATCACATCGCCCATATATAACATACATAGCATGTATAACATTTGTCTTTGTTTCTGGTCAAAGGGAGCAAAGGAAGGACAGTTAGGACACTGTGAATACATTGTGCTTTACATATATGCTATATTTATATTATACATGTAAAGAATATCAATGGCATACAGCCTTTTTTATTTTCTTGGAGACATTTTTAATAATACGGACAGATCTCATTATGTGTACTGATGCTGAGTGGCCTCATGATGGCACTGTTTCACACATCCTATATTTCTTTCTTTCTTATTATTTATTTTATTATCACACACAGGAAGTGGCCAGAAGAAGACCGTCTATGTCGATTCTCCACTTTTAAAAACTGAAGTGACAGTCAGAGAGAGGAGCCACATCTACCACCAGGAGAGTTTAAAGCTCTCCTTCAAGAGGAGCGGGACCAGGGGTGTGTTCCATGTCATGACGGAACTTCCTGCCAATGAGCAGAAGTCATCGGTACGCAAAGGCCTCCCTCACCCCACACCCAAATATATAATCTTCTCTAATTGTAGTAATGTTTTCAATGTGCCTTGGTTAGGAGAGCTCCCAAAGGAATGTAGTGTCCTTTGATGACCACGCACTTGACTTTGATGTGGACCTCACGGACCTGGAGACTTTTGGAGAGAGCGCCTCTGTAAAAACCCCTAAAGTGCAGAAAGACTCTGTGTTGAAAAGTGCAGAAGTCACAGGCCGTTGGTCAGGTGTCAGCAAGAGGTCGGACGAGCACCTCGACGACACCGGCAGAAGCTCGCAAGAAGAACCGGAGCCCTCGTCAGCAGCCCAGCCGGCTGCCAGTGACCAACCGGGTGCGAAGCAGAGGAGGCTGGATTCTGACACAGCGAGTGATGAAGTTCCAGAATGTGGAGGAGACTCTGACGACGAGAAGTTGGTCATCGACGACTCCGTGTCTGCACCTGTGAACCGGCCCAGCGCTCCGACCGCGGAGTCTCCACGCACGCCCGTCTCCGAGTGTGCGCCCGTCCAGCCGGAGTCGTCGTCGTCGTCGTCGCCTCGGACGGCCACGCGGCCGTGCCGGCGCTCCCGGAGAGCCGAGGCCGCCGGCGACCAGCTGAGCGAGATCCTGCGCATGCAGTCGGCCATGTTCAGCTCCGCCCACGAGACGCCCAAGTGCCCCCTCGTGCCCAACGCCGCCAGCCCCGGTGCCCCGGCGGCCGCTCGCTCTCACCCGACGCCCCTCGTCAAGCCGTGCGTGTCCTCGTATTTGGAGAGAAACAAAGGCGAAGAGACCTCGGGCGTTTCCAGCGGCTCCGCTCCAGCGGCCAACACCACAGCCGCAGAGGGCAAAAGTTGGTGTCACATTGTTCTTTCTGTTTATCCATGGGTTGCAGTTATCCTTAAAAAAAGAAAACAAAAAACAGAGGTTTTGTGTGTTTTTCTCCTGTGTAGAGATCTTGTCACAAGACCTGCAGGCCGGTGCGGAGGATGAGAAAGATTATGATGCACCGGAGGAAGGCAACCTGCTCTACAAACTCTACAGTCTGCAGGACCTGCTGCTCATGGTGCGCAGCTCCGTCTCTCTCACCCACACCAGGAAAGTAGGAAGCCAAAACCAGGTAAACCCTTCACACAACCACCAGTTACATTGTTTCATTTTACACACATCTCATATTTCCTTCCTTTGTATCCTCCACAACACAGTATGTGCCAGTGCACGTGTTGCCCAAGCTGGAGTACCAGCTGAATTACGGCGCCGAGTGTCTCAGCAGCAGAGAAGCTTGTCAGCTCTGGACCGAGGCGGCGCTGCACTCCAGCACTGTGTCATACACGGGTATAAAAAATTTAAAAAAGTCACTTTAACTTATCATCCTGATTTTTTTTTTTGAGGTTCACGTTTGAAAACAGTTGACTAGAACTGCAAAAGTATTTTTGTCCCCTCGCCTTCCCATACAGGCTTTAGTCTCGCCCCCATGGCTCCTCCCTCCTCACCAGCCAATGGAAGTCTTTTCATGACTCACTGCTCCGCTGTGGTTGTGTGGGACTGAGTTTATTTACCGTGTTGCCATGACAACAGTCACACTGGATCATGGAGAATTGCAGAGAATGCAGTTTACAGTGCAGAGCTAAGTTTTGCCCTCAACCTCAGTTAAATTCCACTGCGCTTCCCACTCGTGGTTCAACTCAAAAATGACATCATTTCTTTTTTCTTTTTTTAAGTTAATTAGTCATTATCCTGTAAATCACCTACAATCTTAAATGTTCCAGATGGGTTACATAGATATCAGGTAAAAGAAGACAAAGTTAACCTCTCTGCCATGCCTGCACTGTTGAAACACTGCAAACAAATGATTTATAGTATGTTAGTCCTCAACTGAATACTACTTCTTTAAAATCCTGCCTAAAAATAACTACCTAAAAGTGGAAGCAGCATTGTGTCCCACACATGAATGTAAAGACTCTTAATGTTTCAGTTTCTGCCGTTCTTTCAGTTTAAAAGTCACGCTGTTATAAATAATATGGGGGGTTTATTCAAGCAATGGACATTATGACTAGGCTGCATCTGATAAAATCCTCGCTCCTCATGTGGTTTGTCACGCGGCATCCCCTGATTGCAGCCTATGATTAAAGAAATGGACGGTTGATGTGAGCCAGCGTCACAAACTGGAGTTGGAGGTTTTTCAGCACAGCCGTGGAGCGTTTCTCCCTGCTGACTGGAGCTTGTAAAGCGCTGGTAAATCCTTGTGATTACTCTGTAAGCAGCAGCGACGTCCTGGTGTCTTGGCTCCCGATCACTCTGTCTGTCTGTCTGTCTGTCTGTCTGTCTGTCTGCCTGTCCGTCTCTGCAGCTCACATCAACGCTTTCACATCCAAGGTGGCTTTACTGCGGAAGCTGCCTGACGGCTGGGAACAGAGGCTCACCTGTGGATTCAAGTGAGTGTCTTCAGCTGCTGAGATTGAATCAGTGGATTGATAATCTGCGCCTGTCGTCGCCTGTGGTTTACTGGGAGGGTTTAATGCTGAAGTGGACCGCCCTTGACTTGACGATGTCTCGTTTCCATCTGCAGACCTTCCAAGTCGTTGAACATACTGCACCACCTCCTGAAGAAACTGACGGGGTGAGTTTTGTTTGTAGAACCTGAGTGATTTTCTGTGGAACCTGATCTCCCCTCCCACTCATTGTGCAAGCACGTCAGACTATTTATTTTGGAATAAATCTCATTCAATTCCAAGCAAGTCCACTGTATATTTTCTCACATACAGCCCCATTTTTTTTTGTTATGTTTAAAGAAAAATGTGACAATTCCAATATGACATATGTGATGTTGTGTAGTAAAACAAAATTAAACATAACTTGACACATCTGCCTTCAATCTATATGAAAAGAGGAAACACTGACACATTCATATCTGACAGCTTCAAGCTTAAACTGTGACGTTTGCCGCCCCTCATGTTTGTGTTGTTGGGTGCTGCACCATCAGTGACTCAACAGCACACAATGGCTGCGTCAGCAGGTTTCCCGACTACCTTCACCTACATTCCAGGCCTCTGTCGGGAGCAATGAAAGATCCGCAACGTGTTCCGGTGTGTCAGTTTTTGCCTCGAGCACTCCCTCTGGGTTTCCCCTAGGTTGGAGCCGGGACGGTACCTCATTGCACACAAAGTGGGGGAGCCGTTCGCGACCCTGCTGAAGGAAGCCAATGGCAAAGTGACCCGAGGAGCGTACGACCTGCAGAAGGTCCACAGCTGTGCCCCGGCGCCCCCCTCCCCCGGCCTGGTGCCGTGGATACCCGTTGACCCTGCGGTGGTCCTGCCCTTCCACCAGAAACATGGCCGGATCCCCTGCAGCTTTCCAGTAAAAGCCACGCTCGAGGTTTGTCAGTTAGCAGCTGGTTACAAATTCATGCAGTTGTAGAAAGTAAACTGTAACTGATCTAATTCTGATTGTTACGACCAGACATTATTGTAAACCGGGCATCATTTCACACTCTTGTCACACTTTAACACAAGCTGGGAATCTTTTCTGGCCACTCCAAATGAAATCCTCACTCCCATTAGCTTGTGGTGAGGGCAAAGCCTGTGGCTTTTTTTTCCTCATCAGAAAGGCTGAACCAGCTCGCTGCCGTGTAATGTGCGTCCAAAACTCAGTGTGGAAACAATAGAGAGAAACACCAACAGCAGCTGGACAGACTTGATTTGTGTGGACTTTGAGACATTCATTGAATGCCTCCTTGAAATTCCACACAGCAGACCTGTGTTCGTCTTTCAAGGTGCTGAAGAGAAAATAAAATGTATAAAACATTTTTTTTTTTTAACTCTCATCCGCTGACGATGTTGGGGGGAAATAAATATTAACAAAATCCTTTTTTATCGTTTTATTTCCAAGCAAACTTTAGCTAACTTGAGGTATTTACAGGACCGTCTCCTTTTTTTTTTTCCTCTCCTTTTCTATCCCAGAAGACCATTTCATCACAGGCCAACGGCAAAGCAAGCACACAACAACAAAGGAACAACTCCAACGCCGGACGCAACGCCAAGAGGAAAACAAACAAACGCGCTGCTAAGAGGAAAAAATATGTGGAAAAGCTCATTCAGAAGTCAGTTTAAAAATGGCACAGCGGGTTGCTGGAGTCACGACCAGGTCACGTTAGTTAGCTCAGACCTGCATCTGTGCTGCATAGGCCCGGAAAGCAGTGGCGATGATTTCATTATGCTACTGCAGAATCATCAGCTTAAGAATGTGAGCGCTGAAGCACTTTGACAACAGAGGAACCTTTCTGTACTTCTGTTTAAAGAGGAACATTTCTAATATTGTTTACTTTGTTTTGTAGCAACAGAACAACAATAAATGTCACTCATTTTGCTCAATGTGTCCCGTGTGTAGTTATCTCTCTGTGTGTGTGTGTGTGTGTGTGTGTGTGTGTGTGTGTGTGTGTGTGTGTGTGTGTGTGTGTGTGTGTGTGTGTGTGTGTGTGTGTGTGTGTGTGTGTCGCTTGAGCCTTGTGGCCTGAGCCCCTAGTGGCTCCTGCTGAAAAAATGGGTGGAGTCCTGAGTGGGAAGTGAGTAAGGGAAGCCTCTCTTCTCCGCAGCACAAAAGTTAAAGCCGTCACACCCATCCCACTTCAGCAGCGACTGCACACACTTCTCTCTCACTCTCTCTCTCTCTGCATCATCTCGGCTCTCACAACAGAGGTAAGTTCAGGATCCTCAAAGTTTTACTGCTGGAATGTTTCAGCTTTCTAAACCGCTTCACAGAAGTATGTTGACAACGTTTTTCTTATCTCTCTGAGCGTCGGCCAAGTGTGAATTCCTGCTGGCCAGAAACTCAGATCCTGTTTTCCCTTCCTGCGAACACGCTCATTCATTCCAGACGCACACAGTACTACTTTCCAGGGTGTGTCTCTCTGGGGTTTGTTGCTGTGTGGCGGTCTAATCAGGCTAAAACAATGATTTGCCAGCAGTCTCACTGCTTACTCGGCTCCTTCTGTCCACATGTTCATGATTAAAAGGGGGAGAAAAGCACAAACCTGTGCAGACATTTGACTTTAAAACAAACAGTGAGTGATTGTCTCTGGGATTAAACGTTAATATCTCAAGGCATAACAAACTTGACGAGTCAGTGAGAGGATTACAGTGGGATGTGAAGATTGTACTGCGCTGACACCTTTCTCGCCTTCTTGCAGGACCTCCAGAATGGCATTGGTGTCAGAGTTCCTCGGGCAGCTGTGCCTCAACGCTGCGGTAATTCCCATTATTTTCTCCCACTCGCATCGCATCCTTTTTATTTTAAGAAATCAGCAGCTCAGCACCTTCAATTCTCTGCCAATCCTCAGTCCTTTGACCCCAAATACCCAACGGTGGTGGCGGCCCTGGACTTCAACCCAGACAAGGACGCCGCTAGAATCGAGACCGCCATCAAAACCAAAGGCAAGCTGCGTTGCCACAACACTTGGACTGAAATCCTTGGATGTGGCACTTCTCCCTGCAGATGAGAAGCTGGTATTTGTGAGTCAGCGTCTTGGCTCAGGGGGTTTAGGCCGTGCTGGGAAGGCCTCCAGCGTCTGTGTTGGCAAAGCTGAGCTCTGGCCGCTGGCTGGGAGCGACTGGCAACAGTCTGACCGTTAACTCTTGTTCCGAAGAGTCGTGTGCTCCGTACGGAGAAATGTTTCTTTATTAGAGAGGACGCGATTAGCGATTAGCCCACTAGCAACAAGGATTCAAGGCTGCTCCCTCCTTCTGCCTGTGTCCTCTTTCTGAGGAGCTCCACGTATTCTTGGTTAACTGGCTGCAGACCTGCCTTTGTGGAATTTCTGAGCCTCACCACTTGTGTTTATTGAACACATGTATCATCTGTAAGCAAAAGCCAAGTACTAACTGAACTATTTTCTCACTTGCTCAACAGCTTCACATGTTGTTGACGTGGATGACAGGGATTAAAGCTGAGATTTATTGGAGCCAAATCGACATTTTTCAATCAACTGTGAAATTTAGATTTTTTTTTTTTTTTTGTACGCATTGACTGTGTGAAAAGACAGACAGACTTAGGTTTTGAAAACAAAGGCCAACGCTGAAGTACCAAGAATGTGCATTCTTTTGATTGGCCAGCAGGGACCGCCAAAGCTGGTTGCAAAAAGACTAAAATGAAGATGACTCTGCGATATGGAAAGAAGCCTCAAATGCATTTTGACTAAGCCTTCTTGTTGTGTCCTCAGGTGTGGATGAACACACCATCATTGGCGTCCTGACAAAGCGGACCTACGCTCAAAGGCGAGAGATTGCTTTTGCCTATGAAAGGAAGGCAAAGAAGGTAGGTGGAGGGGGGGGCAGATCAGCCCAGTTTCCTCGCAGCCCCGATGAGACGGCCGTGCTGACGGTGAGGCGGGTGGGGGTGACACTTGTGTTTTCAGGACATGATCTCAGCTCTGAAGGGAGCGCTGTCTGGCTCTCTGGAGACGGTGATCCTCGGACTGATGAAGAGCACCACCCAGTACGACGCCTCGGCGCTCAAAGGCTCCATGAAGGTTAGGGAAAGAGGGAAAGATTTGGCTGAAGGGCAATGCTGCCCTCTCCTGGTGATCTGACACATTTTTTTTTTTTTTTTTTTTTCTCTGTAAGTTAAAAAATAAAATGTGCGTTTTTCAGGGCTTGGGAACAGACGAGGAAACACTGATTGAGATTCTGTGCTCACGCAGCAGTGATGAGATGGCAGAAATCAAGAAGGTCTACACGGAGAGTGAGTGTGACGTGTGCATTTATGCAATGTCTCACCCAAAGTCGTGTGCTGTCTTCCCTTGGCTCCTCCCACCCATCAGCAGCCCTCTGTCCATGTGTTGCATTTGCTAAATTGGAACTTCAGACACTCATTGTTTTGTTTTTTTGTCTGTTGGAATTTCATTTGTCAGTGTTCAAGAAGAATCTGGAATCTGACGTAGATGGTGACACCTCTGGGAACTTTTGTAAGCTACTGCTAGCTCTAGTGCAGGTGAGAATTGTCACCAGTCATATTTAATATTTGTACAACTATAACTTCATAACTGAAACTGATCCGAGTCATGTCTCACATCCACTCAGACAAAGAGAGACGAACCCTCCAGTGTGGTCGACTACGAAAAGATCGATCAAGATGCCAGAGTAAGAGTTTATTTGTAATTGTCTGTGAAAAAAGAAAGTTATTGCCAAAAAATATATACCATTTAAACAAACCCAAGTATATTATTATAAAATTGTTACATTGATCTTGAGAAGACTTATTCTATTTTTGCAGATGAACAGTAGACTTCTTTAAGTCTTTACCTTGCTAACTTATCCCGGTCTTTATTTTATGCCTGATCACAAAATCTTTTCAGTATGTAGCTGTTTCATTTTCAAAGTTTATTGTAATTGTGTGGAGAAAAAACTGTAAGAATGACAAAATGCCAATAATGTTGATGTAGCGTAAATCAGTTTCTGATACCAGCAATGATATCACTTTGAAGTCACCAAGCCGGGAGCAGATGTGCTGGCCTACTGGTTACTGTCAGTACATGGTGGCACAATATGCGCGCCTTCAAATGTATACCTGCTTTTGACAGTAGTACTAAAGAAAAAACCTTATACCACTTTTCGATGTATTTTTTTAATTTTACATTTCCATTTAGTGTCAGCAGATCACTGAAACATCACATGTTGGACCTTTAATTTGGTGGTCCTTGTACAGGACAACGCTCCATTTATGTCACAGGGTATCCATAAAGGCTTTTCCAGTAATTTGCTGATGTTTCCCCCAGGCCCTGTTTGAAGCTGGTGTGAAAATCAAAGGAACTGATGTTCCTACCTGGATCTCCATCATGTCGCAGAGGAGCGTGCCTCACCTGCAAAGAGGTAAACACATAGTGACAGTGGCTGTGTGTTTTGTTTGTTTTCTCAAATCTCTTCTCTTCATTGTGGAACATGTTCACATTCATTGATTCATTGAGCTCTTGTCTTTTAATGTTATAGTGTTTCAGAAGTACAAGAGTTACAGCCCCTATGACATGCAGGAGAGCATCATCAAGGAGGTTAAAGGGGATTTGCAGAAATCCTTCCTGGTGCTTGGTAAATATGCTTAATCGGCAACCATATGATGAACTAAAATGATTATATGGCGCAGTAAATAGTCCCCTGTTTGGCCATGTTTCATTTTCTTCCAAAACAGCAAAAGAACGTTCTTGAATAATCTGTCAAGAAGCACCTGGCATTATTGTTGCACATTGTTTTTCTGTCTTCCAGTTCAGTGCTTTGAAAACAAACAGCTGTACTTTGCCAAGAGATTGAATGAAGCCATGAAGGTAGATACAAGTCCTGCTCACCTACACACATCCAACCAGTGACTTTCAAAAGAATCTGCGCTTGTGAAAGTGCCGTTTTTGCTGCAGGAACAGAATCAAAAGTTGGCAAGAGTCTTCTTACAGCGCCGTTGCATCAGCCACTGCGCTTTAGTTTCAAGCATTTCAAACTAAAGTTGCTGACTTTTCCCCGACTCCTCCAGTCTAAAGGCGCCAAAGAGAGGTTGGTGACCAGGATCATTGTGTCCCGCTGCGAGGTGGACCTGAAGAAGATCTGCTCTGAGTACAAAGCATTTTTTGGGCAGACCCTGCAGAAGACTATTTTGGTATGTCTCACACACAGACGCACAGACACACACACACTGGCCTGTTACTGATGAGCATCAAGGCTTTTGCTGTGATGCCTTTCCTCTCACCTGCTGCTGTCTTTCTGCAGGAACACACGAAGGGAGACTACCAGAATGCCCTTCTCAGCCTGTGTGGACCAGAGGAATAAAAAGAAAATCAATCTCCAGCATCAAGAGGGAAAGATGCAATAGAAAAGTGGGCTTTGAAAGTCGTTCTTGCACCAGAATAGATGCCCCGCGCCCACATTGCTTTTCTGCACACATGTCTGCGACGTTCCCAAAGAGAAGTTTTTTGTTTGTTGGTTGTTTCTTGTTGACATGGGAGGCATCAGTGTTGCAGCTTCCCTTTGCTGCTCCGATTTCTCAATAAAGTTGCTCTGTTTAAATTCCCCTTTCACTTTACTTTCAGCCTGCTTTTATTTGGTTTGATGATTGCAGGGATGACCACGAGGGGGCGGTATGGTAACGTTATAAACCACTGCTAGGAACTCAGTTCCTTAACGTTTCATAGTCCCCTGAAATCTGTTTATTGCTGAAGAAATAAAGAGATGTAATATGTGTTGAATACGATCAGCTTTAAAATGATACATTTTTGTCCACTAATATTTTTTTTCCACATTCTGTGTAAAGACTAAAATACATTAAAGGAAAAAGTGACAATAAAAACAAAACTACAGATGAAATGATGTCATTTTCTCACAAGAGAAAACATTACAGCAAGTCTGTGCTTATTGACGACCGATTTGCAGTCTAAAAGATTGATTTGTATAGATACCTCAGCTGTGCAACCTTACAGGTTCACAAATAATAACACAAATCAAAACATACTGTGTACACACACACACACACACACACACACACACACACACACAGCATTGCTGGATCAATACAGCATTTTTTTTCTCCACACACGAAATTGCGAGAAATTTTCCTCGTTTTCCACATTGAGGTTCTATCAAGATGATTTAATCATTAGTGTGTTTTTCTGTGTTTGTTTGGTGCTAATATTTTAATTAAAAATGTTAATTTTACCCCCGGCAAAGTTGATTTGCATAGCACTAAACAAGTGTCTATACAGTGTGTTTCTGCTGTTTAGTTTGTGGTCTCTCAGGATGAAATAACCACCACAGTGTTGTCAAGGCATTTCCACTGAAGTATAGGGGGGAGGGGGGGGGGGGGAGAAAATGGCCCCAAAAGGCAAAACGGGTACTGCTGAACACAGCAGTGAGGAAAAGGATGTGAGGGAAAGTGCACAAACTTGATCATCTAATAAAAACAAGGGAGTCTGGGAGAAGATCATCTATTACTATGAGAGATAAAATAATGCTTCTAATATTTTCACTGGTTGAGTGGCCGAGGAGAGAAATGGCTTCCAATTTTTAACAAGGCATTGGATTTATGATCATTTTGTAATAATATTGATGAGAACATTAGCCCTTTGTGATGGTTTATGTTTATAGGCTATAAAAGGATGAAATATGGCATAAAGTAAGGTAAAACAGTATTTTGCAAAGCGGGAAGTGAGATTTATGTGCGAGCTTCGCAGACAGATTAATCTCTGCATCATAAAGAGGAAAGTACGACCATATTTTTCCCTTCTTTTTTTTTTTATATGGATGTACAACATGCTGTTCTGTTCAAGGCCAGCCCACTGGGACCTCCCAGCAAACCCAAGGGGAACTCTCTTCTCAATTGAAACGATGCAATTTACTGTCCCAAACGCTGGCACTTCATCATTCAGAGGACTTTAACCCCATGAATGTCAAACACGGAGCATGCGGGGAAAGAGATGGAATACCTCGCATTAGCATAACAACCAGGGCCAAATGACAAGCACTCCGGAGCCTAAAAGGTGAAGAATAATGCCCAATAATCATCTGATAACCTCTGGTGATTTCTGATCGCTGAGGTGCTGAAAGGTCCTGCGTGAGACTAAATCCACCCAGCCGGTATCCTTTTTGCAATAATACCAAACCCGTCGATCACCAAGGATGCGGGGGGATGGGAAAAGTCCGTCTTACTCCTTGTGTTGCTTCACTTTTCAGAAAGTGTGTGCCAAGAAATGCATTTTGAGGGGTAAAAATGCCCTTGGTGATGTCATAAAGTGTCATAATTCCCACGATCACACTGGTTGCTGACAAGAGATGAGAGATGAGATGAGAGTTGCTGATTTCTAGAGATATGGAGAGTTTTCCTTGTTTTGTTTTCTTTTGGTTTTTTTTTTTAATAGTATATTTATTAATGCCCAGGTGCTCCACTGGAGTCCAAGATGGAAAGTAAAGATGTGAAAATTTGTGTAATATGAGACCTTCAAATAAATTGGAACGGCAATAATAAAGTGTTGCGTGTCCCCAGCTGCCAAGTTAGCTGCATCACAGCACTTAAAGCCTTAAAGGTCGGACAAGCCCAGCTTCTCTCTCCAACACACTTGCCCCAGTTAGATGAAACATGTGGAAAACACCCCACCACCACCACCACCACCCACCCACCCACCTCAGAGACAAAGCACCAGGCAGCGCTGCAGGCACCCAGAGGCATTAAAGTTTCACAGTACAGCTGTGTTGGCTGCTGCCGGCCCGCCAGACATGCCCACTGCACGCCGGGAAGGTATTAGTTTGTGCTTTTTATTAATTCATCGCGCTGAACATAACTTACACAAACCGACAGCTTCTTCACGTGCCCCCTCCAACTCCCCCCCCCCCCGCCCCCCACCCCCAACCCCCCCTCCTGTCTCTCTCACCCTGTGACACATCTGAACCTGGTGCTGGATTCCCCCCCTCTCTCACGCCACCAACGGGTGTTTAATTATAAAGCAGAGGGCCACCAAGGTCTTCTTTTAATTGTGTGCATGTGTCTGTGTGTGTGTGTGTGTGTGTGTGTGTGTGTGTGTGTGTGTGTGTGTGTTTGCCTGCAGCCCTGCAGGTCGCGGGGCGTACGCTCCAAATGAGAACTCCTACAGGCTGCGCTGCAGGAGCCGCTCGCTCCCTCAGCAGCAGCAGCAGCCACGCAGCCGGGGAGAGGCCCGACTTTTATTAATATTTTCTTAATTATCATTATTTAATCCGTTGAAACCGCAGCTTCCCCCAGTTCAAGTGTGGGCCCCCATTTTTTTTTAATTTTTTTTTTTTCCCCCTTTTTGTTTCTTCTGCTGCAGCGTATCTTCTGGCTCGTTAAGGGCGCCGAGCGAGATCCCGTATGTGGTAAATAAAGAGGTTGTGTCTTCTGCTGCCGCCCCCGGGGGAGAGCTGGCACCGCACTGAAGGACATCTCCTTCTGAAGAACGACGCTCTGCCGATGTTTCCCCCGCTCAGACCGCGGAGCCGCGGATCCTTCCCCTCTGGCAGCGTCGGGGGCCCCCGCTTTCCTTTCATGAGGCAGAGCTCAGGCAGAGACAACAGGCGCAGGCGCTCGTCACGGCATCGGGCTTCCTGCCTTTGTGCAGCCGACTGGTAATTGAAACAACACAAGGAGGCGAGGATGTGTAAGGCCCGTCTCCTCTCGGGCTCAACAGCCGCAGTCGGTCCGTCTGCAGTCAGAAAGGCACCGACAAGTTTATAAAAGAGCTTTATGTACACGCAACACAATCCCAGACTTTGAGGAGTTTGGCCGCTGTCACCCCCCCACCCCACCCCACGCCCCCCCCCGGAGTTGCTTCTCCGCCTCGCACTTGATGCTCCTCGCTTCCAAGCAGGTTTGCACACACGGAGGTGCGCGCGGGCCTTGTGCTCACGGACACTGAGCGCGCATTAAGTCAATCACGTCTGGATATGAAAGTCACAGTGCGGTTTGTTGAGGATCGCGCCTCCGGAGACGTCGGCAGGCTTTTCCCTGCTTCATCTGATCAGCAGTATTTGATGCTCAGGGCTCGGCTGGATGCTGACTTCCCCCTTCGCTTGAAGCTTCCTCCCCGTCGCCCTGCGCGCCGTGGATGAGGTTGCCCGCCGGCTGCCTGGCTAACCTGCACGCTGTCTGTCTGTCTGTCCGTGTCCGCCTTCTGCCCCCTGCTTCAGCCGGCACTCATCAACCCCCCCCCCCCCCCCACCCCCCGTCTTCTCCCATCCCGTCTCTACGGCAAAATGGGAATTGCTCCCCTTTCCCCAAGTAACCAACGTGGACGATGGAAAACTGAGGCTTTTGTGTGACCTCGACTGTACATGTATACTCTACATCATGTATACATTGACTCAGTGGCGGACTGTCGGGGCCAGCAAGGCCTTCTCTGCTGGCCTAAACACACTCAGAAAACGTTTTTCCCTGTAAATATGATAATACATTCATTCTCCAGAGTTTGTTTTCTTCGTGCCATATTATCCACTTAGTTGCGCTGCTTTTATTGTTGTATATTACAGTAGAGTTTTCATCCAATCATATTTCAGCTAGCTTGTGTTGTCAGGTTCTATGAAATCTGCCTCAGTGCAGCAGAATCAACGTTGCAGGCTCCTGTCTGCTGTAGGTGAACGGACCCCAGTCAGTTGTGATAGACAATCAGATCTTGAGTCTGCGATGCCAAAGCCAGCTAGCTAGTCTGTGCCTTAGGCTGAACTGTGATTGGATCGGCACTAGTGAGAGCCTGAAAGACTTAACTTATTCCAGACGATCCGATGGCTGAATCATCTGCAATTTACCATCTCAGTAACGTGGTATGTTATTGTTGAGTTGTTGTGCAGTTGCATGCTTTCAAAAACAAATGCAAATAATCTGTTTAGTTCTATTTTTCAATTAATAATTTGTTTTGTTATTGTCTTGTCAGTGTGTTAAATGAAATGGCAACAACACAGTTTATTGGACAAACTTGTTTCCGCTCACATATTGAACTTTTGCTGGACTTATTAAAACTGCTTGTTTTGACAGTTTTGATGGTATTATAAGGCGTATTAATGCGGGTGGGACCAAGTGCGACGTCGCTCAAGGCCGAAGCATGAAATGCACTGCCCACCACTGCACAGACTGTGTGTGTGTGTGTGTGTGTGTGTGTGCGTAGGGTTTAATCTTTTGATTGGGTGGGACTGCGTGGCCTCCAGCCAGATGCTCCCGATGATAATTTTCTGTGAAGTGCTTGTAATGGCCTGGCCTCGGCTCCTTTTGTTGTTTGCACATGCCACCAGATCGGCTCCGGGGGGCCGCGCACGCATGCGTTTGTGTGTGTGTGCGTGTGTGTGTGGGTGTGTGCGCGCGCGCGTGCGCTTTCGCCGAGACGGTGATAATGCGGCGAGCAGCAGTCGTCATCAAGGTGGCACATTGATGTTTATTTACACCTCGGTTAATAAGATGTGTGCTCCGCTAGCAAGGTGAGGCAGAGTGATGGCGGGTAATTAAACTGCTTTGCTTGGGATTCATCCATTATCCATACTCCAGTCTGCATACATAATGTAATAATGTAAAATAAGGGCCGACGCCGCGACACGTGCGACTGTTCCGGGGTGTGTTCTCATCTCGGCTGCCCGGCGTAAATCAACACGGTGTGTCACCCTGGACACACACGCACACAAATGCACACGCACACACACACACACACAAAAGTGTGTGAGACGGCAGCGTGATGTATCTGTAAATTGTCAAAACACGTATTCAGAGGGAAGATGAGGGACTGGCTCCTTGATGTGATGGAGAAAACCAAAACTGTTACGGGAAGAAATTGTGTGCGTTTCAGTCACTGCGTTTCCATTAAAGTTTTTCGCAAAAATAAAAGCGATATTTCTCAAATTGGACAGAGTACAATTGCAATTTGCAGGTGTTTCCATTGAAGGGTGTGAAGTGAGACGCGGTAGGAAACATTTTACGATAAATCTGCATTTCGATGTCGTTTGCTGGCAAAAAAAAAATGGCTCCGTCTCCTCCTGCGTCCAAACATGAGGTGCCATTTCCACTCGAAGTGAACTGGTCACGTGACCCCCGTACGTCACGTCCGCTGACGTGTAAATGCGGAAGAAGTGTTTCCATGACACTTGTGCGATACACGTCTGGAAAAACCACCTCATGACAGCGTCAAGACCTTTTAGCATTTAGCGTTATTTGAGAGGTTATTCGAAGCATAATAGGTGTTTCCACGACCAGTTTTTGATTGCAATATTTAGGTTTTGCGCAATTCTAGGGGGAGAATGGAAACACAGCGAGAGGTTCCAGGCTCTCTGCTTGTAAACCTGTTGTGGGAGGGTTGGGATTGACCGAGTGGGCGTCTAATCCATGTTGTCACGACGCTTAATCCCATCCTCTGAAGGCCGGTGCTGTCCCTGTCAAGACGGGCCACTGGACACTCTACAAACACACACACACACACACACACACACACACACACACACACACACACTCGCACGCACGCGCGCAGAGCCTCACCTTCATGCAAGAGATTGAAATCAGGCCGGCAGACACTCGAGCATGAACCAAATGTCAGCGACAAGCCACCGGGAGAGAAGAGGAGGCCGCGTTAATTACGGGGGGGAGAAATGGCACGAGTCCCACCTGCAGGAAAATTCCGTGCGGGGATATCTGCGGATCATCAAGTCATTTCCTTTGCCCGCCTCCTCCTGGGAGGAACCAGGAGGAGGCAGACCATTTCAACGAGTAGGTCTTTAAAAGCAGTGATTAACTCGGCGATGGAGTTGTTATTTATTTATATATTTATTGTTTGCCTCCACCCCACACACACACACACACACACACACACACGCACACACGCACACACACGCACACGCGTGTGCACACACACGGAAACGAGCTGTGTGTGCTTCTCCGGGGTGAGATGTATCTCCCTCGACAAAAAAACAAAACAAAACAGGAGTGTATCAAGGAGCGAAGAGTGGAGTGCACATTCATTTTCTTTCCTTCCTTTTTGTTCATCCAGACGTCTCCGAATTGACGGCCGGCTCGTGAAGCGCTGCCTCCTCCGACAGGAGCAATGCAAAGTTTTGGGAAGGAGCGTCACGCTACCCGCTCGTTTGATTTTTGAGGGCGTGCGAGGCGAAAAAGGCAGGGGGGGGGGGAAAGGAAAGAAGGAAGAAAAACAGGCGTTTTCTGCCTCTGCCTCTGACAACACGTTTCCCGTGTGACACTTAACCTTTAGAGATTTGCCATTCTCTCTGATCACTGCCTGTTTGGTTCATGTTAATTAACCCTGGGGCGCGGCGGAGAGTTGCAGGCTTTGAAGCACGAGGAGGAGAAAAGAGAGCGAGTGGAGGGGGGATGGTGGGGGGGGGAATAAAGCAATAGATTTTTTTTTTTTCTTGTTTTTCGCTTTCTGTATGGCAATTCATCCCCACGTTTTTTTTATCTTAACTTGAGAGATTCTTGGCGGCGCCGGCGGGCAAAGCGAGCGGCGGCGAGGGTGTTGGCGGGGATGGATGGCAGTTTGTGTCCCTGTCAAGAGTTTGTCCCTCTCCCTGCGAGGAAGTTGGCCGGAGAAGGCCGACCTCCCTCAGGTGGCCTTGGATATGGAAATCACTTCAAATATAGAACACAGGACGGTTTTCACAGCCTCCAGCTCCCAAAAAAAAAGGGAGAGAGGAATGTTTTTCACTGCGCTTTGGCTCCCGGCAGAAATGGTCTTTTCGGTTGTTTGCCCGCTGTACACAAAGCAGGGTTTCTTGGTGAAAAATGCCACCGGTGGTAAACGGGCAGAGGGGGTGGGGGGGGGGGTAATACTGCCGGCGCTTGGAAAGAATATGCTGCGCTTGTCAAATTATTTTGTTAACCGCTTCGCTCCGGATGCAAAACTGCCAGAATGCACAGCTGCATCTCACCTTTGGCCTTTATCTCTCCCGTCACCGTCAAACTAAAAATACACCTCCAGTCACAGCCTGGTGGCTGACGCACTCACTGGAGTTTATTGAACTTTTTTTTTTCCCCGAAACTCGCTTTTTTTTCTCTCTCCCTTTTTTTTTTTAAAAAAAAGGCAGCAACGGGTTGAAATTCACCAACAACAGGGGAAATATTCATGAGGCAATACGCTGGAGAAGTGGAGCCGCAGCACAACCAGAGGCTTTATTCTGCAGGTTCTCGGGCTAAATGTGCTCCTGCGCTTCTTCTTCTTCTTCTTCTTCTTCTTCTCCTTCTCCTTCTATCTTTTCAGACGCTTGTCTAAAGCACATAAAGACAAAGACAGGAAGTGTGATTAGCCACGGAGAACGGGAGCGCAGCGCTCCCTCCAGGATAAGTCTTGAGGTGGGACTGATCAAAGCAATGCCCAGAGACAGAGGGAGACTGAACAAGCACTTTCTTTTTCCAATGGCTATCGTCGCCTAAAGACAATGGAGGGGGGAGGGGAGGCGCTTCTATACATATTTCCCTTTCAACATGCAAAGTTTGTAATATTTCGCTGCAGAACAATAGGTTCAAGTACACGCTCAAACCGCTCTCTCTGAAATTGAAATAATCAGTTTCTGTTTTTTTAAAAAAAAAACAACTTTAGATTTTTAGACTTTTTTCTGTAATATTAAATTAACCAGAAAATCGACAGAGGTGTCGGTTAATCGTCGCCTTAAAATCTCCCTATCAGGTTTGCAATAAATCAATAAGTCTCTTTTGCACACACATACACACACACACACACACACACTAACACAAGTCAGGTTTTGCAATTATTAGGACATTTCGAGAAAAAGAGAGTAGCTTAGTTGCAGCCTCCTGAGTGCTTCTACACTGTCCGACTTATATTAAGGATGTCCTCATAATTCACAGGTATGTAAACCAATAAACTCTGCTCATAATCCGTAAAACCAACACACACACACACACACACACACACACACACACACTCTCTCTCTCTCTCTCATCTGGCTTCCTGTGCCCCCACTGTGTTTGACGTGGGGGAGAAAAGGGGAGACAGGTACATTGACTCTGGGGCCTGAGGGTTTGGGAGTGGGAAGCTGCCAGACTCGGGCTGATCAACGAGATCATTGAGATGGACCTGACGCGCAGTGCAGTGGCCGAGCAGTGCATTGCTGCTCTAGAGTTAGACAAGGCACAATGATATGATGATCTCTGATGGTGTCTGTGCCACAGGTGCCTCCATGCATGCAGCCACTGATGATGAGTGAAACATTGTTAGGTCTGTGGCCTCCTACTACCAGCTAGTCCCACCCACCTACTTGTGTTTGATCACAGGACCAGCAGCAGCCGTGGGAGAAGGCAGCAGGTGGAACAAGCTGAAACCCATCAGCCATCATCACACCTGCTACTGACGGTGAGCAATACTGAATCTGCTCCAATTTTACTTTCCTGAAGTTCCTCCTTTTCATCGTCCTTCATTCAAAGCTATTATTTAACAGGTGACCTATTAAAAGTGGGCGTGGCTAAACGTCATTGGTTTCCTGAATCAACATAAATAATGTCATCTAATGTTTAGATTGTTTGCAATCAAAGCAAATTTTATATAGTGTCATGATTGTAGTGTGGAGATTAAAGAAAAACACCACAAGGTGTCAGTGGGGAATGGAACCAACAACCTCATGCACCACAGTCAGTTTGAGGCAGCTGCCACAGCAGCAGGTGCCACGTGTCACCCCCTGATATCTGTGTTCTCCTGCTGTGAGGATCTTGGCTCAATTGGCATATTTGTTTTGTATTGTTTTTTTTTGTAGGTGAGCATGGAGGACAAAAGTTAAATGAAAAACACATTAGGAGAGAGAAAGAGGAGGAAACCTCGAAGGTCTATTTCTGGGTCAAAATGAAAACAGTTGACTCGATGAGATTTGAACCACCAACCTCCTGCACCTCCTCCTCCCTCCATCTGACAGAGTTTACAGTGGCTCATATTGACGTGTTTTTACTGCGAGCTATGCAGCGCTTCAACTGCCAACAATAAATAAATAATTAAATGTGTCATAAATTAATTAAAATATGATACAAACATAATATTAAAACATTAAAATATGAATCAGTTCATTTAATTATTTAACATTATTGTATTATTCTGTTGTATTGTATTATCGTGCAATGAAATACTGAAGCACTGTGTGACAGCAATAAGGCAGACGTGAGGAACAACTTGATCTGGTTTTGATTCAATTGAAATATTCTATATTACAAGCAAGATGGTCACATGATGGTTTCAAAGAGTGACTGCCGTCTGTAAACATGTGTTTCACGTTTGAATATTCCAGTGCAAAGAATGCATTCAAATATTTCAGTGACGTGAACGCATACAAATCCCGAGTCTAAAACACTGCAGGAGGTGTAATGTAGAGCCCAACCAAATCCTGGGGCTCACGGAAAAAAGGAGACAGAATTCTCATCGCCAGTGTGCGGAGAGGACCACACCTCCATTCTGGGCCAGTTTAAAGGAGGGCAGAGTTCTGAGAGCCCGCATGCATCAAAAGCAGCGCTTTGATATCTGGGCCTCAAACACTCGTCGGTGTTGTAATGACAGCCGCTCGCCGCTTTGGATTTCATTGTTGTTGTTTTCCTTTCCGTTGAAAGTTTCCCCGTCGCCATCATCAATATTTGATTTTTTCTTTATGCAAAGTGCCCACACACCTGCGCGGAGCCTCGTGCACGGGCACACTCACCCATTCATAAGCAGCATGTGGGACACGACGTTAATGATGTCAGGGTATCGGAATCTACGCCCCCCCCCCCCCTCCCAAGCCTCATTTCTATAGAGATGATGAAAGTGCGCCACAGTCGTTCTCATTAACGCACTTATTTTTCTCTTAATTTACAAACCGAAGCGGCAAATACCTCCGGCAAAAGCTTCAGAGGGGAAGATCGCACGCTGTTTATTAAGGCATTGTTAACATTTTGGCAATAGCCAGACAATCGTCAATATTCATAAAAGCGCAAAATTTGAATTTCTGCCGAGGCCTGCGAGCCTCTAAACTAGGAGACTAAATATATACTTACATTTTATTTCAAAGAGGAAGAAAAATCCTCTCTGGCAAAAAAAAAAAAAAAAAAAAAAAACCCAGACTGGCTGTGAAGAACTTTACTCAAGGATAGGAAGCGCATCATTAAAAAACGGGGGAGAAATATTAAAAAGGGGGAGGATATGAAAGCGTGAAGCTCTGCTCGCCCTTGGCTACTCTGACTCGCTTCAAAAACATCGTGAGATCTTTTCCCTCCCTCAGACCTGCGCTCTCCCTTGTTATTTGACTTTATTTGCTGGCTTCACACTGATTTGGGGGCTGCTGAGGGTTTTTTTTTTTTTCTTTCGTCGTTTTTTTTTCGCCCCCTTAAATAATCAATCACATAGAATCTCCATGAAGGCCAAAGGACCCCTTATGTGACGAGTCTCTCTCTCTCTCTCTCCCTCTCTCTCTCTCTACTATCTATCTATCTATCTATCTCTCGCAGCATCGACACTAGTGGCAGCGGCACCGAGGTCCCTTCATGTCTGCGTGGTGACACCTCATCAAAGTCCTGCGTCCTCAAATTCATCCCCTCGGCCTCCTCGCCGCAATTAGAATACACAGACGTCGTATGAAAGCTAAGGGGGGAGGAGTCCGTCCATCCCCCCCCCCCCCCCCCCCCCCCAAAAAAAAAAAAAAAAGAAATGTAGGTGTGAAGTAATTACCTGTCCCCCCCCCCCTCCACCCTCGATCCGTCTTTTGTCTCTCATCATCGGTGACATGGGTGAAGTGGGCGCTGTCAGCTCACACCAAAGGAAGATCCAGGAGTGCGGGACATTAACACATTACTCTGCTGCTCCCTCATGGATAATGGAACAAGGCTTGAATTTGAATGATAAACAAAATGACTTGGAGACACTGCAAAGGATCACTGGCACCTGCCCCCCCAAACTCCCCCCCACGCCCTTCACCCCTCCTCCTCCCACCTCCATGCAAAGCTGACTATTATGCAAAACGGGGCAGGACAGGAATTCTTTTTTTTTTCTAGTATCCCGCCAACTCAACTCACACAGCCGCGTGTCTCCCAGGCATGTTGGACAATTATGAGTCAGACGAACTCCACCTTGCTAATGCCATGCAGAGCCCGAGCTCGCTCGCCCCTTCATTTTTTTTTTATGTGTTTTTTGTTATCGGAATGGGCCGGGCGACCACTTTCATCTGCGAAGTTCTCGGAAAAAAAGAAAGAAAAAAAGAAAAGAAAGCCCTGTGTTCTCGGGATTAGCATAGACGCAAAGCGCGGCACGTTGTCCAAGACGATGAATAATTCCAGACCTGCGCGCGACAATCGCTGCCGAGCGAGGTGGAGTTCAGTGCCGACGTGGCAGCAACGTGAGCGCAAAGGTAAACACGCGCTCACTTGGGGGAGGAGGAGAATTTTCGGGAGCACATAGCTGCATCGCTGTTTATTTTCATTTACCAAGACTTTCAATTCAAAACAAACTGAAGTTATTTTAGTTTATCTTCTTGCCAATAAACAGCTGCGGGGAGTGCTGTTCCGCCGCGACGCTTCCGACTCCAAAAAGGTATTTCAAGTTCTCCTGAAAATGTGAAGGCGGCGCGTCTCGTGAAGAAAAAAAAAAAACAAAACGAAATGAAATGAAACAAAAAAAAGAGAAAACGCCGCTGTGCTTGAAAAGTGGCTCCTCAGAAGTGAGTCTAAAAAGGGGGGAGCATTGAATATATATTGGTTAACATCCTTTAACGGCAGCTACAATTAACGTGTGAAGCTGCGCTTGAATCTGGAACCTCAGCGCCGCAAACACCTGCCAATCACCGTGTTTGTAGAGCCGGATCACAGCGCTGTTTTCCGAGTGCACGCGGCTGTGTACTTATTTCCACCGGTGACGCGGAAAAAGGGGATCGCACTCGCTGGGCTTTTGAAGGCGAGGCGCCGCCGCGCAAAAGACTCGCAAATTTGCAAAAAAAAAAAAAAAAAAAATGTGGGGGGGTGGGTGGAAACAAAGGGGAAAGGCAAGGCGGGCGTCTTCAATGCGGCGCTAAAAAAGTCAGCCCGAGTATTCCCAGCCCACCGCTGTGCGCACTTTTGCGCAAAAAAAAAAAAAGGAAAAATGTGGCGTCATCAGCATGTTGTGCGTGTTTGAGGAGGACGAGGCCCCTCCAGACACTGCGAACGGAGAAAAGCGAGGACGAAAAGGAGAAATTCTAAATTTTGCAAATGGCAACTTTCTTTGACATCAAACTCGGAGAGCCGAGATTCCGTCGAGCTTCTTCTGCATTTTTCTTTTCTTTTCTTTAAAAAAAAAAAAAAAAAAAAAAAAAAAAAAAGACGCCTTTGGTGCGCAGGCTGGATCTGCAGGGACTCCTGCCGGTTCAGGCTGCTGCTGTTCTCCCGCGGATACAGCCGAGTACCCAGAGAGGTGCCAATCCAGACGTCTCGCCACCTTTATTTATTTCTTTTTTTCCCACAACCCACAGGGCGCCGCGGCAGCCCGCCAAGTCCCTGGTTAGGAAGCGGGCGCCATCTCTCTCTCTTTTTTTTTTTTTTTTTTTTTTTTTTTATCAATGTTGACCAGAACAGACTCCTCGTGGCTCGGCGGCGGCTGCACGTGGGAGCGTCTCGAATCCCTCTTCTTTGTCATCTCGGGTCAGGAGATGAACTACATTTCCCGCCCTGAGAATTGTGACAAAGGAAATACTCTGAAGGTATGTAAAGAGGAGACAGTCAGTCACCAAGCCCCTCCCTTTTCTTTTCCTCCTGAAACTTTGCACCTCCTGACGCGCAACCCCGAATCGTGTTTACCGCCGAGATCCGACAAAAGAGGGCAAATCCAGTCGAAGTCGAGCAGGCGAAAGAAAAAAAAAAAACAACAAACCCTCATCCGCGTTGCCACAGTTGACATAATTCCGAAGATTCCCGGCAAGCGTCGGGGAGGAGCAGATTACGGAGATAAAACGTGGGCTCTTTTATTTCTTTAATGCGCGGCCACTTTGCTAATTAGGTGGATTAAAATGTGCCCTGCGACGGGAATTCATTTGCAAGTGAATGGCAGTTAGCCGGCAAAACGCGTATAACAGCTGACACCAATCCCCCCGAGGGCGTTCCACGGTTAGTTTGGCACAATTTAGAAATTACACAACTCGTTTACTAAATAACAGGCTCGTTTTTTTTCCTTCTTTTTTTTTTTTTTTTTGCCCCCCCCCCCCGAACTGCTGATTCTTCAGCGGCTTTGCGCCGTCAGACGTGTCGGGGAAAAAAAATAGGTTAGCCCGCTGCAGCGAGCGGAGCCTCCCGCCAGCGCCGCTCTGCTGCTGCAGTCTTAGATTGAGCCAATTTATAATTCATGAGGTGGCTCGTCCCCCAAGTTAATTTTGCCGCGGGCACTGTTTACTTCTGCTTTGTACTTTGTTTAAAGTCAGTTGTTGACAACTCTCGTACATGTCAAACTATCACCGCTAATAATTGCTTAAGGAGATGGAACTTTTGCAAATGTTGGCTCCACCAGAGGTGCACTCGCCTCGCCTCGCCCCGCGCACAACTTCTTCAGATGAATTTTTGATTCATCTTCCTTCTCGCTCTTGACGAAAAAAAAAAAAAAATGAAACGACGCCCCTCTGTAATTCAAAGCGATAGCTGTGAGAGGAATTATAAAAAAGAATAATGTAGCGCGCGCTACATAACGCCCCGCTCTCCCTGCGAAACAGGAAACGTCTCTGTTCCTCCTCGCCAACGCCGCTCCTTTCCTCCTCCCTTTCATTTCATCTCTGACATTTCTCCGTTGCCTTTTTATTTTGTGGTGTTTTTTTCTTCTTTTTTTTACAGCGTGTGTGTGTGTGTGTGTGTGTGTTGACCGAGGAGGGGGCCCCGGCGCGCTGCAAGGCGACGGCAAACGTCAGACGAGGGCCCGATTGACGAGCGCATCCATTGTGGAGAGCGCGAGAGCCCAGGGCGCTACCTCCGTGGGTCAGCCCCGCTCCTCTGCTGTGTGCGTGTCTGACTGTGTGTGTGTGTGTGTGTGTGTGTGTGTGTGAGCCTCTCTCTCAATACAGGCAGTCACTTGATTAGTGCCAATTATCCGGGCTGTCACTTTCCCTGGTGAGGGTGGCCCAGGATGCGCCCCGTCCCCCACACTTCCCGTCTAGAGCGGACGTGCACTAAAAGTCTGCGCTTCGTAGCTGTAGGCTGTGGGAATGATTTCGAATGCAGAGATGGAGATGATGGAGATGGCGGCGGCGGGTGGCGGGGGGGTGCGGGGTGGTGGTGGTGGTTGGATAAAAGACATGCGGGAAGCAAGTTCTGAGTTTGACAGTGTGATAGCGCAGACTTCCGAGACAGTTACAAGGGGAGTGTCATTTCTCCCACAAAGACGTCTCCCCAGGGCGGGCGCCGTTTTTTTTTTTTTTTCTCTATCTCTCTCTCTCTCTCCATCAGTCACTCAGTCACCAGCTAAAAATTCAGCTGTACACAGTCTACATGGACCCAACTGGGTTACATTCACTAAGGTATACAAAATTCACTTGTAAGTCTGTTGGTTTTTTTTTTCTATTCAAATCCAAGAGGTAGCGGCTTTAATACGAGGAGTTGGAAAAAGCAGCGCCGGCTTTAACAATAACAATAATTTGCCCGGTGCAGAATTCACCGAAAGAAAAGAAAAGACAATGGAGGCGACGTTCAGGGTTCGAAGAGCCGGCGCCCAACCTGAGCAAACACACCCAACGGGGGGGGGGGGGTTGGGGGGGGGAGGAAGGGGGACAAAGTTAACCGAGTGAAAAAATATTATCCTTCCAGTGAAATCGCAAATTTAACCGTATTCACAGACCCTGAGTTTAAAGTCTGCCTCTTGGCCCCGAGCTCTTTTTATTTAAATGCCAAAAACTCTGATTACGCTCATTTGGAACGGGGTGCACGTCTCTCACGGCTGCCTTGACAAAAAAAAAACAAAAAAAAAACAGAGTCACGCCGCTTCCGAGCGGCTCTTTCAACGGCGGCGCCGCTGCTGCTGCTGTTTACCGATGCATTTTCCCGCTGCTTTCATGTCGTTGCTGTAACTTCTCGGCGTTTCGGCGGCAGCAGAGGAGTGAGGCGGGAAAAAGCTCCTCCAAACAGCAGAGGTTACCTTCGGTATGGATGTCTGCAGGGGAGTAAACACCACTGGAGCGGGGAGTGAATATTTTGTACGGGAGGCCATTAATTATTCATGGCCGCCTCATTGTGTATGATGATGTGTCAGGATGTTTGCCAATAAACAACAATATTCCTTGTAGGATTGATCCGATATGAAAAGTTGTTGAGCTAGCTCCTCTCGGTGTGAGGGAATCTGACGAGCACATCATGTGAGTGAGCCGGCACCGGGACTTATATCAATATTGTATCTGAATACCATATCTACTCCTCTTAGCAACCATCACAAGCAAAAATAACAACTTTAAATCTGGACCCCAGCAGGTTGTGAAACCGCAGTGTATAAAGCTGTGTAATCAAATCGATTGTAAGTGGGTCAGTGCGGTGCCGGGCTCGTCTGGCAATGGGAGGGAAGTTCTCAGAAAAGAAACCTCAAAAAAAAAAAAAGAGGAACAGAAAAAGTCTTTGTTCAAAACTGTTTATTCTGCTCAAATGGAAGCACCAAATAAGTGTGCGCGCCTTGGTGATCCTGCACACCGTACACTCCGACAAGCACTCTGTTGTGATCCAAGCCGTGTAATCAGTGAGCAAACAGTAGCTACGTTTTCATTACGGTTTTTCGCAAAAATAAAAGCGATATTTCCAAAATTTCAACAAAGTACAATTGCGATTCGCATGAACCTTAATTCTACTATACTAATTATGTTTGCTTTTGTGTGTTTGCTGTCAAGAATGGTTGTCACTTAAAGTGAACTGGTCACATGACCCCATACGTCATGTCCGGTGACGTGTAAATACCAGTTTCCATGACACTTTTGCGATATAGCTCTGTATCATTGCATCTGAAGAACCCCCTCATGCGAAGCGTAAAAACCTTTCAGTGATATTTGAGAGGTTTCTCAAAGTGTAAGTGTCTCCATGACCGCTTTTTTTTATTGCGATATTTAGTTGTTGTTTTTTTCGCAATTCTAGGGCTGATGCAAACGCAGCTCCTGTCACCACAGTTATTGATAAAAGTAGATTTGTCTTTGCTACAATGTGCAGTTTGTTGCTTGGACCTTCAATGCATCACAGCACAAATATTGTTAAGTTAGCGGACAGCAAACTGTTAGCATTCAGAGCAACAGTATGCAAAGAATATTGCACTGTTGTTCCATACAGCTCGGTCTGTTCTAACCAGGCTTCAAATCTTTGGATTGAGGCAGTGGGAAAACTCATCTCCCAATAGCTTTAGCTTCCTGCCCATTTTCACACCAATGGCCTCCCAGAAGTGTATGTCAGCACGACTAATCTTCTGTATGTATAAACTGAATTCAATTCTTCCTATTTTTCATTCTCTCCACAGGACATCACACTGGTCGCAGGTCTACAGCCGGGGACAATTTTAGTCGCTCCCAATGTATTTTAAACAACTTCCCTTTAACTCAGACTCACCGGCCGAGTCCGTCTTCCTCCATGCTAACATACGGCGCGAACAGCCGGCTGTGGGCCGTGTTTGTGGGGGCGGCGGCGGCGGCAGGGATTACCGCTCCCTTTCATGGCAGCGTTGCCCCTGTCCCTGTCTCCCTGCGACGCCCCGGGGGGATACATCACCGCACGGGCAGGACAGCAGGCCCGCAAGAGCGTTATAATTGCCATCTCCTCCTACTGCACATTGTGTACCGCCGAGCGCGGCGATTAAATCAAAAAAAGCTCCTCTTTACCTCGCAGGCAAAACAGCGGGCTCCTCTGGGACGGGGGTCATCACGGCCCCCTCTGTGTTCTGTGATCTCTGCAAAAGAGGGGAGGGGCTGCGAGTACGTGGGGGTGGGGGCGGGTGCGGGGCGCCGAGGAGGGGTTGGCGGGGGGGGGGGGGGGGGCGGGGGGGGGGGGCGGGCGCCGAGGGGGAGCACAGGCTGCTCGCTATTATTTACCAGTGACGAGAAAACAAACCACGAGGAACTTAATAAGTGTTAAAATCAAGATTTGTCTTAGACAGGATGACGAGGAAGCCGGATGAATTCTTGAATTAGCGAGAGTCTGACTAATAAGTCAGCAAACAATTTCACAGAGAACATCCTCGGGAATCTTTTAATCGCCATTGAAAGTGTGAAAATAAAAAGGTAGACTAAAAAACGGACGAGTCGCAGGCAGCCCTAGCCGTCCTCACCGTCCTCACCGCCCTCACCGACCTCACCAACCTCACCAACCTCACCGCCATCGCCGCCCTCGCCTGCAGCCATAAAGAAAAATTAGCCCCTCCGGCGTTTATTGTCTCCCAACGACCAGCGGCGCACGTGTAGCGTGTTGTCGCCATCGCTCGGGTTAATGGCTTTGTTAATTTGAGAACGTTAACAACCGCTCGTCTGTCCCCCCCCCGACGAACGTGTGGCGCTGGCTGGTGCGGTGGAGGAGGCGGTGGTGGGGAAGGGGGAGGGGAGTGGGGGGGGGGGGTGAGGGGGGGGCATTGTTAAACGGCTCGCTAAGTAGATTGATTCTTCCGACGGCGGCGAGCAGGTTAATTAAACATTTACACACAAACACCCGACGAGCGGCTGCGGCCGCCCTGATTTACGGCGACGACGCGCACTTTAATCTGGATTCTTCAATTTGTTTCCGTCTGGTTTCGTCCGACGGAGGCGTACGTTTGCGACGCCGCGTGCTAATTGCCACTTTTTCCTTTCCTTTTTTCCATGTCCTTTTTTTCCACGAGAGGTGACTGGTGGGACCACGCGCACCCACAACAGGGAGGCGGCGGCGGCGGATCCCTCGGCGGTGCGAGGAGGCACCTGCGCCCACACCTCCACCTCCAGCTCTCACACGCTTTCATCTCCACCCGCCCCAACACCTCCACCGCCTTTACACAAGTAGAGGCGAACACACACACAGACACACACACACACACACACACACACAGAGACACAGTCCACCGCGGAGACTCTTCCGCTCGGCGGCCGCACCTCATCCGAAAAAGACGGAACGTTCTCCGTTTGGAAAACTCTTGGGGTCGCGAGGATTTGGGGGTGGGGGGGGTAAAAAAGTTACCACTTTTTTGTTATTTCTTTTCCCCTCCCGATGAATTTCTATGTTTGTGAGCGCCGCAAAGCGGGATTGGAGCCAGAGGCGTCGACGGGTTCCGTCTTTTCATGTATCCTCCGCTGACAGAGGGAGCGGGCTGACAAGGAAGCTCGACGAGGGAACAATCAATCACCTTGCTTTTTCAACTCTTCTTTTCTGGCCCACATATGTGTCGGTTGATTTGTTAACACCGAGGTAAAAAAGAAAAAGAAAAGCAGCAAGGCAGAAGTTGTCTCGAGCAGCGAGCGCTCCGATGGTGCACGATGAATCCCAATCATCGCTGGGCGCGCCAGGCCTCATTAGCCGCGGATGTGTTTGCTCACAGCTTCGCCTAAATGCCTCAACTACTGGATTCATGTTGTTTTTCTCATCACCCTTTTAAGTTCGCACGCACGCACGCACGCACGCGTGCGCCACACACTCAGGAGAAGCCTTTAATATACTTGCCAAGCGTCGGGGCCCCTGGTTAGATTCCTTGAGGGCGATGTGTATCCACGGCAGCAGTGTCTCCCTCAGACATGTGGCGTGGGTAAACAACACTGTTAGAGCCTAAAACAATGCGCGTCCCTGATGACTGCAATTATTTATGAAATCAAACACAATTCGGGCACAAGTGGGATCGCTCAACAAACCCTTCCGCTCGGCTCCTACCTGCTGCTGACGGCTGATGAAGAGTCGTGAACAACCCCTCCCACCGCCGCCTCTTTATTTTTATCGCCGTCCTGAACGGAAAACGGAACGCGAACGGTCGAGCGCGGAAAACCCCCCCCGGGGCCGTTCCCCTCGCCCGGGCGGGCGATGGCCGGCTGAATTATTCAATCCGAGTTTTTTTTTTTTTTTTTTGTTCCGTTTTGTTTTTTCCCCCCAGCTGCCGGCTGGAGGAGTGAGAAATGCCAGTGTCAGGACAGTATGCTCGCTCCCGGGGCGTTAGCCTCCAGTAAGCAGCTGCTGCAGATGGTATGCTCACTTTGTCATCCACTTTTTCCCCGATGCAATTAGGCGAGCGGCGCAGGCACAGACGAGCTCGCCTCACCTCCAGCAGGAAGATTAGAGAGGCGGACTGAGCGACGGGGGTCGTTCATCACGCCGCCTCCTCATCTCGACACATCACGCACAGGTTCGGCAGGTTTCCTCGATGTTCAGGGTCCCTGACCTTTGACCTTGGTTCAGTCGGGGCTGTTTAAACGCGCGACTCCTTCTCACTTTCAAGTGCGGAGATCTCATTCCTCAGCGTCGAGATACACATCTAGGACATTCCCAACCTCTCGCTTTTGAATCCGATTGAAGTCCACAATTACATCGAGACCACGTTGGAGATGAGGCGTTCAAGAGCGCAGCGGCTGGAGGGATTTTTCAATCGGCCTGTGAGTAAGTCAGGGGATGGGAATTCCCAGCGGCGGCATCGTCAATCTTTTACCCCGTCCCACCGAGAGAGGAAAACACATTTTTGTTACTTTTGTAGAATGTTTTGGGCTCTTCTGCTTTTTGATAGGATGACAGCGTTTGCTCTCTGTCACATGGTCCACATTTGAAGGCGAGAACCTGAGAAAATGGCAAGCAGAGGCACGAGTCTTGCGACAACGAGGGTCAAAATCATTAACACTAAATCTGTCCTGAATATAATAATATTGTGTGTAATCATGATCAGGAATTCAACTCAAAATTTAAAAGAGATATTTATAATTCCACGCGAGGAAACCACAAACACCCCTCACAACCTCACAACCTACTATTAAACACATCATTTTCATTTAGAAATGATGACACCAATGAATCATATGATAAACCAGCTGTTTCAGCGCAACCTGGAGTTAAAAAAACAACAACATACTGATACATATATATATATATATATGTGTGTATATATGTATACATACATATCTCTGAGGATGTTCACAGCGGCCTGTATTTGCAGCGCGTACATACAGTACATATACCAACCTCATAAATCACGAGCGGAAGATAAATACGGGAGGGCGGCTAAATTAAATGGTACTTAGCCTTGTGAGGTGCACTGTAATGGATGTGAGGGGGAGGTCAGGGGAAAGCGGTGAGGTGAGCGTCCTCCCTTCTCCAGCCAGCGGTTGTAACCCTCGCTGATCTCCCCGGAACAAAAAAAAAAAAAAGAGATCACAACAACAAGACCCGCAAAGGCGGCGGGCGGGCGCAGCTCATTAGCCGCCCGCCGTCCCTCTCCCATCATGCCGCGGTGGCCCTCCCTGGGAATATCCAGAGAGGCCTTTTGTCTGCCGTGTCCCCGAGCTCTTGTCAAAACCTTCTTAATTATGATTAATTACACACGCATAAAGATTTCCCCTTTTACCGAGTATACAAATAATAGAGGGCTCTCGCTAAACACTACATTATTCATTCATTTGAGCGCCGTTTGCTGCGGAACGCGATTCCTGCTAAGCACGTGCCGCCTGCTCGCTCGCTCGCTCGCAAGCTCACTCGCCCCAACAATGTTTTTCATATTTCTTTCTTTCTTTTTTTCTGTTTTCCGCGCCGTCTTGAAAAACATATCTGTTTCTCGGCGGCGTGTGCCCTAGCTCGGGGCTCCTCCGCGTACTGGAGGTTTTCCCTCTGCGGGTTCACTTTGTTATGGATGCTGTTTATGGCGCTGCTATGACAAGTGTGAAGGGCAGGGCCCCGGTGAAAGATGTATCGCTCGCCCGTCTTGCTCGCCGTCTGAATATGCGATGCGATTGTAAATGACCCCGTAATGGCGGCACGAGCCTCGGCGACAGGCGACCCAGCCACCTTTTTGTTTTCCCGCCTCAGTTTTTGGATTCTCCGCGATAACTCCCCCTTTTTTTTTTTTTTTTTTTTTTTGACACGAAAAGTGACAAATATTGCTCCGGAGCGTAAGTGTCTGTAAATTCATTGGGTTTTGTGTCTTGTGGTTGTGGTGTGGGGGTGGATGTTGTGATGGAGTGGTTGCAGGGGGGGCGTGGGGGGGGGGTGAAGGGAAAAGAAAAAAAAAAAAACATTTCTTGCGAGACGAAATTATTTCTTGTTGTGCTGCCGACAGAAGTTTTCTCGCGAGTTTGCGAAAAGTCGTCAAAACCAAAACAGCTAACTGTGAGCAAAGTAGCGCGGATGAGTGACAAGAGGCAGACTAATGATAAGGTTTATAAGTTTTGATAGTTTTAAGGCCCCCCCTACCTCCCCGCCCCACACCCACCCTCTCGCTTTTTTTTTTTTTGATAGAGCCGAGGCGCGGCGCCGAGATGTGCTCGCGCGGGGAACAATATGCCTTTGAGACACAGTCGCTGCACCCCGAGGCTGCCTCGTCCTTCCGCCGCTTGCCGCCGCGTGCTTTATAGCTGACAATAAACCATTTTAGTGCAAAATAAATTGGGATCGTATTGAAATGCTGGCGCTATATATGTCATCGAAGACGTACAGTTATTTTTTAGCAAAGCTGGGGCGCAGTTCATCATCGGGCGAGCGCCGCGATTGGCCCGTTCCACGTCATTGGCTTCCCTTGCTTAGTTAGATCGTGAAGGTCAGAGTTCTCAAGCCTTTTATGGCTGTTTAACTTTGGAGAATTATCACATAGGCGCCGCTTGGCTGATATGTGCCAAACAGCTCCTCCGGAGTGCGCATTCGCTCGGCTCTTTGCAAAAGGTTCCAATGTTTTTTTTGTGTGTTTTTTTTTTTGTTTTTTTTTTTTCCTGCAGGGAAGAACGACGCGGGGGTCAGACCTCGCGCTGCCATGTGCGTCTGTGATTTCACGCGATCAAAGAACGCGCGTAATCTGAAAATCATCGATGCGCGTCGGCCCCGTAAGTACCAATCAGGCGCTGAATTTATGCTACGATGGCAACCGACTGATTCCGCCTCTGCAGAAATGTCACCGTGCATCCAGATCTGCTCTAGTGCAAAGTCAAACCTTCACATTTACACTCAGCCGCCTTCTCGTCCAATTAAAAATCCTCTGCCTGTGTTTTTCAATTAACCTGTCTGGGTTTTCTCCAAAGGAAATCTTTGTCAACAGTTCCTGATACAAAACGCAGATTAACGGCAACCCCGCAGGCGGGAAGGAGAACGTATTGAACACTGACATTTTCTGCCTCAATTATTTGGCTCCAAACGCTTTGATGAGTTTTAAAACTTTGCAAATATAATTAACACCCCAAGTCAGTGGGAGCGGTAACAGCGTGCAGTGCAATCAGAGAATTACCATAAGAAAGAATTTCAAAGTTCTCCAGGCTTGAGGGGAGAAGACTTCTTCCCTGCAACGGCAAGGTGACATTTTATTTCCAAGCGTTAATTGATGTTCTGCTGATTAAAGCGTGTTTTAAGCCGAAGACCAGGGGGCCTCTGTTCCTGTGAGCTATCGCTTTGCCGCCGTTTGGATTGCAGCAGAGTTACGAGGCTGAGCCAAAAACCACAGATCTCCTCCTCGTGTTGCATCAGAGATCCACTTTCTTTCCTTTAAGGCGGGGAAGCTGCTGAAAAACACAATTAAAATAGCGGTGGAAGTCTGCGTAGCGCAAACTCCTGCAACTCACACAAAGCGAGAGGAATTTATTGTTTTGGTTAAGAATGGTATTTGCACGACATTATGTTGGTGGAAATCGAGCACATTTGCGACGTGTTTAATTGCTGACAAGCTGTTGTACTTGAGAATTGACGGCGGCGGTTCATGTATAAACAACCCGCGCGATTAATCACTGCACAATATTTGTTAGAGCAACGCAGACCCGTAATTCAAATCGACAGCGTGACTTATTTATGGAAGTGTGCAATTGATAAAATGCCAGGAAGGACTAATCTTTTAAAGCACCTCTTACAAAAAAAACAAGCCTCTTTGTCAGAATAATCAACACCATCTGCATAATTTACATTACTTACTTAGATGCATGCACAGCCTGAGCTTAAAGTAAAGAAGTTTGTTTTCTCCTGTTTGTGCCTATTAGCCACAAATTAATTAATCTACCATCCGAAACCCGATGAAGCCACGAGCTATATTAATGCGCGGCCTGTTTCCCAGAGTGCAGCGGAAGTATCAGGCAAGCTCCATTATTTTCACAAACATAATCACATTTTCTTGCAACAGTTGCACCCACGGAAAGAAGAAAAAGAAGAAGAAAAAAAAAAAGGAAAAAAGGAAAAACACGCCCGGGTTGATGTTATAATGAATTCAGCCGGCGAGGATGGTGGGGTTCACGCAGGGCTCTGCCACTAGGGGGTGAGGAGGAGCTCCCTGCACTGCCTCACTATAGAGAGCAATAATATGCAGCTATAAAGCACTGATGAGGCAGCTCAGCGAGGAGTTCCTGCATTCTCATTCACTCTCACAACCTTGGCCATCTCATTCAAATCGCTCGGCGCTGCCTGTTTATAGCCCGTGTGTAACGACGCAGCCCAGAGCACCAATCATATAATTACCGCCGTCTCAAACTTGAGTGTTCATTCAGCTCAGGGGTTCCTGCGGCCTTTCAGACGGCCCCCCCTATCCATCAAGGATGTGGTGGAGGAGGAGGGGTAAAAAAAAAAAAAAAAAAAAACTCGGCTCCTCCATTTAATATTGTTTGTTTTGTTGTTTGTCAACACAACGGAGGAGATGTGCTTTTCTAAAGCTCAGTGTTAAAGAGGCGCCCCCCCGAAGAAGAATACACACAGCGTTGCCATGGAGGCCCATTGATGTGCAAATGTTTCCATTTAAATATTTTTAAGAGGATCAGCTCAGATTACGCCAAAGTTTGACAGAGATAATTCGATGGCTTGTGTAGCAGCTTTGTTTGCCGAGACCATCATTCAAGGCACGTCAGACCACCTTCACAAGCCGCCACAGCCTTTTTAATGAAGTTTACTTTGAGAAATAGGCCCGAGCCAGTAGCTTCTCTTCACGCAGGACTGCATTAGGGAAATCTTCTCGGATCCCCATTCAGCATGGGAGTTCATATGTTTAGGGTTTGGGTTTTTTTTTGTTTTTTTTGCAGACTCCCGGAGCAAAGACGTGCACTGCCTTAAAGCAACGTCCTGCCACTGGAAGGTCCCTGCATTAAGAAAAGAAAAAGAAAACTTCACCTTTTATTCCGTCTAACAACCAAACAAGCACCTATCGGATATATTTGCTCTTTTTCTGGCATTATAGAAATGCACCATGGAGACCCCCCAGTATTTGGGACAAGGGAGAAGAGCTTAAATATTTATGCCTAAGCCTCTGGAGGCCCGCTATTAGTAGTAAAATGTTTTACTTTCTGAGGCTGTCACTCTGCTCCAGCTCCCATTAACAACAGGGCTGACAGGGACCTCTGGGTCAAACACTTTGAGGCAACAAAAGACCCCGATGAAATCACTCAGCGAGACCCAAATTACTTCTGTGTCATTGCTGAACAATATTTTCTCCCCAAAGCATTCCTCCTTCTGTTAACGCCATGACCCCGGCCGCTGCGTATGGAAGGGATTGTTTGTCTATAACACTGGGGGATGGAGATGAGGAGAAGTTCATGGACAATGTTCGTGGCTGTGTTCGCCCCCCCGCCAGCAGCGAGGCTCCCCACCCTCTGTTTTGTTGTGCTTTGTGGAAAAAGTTGATAAAAACAGGTTGTAAATGGAGATGGGCAGTTGGCGATGAACATGTTGGGGTGGAGCAGTGAAGCGGGAAATCCAAATATACAAGACCTCAAAGGGAAAACTGGCAAAAGGGGAGAGAGGGACGTCCCCGGGGGACATCATGAAGAAGGCATTGAGATTCAAAATGAAGGAGTAGCTGAGAAGATTGTCTGCTAAATAACCGCACTTCTGTACGGCCACAAAGTTTGGACTCGGATTTAAGCTATGTGTATTTTCTCATTCATTGATTCAAAACTTAGTACATGCATACGTCCTACTAATGATCTGCAAAAAATGGTTTGGAAAGTTTCCACAATTTTTTAAAATTTTGGAAGCAGCTTTTGAAATCAATAAGAACAAATGTGAATTAAAGACAATGAAGTGAAATCTGACAGGACATGACGTGACAGGAAATGTAAAACGTGTTGTAAAACAGTTTGCAGCATCATCTTGACTAAAACAACCTCATTTTAATTTCCACACTGCATGAATTCCTCCATTATAAAGAAACCAAACTGCATTTCCTTCCAACGCCACCCAGTCGGGAAGGTTTCGATGCTATCGCGAGGGTGGATAAACTTCATCTAATAGAGCTTTACTTTGAGAATAAGGATTACTCGGCTGTGATCCCATTTCTTCAGCCTAATAATAGCCACAATTTAGATTTTTTAAAGTTGTCCATTTGCAAACTGACTGACTGACTTCCCCAACTTAACTTCACCGTGTGAAGACTCTGAAAGGCTCCCTGATATCCCTGCCCTTTGGTCAACTTACAAAAAAAAAAAAAAAAGAAGAAGCAAAAGCAACAAGTTCAAACATCGGAGTTCATTATTTGCTCAGCCTCTGTTTGTGATGAACTGAACTATTTTGCCACAATGGGAAGAACTGATACTCGAGGTCTCCCTCAATATGTTGTAACGCACACATGGATATGGTCCTCAAAAGGAAGATTGACAGCTGAAGCCTGCTGGACCTATGGTGCCGCTGAGAGTGGCACAATCGGATGAGCTGCAAACAGTATCAGAAGGGCCTGGAAAGGAATGAGCAGGCAGGGACGTTTTAAATCCCCTCTCAAGCCTAAGTGGGTGGTCCTTTCACTGTGGGTAACTGTGCAGTCGCCAGGCATTCGCACAGAGATTTTGAAGGAGGGCTGGCTCTCCAGACGCAACATTCACCATCCCCGGGCCCATACATCCACAGAATTAGATTCATGCTACACTGACTTTATTTAGGCTAAGAGTCCTGGCAGTGGCCGCATTAAATGACAGCCAGTTCTCGGGGCCTTTTCTCCGGATTAAAGGATGATTCAGGAGAGGAAGGCGGAATGGCTTAAGAAAGAATTCAGTCAGGGAGAAAGAAGTCCATAGTTTATCTGAAGAAAGTAGCCGAGACCTGTGGAGGCTGCCAGAGCGTATTGAACGCTGTGAAACAAGCGCGGAGATTGACAAGGAAATATGCTGTAGTCTGTGACACCGCCACAGGACACACACACACACACACACACACACACACACACACACACACATTCCCATACTCTTCAGTTGGCCTGTTGGAAAACATTTCACAATTAAAAAAGCAACCAAGCTATCAAAAAAAAAAAAAAAAACAAATAGAAAAAAATTAATGAATAAATCTTTTTTATCCAAACTTGTTTTCTTTTCACAAATACTGATACACTGTTAAGCACTTTGTTGTAGTTTACATAAAATCATTGTAACACCTGTGGCTTCTGTGTTGCAAAATCTGCGAAAATCAAAGAGCACAAAAGGCAGAGAAAACCTGACGTCTGTTGTCAAACAATACTGGCTGAAGAATACTTGAAATTACAAGACAACCAAAGTAAAAAAAAAAAAAAAAAAAAAAAAGCCAAATCCAATTAAAATCTGAAATGAGAAAATTGTCCATTTTCAGATTATTCACAAAGGTTTTAATGTCAGCCATGCAGCTAATTTAATTATACTGACGGAGGGGGGGCGAGGGGGGGTACACAGGCACATTAAGATCACTTGGCTTCTACTTTTATTCCTATAGTCAATATTTGAGTGCCACCCAGGTCTGGGAATAAAGCCAGGCAGCCTCTACGCCAAACACATGAGGAGTGTTTAAGTTGCTCCCACAAGTTACACATTTCAATGATTTCAAAGAGGCCCCCAATTAAAAGCTACAAACATGCCTTTGGAATGCGAACGAACACAATTAAAAGTGCTTCATGAGTGTATTAGAGGAATAAGTTGTGAATTAGCACTCTGAATACACAAGGCTGTTTTCATTCCGCCGGCCCTTTCACTCATTCAAGAAGCCGAGGGAGAGGGCTCTTTTTGAAGTCGGCCGGTCCCCCTTTTCTTTCGCCTCCCTCTCCCGGAGCAAAAGAAGATTGAGTCAGCCTAATCTGCTCCTTGTACATTTGAATGTCTTCTGCAAAGAGCTCATCCTGGCCGCCTGATAAAGGCCCAGGTGCAGAGACAGTGGCCGTGCCTAACTCCGTCTCTGTGGGGGCTGTAAATCACAGGGGGCAGGGGGCAGGGAGGGGAAGGCCACCCTTTGAAGACACCAGCTTCCCAGTTGATTTGTGGCCAGGAGGGCAAGCCCTTTCTCTGCCCCTTCTCTCGCAACTCACACAGAGAGAGGGAGGAGAGAGAGAGAGAGAGAGAGAGAGAGGGGGAGAGGAGAGAGAGACGGCCTCATAACTGGCCAATATGCTGGAGGACCCTCGGCCGAGTCTGCGCTGCACGCAGTCCGCCGGTAAAAGAGCAGGACTTCTGTTTCTGTCAAAGGTCAAGTGGAATTCAAGTCGGGCGCGGCGCTCGATTTGTTCCCAGTCGGCAGGACAGAGGAGGTAAAAAAAAAAAAAAAAATCATAAGCAAACAAAAGTTTCACCCCGGTCCCGGGAGAAAAGTCAATAATGAGTGTAAAGCAACAAAACAGGTGTTGAAAAGCGCCGGGGGCGACGCGTCAAACGCTCGTCTCCCTTTTTCACAGGAGTGAAACGCGAGACAAAGCCGCGGCTGACCTTTACACGGCGCTTAGCCAGAGATTACTTAACACCCGAGTTGTAAACAAGCCAGTCACTCGGCAGCGGCAGCGCGCGTCGTCGTCCTCTGTTTTGCTTTTTCTTATGTGTGGGCAAACATCGTCATCGTTCGCACGTCTTCACCCTCGCCGGCCTCGCAGGGCTGAGAGCAGCGCCACGCAAAAAGCGAGACGCGCCGCACAGCTGGCCTGCTTTTCATTGGCCGGCTGGAAATGAAAAGGAAAAAAAGAAAAGAAATTAGCCGGCCATTGCCGCGCTCCATCCTTTGTTTTTGATGGAGCCATTAAGGTGGCCAGCAGCGCCGGGCCGGGGCTGAGCCCTCACGCTGGCTCACATTCCTCTGTTTGTTATTGAGATCCTTATTTACACTTGTTGTCAGCGACAGGCTGGAGGCTCAGCCGTGGCTTCCTTCACAATGAGCGGCGGGGAGCAGCCCAGCCGGGTGTTTTAGGACTGCCCTGCCCTGCCTTACCCTACCCCATCCAGTCCTCACTGGGGAAGGGAGGAGGACGGGAGCTGGACACCCTCACAGCTTCCTCTCCCCACACTGCAAGGCTCGGTCCAATCTGGTGGCCCATTCATTTCAATGGAGTTGCTCAACCAGCGCAGATGCTGAAAAGATGTTTGGGTTGCGGGTTGCTCCCGCATTATGCAGCCCATAATGCAGGAGCATCATGGGCTGCCTCTGCAACTCATGTTATACATCGCAACGCTGGGAATAAACTCTTTCCTGGGGATTTTCTAAAGAAGAAGAAGAAGAAGAAAGTTTTTGGCTGCAGTACCTCGAGTGGCCACTGAATAAAAAACTCGCTGCACCGCCATATTACCAGTTTGGTATCCAGTTCTTATATTACATCCACGGACGGTGACGACAAACATGCGAGCTAGAAAGATGATGTTGATGTAAACTGACGACGGGGCAGAACTTTGAACACAACCCTGTAATCCCACAACGTTGCTGTTATTGGTAGCGTTGGAGGCGTGGCTATGGCTTCATCAATACAAAAAAAAAAGAAGAGTATGGAATTTAAACACGGAAATGCTAAAGGTGGCGTCTAGAGATTTGATCACTCTTGGACCCAATTAAAAAAAAATGGGTATCCTGATTCAGATTCATGTAACTATTGTCTGTGATGACAGTACTGGGAACATGAAAGCCAATGTAAAAATAGACAAGGTGTAAGTCTGTTGATAAAATGTTCATACAATAAATTGAAAAAAAAAAAAAATCAAGACCAGAAAACCCAGCTACATTTACACCATAAAAATAAACCAACAGAAAAAAACAGACTTTATCTGATAAAAGTTCTCTTTTTGTGCTTTACAGGGGAGATTTGTGGCTGCAGCAGCCAAAGCCGTGTTCAGTTTGTGGCTTTAAAAGTGCTGGCTTGGCTCTTTCATCACATTTCATCATCCTGCGCTTTTGCTAATGAATTTAATGACCCACAAAGTAGATCATAAGACTAACACCATTTTTTTTTTTTTGTTGTTGCTGAACTGCGCATCATCACACAAACTGCCACAAGAAGTAGGGCTCCTTCGCACGCACGTCTGGAGAAACCGGCCTCCGTCATAAGATGCTATACGAGCTGTTGAGGGGAAGCGACGATGGAGACAAATACGTTTCTTTGGTGATCTATCGGGTGCCAGATGACACTGTTTTAAAAAGAAAAATCTTCAAAAAAAAATAATCAACATGACATGAATATAATTATAGCCAGAGGAGCCGCAGAACCTTGAAAGCATCTTTAATGATGGCGCATTACATCATTCATAAAGAACCCCATTTCCCAAGAGCCCCGCTGAGTCGTACCACGGCTGCAGTCTGGACTAATGTGCTGTTAAACGTCTGCCCACCAGTAAACAAAAATCACAGTTCAAACAGCTCAGGTAGGGCAGCTGTGTGCTAGCCCAGCCCTTTTTTACGAGTGTGTGTGCGTCTGTGTGTGTGTGTGCCCGCTGTTAACCTTTTTGTTTGCCGACTTCCTGAGAAGACAAGCGGTGCGTTCCGAGTATCAGCAGCTGTGTGCGACGTGCCTCTGATCCGGGCAGCTATTGACTTCCTGAGATTTGAATGAATTACTTGCTTCACAAGAGAAACTGGATTGCGCTGGGACCCCACCTACCCGCCCGCCCTCTCCATCCCCGCCTAAGAAGTCCACTCATTCTTAGGAAAACTGCCCCATGGACTTGCAGATGGTTTCACTGAGATGTGCTTTCCCATAGAGAACAATTATACAGGGGATTGTGTCGCTGGCATGAACCTGGAGCACACAGTCTCCATTCTCAACGTCTCAAAACAGCCATAGGGGAGGTTTGTGACTTAACATAAATTAGACCACCAGGGAATGTGGAGATCTGAAGTGGCGGAAGAGCAACATTGCGGATAAACGCGCCGGGGCTGGGAGCTCCTGCAACCGCGGAAAAGAAGGAGAAGAAGAGGGGGAAAATGACGGCGTGACACCGCCCCCCCCCCCCCCCCCCCCGCCCAGCCCTCCCCCAGCCCCGGCCTCGCCCCGAGACTCATCACATCCAGGTTAAAGCCGCTCTGCAGTGTTTGACAAACGTAATCTGCGCCACCTTGTTGTGCAAACAGGTCTGGATGCTGCACTTGTTCCTGCTGATTCCTCCTCAGCAGTGTTGGGGAGATGACTTTACAAATTGGTTACAATTCCAAGTTACCCCATTGAAAATGAAATAGTAGCATCGCTATTTCAATTTATTCAAGTAACTAATTACATTGACTACTTTTCTGAAAACGTTTTCTGAAAAAATGTTTTCTGAACTGTTTAGACATGACAGTGTTCAGTTTCCAACTGCATCCAAAACAACAGCAGCAGCAACAAAACATCAGTCAAACATCAGTCACTCTTTTTTTTTTTACCTTGAAATCAATCAGAGATGTAAAATTGTTGCAGCACAACCTACTATCTTTTGAATAAGCAAAACTAATCACATTTTTGCAAAGATATTTGTAAAAAAAACAAAAAAAAAGGTCAGATGTCAGAATTAGAATTGTAAATGTATTCATAATTGTGAATAATTCCTCAAGTAACTGTAATACAATTACACTTTTCTTCCCCCGGAAACTGCTTGTAACTGATTACAATTATCTTTATTTTGTAATTGAATCACATTGACGTTAACGTTACATGACATGCAAGTGGTTACTCCCCAGCACTGCTCCTCAGTGTGTTTGCAGTGGGAGTGAGAGGGAGACCACGGCGACGACCACGACGACGGTGACGATGGGGCCAGTTAATTGGAGTATCAATTGTTGTTGATACTCCGGACGTGTTAGTCTGAAAGGGATTAGGTCGCCCAACGCGTTTGGCGGCCCCTGCTCGCCCTCGACTGGCTGGAGTCCCCGTGTTTGGCCTCGTCAGCGCCAGGAGCCACGGTGAGGAGGACACTTGAGCTGTGATGAAGTATCCAGGAACGCCGAGGTGACCGGCGGCTGCTAATTAACCTTGCATTGTCGCCCGCTAACAAAGAAACAAAAGGAACAAAAGTGGCATTTCAATGCAGCAGATTATCACAAGCACAAAGAGCGCAGCGCCGGATCATGCACTTGATGTGGATTTTCACACTGGCCGGGACGACATGAGATTAGATCAAAGACACATGAAGTTACATTAACAGGACAATGAGGCCTTGTTATGCAATAACAAGGCGGCCATCTGGGCCTTCCGCAGCGACGGGAAGCAGGGGGGGCTCCGAGTGCGCAGCCGCAGCCGCCGCCGCCGCCGCCGCGCACTGGCACACGAAGCTTGTGCGGGAAGGGAGGCGGGAAGCGGAGGGGGCGAGGTGGGAGAAAGAAAAAAATTGCGAGAAGTTTACTGCGCGTAAGAGGAGGTAGCATCCTCCCTCCGACACGTCCAGACAAAGAAAGGCAACAGCGTGCCGGCGTTGCTCTCGGCCACTCGTTGTTGCCTCCGCCTGGGTCCCACCAGGCCGAGCGGCAATTACCGCTGACTTCCTAGCCAGGCGGCGGAGCCCGGACCTGCTGAGCGCTGAGCCCTGACCCTGCCGTATCCAGAGGGGAGAAGACGGGAGTTGAAGACGGGAGCTGTCAGAAGTCACACCTCTCTCCTCCTCCTCCTCCCTCAGCTCCCCCCCAACCCTCCAGCTGCTGCCCCCACAGGGGCCCCCGCACGCTGCACACTCCCGCTAATCAGCTCCATCTCATCCCCGGCAAAGAGGGAACCCACCCCAAGTTGGATGCAGCAGTCACCCACCCCACCACCACCACCCTCTTTTCTCTCACCTTTGCTATCTGCCGCACCTTTGAAGTCCTGTGTAAGTGTTAGTTTATGGCTGGAGAGGCTACGATAAGATCCCAGGAAAAGGTGATGAATGGGCTTCTCGTCCCACATTTTTAAAAGGGTGGTGGGGGGGGGGGGGAAGGGGGGGGGGTGGTTGTTGGACGACAGGCCGCTAAAAAACCCACAGAGAGTCTGTTACAGTTCTCACACCCGTCAGTTAACGCACTTGAGCGGCGAAAAACAGCGCGGTGACAAATCCTTTAAGTGCCTTCGTTAGAGCCGCTCGGCTGTTTCAGCTTCTCAGCGGAAACTTCGGCCGTTCCTGCCGTTTGCTGATTTTTCTTCCCAGAGAGAAAAACACATAAAAACAAAACACAAAAATGACGAACAAATACTGAGGAAGAGATTATAGGACAAGCTGGGACAGAGCTCACTCACTTACTCCCTCACTCTGCCCTGGGACACACCCTCCCCACACAGGCGTGCCAAATTGCACTGATTTCAAATCCCAAAAAAGACATCTAGCGGTCTAAGAAGCCACCAAGCCCTCAGAACCCTCGGTGAGTGTAGCCCCTCGCTGAACCTATGTTGAAGATCGTGTGCAAGCAGAAGTTCACGGCAGTCACAAGGTTACAGGATTGACAAAGCTGGAGCCTGAAGTTTGACGGATGGCTTTTTTCACACCGTGTCCCAGCCTGCCCGACACTTACACCGACGGGCTCGTAGCAAGAGATCCATCCAGCACTGCAGACCGGCGCAGAGCATTTTGCAAAAAAAATAAATAAAAGTACACTGTCTCTTAGCCGAACTCGTGTCTGGTATGAAATAAATCAGCTCCGTCTTATTAAAGTGGCAGAAAGTCACAGGTTTACCTCTAGGGGGGGGGGGGGTTTGCATTGTCTCCAACCCCAAGGCCCATTTAAAGAGTGACATTGTAAGTGATCTACTGTCACGACATGCACTCAGAAACACAGATGAAGGCTTTCCGTCGGTAGGGGTTGCGAGAAAAACACCATCTCTTTCCTTCACTAATCCAGAGCGGGTCGACTCGTCACCACCAGGTCCAGTCCAGACCGCCGATCTGCATCCATCCCCTCAAACCGCAGGCGGAGAGACAAAGAGATCAAGTGGGACATCGGAAAGCTGAGCAACAATTTTCCCATCATGCCAAATCTTACAGCACTGGGCCGTTTAAGAGCAGGGGAAATAAAAAGAGAGAATGCAGGGGGGGGGGGGGAAATGGCCGGGTTTTTTTTTCTTCCCTTTTTAACGAGAAAACAAAAAGGTTAACAGCGTTTCCACTTCAGATCACATTTGAATGGATTTAAATAAAGTCCTTTCACCGCTGACAGCGGTTTCATTTGCACCTCACATGCCCTGCCTGTGACAATATGCATCCTTATCTTGAATAACAATCATCACCCCATTTCCCAGGACCATTACATCTTCTTTATGACACGCACTTCCATTAAGGGAGCCTCAATTTCACTGTCTGCAGCACAAGAATAGACCCCCCCCCCTCCCAACCAAAAAAAAAAAAAATCCAAGAGGGGAAGAAAAAAAAAGTTTTTCTCTTTCACTCCTCTTGCCTCTGTGAAGGAAGTGAGGAGCCCTAAATTCGCTGCGTAACGAGCTTCGCCGCGCTCTGTGAAACGGTGTCCGTGGCGGCGCCGCTGCTGTAACTTCCGCCCAGTGGAATTTTGACGCCGCCACCCGCTGACATAATTTGTTTCACAGTCACCACCCAGCAGCATGAATCAGATGTTGACACTCTAATTTCATGCACACATGGGTGTTTGGCTGAGGCAGCCTTCAGTGTGTCCCCCCCACACACACACACACACACACACACCCCACCCGCCTCCTTTCTGCCTGTCTGTGCCTCCAGCTGCCCGCTGTACCTGCCCTTTGACCCGCTGACACAGCCACCTCATGTATTAAACCTCGCAGTCACACATTAGGGCACATGGTTGAGACGTATTAGTCCCATCACGATAAAACAGACGATGAAATACGATGGAGTGAGCCAAACAAAAAATAAGGGACGCATTCTGGTCGTCTGTAGATTAACGCCTTTAAAAAAAGAGAGAAATCATGAGTAGATCTTCACCCGCCTACCAGGAGGAGACACGGACGCATCGGAAAATATTTGTTTTGCTTTGTTGTTTTAATAAAAAACTAAGTGCTTCCAAGGAATAATAGAACATAGCCACTGGCCACGTCTCGGAAATGTCAGGGCTTGTCGAGGACTGACAATTTTTGCCGAGCGCAATTAGTCCAAGCTTTCTCACCTATGCCTGCCTGTTTTGCATCCTTTAAAAGCCAGCACTGACAGGGTGCTGTGGGAAAGAAGGAGAAGGAGAAGAAGAGGAAGAGGAAGGAGAAGAAGAAGAAGCAGCCCTGTGCTGTTAGTCGGCGTCCTCATTCTGTCAGATCAGGAGAGCCGACGTAAACCTTTTTCAATTGACCAGAAGGCCCCCCCCCCCCCCCCCCACACACACACACACACACCTCTCCACAACCCCCCCACCCATCTAAAAAATACAAGGGTGCATTGCATTCCCAATATCTCCAACCTGACAGCGTCTCCCACGACTGGCCGTAAACACACAAGATAAACTCATAAAACCAATAAGTGGTTTGTTTGCGGTGCGAGCCAGATATCAAGGCGAGGCCGTTAGGAAACAACTTGCTTCCTCTTGACAAACATCCAAACAGTAAACACATAGTAAATAACGGCAGCCTGTCCGAATCAGCTCTCCATACTCGAGGTTAAGTTGAGTTTATTGCGGAGGCCAGCGCCTGCGTGCATTAGGCAAATCATAAATTATACATGCTAATTACCCAGGGCTTCCACTTTAATGAATTATTTTAATTAAACTACAACACTGGGGTTTTGCACGCGGTCCATATTTCATCCCGCTGCTTGAGATGACCTTCTTCTTTGTCTAAGTGGGACATATTGAGGGAAGAAGGACAACAGGCTAAACAGAGGGAGATGCTGTCATTAGTGTGGACTGAGACGAGGGGAAGAAAGTTTAGTCTTAATGGGATGAGTAGGATTGGCTGAAAGAGACATTGCTGAGGGCAGTTTATGTGAAAAAGAATTATATTATCATTTTGTTTTTTCTTACTCTTTGGGGGAGGAAGAGGGGGGAGGGGGGGCTTCAGTGTGTTTTAGTCTTTGTTTCCTGCCACCTGTTACATCATTTTTGTCTCAGTAGATGCAACACTTTCCTAAAGTGGGGTAAATTAATCTGATTATTTGAGTAGAAAAGATAAATGTTTGTTTTAAGTTAATATAAAATTAAATGAAGACCGTGGGAGACGATCGTTCCTCTTTTATTAGCGAGAGATCGTTAGAAAATTTCTCATTTTTTTTAGTGTTGTGCAGAAATCTTTGAGTTTCAAAATTTAAATTAAAAGGTGATTTCATAGCAGAGTTGTTAAAAAAAAAATCCACAATACTACAAATATGCAACAATTTATCTGCTTGATAATTTAAAAACTATAACAATAATTTAGTATGAGTTGCAATCTATATATATTAAATACATCTTTATAAACATGTGTAATTGGATTATTTGCCAATAAAATTATTCAAACGTGTTTTAAGAGAGGGTCAGATATTTTTTCATTAAAATACATTAAATTATAATACACGCGAAATTTTGCTTAATAAGTTATTTGTTTGTTTGTTTTATTTGACAACAGATTTATCTGGAACCAACAACTTTAATGAGCTGAAGTATATAGATTATTTCATCGTTTAAATTTCCAATTACTTTAAGTCGGTTGAATTTAAAAAACAAAATAAAAAAAAACAAAACCTTCAAAATATTTTTTTTTTAAAAGCGTTGTAATCCGTCGTTGCTGTTTTTCAATGCATCTAATCAGCCAGTCAGAATTAATGTCACACGCATTAATGTTACACAGAGTCAGAATGAACGTGGGGAGGGGGAGCGAGAGAAGAAGAAAAAAACTAACACTGTTGTCCAAACAGTCGGTGGGGGAGGGGTGGATTTAAATTCCAAAAGGGTCTCGCAGCTCGTTTCCTAGTTCCCTAGTCAGCAATGTGTTTGTGAAAAATCAGTCTTTTTGTCTCGCTGAAAAAAGGCTAAATCTACATTGGTGGCCCAGTCTAAGTTTGCCATTCTTTGCACTTTCAATTCAAGTGAATGAGGGAGAATGAAGTGGCCCGAGAGCCTTTATTTGATCTACTCGATTGCATAAAGTGACGGAATTCTAATGTATTTGCTTAATACCCCGAAATGGATGCTCTCAATAGGGGAGTTCAGGGGGAGGAGGGAAGCGTTATTTATCATTTATCTTTAAATAAAGCTTTGTGAGATAAAAATAAATAAATAAATAAATGAATAAAATAAAATAAAAAAGAAGAAGAAGAAGAAGAAAAGAAGAAGAAGAAAATGTGTGTATTTTTACAGACCTGGATTTTGAACCTGTTGAATAAAAATTCCGGACAGCCCACCGATGCAGGGTGACTGGAAGTTACGAAACAGCCCGGCGACCGATTGAATCCCTCTGGATGACACGAAACACTGAGAGTGTGTGACAGTATCAGTTGGCATTTTGCAAATGTTTATTGTGTTAAGCCTCGCAGCCCGATGAATGAACGCGGTTGTCTGCGCGGTGACCATGGCATCGCGGCTGCGCGCATCCTAATGCAGTGCACGATTCATTTCAGTGCACACTGGCTAAGTGCGGCTCTCTCTCTCTCACACACACACACACACACAGCGGAATCAAACAGGTCTCAATGGAGGAGAGAAAAATCCCATTTGTAAATGCGGTTTAATTAACTGTATTTGATCACGTTTGTACTTGGAATGTTTATTTTTTACTTTTATTTTTGTTGGTGTGGTTATGAAAGTTAGAGCGAATTTGGTAATAATACAATCAATTCATTAATTAAATAATAATAATAATAATAATAATAATAATAATAATAATAATAATAATAATAATAATAATAATAATAATAAAGAAATTAAAATCTTCACAAGCGTGGGTTGTTTACTTCACTTTTAATGAGAAAATATTTTGATGACCATTTTTTTAAATCCAATTCACTGCAGACTGCACACCTTTCAAAAGCATGCATGCTTGGGAAAAAACAACAAAAACAAACAACATTGATAACAACAACAATAACAACACAAATTGTTTATTTTTTTTTTTAGAATGCATGCTTTACCTAAAAAAAAAAGTACAAATTTACAGCATCTGATACACATGGTCACCACAGCCTTTTAAATTAAATGCTTCACAGAACATTTTTTTCTGGAAAATAGATATCTAAAACATAAAACTAAAAAGTGCATTTTACAACATTTCAGAATCAGTTATTTGAAATATTCACATCTTGCATTTTGAGAACTTCTCACAATACTACTTTTCCATTTTGAAAAGATTTCATAATTCAGTTTGCTTTCTTATTTTTCCTCTTCCCTTTTTTTTTTTATTATAACAGGACTGGTAAGAACCAATCTAAATCCTAATCCTATTTGGCATTACCTTACCCATCAATCCAGTATTTAAAGCAAAAGAAAAACATTACACAAAGCCATTGCCTCGCAATTTCATTGACATTACAGTGGTCACACAGAAACGGTGCAAAAGGGTGTTGTTGTTTGTCTGAACGAAGTGAGGGGGGGGAAAAAAAGCAGCGCCACGGGAATTAACGAGCATTTCCGAAATGTTTCTGACACCGAAAACAAAACTCGGCCCAGCTCCCTCCCTCGGTGGGGCGCGCATCGCATCTCACGGTAAACTGAAAAATAGAACTATCAAATAATATCATATATTCAAGAGCAATACTTTCGCTGTGCGATTCTGTGCTGGACTTTTTTTTTTTTTTTCATGACACGGTTTAAAGCGACACATTCAACACATATACACGAGTACATGGATATGCAACTGCAAGTCGCCTTGATAGTTTTCCGACGACTGAAAATAGAAACTTTGGAATTGATAAAAGTGAGGCGAGTCACGAGTCTTTTTTTTCCTTCCCCTCCCCCCCCCCGTTTATCCTTTCTGATTATTATTATTTATGCATTTTTCAGGGGGGGAGGGAGGAGGAGTCCGCTTGGTCAGTGCACGGCCACGGACTGCAGCGTGGAGGGGCTCGTCAGGTTCTCGCTGGGCGTCGCGGGGCTGCTTTGGCTGGTGGCTGTCTGCGGGGACGTGGGGCTCAGGGACTGCGGAGAGTTTGAGAGGAAGGCGGGGATGTGCGGCGGTAACGCCGAGAAACCCGCCATGGAGGTCGGCGTGGGCTTGATGGGCACCGGGATGGCGGGCAGCGACTGTCCCCCGTGACACAGCGACTTGATGGGCATGCCGTACGCGCCGTAGTCGCCGCCAGCCATGGAGATGGGCGCCGCCGTGTCGATCACGCCGCCGCTGTTGTACATGTGCGGCCACGCCGTCGTCAGCTGGTTGTGCAGCGGGTAGCCGGCCGACATGGACTGCATGGTGGAGAAGGCCAGGCTGCCCGGCCCGACCTTGTACTCTCTGGCGATGATGTTCTCGATGGCGAACGGGTGCTTGAAGGTGGACGACTGCGACACGCCCAGGTTGTAGGTGGACATCTGCGGCAGGTGCGTGGCCGTGCTGGCGGCCAGCGCGCTCAGCCGCAGCTTGGCCTGCTGCTGCAGGTAGTGGGCGGCGTCCGACTGCTGCTGCTTGCTGGGCGCCAGGTGGTCGGAGGCGAGGAGCACCTTGAACCTTTTGCGCCGCCGCAGGAAGCTGCCGTTCTCGAACATGTCGCCGCAGCCCGGGTGCAGAGCCCAGAAGCTGCCCTTACCTGGCTGGTCGGGGCGCCGCGGGATCTTGATGAAGCAGTCGTTGAAGGACAAGTTGTGTCGCAGGGAGTTCTGCCACCGCTGCGTGTTTTCCCGGTAGTAGGGGAACCTGTCCATGATGAACTTGTAGATTTCGCTGAGCGGCAGCATCTTCTCCGGGCAGCTCTGGATGGCCATGGCGGTGAGCGAGATGTAGGAGTAGGGCGGCTTCTGGTCGCTATACGTGTTTCTCCCCGGACGAGGCATCCTCGGAAACTTGAAAGAGAACTCGGGGGCGAAAAATGAAAGGGAAAAGAGGGAGTAGCTTTCCGATTAATTCCCGGGCGAAAGGTCGTCGCTCTTCGTGAAAACAGGCGGCGGGGAAAGTTTCTGCAGCTGCGTCGTGCGTAAAAAGCGGCGGTGCGGTGCGGTGCGCCTCTCCGGTGTGCGGCCGGGCCGACGGTGCACATTTATGGGAGGCTTGACGGCCGCTGCAAAGTCTCTCTGGCGAATCACACAAAAATGGAAAAAGCGGGGGAAAGTAAGTGAGCGAGTCCCCGCTAGCAGAGCTGAATGGGCTTCATCAGGCTGTCCCGCCGTAAGAGCAGCTAAGTGGACGCCTCCATGGCCTTCCTCCTGAGCGTCTGATAGTTTTATGTAGTGACATGAGCAGAAAAGACTCCTGTAGAGGCGCTCCATTAATGTGCCACCTCTTTGCTATCACATGACAATCGCCGTTGGAGGGGAGGGGAGGGGAGGAGTGAGAGGAGGTGGTGGGGGAGAGGAGGGAGAGGAGGGAGAGGAAGGCATAATCTGGTTTCATTTACACCTATTTACATGGACACCTTGGGCCAATGGAAAATCATTTCCATTTTAAGGCAGAAAACGGGGTGATAAAGGTTCGGCCAGTGGGATTGAACCGCGGTGGCACCCGTCGTGTGAAGGTATGCGCTGACTTCTTCACCGTGTTGTTTCGTTTTGATTATTAGTATTTGTTTATTATTTTTTTTTTAAATATTTACATTTTTTTGTTGTATTTGAATAAGCATGATTTGTTTTTATTAAGTAGAGATATTTCAATGGTGGCTATTGTTTGTATTTATTATTTGATTTTTGTTAACAATTATTTCATTAAGTGTATATTCTTATAAAAAAAAATAAAATATTGCCGTCTGTCTTGTAACGTGTGTTTGTCTGACGCCGCTTCTAATTAAAATATGCGCTTTTAAAATTTCACGCCACATTATTTTAATGATAATTTCCTTCCCCTCTATTTCTGAAATTTATGGTCTAATCTTGTTTGCGAACGGCAAAAACAATTTGCTGACAGCAAGATTTGGCGCGCACAGTCGACTGTTAAGAGTTTGTTTTTTTCTCCCCCATTTTTTTTTTTTTTTTTCTTTTTTAACCATGCGCTAATTTGGCGCAGAGCTGAGCGCAGGAAGTGGACGATATGAAAACATCAACACAATGCAAACAAACCTTTTATTCAAACCGAAACTTCATGAGGCAATCAGGTCCATTGTGTTTATGTAAAGAAGATCCAGAGGTACTTCACAAATGCAAATAAACCCTCGAGGATGGTGTGGCCAAAACTGTATAAAATATCCATAAGTCAATTATATGAATGTGAAACCCAAATGGGAAGCCTATTTTGAGCTATTGCTATTCAAGCTTTTGGGCCAGGGCCACCTTTCCGCTCGGAGGGTTCGCAATGGCCCGGGACCACACACACGCACACGCAGATTTGCTCATAATTTATGCTAATTTCCCCCCCATAAATCCACAATGCGCCCCATCACCAGTCTGACGGATTACGAAAAGAATCGCATTGCGGGGGGACACCGAGCTGTTTTCACCCGGCAAACACGCAGCAGTCAGAGAGGGAGAGAGGGAAAGAGAGGGAGGGAGGGAGGGAGAGAGAGAGAGAGAGAGAGAGAGAGAGAGAGAGAGCTGCTGCTGCACAAGTGAACAGTAACAGAGGGGTGAAAAAAATTACTCAGTGGCAATTTAGAAATTGTTTAAGTAAATGTGCTGAACGCATTCGTTTAATTGGATTTATCGCCGCGCCGTTCATTCGAAACAAACACAAAAAGCGCGTGAAGAATACGCCCGTTGACGTCAAGTTTGAGACTCGCAGCGCGCACCCTTTTCCCCGCAGAGTGCCTTTTAACACCTGTCATTCCCCATTAATGTTCCGCTGAAAGGGGGTTTTGTCCAGGAGGAAGTGGTCCAGCCGAGCCGATAATGACAACACACTGCCAACTTTTAAATATCTTCTGACAGCCCGGCTTTCCCCCTTTCTTCATTTTTAGAAAAAAGGTGTCATATATCTTATAATGGCCGGCCGATAGGCGCTAAAGCATCTGCATGAGAAAAAAAAAAGTAGGAAAATGTATAAATTAATTAAAAAAAAAAGAAAAAGAAAAAGAAAAGAAAAGGAAAAAAAAAGAACAAGCAATGGTCTTGTTGTGCGGACCTCCACTGCAGGAAGATTGAGCTTTTTTGCATTCATTTTGTGCAACAGTGAATCTGGCTTCCGGGACGTTACAAGTGAACCTGCAGCACCTTAACCAGCCGAACGAGACACACACACACACACACACACACACACACACACACACACACACACACGGTATGGCTTTTTGAGCTCCAGGGTTATAGGATATTGGTAGGCCCTTTTGTTTCCCCCCCCCACACACCCTCCGTCCAATGCACACAGTGAAAATACCACCATGACTCTGGGTCTGAATGGAGGTGGTGGTGGTGGAGGAGGGGGGGGTTCTCTCTCTCTCTCTCTCTGAGCTGCCCCCCCCCCCCCCCCAGCCCCCAGTTCAAGCAGCAGTAGATCAAGTCTGCACTATGTTTGGTCATTTGTAGGACGCAGAACAAAGGTTGGGATAAGCCAAATTGCATTGCACTTGTGAACCGCGCCTCAGCCTGAAGTATCCTTTATAGCAGGGGGTGGTGGTTCGGTTGGGGGGGGGGGGGGGTTACACACAGAACAATTTTGTGTGAGTCTTGTGGGGGGTGAGGGAGGTAAAAGAGAGAGAGAGGGAGAGAGAGAGGGGGGGGGCGAAAACAAAGAGCACTTTTCTGAAACATCTTAAAGTAGAGTAGTGAGGCGTGACATTCCCAGGGTGACGGGACACAAAAGCTGAGGTCATGGGGATGAAAAAGAGAATCAAACAGCCACTTTCACACGTCTGCCCTCCTCTGCTGCGACACCGCCGCAACCCCTCCATCACCCCCCCCCCACACACACACACACACACACACACACACGCACACACTCACTACCCTCCCCTCCCTCCCCTCAACACACAATAGGAAACAAATGTTGTTAAAAGAGGATCGATGCCATTCATCCCTAAAGCAGCGAATGATAGCCAAACAATATTGTCACACACTGCAGCGAGTTGAGATACGCTGCCACCCAGACCCGCCGACAGGAGGCTGTGTGTGTGTGTGTGTGTGTGTGTGTGTGTGTGTGTGTGTGTGTGTGTGTGTGTGTGTGTGAGTTGGGGGCGGAGAGAGACAGGGGGGGTTAATATGACAGCTTGTTATGCACAGCGCAAAGGGCTGTAACGGTTCACAAATTGTGATTGAGGTATTATATTTATAATGTTTTATATTTAATTGGCGAAACATGTAATATATAACACACATATGTACGTATAGATACACATAAGATAAAATTCTGTATATTGTATATATTATTGTAATATATACACATACGTATATAAAGACATATATATATATATATATATATATATATATATATATATATATATATATATATATATATATATATATATATATATATATATATATCCAAATTATATTTAGATATTTTTCCCCTATTTTTATTAAATTATTTATTTTATCAAAATAAAACAAATTAATATATGCAAACATACACACATATGTATATTTATAAATACACACAAACACACATACACATCTATACATATAAAATAATAATGTAAAATAACGTAAAAAAAAATGTAATAATGTAAAAAAAAATTCCAAACAATAAAAAATCAATTATGATGAGTAAAAATATTATGAACATTTCTATTTATTTCCTAAATCCTTCCCAATTTTCCAGCTGTGTCATCAGTGGTGAAAGGTGCACCTGCAGCCTCAGCGATGAGAAGCAGGTGAGGACTCGCTGCCTGCCTGCCTGCCTGCCTGCCTGCCAGTCTGCTGCTGCTGCTGCTGCGAACGGCCACTCTCCCAAAAATCAACCAATCGGTCCGTGCGACTAATTAAGTCCGTGGTGATTTTCAGCCCCCGGAGATGTTTTACGGTGCAATTAAGGACGCGCCGCTGATAAGGTATGAATATTCAGCAGAATGACAATTAATTAGCCGACAGAGGGCTCTCACCGCAGCCTCCTCGGCTGCAAATTTAGCCCATACGACGGGGCTACTCACGCCACTCAGAGGCCATCTTCACACGCTGCCCCTTGAATTTTTTTCATTTTTTATTTATTTTTTTTCTGCTTTCCCGCCAAAGCAAGACATAATTAAGCAGATCTAAATGCGCGTGTTTGCAAAACAAGCGGCGGTGTCGGTTGGGTTTGTTTATTTTGTCAAACAGCCGGATTACGACGGCGGCAGCTGCTCGCGCCATTAGTTCTCTCTGGGTAACATCATACCTGAGAAGGGGACCTCGGGGCATTCAAAGCATATGCTCGGATTATGCGTAATGGTCTAATTACAAAGCCTAAATTAGGCATTCATTATGCAGCACATCATCGGTAACGGATAACTCAATCGTGCAGCAGGGGGAGGAAGTTAAATTCAATTGGTTAATTGAGTAAAATACTTAAAAAAAAAAAGAAAAGAAAATCAACAAAAAACATATTATTGAAATATTTTTCTTTAACTCCGCATGCTTGGATTGAAAAATATTGTTATTGTATGATTAAACGTGTTTTTCTTCATTTATCAACGAGGCCTGCTCACAGCAGCAGTTTCACTTTGTGACCGTCAGATGGAGTCTCTTCATTCCTGCCTACTCCATTATGGTTGATGATCTTTTGCAACTTCAGGTGCCCAGAGCATAATCACATCCATCTTATTGTGGTTTTATAAATATTGTGCTTAAATTACTCACAATAGTTTAGGGGGAGGAGGGCAAAGACGGGCACGTTTATCCACTGTGTTACCATAAAATCGTGTCTGCGGGAGACATTTGTGCATGAAAAATGTGCGTGTGTGTGTGTGTGTGTGTGTGTATGTGTGTGTGTGTGGGAGGGCTGTGCCAGTTCATTGACTCCACATGGCGAGAAACAGCAGGAGTGATGAGCGCGCTACCTGAGGTCCGTGTTTGTGCCGTCGACTGTAACCAAAACAGGGGCCCTTGACCCCGTTGCATAATTCATCAGCGACAGGACGGTGCCGCTCAACGCTCTCATTCCATCATTTAGCTTTTGGTGACAGATGACACGGCGGCAACAAATCATCCCATTAAACTGCACATGATACTTAGCCGCGTGACAGATACAAAGAAGAGGGAGAGGGGAAGAAGAAGAAGAAAAAGAAGAAGAAAGTGGGCGCGAGGATGGCGTGATGGCAGGATAGAATATGAATGAGGCCCAAAAAAAAAGGGAGATGTGGGGACAAAAAAAGAATAATAACATAAGCCCGTTTCAATATTAAAAAAGAAAAGGCAGGAGGTGCCATTATTTTTTGCACGTGCCCGTATAATGAAGCAGCGGCAGGCGAACAGTTACCAAGGAAGTTTGCCGTCGCTGTGCACACATGTTGTTGGAATGGGAGAATAATGCAATATTAAGCAAAGTGAGATCATGATATATTTACGACAAATTCAACAGCCGAGCGAACTCTCACCTTGAAGCGGGGATGATGAAAAGGGCCGCCACACGAGAGGTGTGAATTAAAGCGGGGCCGATCAGACGGAGACGCCCTTAACGGAAGGATGAAAAAGAGGCGGCAGCCTTTGAGATGAATCGCTGAGCAAAAGGAAAGTGGCGACGGCGATGGCGGAGGGCAGAAAGAAAGAGAGAAGGAGAGAGAGAGAGAGAGAGAGGAGACTTTGCAGCCGGACTGTTATTTACCGCCGGTGCACGGCGCAAGTGACATGTGACATATGAGCAGCGGAGATGGATCAATACATGGGGGTCACTCCAAGTGAGTTTACAAGCTCTCGAGGTCAATGTTGTGTGCTTAACCCTGAACCTCTCACCCTTTCACATGTGATTACTTTTTTTATAGTGGATACGTGATACTAATGATGGGAAACAATTGGAGCCCTTGATAAAGTCCCACTGTTTGCCATTAACTGAAGGCCCAGCGCCTCATTTTAAAGATCTCAATTAGATAGGGTAGAATAGAAAACACAAGTATGTGTCTGCAGGTTGGCCACTGAAATAATAGAGTTAAGTGATTGTCTTTTCACTTATGTTAGGCATCTATATTTGCATAAAAAGGAAGTTGCTATCTTTCTACAGCATATAGTGCACGATGTGGATCAGCTCAGGTTTTGTGATTTCCTCTGGTGGTATCACAGCTGGTAGGAGAAAGACATGAGATCAAGTTATTGATCTAGTTAGAAAACAAGAATAAACATGTAGGTGCCTAAATGTACATTTTATTTCAGTATGTAAATAATTTTATGAATAATTTGCTTTAGAGAACCATTTCATGATTTATCTTTAATTTTATTTAATTATAAGCTGGAAAGGAAGTATTTTATTTTGAAAAGTGACCCGCAGCTATTTTAGGACGAACAAAAAAAAAAAAATGGCCGAAATGTTTGATTGAAAGTGGGTCAAGCCGGAGTGGTCGGGGATCCCAAAAATTCTTTTGACCTCATCTTGTCGTCGTTGCCTCAAATCAAAAACTCAAGATGATGAGATTATGAACGATGTAGTGGTGCTGGTATGACGGACGGACATCGAAGACACCTGAGCGTCAAAGGTAAAGAGCTGCTACGTGAATGAAAACCGTGGAACTACAAACATCAGGGTTTTTTTTTTGCCAGATTCAAAGGCTAAAAATCACAAGACATGTTAACTTGAAGAGCAGTCTGATTGCAGTTTATTATTTGATAGCTAAAGGTTCATGGCTACGATCATTAGTATAACACTTAACTACCGGTGTCATTTGTTTGCAAAAACAAAAATGCCACTAGATGCTGCTCAGCCTTTCACACTGGGCCTTGAATAAAGTTTGTGAAGTGGAGGTAAATGATAACAAAAGTAAAGCTTTGAACTTTCAGAATCAATTCAGGGAAAGTTGACATTGTTATTCATCCTGAGCAACAGCGTCAACACCGCCGTCCTTTGGGGGTTAACGTGCAAGGCGCACAACAGAGGCAAATTCCTTTTTTTCTTTTTTTTAATTGTAAGCTCGTGTGGTTGGAAGGCACGGCCCTTTGTGCGGCTCATGCTCATCCAGACCTTGGCAGGGTTCACAACACACTTGGCCAACTGGGAACAAATAAGGGGCATTTTGTCGCCGTCTTTTATCTTATGCATCGGGGAGCTGTGCCTGGTCTCCAAGGATGGCGAACGGAGCCAAAGACCAAGAGCTGCACAATGCGCAATAATAACAATACAGGGCTGTTTACAGCGCGCGTAAACAAAAACACACGGCAGAGGCCGGTGACGCCCACGGGGAAGGTAACGGGCTGAGGGAGACGGTGCCGCTGTGTTTCCGCAGCAAGCGGACATCTCGCCGTCACAAAAAACAAGGTGCTGCTTTTGGCAGCATGAGACGCTCGTGGGTTTCAGCCTTGCATGAAAGATAGTGAGCTCCACAGAACTCCTTGGAATTTCTATTCTATTCTATTTTTATTTTTTTTTAGTATATGCACCATAGAAAGTAGCCGCACTTCCATGACAGTTTTTCGAAAAATAAAAGCAATATTTCCAAAAAACTCCACTTTGAGGAGGATGAAGGCACAAAACATTTAGCATTTTCCCTTTAAGTGAACAGGTCACGTGACCCCGTACATCAAAAGTGTTTCCATGACACTTTTGCGATATACCACTATATCGATACATCTGAAAAAGCACCTCATGACGGCGTCAAAACATTTTAGCCATATCTGAGAGGTTCTTCGTTTAGGTGCTTCCATTACCAGTTTTCTATTGCGATATTTTGGTTTTGCGCAATCCTAGAGGTGATGGAAACGCAGCCATGGGTCACTAGGCCGAGTCGAGTTGTTTCAATGAGAATCTCGCCAAAGCCGTTTCCATGACAGCGACTGTTCGCAATGCCTCTTCTTCTGTGCTTTTTTTCAGAAGAGTTGGGCCCAATCTCTTGTCACCTCTCATACCTCTGGCCTCCATCTATGGCAAGAGTGTTAGAGAAGACAGTATGTTTTGTTGCAGAGTTGAAAAAGTTGTCTCTCGGAAGTTGCCAAGACGGACGAGCAACAGACCAGCGTCGAAGCGCGAGCGCCTGGCTTCCCGTGTAAGGTTAATGAGTTTTCCTGCCACCTGGAATTTGTATTTTTACAAGCCACCGCAGCCGCGTTAAGTCCTTTTGCCGGATTAACACAATGACCGATTGCCGAGTGCCACCTCTATTGATATATTTTAATTGCTGTGTGATATATGCAGCGGTACGGCTCAGATTTGCATTGCTAAGCATAAACGAGGCTCCCAGTAAATCAGCGGGCGCTTTAAAGAGGAGGGCAAACAAGCAAGGCGGCGTGGCACGGCGCGCCTCGCACCGCTCCTTTATGGTTGACCAGCTCAATGTGCCTCCTGCTGAAAAGGTAATGTGCATGACACATTTGCAGGCACTAATTCATTTGTTTAGTAATAGGGGAGCTAACCTGCGCAGGAAAACATGCGGGCACACTGAGGGAAAGCACAAAGTCCTGTTAATCCAGAGCTAATCAAAAGGGCACATACAGAAACCTTGCAAGAAGGAAGTGTGTGTGTGTGTGTGTGTGTGTGTGTGTGTGTGTGTGTGTGTGTGTGTGTGTGTGTGTATGTCGGGGGGTGGGGCTCTGTCATATTAATTGTGGCAGCGACTTGAATATTTGTGTACTTTGAAGCACACTCACAAGGCTGGGCAACAGAAGCGAGGTGGCGTCATTATCCCAGCGAGGACGGAAGACCCGGGCTGGCAGCCGAGGAGCCCGCAAAGCGTCACTAATGTCTGAAAAATATGGATCCGCGTGTCGAACATCTCCCGTCCGTCGACGGAGGAGATTGTGGCGGAAGCAGCTCGGCGGCCGCCGACATTCAAGATGTGTTTTTGAAGGGTGGCCCAAACTGGTGGACTGTGTTGTTGATTACCAGACACTCGAGAGACGGCACTTGAAAATAATGCTGTTGACACTGACCTGTTCCAGGAGCAAGCACTCCAGATGGGATAAAGCATTGGAATTATAGAATGGAGGGAATACACACAGGGGGCTGCGTGCATACAGACAAACGCAATTACATTCAGTGTGTGTGTGAGCGAGAGGTGGGAGGTGGGGGGGGAATCAGTCTGGAGTTGATTTTCTACACTGTTTTAATACACTGATGGAAACGCAAGGGAGGGATCCTATAAAATGTCAAGTGCAGCTGCATGCCAGCGGGGAAAAAAATGTTATTGGTCACAGTTACCGTCGGCGCAGACCGAGTATTAACAGCCTCGTCAGCTGGGGAGATGTTCAGTTCCCCTGCCTAAACCAAAGCTATTACAATCCCAAATAATTAACTTTCAGCAGAATGGCCAGTTGTCGTGACAACTGGGATGAGAGGATCTGCATATAGAGCAAATTCAGTTGGAAAAGGATCCCGGCGAAGATAATAAAGCCGCTTCCTGTTTCCTAAACTCCGCCGGGCAAAGTATTGTGATGATAAAAGACGCGGCGCAGGGCATTATGTTTTGATAGAAACAAGGCCCCGCTGATAAATACGGAGGCTTTGATTGAAATTATTCTCGCGCGGCCGACAGATATCTTGGATCTGCTGCGGCAGCAGGGAACGTGCCCATCACACTCTTGACCTTAATGCAACAGCCTGCGAATGATTTTTTTTCTATTTATTCCCGGGGAATTTTGCACCAGACTTTCTGTCAGTCTTTTTTTTAAGGGAGAATATGTTTTTGGTTTGTTTTTTTGTTCTTTCATTGTTCCTTAGATAAAATATCCCGGTAAACAAAAAATAATAACTGAACCACAATGTGCTTTTACAGCCACAAGATAAATACTGACTGCAATCCATTGACAACATCCACGCAGAGTGCTCCATGAGACATTATAATGCAACAAAAAATGTATCATTTTTAAGTTGAGAGACACAAAAATATCCTCTTCTCCCATTTTCTTTTTCAGCTATGTAAAGACCACCTTTTTTTATTCTAATTTAATGTAGGTTGGTAAAAACTGATTAAAGTGCTTTGCAAAAACAGGAACTATGTCATTAATTGGATGCCACGGCACACTTGCATTCACATCATTAAATTCATTCATTCATTCATTCATCTTCTATACCCGTTTATTCCTATTCAGGGTCACGGGGGTCTGCTGGAGCCTCTCCCAGCTGTCTTAGGGTGAAGGCAGGGTGACACCCTGGACAAGTCGCCAGTTCATTGCAGGGCCACATAGAAACAAACAACCATTCACACTCACATGCACACCTACGGACAATTTAGAATGTTTAATTGACCTCACATGCATGTTTTTGGAGTGTGGGTGGAAGCCGGAGAACCCGGAGAGAACCCACGCAGACACAGGGAGAACATGCAAACTCCACACAGAAAGGTCCCAGGCCCGGGCCCCGGAATCGAACCCACGACCTTCTTGCTGTGAGGCGGCAGCGCCAACCACTGCGCCACCGTGTCTCATTAAATTCAGGTTTTTTAATAAGACTTGTTTTTTTTTACCCCCTAGACACAGACGTCCCTCTTCCCGTGTCCTCACACTCACTGACAGACTTCTACAGGCGCTAAACCAACTCAGGTAATATCGCTTAATAAATCAGGACCAATAAAAAGCATTTAATTGCAAGCGTCAACATGATTAATTGTGCACTAAAAACCCATGTGAGATCTTCCCAGTCATGAGGGCAGTTTTGCATTTCAGCATAACTGGCACCAAGACAAGCGAGTCTGTCCGCCGACGAGTATGAATATCAAATTAATAATTAGTCATGTAATTTCTCCTCAGGAATTACTACGCCTCAAACTGCTTGGAGAATTTAATTATTAGCAGCCTTTTTGTTTCCATGTCCCTCTCATTACTGTCAGGATTGATGTAACATAAACTTCATTAAAAATTAAAGCTGGAGTCTTAATTATGAGGCTGTGCTGACTGAAGTTAGAATTAGCCAACTCAGTGATGTGCAAATGAGAGCATTATTTAAGAAACATGCTGGAAGTAGTTATGCTAATTTCAAGAGTTCACAGTAGCAGACCTTTTCACTCGCAGTTGCATATTCATTAAACACACTATGCAAATTTAATGTAGCAGTCTTAGTAATGCCTTGTTAATTTATTCAGATTTATTGAGTACGACTTGTAAAAAGTACCAATTTAATTACCCCATCTCCTTGGAAGGTAAGGAATGTGGCCAAGGTTTTAAACTGTGTAAATCAGGATTAGCGTGGTTTGATGGAGAAAAGGGAATGAAAGGACACCGCTGTTTATTTTCACGTTTGGGAGACAGTGTTGATTTACTTGAGATGCGATCCAAGTGAAAACAGCTAAAGCGCACTCGAGCAGACGGAACGGGCAACGGCTGGCAGCATGTGCTTAGCATCCTCGCTACACATTAAGGCAGGCTGCTGGTGTCATGTGGAGGAGATGCAGTTATTGTGTTATGGCATGAAAAAATGAGATATACTCAATCCAAAATTAGACTAGTCAATGCCTTGGAAGCAATGTCAGGAATTAAAACACTACTCTAAAGAGAATTTACATGTCCTATATTGCACCCAATCCAGAGCTTTTATTTTCACACTGGACTCCAGTAGACCAACCTCACACAGTCTTATTATACATAAAACCACACAGAGGTCCAGAAATGAGACATTTTTAGCACTCTGTTTACAACCACCACCAAAAATTATTGTTTTTAGCTTTGTGCTAAAACTGATATTTTCGCACATGCCAGGAAGACACAAATGAGGCATCAGTGCCCCATTTTCAAAGGTTAACATTTTGCCTAATTAAAGATTGAGTTAAAATGGCCCATTGTGGCTTTGATTGACTTTCTATAAACATTTTTTTTTTACCTCCATCCCTGGGTCCGCTGACGTAAGCGCCTCCTGGCGAGCGGCAGCAGAAGAATGGAGACATGAAGCAGGCACGGTGTAGGAACGATGGTGCCGACGCTGTGCGGGCTTGTCTGGACTTGACAGCATTTGCAGAACCAGGTGGAATTACACCGTCTGAAAAAGTAGAGGGTGAAACGTTTTTTTAATTCCCAATATCAGTCACACAATTTCATAGAGTCAGCATCAAGTGTGACTGCGCTGCTGTGGTTGTCACTTTTCTTGTGCAGAATAAAGAATTAATTCCACTCACTTCTGAAGACCCCAGCCGATGACTTTGGCTTCTCAGAAGCTGAAAGTTGCAAACAAACAAACAAACAAACAAAGTTAAACTTAAAAACAAAAATGTTTTGCCTCCCGAATTCAAAACCCTTCCATAATCAGTGAGTCACGGCATGCAAAATTCCGGTCAAGGTGACAATTAAAAACAACACGGCCATAAACATTTGCATGCGGAAGCGCGTTTACGGCATTGGATTAAATCCAAATGTAGAGATTTACTGCGTGGCGAGCGGGGCGTTAATTAATATGCACTTTTAATTCAATATGTAAGCTCCTAAAGAAGAGGGTAAACACGTCTGCAGACATCTGGGCATGGCTTGTTTAACAGAATAAACCTTTTACTTTATGGCCACACATCCTCACAGAGCAGGATCCCTCCAACGTACACTGGACTTTAAATAAAGGACAGACAGGAAATGGGAAGTGTCGTGCACTGTGCAACCAAGACCATCTCGTTAGTTTGACTGGTCAGTTGCCACTGACTCCACGCCGTGGTCCTCCGGGACTCCACTGAAGTGGAGAAAAACATCCTTGGGGTCCAGCGATGGAGGAAGCCAATCATTGCAGGGGGGTGGGGGGATGGGAGGGTGGGGGTTAGAGGGGTTGAAAACAACCTGCAGACAAGCACTGAGGGACTGTGACCGCCGAGGAGCAGAGCTCACTGACTGCAGTCGCCACTCCAGGAGATAATTACTCAGGCTGGGCGTGGAGCGCTCCTGTCTGCTCACCACCAGCTCGTCCCCATGAGGTCCCCTGGGGTGTGTGCATGTGTGTGTGTGTGTGTGTGTATATGTGTGTGCGCATGCACGCACCGTGGGGCCTCTATAAAAGGCAAGAGGTCTTTATGAAAATCTGCTCTTCTTAATCTGTCATAAGCTTGACGCTGGTCCCCAAACAAAAATTCAAATGAGACGGAGGATGTGTGAATAAACACTCTTGCAGCAAATACATACGGCAATGGAAACATTATGGTCTCCGTAATTAAAAACACAAAAAGGGTGGGTGGGTATGGGTGGAGGGGGGCAGCAAATGGTAAATTACGAGTGCATGAAATGGCCACATACACTGCAAACTATCGGCAAATGTCTCCTGCAAAGCCTTTTGCATGTTTAGTATTAAACCGAAGAGAGAGAGGAAAAAATATTTGCACGCAAAATCGCTGGAGTTTCATTTACTGCACGCAGCACGCATGAAACATATTGCTCTGCCTGCAAATGATGATGAAAAAAGGCAGAAAGACTATAAAGATAAATGAATGTTGTCTTTTAATTGCAGCACTTGAAGCTTTATTAGGCGTTAAGTGAAAAAAAATTATACATATATATATATATATATATATATATAAATATATACAAGTATGAAAATGCATTCTGAGTCTTTATTAGAATTTTATTAGGTGCCTTCATAGTTTTCAAAAGACATAATAAATATACATTTGTGTCCGACCACTTAACAGTGAGTATGAACGGCATACATGATAAAATAATTCAGCAAACTCGGTAAACACCAATATAAATATATTATAAATATGAATTTTGTATGAGGCGTTTAACTCATCCTAATTTCTAGAGCGAGCGCCAGCACACGTCCAGACGAGGCAGTTTCCTTCCCGCTCACTCCCGGAGCCTCAGCGCTGAGGTCAAAACGAGCGCGCTGACAGCGTTCATCCCCGCTGAGCCGCCAACCTGCAGATGACTTAATATACGTCCTCCATCATCTTGAGGGCGATCATTTCCATTCGTCCTCACCGAGAGTGACAGATGTGAACCATCCCATTGACCATAATTAATCTGTGTTTAAAATGAGCGGGCCAGGCGGGCGGGCGGGCGGGCGGGCGGGCGGGCGGGCAGGCGGCGGCGACGACGACGTAGCCCAGGGTTCTGAGGGCCCGTGTCGCGCGGCCGTGCGTCTGGCCCCGCGCGTCTCGCTGTAATTATCCCATTGCCATGAATAATGGGACAAGAGGGATCAGAGTGATGCTTTGATAGAGATGAGATTAGTTTAATCAAGTTCATTGCTTGGGCCGGCCAGTCGAATCTCATCATCCCAACCTCTCAAATCAGCGATCCCCCCTCGGCCAACCCCGGCAGACCTCCTTTTACACCTGCCACATTAGCCAGAACAATTTACGACATCGTTAGCTTTAAGTGCTACCTCCGTTAGGACAATGCATGAAGCAGAGCCCATTGTGGCACGGAGGGCGCAGGAGAAGAAGTCCTGAATATGTGGCTCGACTGATGTCATATGCTCCGAGGGCACATTTACAACATAGGATAAAGATAATATATATGACAATAATTATATATATTGCGCTGTAAAAGTGCCTTAAGCCTTTTAAATTCAACCTTAACTTGCACGTCGGGCATAGTCCAGGTACCACTTACATCTTGGCGGAGTTATTATTTTTCTATTCTGAAGTGCGTTTAAGGGACCGGTGCGTCACGTTTACTGGGAGGCGTTGGCATGAAAGAGATGCAAAACACATAAGCAGGTTTTTAGTTGGATCGACTCAATAACAACAAATGACTATTGTGTTTTCCCCTCAAGTAGTTGGAATTACATTAAGAGCAGCTTCATTTGTAAGGAGGCGGCCATGCTGCCAGATATGTACAGAAAAGAATCACACAGACAAACAGCCAAAACAAATCAAACAGAGGTTAAAATTAGCACCAGGAGACACAAATCTGCTGTGAGCAAAGTGTGCATAAGTGTGCACGGGCACATTTCAATCATGTGTTGTAGTTGTCATGTTGTAGTGTGTGTTTTTAGATTGCGCGTGCTTAATTTTCCCAAAAGTCAATTTGCAATTCCCCTGCACAGAGTAAAGAGAGTCTGAGGTCCTGTCCACACGGGAAGGTTTTTTGGTGGAAACGGTAAAGTGTTTAACCGTTACGGCGTTTTGGGTCCCCCGAAACTGTATTTTTTGAAAACGGGTCCCAGAGTTGTCACATCGTTGCCGTCTGGACAGTGAAAACGGCTTTTCCATGTAAAACAATGACGTCATCTCACCGTCACTGTCATGTGACCGGAAAAAACTAGGCAGGCAACGCATTAGCAGCGGCACAAACAAGTGAGCGGAGTTGTCTTTGTATCGCAGGCGCTTCAAGATTTGTTGGCAATATTACCACAAAACCTCAGACTCACCTTTTTCCCCACTACTCGCCGTTTTTTTGTTTTCTGCGGCCCTGTTTGCACTTGGTCACTTGTAACTGTTTTGGGGGATTGGATCACGAGAACGGATCTCGCAGCATCTGTTCGCACTCGGCCATTAACATGCGTCTCGAGCGTGCCATTTGTGATCGCATCACAATTATTTTCGGATCAACAGTGGCTGGCAAATTTTCGGATGCGACGTCGCACATTTAATCACATATGTGGGAAACTGCGACCGCTGCTCCGCTGACAAAATACGCTAATGCGGAATGAAATTTATTAGCATGCTAATAAACGAGTCCAACAAAAATGATTCGTTTTCGCTTCTTGTTTGTAACTTTGTAATGACGACGCCGGGAGGTGGGGCGCCAACCAAGTACGTACACGGGAGAGGTGACCCTAACCCTAAACAGGGCCTGTGTGTTTCATGTGTAGCGGAAACGCCCCCTTTCTAAATCTTGGGTCCGGTGGCTGTGTCAGCGTCTGTTAACAGCGCCACGTTTGGGTGTGGCATACGCATTACATCGTTTTCACCCACCGTTCCTTTTCCATCTGCCAGCGCGCGGACGCGACTTTTTTCGACCCCGGGAAAGAAAAAAAAAAAAAACGGTAACGTTCCCGTGTGGACAGGGCCTGAAGCGACCCTTCCTGCAGGTGCAAAATAGCAGTGCACAGCTAGCAGCAGTACTGTTGAGCTTAGCACCACGCACAGTAAATGCACTGCAATGAAGTGCCGTGCATTTAAGTATGCTAATTAAAATATGGGTTTTGGGACAGAGTCCCCACTTTCAAAATCTTCTTCCATTAAATGCTACTAAATCTTACACACAGGGCTTTTAAAATGAAAACTGTGGGTTTTTCCCTACTTAGCCACTTCTCATTAAGAAGCCAAACAAAGAATTCATCATGATAATGTGATGCAGCTCCCCTCCTCAAGGCAGATAGTCACGCACAGGAAAAAATAAAGGTGAAGGGCAGTGTGGGTATTGGCGGGCGACAACAATCATGTTTGTCAAAAAAACAAAAAAAAACTGACAAACCCGGCATGAGAGAAAGGCGAGGGACCCCCGGCGGTGATGTCGGCTATATGGGAGCGATGCGAAAACACACGTTGCCCGCAACTTTGCAAACAAAGTCCAGACACTCCCCAGTCGCGAGGTTGACTTTCTCCTCGCTCATGTGTATGCACGTAGTTTGGCCAGCGGCCCCCCTCCACACACAGACGAGACGAGAGATGAGACGCACAAAAAAAAAAAAAAAAAAACACTATTACAGCACAATTTAGGAGCCATTCATCAAATAAGACATTAGGATTAATTAAGCCTGAGGACTGAATTAGCCTCCCTCCTCTCTCATCAAGGTGTACCCTTGGCCTGCGGTTGCAGATGGGAAGGGTCCTCACACAGGAGGTGAGGCCGGTGGGGGCAGGGACTTTATAGAAATAACATTCATGCTGGGATTTAAAAAAAAAACAAAAAAAAAAAACACTCTCTTCATCCTTAATTGCCACACATCAATTTACATATGATGTGTGACGATAAAAATATCCAGGGGGGGAAACTGAACCCCGGCGCCGTTCATCAGGTATTAGCTGAGTGGCCTTGATGGGGGGAGGAGAAAGTCGACAAAGGAGCGTGCACGTCAAAGCGCACGTGCTGCCGACTTCCTTTCAAAACAAAACAGACATTATCCGTCTGGATCTTCCGAGTGGAAATCCATAACGAGACGGACTGGCCCCTCGGTAACCAAACTGCGTCTGCTTTATGTGTCATGACGGCTTGTAATAAGTAAAGACTCCCCCCCGCCCCTCCAATACCCCCACTGCCCACCCCCACTGTGTACAGAGACGGGACACGCACAGCGCGTCCGGCAACAAACACCGAGTTCATTAGTCCATAGCATGCTGTCCCTCACTGGAGAGGGTCGGCCGCTTTTGATGAATGGGCCGTGCAGCGTGTAGCTCGGGGGTAGGATTCAGCGCCTCGGCGGGGACGGAGAGAGACAGGGGGAGAGAGGGATGGAAAGAGAGAGAGAGAGGGGGGTGGGGGGGGAGCCACCTCTGGTCAGAGCCAAGAAAGAGAAGAAGCAACGAGAGAAAACAAGGGAGGGGGGGAGAAAGAGAGAGCTGAATTTGGATTACCCAGGAGTTCCTTCTCCCCGGAGTCCTGCATCCGAGAGACATTAGGAATCTAATGCGCTATTATTCTCCATCACCCCCCTAAGCCTGAAACATCTGTCCTTGGGGTGTCTCCGGTAATAGACAAGGGCTTTCGGACCCTTCTCCAAGACAGGATGGCATCCTCTTCGAGGGCCCTCGATGTCCCGCCGACTTAATCTGCGGGCACTTTCATAAAATTGACATTGCCTAGAGAGTAAAGCAATCAGCGGGCACAGTGCTACGAGAGCATTTATATTTCAGCCGCGCTTCCGCAGCCGGCGGCAGAGAGCTGACCTTTAGGAGGCCGAGCAAAGAATGACATTTCTCCCTCCCGCCCCTCTTTTTTACTTCTGTCTTGGCAAAGATTTTTCTGCCCTTTTCTCCAAGGTTAGCAGTAGTTGGCTCTCATTCCCTTCTGCACACTTGACTTTTAGAATTTTTTTTTTTTTGTCTACCTGTGGATGCTTTGTGCCTCAGTTCTACATGCTGAAATCCAATCCAATCCTTTTGGAGCTTTGGTTCAGATTGTGTACTGACAATTCCCCCCGTTGCATGTATTCCCTAAATAATGTTGTAAATCGCAAACGGCAATAAATTGGCTGGCATTCCGAGGCTGCAAAATAAAAATGCAATGGAAAACAAAATCTTTGAATGAAACGTAAGTAAAACAATTATTCACTACCTCCGTCCAGGTCCCTTTGGGGAGTCTACAGACTTTAAAAGTCAATTTTTAAAAGTACGTTTTGTAACTATATTATTCAAAACTACTGAACTGATCGCAAATATCAGATGAGAATGATTGGGAAATGTTATTTTCCAGGGAATCAGAAACACTTACAATTGTTCATTACAGGGGAAAACAAGGACACAGCTTTGAATGAAATCTTTTTCATGCAGTTCCATTCCTTATCATGCAATTAAATAAATGTTTCTTTCAAGTTTAAAGACACCATTGTAAGTGTTGTTTGCATCTCATGATAAACAGCCCTTTAAATGTAATTTTGTAAAAAAAAGAAAAAAAAAGAAAAAAGAAAAAGAAATGTAAAAATTACTATTAATTTTATTTTAAACTTTTTCTTGAACTCAATGCATTTTCCCACTTGGGTGGTTTATTTATGGGTAGTACAAAGGATCACACTTATGCAGCATGTGCTGCACATTGCGGGTGGTAATCATGCAGAAAAAAAATACTTCTGCATCTGTGCAGTGTCACAGAATAATTGTTTTCATATGACGGCAGATGTAATATTCATGATACTCATTTTTAACATGAAAGATCTGTTAATGGAGGCATAGTATTTGATGTTGTATTTTTACTAATTGAATTAAATCTAGTCAAAGAGCAGAAATATTTGTCTTAAAGGCTTTTGGGGCCGGGGGCTCTGATTATAAATGCACCCCATTAAACAAAAAGAACATATCTCCATCCATTAATTATTGATGAAGAGAAGAAAAGGAGAAGAAATACTACGGGTACTCATTAATTTAAGAGAAATAATTTCTCATGGTTACGCAGGGACGGCGTGGCGACAACTCCCAATAGATCCGTCGCGCAGGACAGCGGAGAAACTGGGAAACCTTAAAGAGGAAGTTTCTGTTGGGGAAGGGATGCGATGTGGGGGAAGGAACAGATGGCCAAGCCTGCGCTCCTCACTCCTGCTGCTGTTGAGCAATTAAAAGTTTTGGGGCTGTTTTTTTGCCCTCCCCCACCCCCTTTCCCAAAAGTACAGATTGCAAACATGACAAGAGGTCAAATATCTGCGAGGGAAAAAGGAGTGGAACAACTGTTCACCAGCGGGCCGCTCCAGCTTCAGCTGGCGCGCGAGCAGACGAGTTGTTCACCTGAACCAGGGGCCGGTAATCACACCCCACCACCCCCTCCCCTAGCATCAGAAGTGAATAATTAGTGCAATAATTACCCGGCTTAGTGTGAATATGCAAGGCGCCCTCTCTGGCGGTGCCATCCAGAATAACAGGTGCTGGAAGTGCCTCGAAGGGACAAAGATTAAAGATTATTTCGTTATCCCGGGTCTCCTTCAGGCACAGCGCCGTTTTATCCTGCCATCCACGGCGAGGGGGCCATGAGGGGGCTCATTTTCCTCTGGCGTGGCAGTTTTGGGACCTCAGCATGTGACAGAGAGTGAACGTTGTTTAATCTAGAAGTGTGAGGTGTCCTTGAGCCTTTTCCCGGACACTCCATGTCCACATAACCTCTAGCCATGTTGTAGTGCAGCTACAATGAGCTTTCATCATCGCCACATTGCTGTTTCCAGGTCATGAAGAAATATATTTGTTGTCAAAAAAAGAAATAAATAAATATATTTTGTGTGTGTATAAAGACAGAAAAATGTTGGTATACAATAAAGATTTTTCAATCTTTTCCAGCAATTTCACTACTGGGCCAATATGACCAGTTACTGCACTGCATGTGTGATTTCAGAAGCAGCCCATTGGCTGTATGTACTCTCTGTTTTGACTTAAGCAATGAAGCAAGTGAGCCCAGGGCTGTTTGTTCTTGTAAGAATTACTTAAAGACTTGTCAAGATGCCACAACTTGTGCTTGGGTTCCCAGGCTCTTTCCGTGTTTGTTATTCCGCCTTCCTGTGTGTTTTTGAAATGACTGCAGCAGGTGTAACGGAGCTTAAACGTGACGGATTAAATATTTGTTTCCAGTGCTTAACAAAGTGCCGTCCTGGTTCTAATTGCAGCGGAATCGTCCCAACATATCCAGCGAAACGGTAATAAGCCCCCCCCCCCCCCCCCTCAGCCCACCACCACCACCACCACCACCCAGCTGGGATATTACTGAGTCCCAAAAAAGGGATTCAGCAACATAAAGCGGTGGATTTGTACGGGATCTCAGACCAGAATATGCGAATGTCTATGCAAAATCAAGATGAATGTACGACTGAAACAGACATCGGTTGATTATAGTATAAGTGTGACATCCTGCACTTCATCTTTTTATTGTGCCCTGTTGTCTTATAATGTTGCATCATTAGTTTCCCTGACAATGATTTAGCGTTCAGCCATCCACCCCATTGACCTGCACTCTGTTTAAACGTAACCTTCTTTAAACCCCGGCCGTCATTTGTCACCTTTGAGCTGTCAAATACACGCAAATTGGACTGCGGCCGGAGGAGGAAGGGGTGGGGCAAAGATAGGGTGCAAAACACAAAGCGGGGTTGCATCGCTTCCATTTACATGGCCGGTGAAAGGTGAGTAAGTTGTTCCTGAAAGATTACCGCCCCTAATTTCTTTGGGGAGGATGGGACCTTGATACCGCTGCCAAGCCTGTTTTTCAGGTCAGGGCCCTTTGAATGTTAACTAAGACCCAGGAGCAGGTCAGCAGGCAGGCCAAGGGACCAAAGGAGTGTGTGGAGGGGGCAAAAAAAAATGCATCCTCCTTTGGCCAGCGAGTGTGCAGAATGTTGCCATCCATCTATGGCACAATGCTAATGACCCATCCCAAGAAAGGTCTGTGGTTAGAGGAGAGCCATCCAGGTACAGCTCTCCGCGGGCGCCTTCCTGCTGCTCAGCGCAACGCCAACTCTGGAATATGTGCCAGCAAAAAGATGGGCACACTTGCCAAAAAAATCCACTCCAGCACATCTTTGTAATGGGAGGTGAAAGCGCTGCGGATGCACTCACAACAGCCTGTCAACGGCCTTGTTGTCTGTGAGCTATGTGCTGCGGGAAACTACAGTGTGATGCCAACCAGGGAACCTGCTGCAGTCAGTTTTTTGAGGGGTTTTTTTGGTTTGGTTTTAATTTGTTGTGTTTTTTGTCGTTGTTGTTGTTGTTGTTGTTGTTTCGATTTTGTGCCTTTGTTTGTTTGAGTTAAACAGTTGTAACACACAGTCAAACTGGGAGAAACACGGCAAATGGACTGCCTCAACAGAGTAAGTCGGGTACAGATTAAATGTCACCATTACAGCATATGGTAATGTCAGTGTGAAAAGGATATAAAGCAGAGTGAATAAGAATTCATTTGAACCATTTCACTTTTAAAATCTTAAATATTATGTGTGTAATTTAAAGACAGACGGACAGATATTATATTATTTGTAGATATTCTATGAGCTACAAGAAGTTGGACCGTGTTTGGGGGCAGGGGAAGCAATCTAAACAACACCATGCTCAGGGTCTTGTTGCAAATATTAGAACAGTATCTGTACCAATTGTAACGCAAAAAAAAAAAAAAAAAACGCATGTGGTAACCTCCCGCATTAATAACATGGTTACTTGGTTTCATGTGCGCAAGACATTGGTATTGTTTGCATACTCGTATAGACACTTCAGTAAATTCACTCCGGGCCAGTTCATGTGACATAAGGTTAAAATGCCAGATGTTTGATTTTCAGAACATACAAATGAATTGATGTCAATGATGCACTGTACTCTGCACAAACGTAACCCATGTACAGACAATATTTGCTAGTCACAAGGAGATATTTTTTTTAAAAATGTTCAACTGACGCGCATGGATAAAATAGCAATACGGGTTCACTTCAATATTTATTCTTTCAGTCCACAATTGGAGCCTAATCTTCTGTGTCCGAATTAATTGAGTTGCGTGTTAAAGCCCTGTGCGTTCATGTCTCTCTGAGCTAAATGATGCTTGAACAGCGGTCGACATTGCTCAAAGTAACCATATGGTTTTTCTGCAGAAGGTCACCATTGTCTCTGAGAGGGGTTAATGCCAAGCGCCTAAACATAGTCAAGAGAGACATGCATATTAATGAGAGCCTATTCCCATCTGAAAACATGATCAGGTGGATGGGAAATTATTTTTCCATAAAGGCAAAACACAGGTTTTTGTTTTTTTTTTTAGAACTAGATAGTTCAAGCATTTAACAACGCAACTATCACATTCGACAGAACCGTGACAAGAACTAAACTTACATGTATAAACACTGGCGATACAATCTCATATGGACGCTCAAGGCCATTCTAACATTGTGGAAAAGTCTAAAGGGAGTGAGGTTTCCCCAACAAATGTGCACTTGATACCAAAACAACTATCACTTTATCTGAGAATTAGCAAACAGTGATCATTTGTGTGACATAAAAGGGGCCAGTGCCAACACACGCTGCAATGATAAAATATTGAACGGTCTATAAAACATAAATGTGAATTCTTGCTACATCTGTCTCTTGCTAATTGAGTTGCTACCAAGAATGTTAGTACTCTGGAGAATAATTTGTCAGTGCAAAACATCGAACGGACCAATTTATTGGTTGCTGCAGGCTGTGGAGTTCCAACAGTCTTTGATCAACCTTTTTAGGTCAGTATCTCTCGAAATACAGAGGGAAGAATTACATAGCAGAGAAAATATTTCATCTTTTTTTCCCTTTTTTTTCTTTTTTTTTTTTTTTAAAGACAAGGAAAAGTAGTTTCACTGTTTGGATGTAATGGCGAATACACTGTTCAGAGGGCTTAAAGTCAAAGCAGGGAATACAGCAGGATGACGTTTGTTGTTTTGTTAGGATGGTAATTTAAACATTTATCGTAAAAAAGAAGTGACAGAGTGAGTCATTATAAGTTTTCCTTTATCCTTGCAACTGGCTGGATCTGAGATGCATACGCTGACAGTGGCTGGTGGGCTTTTCACAGCAAATTAAAACAAGGCTTCAAAAGCTTTCCTGTTGACTGAGGGGTGCATCCGTGTTTTATTTTGAAATATCCCTGGCATTTTTGACAAAAGATGCACAAACGGTTGTTTGAAGGCCTACTCGGGTGTCAAAATGTTATTTCGCTTAAGCATTAGAACTCATACCGAGTTGTGAAGTGAGAGCGTCGTCAGTAAACCTGAAACTTGGCAAATCTTCTGTTTCCATGGCAATAGTATCAGACTTTGTCAGACACTGCACACGTTGGGTATGGGCCGTCACCACTTAATCAGACAGTAAAGCAGATGCAAAGAAAACGCAATATAGTTAGTTACACACTGACTCTAAATATACAATTACAAATTAATAGAACAATTTAGTGATTAGAACATATCACAACATATTGTTACGGTTCATTCAATATTGCAAATTATTCAAACTGCCATATTTTCTTCAATATTTATACATATTTTCTAGACCACAATAGAAAAGTGAGTAAATCTAATGAGTAAGTGAAACTCAACCCACCAATTATTTGTACAGTTATAACAAATACAATGAATTCTACTCTATTTTGAAGTTGTCAATGTCCTTTCTGAGTGATCCAAAACTAATTTAAGACTCTTTTGTGTTCTTGGGCACTGGCCACCCCTGAGTGTTTGCCGCTTCTCTCCTAACAACCTCTAAAAGACCATGTTTACTGTGTGTTAAATGACTGCTGGCACCCTGGGCCTCGTTCACAAAGGGACACACAACAGATCCCATTATGACTTTTTACAAGGACTTTTCTGCCCGTTGGCCCATGTTGCCAAGCCTGAGAGTAACAGGTGACATCTGGACAAATCAAACAGACGAGGGCTCCCGCCACTGGCCTTTCTTAAAGTAAAGCACAGAATGGATGTCCGTTGCAGAGAATATCTTCAAAGTGCGCAGGCACTTCCCTTATTAAGCACATTCACTGAGACAAATGGCAAAGGCTTTGTGCTGATAACCTCCTTGCCCCATTCATTACACCTATGAACGGTCCCTTGCCGGAAAGTGCAATTATACTGGCATTCATGGAGCCATAACTGGGACAAATAAAATGATGAATTGCTTGGACTAACTTGGAGGTACCTTGTAGATGTAGCCACAGAGGAGACCATCACACAGTCCGTCTTAAAGGGATAGTTCAAAGTTTTGCTATTTTCATATTCCTCATACAAGTCGGTACATTCCCTTTAATTAGGAATGGGGGGATGGCAGAGGTAGGAGGGTGTCAAGAGACGTGAGCTGCGCAGCAGTACAGGTCTACCACCCTTAAAACTCCTCAAACACAATCAAACCGCTCCAAAATGCTCTCATGGACGATTTATGACTTGCACGTTCACCACTACACAAAAATAATAATAATAATAATACTGTATAATAATGACACATGAAGCAAATACTGGAAACTTCTTCCTTGAGTAAACTAGTGGGTGGCGTGGCACAGTACACAACTCCGACAGTGGCGTAGTTACTTGATTTGTGGCCGGAATAAGTAAGGTTCTGGGTCAGAGTTTGTGGAGAAATCATTATTCACCAAGTCCAACCGCAAAGTCCACCACCGCTTCTTAACAAACATGCCGTTTAATGAGTAGCTGCACTATGCATGTGCTTTTGAAATCACTCTGCCCAGCAGATATGTCTGGAATGTAATTCCTACGATAGCAATGTCTCATTATGTTCAACGTGGTGACTGTGCAGATCTCAACTTGTCCATGAGAGCGTTTTGGAGTTGTTGGATTGTGTAGCGGTTGAGTTTTGAAGGAGGGAGACCTGTACCATTCACTTTTATTTTGCTGGCTGAGCAGCTTACGGAAACACCGGCAAATTTGCAAAAACTTTCAGCTATCCCTTGAACACCAGGTCATTGCATTGTTAGTTGATCGCTTAGCATTGCTTCATTTTATCAAGCAAAGCAATTCTCTTCCTATTGAAGGTGGTGTCCACTAAAATGTGGCAGGAACAAACTGACACTAATCTAAAACAAACTGCTTATGCTTAAAGTTGAAACCTCACCGCAGAGCAAACATCTGCATTACAAATCACATGAATGTAACACGCGCTGCGCTTTTCACTCAGGAGCCCTGAATTACTAGTTGACAACAAACGCAATAAACTAAAACATGTTTGCTTGGAATATATCCACACTGCATAATGGTGAGGTCACACAATTCATTTCTACTCAAAACATTTCAGCGAGGCTCCAGGTAAGATGTAAGGCTTCGGAGCGTGCCACATCATTAGCACACGCGTGTGCAGCATCTCCGAGGACCTTTAATTTGAGTAGGAGAAGTCTGTTCCTGCGCTGTGAGGTTAAAGAGTGGGTGACAAGTGAAGAAATTCACAGCGGAATGCATTAATTAGATAGACCTAAAAGCATATTTATCAAAGGCTAATCCGTATGGGAATTGTCTTGGGAGGGGATCTAATAAAGACAGGACAGGTTAATAGAATAAAAGGCCTTGAATACAATGTGTGCTTATACATAAAATATCAACCCGATCCCACACGTGGACCAGTCATTAGGATGTTACGATTAAATGTTATGGCAAGCAGATCCTTAGCGGGCAGAACGACCTTTATGAGGTCTGACTGTGACAGTTGGCTCGGCGTGTTCACTCTGATTAGAATGTCAAAGCCTCTGACTTCATTCATCTCGCCATTTGAGAGATTCCACACCAGACCGACGGGATACTTGCCCAGCAGGAAAAGGCCGGTTGCATTCATGGCCCCATATCATTTAAAATTCGCTGATGTTCTCCAACAATAATGAGTCTGTAGCCCGTCTACCCAGAAATGAGGAAAGCTCGTCCTTTACTTCTTTGGTTTGGTCCGTTTTGTTCCGAAAGCGTGTGCCAAATAAGATGGTTCTGGAAAGCAGCTCTTTGTGATGTCAAAAAGAGAACCAAAATCGAACTTGATATTGCCTCCTGGCAAGTAATGATGCCCCATGCAGGTGTCTAAGCCTCCCTCTGAAATATGTGGCTGCTTCTTTTTATCCCCTCCCAAAAATGTGAAAGGACTTTAGACTCTGAATCCGAAATTGCAGTTAAATACTTTTAGGGTTTTGTGAACATTCACAAATGCATTTGTTTTTGTGAGGGATTAATTGTGTAATTTTCCTCTAGTGCAATCTGGGGGGGAAAAGATCTCAAAATGGGGATATTAGGGGAAGAATAAATTGAATGTGCCGGTATAAAATGTAATAATAAAAAAAAAAAAAGGGGGTTGCGGGGGGGCATTGCACCATTGAAGAAATAAACAGCCCGGCCATTCTAACCGCTTCATCTAAGCGGTGTCAATCACAAGTGAACGCGTGGAAAGGCCCCCGTCCCGGCCGGCGGTGACTGATGGCCCGTCAGCGGCGACTGAGACGGAGCGAGCTGATTGAGAGAGATCATCTTTACGGGGGAGCCATGGAATCGCTAACAGGATGTGATGGCTGCGCGTCCGCCGAGGTTGAGCCGGGAAATAAAGCTGCTGGGCTCGGCCTGCCTCGCCATCATTCACGGAGGTAATGATCTCTGTCTGGCTCGGAGGTAAGTAATAGTCTGACTGTGTGTCACAAAGGGCATGACACAGCACCGCAGCAAAGCTGAGCTGGAGGAGACGGAGACGCCGCGTTTAATAAATCTTTGCGGCAGCTTCATAAAGATCTTTGTTTTTTAATCCGATGTTCATATCTGGATTTGTTACCAGGGACGTTTTTTTTTTTCTTTTGGCGGGGAGGCTGGAAGTGTGTGTGTGTGTGTGTGTGTGTAGGGGGGGGGGGGAGGTGTCTGGAGATTTTTTGGTGGAATAATGTCAGATGAGAATGATCGCTCCACCACATCAAGTATGGAGGAGACGTGATTTTTCCTGGAGAGCCAAACAGTGTGTTGAGAGGACGCGCAGTCGAAGATCCAACTCAATTATCTTTTGTAGGATAATTAATCAATTCAGTATGCACAACCCAGTCTCGGAGGCGTCTGAGATAATTGTTCTCATTGACTTGAATAATTATTTGTTTGCTGATTTAATTATTTTCGCATTTAGAAAACAAATGAACTGTGCCTGTACATAACACACAGCTTTTGTATTGTCTGTTGGTACAAAAAAAAAAGTCAGACTGAAACTGTGTCTAAAAAAATAACAGACGCAGGATCTTCTTCACAATTTATGACGTGTGTGTGTGTGTGTGTGTGTGTGTGTGTGTGTGTGTGTGTGTGTGTGTGTGTGTGTGTGTGTGTGTGTGTGTGTGTTGGGGGGCAGAGGTGCTCAGATTGCAAACATCAACTTAAAGGGAGGTCAATAAAAGATGAATTGTTTTCCGCCTCATGCCAGCGCTGCAAACTGCAGCGAATCAGAGGCTAATATTTCGCCACCACAAGGTCGGCCCCAGGTTACAGACACCCCGTCCTGCGGTGACGGCTGTGCCAGAAAAACAACCGCCTCTGAGTCCTGAAACGCAGGGCTTGACGAGAGACACGGAGGCCTTGTGACTTCTGCAGCAAACAGCACAAATTACTAGGGTCATTGAGGCGGCTTGCGCTATTTATCTCTCCGTTTTAAATGTTTTGCTCATTTGTTTCCATTAAATATTTCATCCTCCTTAAATATTCATTTAACTTCCTCTTTAAATTTTTTACCAGTCTCTTTGTGGTTGCTATCTTTTTGCCTCCCTTTTAGGCTCGGCAATCATTAATAATAAGTCATCTACACCCAGAAAGAGATTGCATAAAACATGCACTTGAATTCTTTTTGTCTTTTCTCATTAGTGATATACTTGGAGTAGCCTAAATACTTCCCGCTACCCCACTTATGGAAATTGGTTGGAGATCCCTCCTAATGATTGTGGTTCACAAATAGGTTACATCTTCCATCTGTGATCCCGACGCTCATTCCTCCTTTCATGGTGAGAGCACAGGTCTGCTGCAGCACTTCGGGAGCCTTTGTGTTTCTTTGAAAAAGGAGGAATCCAGACAGTAAATGCTTCTTCAGCTTCTGTTTAAACCAACTGAGAGGTTCAAGTATGAACAACAACCGCTTCTCACCGACTCTTATTAAAAAGAGATTTACCAAAGTGAACAATGTAGCACAAACATTACAATGCAGTGTTCTTTCAGTGCTCTGGGTCTACACAAAGTCTCCTCATAAAAGAAATTTTTTGCTTGAAATTTCCCAGAATATTTTTCTAGTAAATATACCTCGGAAATGAATACAAATTCAAAAATACAATTTCCTTTCCAAAATAATTTGAGGGTTATTTTTACATTTTTTTTTTTTTTTCATTACTTAAAATGTGGCACTGCTTCCACGGAAGTGTCTGTGATGAATTCTCTATCTGTTTTGCATGAGTTTTATGTGACAGCCAGGCTCAGTAGATTCCTCCCGCGCTAAAGAGGGAACATTTGTCTTAATTTGTTTGATAATTGCAAAATGACTCATTAGCAAACAGCACCACGTTGGAAGGTGGAAGGGTAGCATAAACTCGCAATTTGACTGGATTATCCTTTTGTGATGAGGCCTAATGATCCAACAGAGTAAATAGCAGTGTGTTAATTAGAAATTACACTGAATGATGTGCTGTGCACAGAGGAGGCATTAACCAGGCAGTATCATTAACAGTGTAAAATCTGAAATTGTCATTTCTTTTTAACCAGGCGGAGGTCTGATAGTGAAGTATTAATCACAAATAAAGTCAAAAGAAATATTATATTTTGTTTGCTGTCTTTATTTTGGATAACAATTGAAACTAAAAGCTGTGATGCCTGAAAAATGTACCAATATTATTATTATTATTATTATCATTATTATTATTATTATTATTATTATTGTTATTCATTTTTACCAAATTGTGAGCAAGAAATGTTATGTTGATAAAACTGAAAAGTAATTTGTTCTACATTTCATTTCATATGACGCTATAAACCATTTGTAGTAACTGTAAATGAAAACCTACTATATTATATAGGTACATTATATATTAGTCCGGGAGTTCATTCGGCAGCGCTGTCCTCGGACTCAAGTGTTGGGATCAATCATCTGCCGCCATCTAGTGGCTCAACCGAGTCACTGGGTTTACGCGAATGCGAACGACAGACAGACACAGACAGACAGACAGACAGACGAAGATGCACCTTACGTGATTTTTTGTTTGTTTGTTTGTTTTTTAATGCTTGTGTTGTAGTCTAATCGACTCTCCAGATATTAAACATTATTTTTATCTTCTTTGATCTACCTAATTTAATGCTAGGACCATATGTAGCTGATCAAGTCTGTTTTAATTGCAATGGGTCTGCCTCAACTGAGGGTGTTTTATGATATAATGAACTGTGTGTGTGTGTGTGTGTGTGTGTGTGTGTGTGTGTGTGTGTGTGTGTGTGTGTGTGTATGTGTGTGTGTGTGTGTGTGTGTGTGTGTGTGTGTGTGTGTGAGAGAGCGGGTGGTGGGGGGGGGGTAAGAATACTTTACTCAATTCAATTCATTATACACAAAATACAGATATGACATAAATAAAGACATTTTCACAATACTTTTAATGAATTTAATTTCCGATATTACTTTATTCATGTAGTTTTTCAATGTAATTTTCTTCTAAAGTATTAATAATTACCAGTAGAGGGCAGTAAAGCCAACAGTGACAACGTGACACCTTTTGCTAACAGCGAAACTGGCCGGGTTGCCAGGTTCGCTGGATTGTACGTTTTGTTTTGTTTTTAAATGAATTTTACAGCATAAATAATATGTTTTTGTGTGATAAGTGTTTACTTACCCAAGTCTCGGTTTGTATAATATTGTATAATACTTCATAAAGTTAATTGAAGCAAATCGTCACGCTTGGACGGGTAATGTTTCAAGACATCGAAAAAGTATTTCAATGTCTAAAATAAATTAGAAGCTCAAGGCGAGAATTAAAGACCACCATTGCCTGGACAGTTAAAGAAATGTATAATATATTGGCATGATTTACCGGCGAGTACTTGTGGTGTCAAGCACGTGTGCTTGACAAAAAAATAAAAGTTAAGTTCATATACAAACCAACATTGAAGGCAACTGGCAACTCGAGGCGGCCGATTTTGGGCAAAGGAACAACCCAAGACTTCTCTGGGGAAGTTAGCGTTGTTAGCAGACAACCGCTAGTTATGTTACTGAGATTGACACAGGAAGAGCCGGTGCGCTAATTCGAAAACAACAACAACAACAACCGACTTTATACTCACATGGATGAATGGAACAGTTGTCCCCCGAGTTACGCTCGCAAGTAACGGCTCGTTTGACTTTATGGAGAAACTTTCGCCGGTCTTTTAGCTGCGGCTGAGTGACGCTAAATGTAGCCTCCTGCGCTAGCGTGACTAACGCCTGGCCGCAGGAGACCATTCCGACTTGGAGGAAGCGAAGGAGGAAACTGAAGTCGGATCACTGCGCACTGTTGTCTATGCAACAACAAAAAAAGCCACCTGGGTCTTTTTGGAGGTCGCTTAATACAACTGCGACGCGTTCGGGAAGTTGAAAGAACGACTGTCTGCGATCCTTGTGCGATTTAATACGACTCGCTGGGAAGGATATGCAGTTAGTAGACAAAGCTAGCGGAGCTGTCAACAACAGCAGCCGAGTCGCTTAGGTGCAACTCGCAGCAGGCGAGGACTACTTTACATAACTGCGGAAGAAAGTGCGTTAGTTAGCCGAGCGACTTCTAGTCACGTTTTGCGGCTCTTTGGAAGATACGGTGGGAACTTATTGGCATCGGAACTTCTCGAGAGTGAAGCGGCGGTGAGGGCTGATATGAGCTCAAACAGTAGCACGGCGAACTACGTCCCACCCAGGAGGATCCATGACGAGGTGGGACAGAGACGCACGTCCAGTCCCTCATCCTCCGGAGTATCGGGGGAAGGGGACGAGGAAGAGCTGGACGACCTGCACCACAGGACGGCTCTCCCGCTTGAACCTTGCGAGGAGGCACAAGAAGTCCGAGCAAGTGGAGAACATCAGGAGCCGAGTGGCCCGGACAATGAGGAGGCACAGATCGGAGGACGGTGTTCTACCCCGACCAGGCTTCCCCAGTCTGGACCCGTTGGGAGGTCAGTGCGTGTAAAATCATAGCGTTAAGAACTCCGTAAAGGTCAAGTAGCTGATAGTTTGATAAACCAGATGCACGCATGTTTTCTTCCCCTCGGTGATCAGCTGCGTTTCGACCAGATGGTTGCGGTCATCACTGTTGTCCAGATCCACAATGATCACACGAATTGAATGTGCAACCTTCAGCTTGGTTTTACGTTCATGAACAGACTGTGAAGAAAGATTTGCACTAGTGCAAGTGTGTACAATTGTACATATAAAAGTGAACCGTGCATTTTTCATAAGCACATCAAGAAGTTGGTCTACTACTCAGACTGGAACCAAACATACCTGGAACGTGTTTCCTGAGTGTTTTTCAGGTGTGAAACACCATTGCCATTTGATACATTTCAGAATATGACACCTGTTCTTGGCCTTGTCCTTCCTTGATTGGGAATCGACCAAAGGTCTAATATTTAGTTGTTTTGTTTTTTTTAAAAATCACCCTTGCATTGTTTTCTGAAAATAATGTGTCTTAAGCCTGGCTGTGAATAAACTCCCCAGGACCGAGGAAAGATCAGCCTTGGGTTATTTTGCTTGCGCCACCTTTCAGAAAAACTGTGCAAAAGCCTCCAGTTGTGGGAAGGCAGCTCTTTGTGTTGTCATCTTGGGAAGTGATCTACTTCTCTCAGGTTAGTGGCAACACCCCCAGCCAGGTGTGCAGTCTGTCCATTGAGTCCACCTAGTGGCCACCTTGTTTCTTTGTTCCTGAACATGTGGAGGCTCCAACAAAGTATCAGTTTCCTCAGTTTAATACTTTAGATACAACATGAACTACACCAATATATCTGCAATGTTGCCAATGCTCTGTTGGTTTTTGGGTGAGACAGCAAGAGCTAAACATCACATACGCAGCGCACAGCATCTGTTTGGCCAACATGTTAAGAAGACGATGATGGAGCAAAAGGAGTCAAATGCCAACGTGCCGTGTGTGCACATTGCTGTGTGTGCGAGACTGGAAGACATCGGCTTGACAGCTAGTTGTCAGGTGCTATTTATTCATCTACCAGGTGAAAACAATTTATGATGTTGTGTGACATCCTGGAACTGGTTGTTGTGATGATCAGTGCATTTTTCCGCCTGACTGAGAAGATGGAACTCACCAAAACCAGTCTTCATTTCAGACGGAACATATTTGCTGATCCCATGCTGATGTTGAACTACTCATCATCTGCAAGCTAATTGAGCTCAGAGCTGATTTCATTTTGATAATCAAATTCACTGTACCACGGCTCATTTCACAAAACTGCAGTTTGCCACAGTGATTCCATTTTTGACATTTTTCTTCTGCCTTAGCTGAATTTTTCAAACGTGATGCCGAACGTCGTGTTATTCAGACGCAAAGAGCTAAACTTGGGAAATGTTGAGCATCAGATAACCCGCGTGCTTCTGTGTCTGGCTGCGTAAATACAGGCATGTATGTGATTAATGCATCAAAGGGAGCTCTGTATGTTCAAATGATCTGCATTAGTGAGTAGCTTTATGGTTTACAAACTTAGCCTTCAACACAAGTCTGTAAGCTTTTCAAGACGCCAGTGATCTGATTAGGGGGCCGCTTGCAAGCAGATGTGGCTGCGCTGTTCCTCCACCAAAGTGCAGGACTGTGGAGCACAAATAATGTCACGTCATAAAGTCAATGCTAAAGTATGTTTTTGTTTGCTTTTGAAGAGAAAAGAAAGGACTGATGTTATCATAAAAACTGCCGACTAGAACAACCTACTTTATCTTATATCTGATAAAGTACAGTGAGAATTTCCCAAATCACAAGCCACTGTTCACAGATTAACAGCTTTATGTTTGAATGTAGTAAGTCATGGATTTTCTTATGAGGCCCTGACCTTGTTTGTCAACATATTTATCATTTAAAGGCTTTTAAATAATGAATTCTCACGGTCTCTCTCAAAACACAGCATGTGAACTGATACATGTGTCTGTCAACTTCCAGCCTGGAGCGCCAGGAATCTGTTGCCACGACAGAAGCTCGTCTGAGGATGGAAGGAGTTGAACTCAAAGAGGAGTGGCAGGATGAGGACTTTCCGCGGTACGCCTGATCTTCTCCTACGTGAACAGGATATGTGGTTCCTGGTTCGCAGCTTTGCATCATCAGCATGTGCGTTGTGAAAGTCACTAGGACTGTGACCCAGCTGACAGTGTGAGCTCTTCCTGTTTTGGTTGCTAGGCCCTTACCAGAGGAGGAGGAGCTTGATGACGAGCTCTTTGCTGGAACTTCGGAAGAGGGAGACACAGGTAATTCTAGTTCAGTCTTAAAAAAAACACCCTAAACAGACCTCGTTTTATAGCCTACGTCATTGAGAGGATACACACACTTTAATTCTTAAAGTGTGTTACTGTAATTCTTTCAGACAGATTCAGATGAGGAAGTGGAGATTGGAGATTACAAAGTTTTTCTAGAATCAGCGACTTGTATGCATGCAACTTCTCGTGTGTGTGTGTGTGTGTGTGTGTGTGTGTGTGTGTGTGTGTGTGTGTGTGTGTGTGTGTGTGTGTTACATTGCATTACATTAACTGGATATTAGGCTGCTGAGTAACGTCTTCCACCCAGTCAGAAATAGCACACGCATCTGGAAGTGACTTGCCATTCACCAAACTGAAATTATTCAGGAAACCTTCACAACCCTCTGTCATTGGTCCCCTTGCATAGCTGAACAAACTGGCTCACTCTGCCACACTGCGGTCCTTATCACTGTACAGCAAATGTCTAAGTTGTAAGAGGCTGTCGTGTCTGTGGACAGTAAGTGACATGATGTCAAACCTGAACTACTAAGGCTTTTTATTGTGATTGGCTGAACTTCTGGAAATATTTGCAACCGTGGCAAATGAGAAACGCCAAGAACTTACAAAATATAGTTTCACAACTAAGTTGGCTTTTTTTGTTGTTAGATTTAATGATAGTTTGGTCAGGTTGTATCTGCTACTCGAGATTCTGTGTCCTTATTTTTACCATTCCGTTCATGACATCGTTTCCCACTTTATCATCTGTGGTGGGCCTAAAATGTCCTATCCCAACTGACTAACCACATATTAAAATGACCATGACCATTCAAGAGCTGGTTTTATAATGAGCTGCATTACAAAAGCCTTAGTTTTGCAAGAGACTGAAACATGAGTGATTTTGCCCTCTCGTAAACAGGCTATGCGATGAACCGCGGGAAAAAAACAAAGAAGCGACTCTCTGCCCCGAACATCAGCCTCAGACTGGACCGCAGCGAAGGCTCCCTTCTCTCCGACGAGCTGGACGAAAGCACAGAGCTTGACCTCGACGACATTGACACGCCATCAGACAACAGCAATGAGTTTGAGTGGGAAGGTAAGAACCTTGGGAATGTGCCTTGTTACCGTTTGTTTGAAGATCAAAGTTAAGATGGACCTAATTTGGCTCAGTCGACAGAATTTGCCACATGTGTTCATTACTCAGCTTTGAAATACTTCCATGCGTTGCGGGGGCCAGATAAGTGGCCGACTGCCATCAAAGCAGTGGCGAAAATGTGATGTAATTGTCCTTGTGTTTCCACACTGCTGCCCTCCTCTTTTTCGCTTGGAAGAAATGTTTCCATGCTCTGGCTGGAAACAGGTTGCCGGCCAGCAACAGGTCAGCCTCTGTCTGGCGGTAAGATGTCTGGAAACTTCACTTTATCTTCATTTATTTTGTCCATCGACCATTTGTCCAATCAACCCCTGTCACCCGATGATGGCCTGCTCATCACACATTCAAAGGAATCACGGATGCTTTTCAGTTTATTCCTTCATTTTCAGTTTGCTTGGCATGCCACTTTACACCCCCTCCCTTTTTATTATTGTGTCCCTTTATGTTAAATTTTGATATGTAATTGCCCGCGTCAGATATGAAGCGTTGGTAGCACTGATTCGTAACGAGCGTAGATATAATTGGTGCTGCTAATCAGTGTCAGTGTTATTGGAGGTGTGCTTGTCCTTTTACAGCCTCAGCAAGCACAAGATAAGCCTTTATTGCTGAGAAGAGAATTGTATGGAAGTGTGTGTGTGTGTGTGTGTGTGTGTGTGTGTGTGTGTGTGTGTGTGTGTGTGTGTGTGTGTGTGTGTGTGTGTGTGTGTGTGTGTGTGTGTGCGCGCGCGCGCGCTCTCAATGAAAACTGTAAAACTGAGGGAAATATACCATAACGTTTTATATGCTAGACATATACATGGGTGTATATATATATATATATATGTATTCATATACATATATATATACACAGAAAATGATGAGTTAAAGTTTGTTTTTCCGCTGTTACTTCAGTTGAGCTCGTCGTGCTCTTATCGTATCACAGAGATCTTGTCAAGTGTGACAGCTCCGTTTTTTTGTGCTTTGTTTTGATTCTGCTTTTTGCATGGATGATAATAATCATCCCCACTTCTGTACCCAATTTCACCCTGCAGCCTCCAGGGACCCAGCATATGTATATGTCTTTCTGCGGTGGTTCATTCTGTCAGTTTTATTGACACTTAATGATTGCCATAATTTGCAGAACAACACAACAGCAGTATTTTCTCTGTGAATATTCTTTTTTTTTTTTTTTTTAATGATTTGGGCACAAAGCATGACGTCAAATCAGAAGAAATAAAAGACGGCAGCACACTGCAGGTGCAGTTTGATTAAACTGCACGGGATGAAATTATTCTAAAATGAAAATGAGAAATCAAAAAATCTGGGAGTAGGTGGGCAATGAATGGATCGGAACGGATGTGATTCTGTCATTACAGAAAGTGGGTGCACTTTTCAAACTGTGAATGCCTCTGCTCGTGCTTTCAGATGATCTCCCCAAGCCTAAAAGCACGGAGCTGCTGCAGAAAGGCGTGGAGTCGATCCAGGAGTTCTCTGCCTCGGAGGAGCGGGAGGAGGGCCGACGCTGGCGGGTCTTTCGTATCGGAGAGCAGGAGCACAGGGTGGACATGAAGGCCATCGAGCCTTACAAGAGGGTCATCAGCCATGGGGGTCAGTGGCACGGCACTGTCAAATGTGCTTCATGACGCACACTCATCTGACTAGCTCCTTCTTTAAACGCTACGCTGCAGTTTACTAGTGTGCCCTGCAACGCGAGGCGACTCGGTCTGTAAATGAATGAAAAAGTGTTTTCATACTGAAACATCAATTTGTGACGCTTGGTTTTTCGACGCAGGTTACTATGGAGATGGTTTGAATGCCATCATTGTCTTTGCTGTGTGCTTTATGCCTGAGAGCAATCAGCCAAATTACAGATACATCATGGACAATTTATTCAAGTAAGTGTTTATTTGAATTCTCATCCAGCATGTGATCAGAAGAACGTTTTGCCGTGAACATTTCTGGTACTTTCCTAGAAGGACTGCGCGACATCCATCCAGTCATTCAACTCACTAGTGAGCTGTTTGTCTCACTGATCCAAAACTATGTGTGAACACAGTATTCAGGATTTTTCCAAACCCGTGATCAGCTTCATTCCGGACGTTACGCTGAACCCATTCCTCGTCAGTATCGTCCGAGGTTCGGGTACGACGGAGCCTCCAGGTTCACTCTAATCTAACCGTCTTTCCGCAGGTACGTGATTGGCACACTGGAGCTCCTGGTGGCCGAAAACTACATGATTGTGTATTTAAACGGGGCCACGTCCCGTAAAAAGATGCCGACGGTCGGCTGGCTCCGCAAGTGCTATCAGCAGATTGATCGAAGGTGAGTTTCAAGCCGCCGTTGTTAAATCAACAGGCAGAGACGCTGTGTGGAGTTTCTGCTCATCCTGTGCCGCCACAGGTTAAGGAAGAACTTGAAGTCCTTGATCATCGTCCATCCCTCTTGGTTTATTCGCACCCTGCTGGCGCTCACCAAACCGTTCATAAGGTGAGTGCGTCAAGTCGCGTCGGCGGTGTGAACCCTAAATCCTCAACGCGCAGATTTTCCCATTTTGTCCTTTCATCAACAGCTCCAAGTTCAGTCAAAAAATCAAGTATGTGTACAGTCTGACAGAACTGGCAGAGCTGGTCCCAATGGAGTACGTGTCAATGCCGGATTGTATCAAGCAGTGAGTACAATTCACTCAAAATGCATGTACACAGTGACTCGCGTCAACGGTCACATTGACTCTGACTTCTGACTTCATCACACAAGTGTTGTCATGAGCAACAGGGCCGTGTTAGAGCCCTTCTGTCTTCCCTAAAGAGCTCCTGTGCAGACAGGAATCTCTCTATGGTGTGTTTTGTGTGTGTGTGTGTGTGTGTGTGTGTGTGTGTGTGTGTGTGTGTGTGTGTGTGTGTGTGTGTGTGTGTGTGTGTTTAATTCTGCTCTTCTACCTCCAAATCGGTCGTACCGGAGTTTGACTCATTTCGTCTGTAGGTGGTGCTGCAGCTTAGCAGCTCAGTAGCTCAGTATTCAGCCTATTCAGTGTGACAGGTGTTGTTTTGTTTTAGGCTCATTGCTTTTATGATATAGTTCATAACCCACTAAAGCCCAGATTATTAAATGGCAAATTAGCCTAAACAGATGAAGTAGTGTAGTTTTTGGTCATAGCTGTGTTTTGGTGCAGGTCATTTTGTTTTACAATCTTCTACTCTCACCTTGGTCTTGCTGGCGGCCTGGCATGACGTGCTTTCACTGCACTCAGTCAGAGAACCTGCTTCTCTGTTGCATTTCAGGAGGTCTCACCGGAAATATCCATCAGATATGTTATTCCCCCGCCCCCTTTGGATGTTTGCTTGCTATTGGCTGTGTACCTCTCCCTCTCTAAATCCCAGTTTCCCCCCCTTTTAAGGTTTGACATGGAAAAAAATAAGAAAAGCCGGAAAAGGTACATGCATTTCCACCCGGAATCTGTTTCAGCAGTTTATTTTTCTTTTGCATTTCGCAAAACTAACAAGTAAGAAAAATAAATATCATAAAATAAAAAAGCAAAAAATGTAGAATAAATAAACATATTGCAGTGCAATTTCTAATCATTTAGTCATATGCTGTCACTTGCTTGCAATAAAAAAAAAAACATCTGTCAGATTTTTCTTTTTTTGTATCGCTCTTAAAACAAACCTGTACAGTTGCAGCCTAAACATTAAAATTTGCCCACTCCAGGTTATGGCAACAGCATATTCTTTATATTCTTTATTATTAAATCTCAAAGTGTACATCATCACAAATCTACAATGTTGGCAAAGTTTAAACTAATTTTGTTTTAGGTGATATATTGACAGTGCATGATACTGAAGTTTCACCAGGAAGCATTTACACTCATTTCAGGTTTACTGTTTGATCCCATCTATGCGGGTAAGTTGGTTTATAAGAATGGGTTGGAACTTACAAGGAAGCTGCTCACCTCTCAGTCACTATGGTGTGGTGTGTGTGTGCGTGTGTGTGTGTGTTGCTGTATACCTATTTCCCCATACAGACACTTCCCAAACACCAAGCTTGTCTCACAGCTCTCTGCATGACTCACATCCTGCTGTTGAGTAACACCAACCACCTCCAAAGAAATATCTGCCTAAGGATGACTTGCCCTCAGGCAATTCATTTGCAGACTTAAGACAATGTATAGCAATAAAAAAAAGAAACAAGTTGTCGATGATTTACGCAGGCTTTCAAGCCAATTGACATGCTGCAAGATGGAAATGACACCAAATAAACTTTAATGAATGCTGTTTGACCTTCAGAGAAACTGGTCCAATTGGCCAGTTCATGGAGTGTACACTTCCAAGACACCCAAATTGCATTTGTCTTCCAAGGTATAAAAAATGTACTAGGAAATTCACAGTATTGTTGCCTAATGTTGATCTTTGCACTTTTAAAAGTTGAAGTTTTTTTTTTTATATACATCAATAATATGGTCAATTAAACACTCGCCTGGTAAGTTAATGATTAATGGGTTCTCAAACTTGGTGATAATAGTCAGGACATTCATTTTTATTATAGGAGTTTGTTGGTCATCTGTCTCCACTCCCTGCTTTGACAGCAGTTTACTCTGTGTCCAGGATTGACCAGGACATGCATGGCAAAGTGGAAATGGCTGCTGCTGCTGTTCCGGAGTGACCCAACCGGCACGACACGTTGGTGGAGGATCACGATGGATGAATGTTTCAATCCGCTGCCACTTTTATGTTCATATTCTAGCCGAAGTGGCTGGAGGTTTTGCCATTTGCAAGTGCCTTTTTAAAAAACCAATACAAACAAAAAAATAGCTATGCTGCCTGTTACGTTGTGGAAGCTTGGTCATTAATGTTTTGTCCACCACATGCTGTCTGAGATGTTTTTAACCTTTTTAATTTCCTGGAGATATATCATGTCAATCCTAGTTTGTCTGTGTTTCCTAGTTACTGTTGTTAGCCACACGTTATCATAGGCACTCTGTTACAAATGGTTGTTGCATGTTCAGCTTTATTACATTTAAGTATGTATTTATATACAAAAAGGTGACAATGGAGAGAAATTAATATATTTTTACGATTGCTGATTTTTAAACCACATTATAGGTGTCCAGCCCATTAGAATGGCACTTAAAAGAACAAGCGTTGAAGGCACCTTTTTTTTTTTTTTTTTTGGTTGTTTTTCACTGTTCACTGCTGACATTCTGTTCAAATCCTGCCGGGGGGAGGGGAGGAATAAACCTTTATTTTCTATCCCTCACCTGAATGTGCCCTCTGATTTGTAAAATTCAATTGAAGTTTTTGATAGTTGAAGTGTGGGTTTGCAGTGTATTTAATTTCTTTAACAGGTCAACTCATGGGGTGAACTTTTTTTTATAAACTTGTACCATCCTTGCACCAAATGATTCAAGAAAAGCCATTTATTTACTTATTTGTTCATTCATTCATTTATTGCGTTTTACCCTGATCCCACTAGATGACGTTCCAAAGATTTCATTGAAATCAACATTAAATAGTAGAAAAAAAAGAATACCAAAAGGACACAATCTCAAACAGCATCAGTATTTTAAGGAATTCAACATTTACAAATATACACCCTCTCCCCCTCCCCTCCCCTCCTCCTGAGTGAGAAACGCTCTCGAGGTGCTATGCTACAGAGTGATGCCGTCATGACCCACCAACATTGACAAGTGGCCCAAAGCCTTGGCGTGTAAAAAGGCCTCCAGGCACCTAATGGCGACGTCGTCCACATCCGGGTCGAACTTGTTCGCCAGCAGGTGCCGTTGGCTCAGGAGCCACGGGATGTCGCCGGCGCCATACACGCACACGGATCTCCTGTACGTGCCGGTGCACGGCTCGTACGGGGCCCCCGTCCTCACGTCTCCGGCCAGGTAGCTCCACTTAACGGCGCGAGCGACGGCCAGCATGTCCGACGTGTCGTACTTGCTGTTGGCGGGCAACGAGCCGGGCACGGCGTGCATCCTCTGGAGGGTGGCCCACAGGTGCTCGTCGGGGCTGAACGTGTCCTTCTCCCAGTCCAGCAGCTTCCGCGCCTCGCCGTCGCTCAGCAGGTGCTCCACGAACTCCCTGGACACCACGAAGTACGCGTTTCCCGAGAACATGGGGCTGCTGATGGGCGGCGGGCTCTTCTTCTCCGCCGTGCGGACGACCGTGCCGGTGGCGGCGTCGTGGTGGTACTGCCAGCGGCCCTTCTTCGAGCCGCTGGTTTGCTCCGTCTCCATGCTGTTCCTCCCGTTCAGCAGCTTCAGCGTTCGCACCATCTCCCTGTTGGTTTTGATGGGGAAGTCTGTGCCGCACGTGTTGAGCAGGTACCTCCACCGGACCGGGGACTTCAGCAGGTCTTCCATGCAGTTCAGGTCCGCCTGCACCCGGGACCAAGACGCGTACACCACCTTCTCCAGCTTGGTGGCGATGAAGACGTTCGGGAAGCAGGAGGCGATGGCCTCCACGGCTGATCTGAACTTTTGGGGGGACTTCTGGTCCACGTGCACGCAGTATGTGTTCTGGGGAGCGTAGATGGCACGCAGAAGTCTCTCGAACATCTCCACCTGGTCGTGGATCACCACGGAGTACGCGATGGGGAAGTCCCTCTCCTCCGCGCTCAGAGTCTCCGTGATGAACCCCCTGCTGTCAACGTAAGTCGGGCAGTGCTTGGTCGCGTTCAGGTAGAACTCCTCGGATAAAACCCTTTTTCTCACCCGGGCTGCCAGGAGATCGTTTAACTCCCGCACACCCGGGTCCCCCTGGACGATGGCCATACAGGCGGGCAGGTCGCCGGAGAACTGCTTGGAAAGTCTGGGACCAGGCTTCGGCTGTCGGCGGGAGTCAGTTTCCCAGAGGAGCAGACACAGCAGAGCTCCCAAGAGGAGGAGAGTCAAGATCTTCGAAAGCCTCGCCGACACCATTTTACGCATCGTCTTCTCACGACCAATTTGTCCAACTGGCACTCGGTGGGAGGTCGGATTTGGACGTCAACCTGAACTGCGAGGGTGTGCCAACGTTGTCAGCCTTGCATCGCTGCCGTCCATCATACAATGATTGGAACCAGCTGTGTCAACAGCGCTCACTTATTTATTGACTTTCTAGTTCCATTTTCTTTCAGTTTAGAAAACTGAAATTTTGGTTTGCAATGTAAAATATAGAACTATAAAATATAACTGAAGGATGATGATACACAAAATTCATTTGGGAAACTGGTGTCCAAATGTGACAACCACTTTGAATAAAGTAACATTATTTTTGTGTCTTCTAGGGTTCTTTTAATCCAAGATTTTACCAGAACAACATCTTCGCCTTTGATCTGCACTGCCTTTATTAACCAGTCTCCCGTGTTCCCCTGTTGCCAGATTATCTGTTTTGCATCGCACCAGTAATCCAGCGCCTGTCTCCTTGTTGTACTCCTTCGTTCCCCGGTTGACAACAGCCCATCTCCGACCCTGTCTCCGCCTTGTCCTCGGACCGACTCCCCGACTCTTCAATAAACCTCTTAAACTGCATCAGTGGTTGTCGTGCATTTGAGTGCACCAACACCTGCCCTAGTTAGGTATTAAGAATTTAGTAACCCGTTTTATGAACGTTGTCACACAAGCACACACATCTGTTAGTGCAGACCACAGCTGAAGTTTGCGGAACTAAAGTTTAGTTCACAAAATTTAAAAATTCAATACTTCATTTCTTCATTTCATACATTTTAACCAAGATCATGGTTGCAAAAATGAACAAGGTCCGTTTTCTTTTCTTCACAATGGTTGCAAGTCATTTTTCAAAATTACTGCCACAGACGATTTTTAAAAATCAGTTTCATCATCAGATTTCTCTCTCATATCCAATTTTGAATTCTTATATTATCAAGTTTATATTGGCATTGAGGGGACAGCCCTGAGAATACAGGCATTTCCCAATTGTCGTCAGCACCTTCAGTTATAAAGACAATATTCATGGGTTAACTTATGTTGACGCAAAGATTAAAATAATATTAACCATAAACCAACCAGACAAGTGAACCACTCCTTGTGTAAATGCTAATGGTTGTTGCTGAACGCAAACAAAGCAGTTAGTAAGTAGAAACATACAAATGTTCACTTTTATACCAACAGCTAGCAGTGCGACTACCTTCAAGGATAAGTGTCAGTAAATATTTGAAGTGATTGCATGAGTAATTTCAAAATGTCAATGTAAATGCACTAGATGTGACTTTGGGGAGGCACAGCGGTGCAGTGATCAGCACTGGCGCCTCGCCGCAAGGAGGTTGTCGGTTGGATTCCCAAACTGAGGGCATTTCTGCGTGGAGTGACACGTTTCTTGTGACCACGTAGGTTCTCTCTGCTCCTCGCACTCGGCTAAAGTTTGCCGCTATGGACTCCCGCAGCCCTTGAGAGAGTACGCTGGGCACAGGATAAGGGGTGAGGGGAGACGGATGGATTGTGCATGTGTGGATAATCTTTCAGGAAAGAAAATGATCAGAAAGGCTTGTTTTAAACTTTCTTTTCACAGCAAGCAATGCAAATTTCACATATATGCACTTTCATTTCACATGTCATTTCACTGCTTTGCAAACATCTCTAAGAAAAAACAGGACAGGTTTTCAATTTGCTTTTTACCCACCAGTCTCTCCACTGAGAGAAGGCATTAAACAAATATAGGCACTTTGTAGAAAGACTCAAAAGCGGCAAAATCCAGAATGCTACCACACTCTCGTCTAAACATCAAAGTGTTTCGATCCTTTATGTCTGACAGGATATAACGTGGCTACAACAAAGTCCTCAGTTTATGCAAACCGTAAGTGGTGGGTTTTTACTCTCACTCCCTCTAAGAATGATTGAGACATGTACCCTCATTGGTGCCCTGGTCTGCATCTCTGTCCGGCTCGTGGATAAAACTGTAGCGTCGATACACCGTTCCGCCTCTGCTAGTGTACACCACGTCCACCTCGTCTCCGCTGTCCGGCTCCGGTACGCCGTGTGGCATGTTGCTGCTGGCGCTGCCACTCAGTCTCTCGTAGTGCTGGCTCCAGCAAAGCCTTTTCCTGCCACGGGCCTTGACTAAGGCGAACACGGCCAGGGCCAGGGCCAGGGCGAGCAGGAGAGCGACGGGCAGGGCCGCTGAAGTGTGTTTCAAAGCTTGCGACGACATATTCACACCACTCTCCTGATCCTCCCCGGGTTTGGAGTCGGGGATTTCGACACACAAATCTAGTAGGAAGACAGAGGAGGTCTTAGTTGGGCCTTACATCCACTCATTTTTTAAAATTGAATTCAATTCAAGGTTTCTCTACCCGAGCGGCTGTCGCAAACACAGCAATCTGTGCTGTTTGTTCCTTCCTGACAGCAGCGGGCACATCTGTTCTCCACCGCATGGAGCGCAAAGTCTTGGTGACAAGTGAGGCACTGGTCCGGTCTCAGGCCTGTACAGTGTCTACAGGAGCTGTCACAGGGCTCACAGGAGTCCTACACACAATAAAGGGGTCACTGACAGTGTGTGCATAAACTGTAAATTCATCAGCTGTTAGCACAGATAGGTCTTATTGACTCTAGGACTTTTATTAAGGCTTTTTACTGCCTTTATCTAGAGCGTTTCCTGGCAAAGGCAGAGTGCTGACAGAAAGCAATTGCGATGATCTAACCACTTTACAACACTACTTCCTTGACACTTTACTGACCTTTACTGAAATGGGAGAACTTACCTCCAGTGCAAAGTACAGCCCTTCCTCACATTGTGGATAGCAGACTTTATCCTTTAGAGTGCTGCCTCTATCGCAGGTCAAACAGTCCTGCGGTGAGGTGCCTGCAAGACAAACAATCGTCAGTCCCTCCTTCAACTCTTGGACCACCGGCGCGCCACGGCTCCCTTGATTCGTACCTGTGCAGGTCTGACAGCTGATGTGGCACTGCGCGCAGATGTCGTCGGCTTCATAGAAGCGTTGTGGGCAGCGTTCCACACAGAGATTGGTGCCCTGCAGCTCCAGGAGCGGAGGTGAACATACCCGGCAAGAAGAAGGGCCAGGTCCTGTGCACAGCTCGCACGATGGGTCGCATTTCTCACAGCGGGAGCCGTCTCTGTAATATCTACAAACACAAAGACAGAGAGACGTGTAACATTCAGACAACAATAATTTGCAAATGACTAAAGTGACACAAGGCAGACAAAGACATTACCACACATGGTCTTGTGTGTGCTTAAGGGGTGTGTAGAGGACTTCATAGTTCATTACTGAGGTTTTTTTTTTAACAATGACAAAGTAAACAGACAGCTGGCAGCTTTGTACCCTGTGGGACAGTGTGTAACGCAGAGCTCAAGCAGACGCAGGTATCCCGGAGAGCACGTGAGACAGTCTTGGCGCGATGCTCCGGTGCAGGAGGAACAGGCGCGGTCACAAGGCAAACAGTATCCCAGCTCTGATCCGTCAGCCACTTGACGTGCGGCGTATGTGCCGGCCGGGCACTCGCTCACACAGGTCATGTCTGAAGAGAAACACAGCCACAATCATTTGTTATACTTGGAATTCCTACACAGTGATGAAGTAATTTGTCAATGTGTAATTTTGCTCACTATAGGTGGAAAAACAGAGTGAGATCACATTGGGAGAATGTTGTGTACGGCTCAAGCAAAAAAAGCAAAACAAAAATAAAAACAGTTTAAATCCAATAAGAGATCACAAGAATCAAAGCCTCCATAAAATCTAACTTTTGACATCTTAATTTATTTAGATTTTATATTAGTAATTTCTATTTATACAATTTAAATTGTTTGCCAAGGTTAAGAAAAAAATTCAGACAAAAAGGCCTTGTATCAGAAGTTCAACATAACGTAGTTTCCATTTGTTCGTCAGTATCCAAAGTAGCTTAAAAAAAAAAAAGCTCTATGATCATATCAAGCTAAACGTTCAATTGAAAAGAATATTTTTCAAATGCTTTTAAACAATAGATTTTAAAGCCAATCGTAAATCTTATCTTAAAGCCACCACCGTCTGCCGAGACTGCTGAATGCAGAAACGACGCAGTAAATGCAGAAGAGCAGAGAGAGAGAGAGAGACGGAGAGAGAGAGAGAGAGCGTGCTCACTGTGGAGGAAGGTGGGGGTGGCGCAGGCCTCGCACTCATCGCTGCCTGGGCCCTCGCAGGAGTAGCAGTGCCTGTGGCAGCCCATGCAGGTGAAGCGGTCGTCGTGGAGGTAGGTCCTGGGCGGGCAGCCCGTGTCGCCCGTCACGCCGCACAGCAGCGTGTTGGGGTCCAGCACGAGGCCCCTCTCGCACTGGGTGCACTGGTTCGCCTCTGGGCCGGAGCAGCGGACGCACGTCTGGTGGCACTCTGCACAGGCAGGAGGGAGGGCACGAGCACAGCGTTCGTCATGGAGGCTTTGACTGCGACGCCTAGATGCTGTCAGTTTGTTACAATTTCAACCAGAGTTCAGTGGAACCATGCTGCCGTGTTCGCTGGTGGAGAAAAATTTGTGCATTTGAAATATGCTGGATTAAGAATCAATCAATCTATCAATCAACCACAACCCACATCTTCCCCTTCTGCACGTGTTCTGTTGCGTCCAGGTCGAAACTGGATCGCTCCCTCTGACAACCATCCAAATTTAGATGTTATTTTTTTTCTTGCCAACAGTCAACACAAATACTGTTTAACGTAAACTCACAACATCATACAGGCTGTAACTCATAATGCAAACTGTTTCAATTCAACATATGTTTTTTCACCTGATGGAATATGCTCTAGATTTATAAATCAGCAGCTTTTGAATTTGTGTGCTTGGTTTTTGCCATCATGGCATCAGTGTCACATTTTAAATGAGAAGCTATTTAAAATGCTCATTATTTGAAGTAAATTGTGCATTTGTCATTTAAATGTTTCATATTAGGCCAAATTAATGCAATGTCTTTGTCTGGTTTATCATTGAGAATATCCATGAGAATAAAAAAAAAAGAAAAGGTGTCATCACAGCGGGCGCACACGGCTCTCCAAGGTTACTGACAACACACCCAGGCAGGGTTTCATTCCAGCCTCCACAAACTTCCTTTAGTCTCCTTTAATCAAGGCGTGAGGTTTGGCAGGACAGTGAAAAAGGGCCTGAGATATGTGGTTACTACTAACAGATGTTCACTTCCAGACTTGTGTGTGCATTCACAGACTTTTCACACGTATGCAGATTTGCTTTGACTTGCAAATTGGAATACAGAAAAAAGGCACATTTGGTTACACACACAGATTGTGATACGATACCACGCCCGTACTTCAATATCATTTGCACCTTTTTTTCTGCCCAGCTGCTCTCCAGATTAACAATTTACCTTGGCATTCCAGAGCTTCGGTTGCGTAGTAAGTCCCAGTGGGGCATTCTTTAGAGCAGCTGCCTTTATAGAGTTCGGGGCTAAATGTTGAGCAGGTCTCACAGTCGTCCGCTAGGGGCCCTGAACAGCTGCCGCAGGTGGGGTGGCACTGGCCGCAGCGGCCCTCCTCCATGTCCTCATAGTAGCCTGCAGTACAGCTGGCCTTGCACGCCCCATTATGCATCAGGTACAGGAAAGTGCACTCTAAAAGAGAGCGGCCGTCGAGCTTAAACAAATATCGAGAGTTATTTCAGCGTTCGAGACCCTCGGCAGCCGCAGAACTCACTGAAACACGTCCTCTCGTCCGAGCACACTTCGCAGTGCGGGGAGCAGCGTCTGCAGGTGCCGTCGTCGGCGGGGAAAGTCCGCAGGGAGCAGTTGAGCCTGCACATCCCGCTCTCCAGGTAGTGGCCGTCGGCACAGGAGAGGCACTGGGACTTGTCGCCGTCGCACGTCAGGCAGGAGGTGTCGCAGGCGTCGCACGAGCCCTCAGCCGTCTCGTAGAAACCGCTGAGAGTGAAACACGTTTGTTCAAACCGCAATCCGATAAAATTCAGTCAAGGTGCGTCTGCGGAGGTGAGCGGTCAAAAAATTCATAATTTAGATATGACGATATCTTACTCTGGGCAATTGGACCAGCAGCGCCCCTGGTGAAGGTACAGTTCATTGCCGCTATTGGAGCAGCTGATGCAGTTATTGCTGTTCCCCCTGCAGGATTCACAGTTGGGCGAACATTCCTCACACAGGTAGGTAGCAGGGTTTCCATAGGAACCAGCCGGACACTGCACCACACAGGAACCGTCCTGGTCCAGGAAATATCCTGCGACGGAGGAAAGTCTTAACGTCGGACACCGAGAGACGGGACGCTTTGAATTTGTCAACAGAAATTTGCAACAGAAAGAATATGTGAAACCTTTGAAGCAAGAGGAACAATCCAGCGCTTGTGGACCAAAGCAGGTCTTGCAGGACGCGTCGCATGAGTGGCATTCAGCGTATTTACCTGAAATTAAAATGGAAAGTAACAGGAATTGAACACGTCTAGAGAGGCATCGTGGCCTCAAAAGGTTTTTGTCTCTCATTTGTACTAATCAATTATGATAAAAGTGTGATGGTCTGGGTTTTTTCTGTGTTCGATGGTGGTTTGCTCTTCTTATTTCCTCCTGCCTTTTGTCTCTGCAGGCCAGGCTGCAGCTGAGGCACACCTGTCGCCAATCCACACTAATCAAGCGCTCCAAAAAAAAAAAAACACCGGCTCAGGCCCCACGTTCGCTTCATTATGTTTGAACACATTCTTGACTTCTTATTGCACTATAAACACAGGTGACATACACGCACAGATTACTCATCTAAATAAATTGCCTCCCCAGTGTGGACACAGGATCCACCTGTGGCAATATACACCAACGACCCAAACGTCCCATATCATGGATGTCGATCCAGTTCACACAAATAGTTTGTCGGAAGATACGTTCATTAGAACAGATCAAGTTGGCAATTTATTTTGTAAAACAAATTCCAATTTGACAGCCAAGCCATTGAGTCAACAGGTGAGTTTCAAGCTCTACCTGCTTTCTCCTCTAGAGGGAGTCTGGTATAATAAAGACAATGAATCCATACATGCTTTACGGCTTTCAAGAACACAGCACTCTAAAGCTCAGCACAGTCAACTATTTTATTTGGTTTTGTGTAGTTTTCCATTGTGTCCTTTACGATGTTCGAGGCAATTTAATAAAAATCCATGATGTGCTGTAGACTGAGCCATGGCTTCCATATGGCCCTTGTTTCATCTGCCGGACTTGGCTGTCCTTAACAAGCAGACTGTGACCTTCAGGAAGCCCATACATTTCTGTCACATGGCCTAATCCATACGTTATATGGTAACTGCTGCACATACACCTTCCGAGGAGCTACTCTGTCCAGACAGCTGAGAAAGCCGGGTTGCATCAGTTCATTTTTCAGTCTCCTCCAGGCAGTCCACAGCTGGTCCACAACAAACAACTGTGACAGCCTAGCGGCGATGCTAATGTGATTCACATGTACATTTCAGTGCCGCTGCATGGAAAATTGTTCTGTGAAATTGGACAAACTGTGTGTTTATATATACAGTATTTGCATTTATATAGTGTTAGTTTTAGATCATTCGCTCATTCTTTAATTTACAACGCTTACCGTTGTAGTACTGCCCGAGCGGGCAGTTCACCATGGGACACTGCCCATGCAGTGGAGGGTTCCCACCACGACAGAGGTCACAGTCGGCAGACCGAGGCCCTCGACATGTCTGGCAGGAGCTGTGGCAAGGCTGACAGCGCCACCCGCTGGAGTCACTGAAGGTCTGCGGTGGACACTGTTTAATACAGGCTTTTCCTAACAGTGCAGAGAGACAGAGGACGAGTTGACAACACGCCACTTTATTTTCAAGATTAACTCCAACTCCAGCAGAACGACAACAATTAAATAGTATCTGTTTTGCTTGACCCTCTCTTTTTTCAATGTACACTGTTGCCCGTCAGGGTGGAACATTTGGCTTTTGGACACACAGTGTTTTTCACTTTCTCAAAATGTGTCAGTAATCACTTTTGACCAAGTGCAATGATTAAATTATGTGCCCCGATTACCCCAGTGAAATTAATTCATGCATATCACTAAAAAAAACAGGACTTCACATATGGAAGCTTAACTTAAAAACATGAGCAAATTTGATCAGCAACACAGGACTGTCTCTGTCTTACCTTAAGATTGAAAAACACAACAATACTTTGACGCCTTTTGTTTTTTTCATAAAGTGATTGCATTGTTGTTAAAAGTCTAGATTTTAAATCATTCTCCACTGACTCATCCTACACATTTTCTTTTCTTTCGCACCCAATCCAAATCCAGACACTTTGACGCCTGGCTGCAGTATCGTCGAGTCATTGAATCACACGCCAGCTGCTTATTTGCAAATGTCAAAATAAAATCACTGCTATATTCTGCTCCTACTTCTCCTTCCTGCTATTGTAGGAATATTTTTATGCTAAGGTCCTCATAGTGAACAGTCCTCCACCTGGTTTTGCACGAAAACAATTTTGCATATCTCGTGTTACAGATTTGCTGACATGGACATGATTTGCAAACCAAATGAGGGCTCAGAGTGCCCTCATTATTTTCTGAAAATAAGAATGATTGGTTCCCTTCGACACGGTCGCTCAGGGGTGCATTAAACGCAAACAGCGCAATCGGCAGTGGCATAAGGATGAAAGAATCATCTGATCTTTGTACAAGCTGGTACTACGCCACATACGCATACAAATCGCAATAACGGCTGCTGGTACCATTGAGGAAGTATCCCGGCTGGCAGGCGAGGCAGCGTGTGTCACTCCGGCAGTCCGTGCACGGCGTCGGACAGGCCAGACACAAACCCCGGCCCGAGTCCTCGTAGGTGCTCTGAGGACAATGCCTGCGACACTGGCGTCTGAAACTGGGAAAACAAAAACCAACAAAAAACTACTTTCGACCCAAGTTCAAGCATATTCAAGTTCAATATTGATTTCTCTTTTGGGACCGGGCCCAGTCTGTGCGCATGTGACATCAATCAAAGACAGATGACAAAGGGCTGAGTCACGCTCACCACTTAACAGAAGGGCTTTGCTTTTGTTCACAGAGCAAACATACAGAATAAAGCCTCAAAAGGTCTCACGGTGAAATTCACTTTTATTTCAGTCGGACGACCTTGACTGAAATAGTTGGAATGAAGCGGAAATGAATGAATATGTGAAATCATGCTGTGGAAATAAGTTTTTGGACACCCCTCGCATTTGTGTAAACTCTATTAAGAATGTCTGAAGAACTCTGAAGTCCAACTTTCTTTGACTGCAGCCACTCACAAACCCACTTGCACTCTACTGCAGTGCCCTATTCATTCTGCTTTACAGAAAATATGTGTTTGTTCTATCTTCTGAAACTACCTCATGCAGTCACGTGGAAGGTTAAACAAAGCAACCGTAAAACCAGGGATTTTATTTGCACATTTAAATCTGACGACTGATTTTATTGTTTGCCTTGTTTTTCAGTTTTGTTTTGGGGTTTTTAGATCTCTAAAGGTTTTACAAAAATGGGGCTTTGCATAACACATACAGAAAATAGATAATACGGGGAACAGATTCCGGAAAGCCTCTCTAAAATCCAACAACAAGGTTTTTGCGTGCCAGTCCTTCCAAAACCACAAGGACTGTAACCGGAGGAAGACGACAGAGTGCACTCTGTGAGCACGGCACACCTGCGCCTGTATTGTTGACTTCAATGGCGGCTCAGCCAAAGAATTCACTCTGTCAACATCAGCGGCACTTGAGTCACGGCCGAGCCAGTGGAGAAGAGAGACGCACGCTGCTTCTCTCCGAGTCCGACTTTGCTCCATTTCACTTCTAAATGCAGAAAGTTAATTGGTGTTTTATTTGTAGCCCTGAGGCACGGGGAGACTTCAGTCATTAACCTGTCCTGTCAGTCCCTCGAGGCTTCAGTAAGCTATTCAACAGAAGACGGCTGTCCTACAAAAAGCAGTTTAATGGGGGTCGGGATACTGAGGTGCAAAACTTTAAAAATGCAAAACACTAATTAATGACTGGCTGACTGGCTTGAATCAAACAAGAGACGACAGCAAGGAGCCGTTGTGTGTGTGTGTGTTTTGTTTTTTGGTTTTTTTTAAGCAACACAACATTTGTTGTCTCCTCTGGAAGTCTACAATCCCGGCCAAGCGAGCCGCACTTGCAAGCACGTTGCCGTGGATTTAGGCGGCGGCGGCGGCGGCTGTTTGAGAAGAGGAACAGCTGGCGGCGACACCCAGCGTCCATCAGCTCTCTCGCAATAGTGGCTTTTGCCATTGTGGGCTTGTCTCTGGTGTGGAAACACTAAAGTGCTTAGGAGACCACAGGGTGTCCCAGAACCCCCTCAGAGCAAATATTAGAAAATCCATTCCAGCACAGCGTATCAACACTGCCGAAGCAACTGTTGCTCACTGAAATGGGCGGCAGGAAAAAAAAATGCGCCGCAAGTGATCCTGAAAAGTTGAGAATGTCGAGGCGTAGTGAGAGCCGGGAACAGCATGTTTTAGTTCATAAGAGAGGAGCGTAAATGTCAGTAAATACCAAGCATCCGCCTCGCTGGGGCTGTTCTCAATCCTCTCGCCGTCTATTGTTAACTTTTATTAATACAGCCCAAACCAGAGCTGTGCGATGCACAGAGAGGTATTGGGGTTTGGTCAATGACAGTCTCATCCTGATTCATGTCCACCACATGCCATATTGGATTCATTTCTTATTGTTGTTAGTGTTTGCCTCACATGGAGGCTCTGATACAGCCAAACAGACACAGTGATTTCTGACATTTTTACTGCAAAAGCAGCAGCTGCGCCAATACACAGAAGAAGATGGACTATAATTGCATATATCTAATTGCACCTACATAAGAGCAGGGAAGTGCAGTGAGGCATTGCATTTTCTGATGTCTTCTATGCTGTCTCTCACACAAGCAGGCTGTGAAGTCAACATGATGCACTCTATATAATACCGCCAGTTGCTGGCTCTGCTGGCTATGCTGTCTTCCACTTTTCAGTCTTCAGTTTTCCTTTCTTGTTGCCTTTCTTCCCTACGTGCAAATACTCTGTGGTTACTCTTTGGTTAAATCTATGAAATAGTCCCCCCTTAAACTAAAAAAACAAATAAACAAAAAAAACAAAAAACAGGCTCAGGTAACAGCGCAGGACTTGGAAGAGAAAGTAATCTGTCTCATCTGATACCTACTGGACTAAACTCTGGGGGAAAGCAACACAATTGCAGGTCTGTTCCAGTGCAACCCGTGTCACAGACTGAGACCCACTGATGTAAATTGATCAGGTTAGTCATGAATATTTACTCCCAACATACATTCTTACTTATCTTTATAATGACTATAGAGCGAATACTATTTTTTTTGCATTGCCAAATGATTATAAAGAAAAAAACGTTTTTCAAAATCTTAAATATCTTATCAAAACTAATAAATATGTAGTTTTACAAAAACGAATAATAAACATACCCTTACTATTCAATATTAGTTATTTAAAATATGTGAGAATTTATATGAGTCCCTGGTTCAGGATGTGTGTAACCAGACGAGACAATAGGAAAGATAAAAGGCAGAAAAACTCACAGAAAGTAACCTTCAACGCAGCTGTTGCAGATCTCAGGGTCCTCTGCGTGCAAGTGACAAAGGGTGATTAATTAAAATTCAGTTCGAGGAGCAAACATGAGCCTCAGTGGCTCATTATTATTATTTTTTTTTATGTGCCACAGTGGAATATTATTACTGCAGCAGACTCGTCCCCTGCGCACTTACCTGTGGAGCATGTTTTGCAGCCCACCTCGCAATTAATGCACTCTCCCGTATCAGGATCCTGCACCTGTCCTGGAAGCAGGCAACCAGCAGAAGAAGGGGGAAAAAAAGTCAGTCAAGTCAATTCCGTCGGCTGTACGCACAAACTCACAGAGAGCTTTGTTTGGTTGCTCTCGTTTACCCATGTCACAAGACGCCGTCTGGCAAACCCCGTTCTGCAGCTTGTAGCGCTCACGACATTTGGCGCATATGTTGCCATCAGTGCAGAGTTCACAATTAGCGATGCAGGGCAGGCAGGCATAGTGACCCCTGTCAGGGTACAGTCCCCGGGGGCAGTGTGTCCGACAGCGACCTTGATGGAGGAAACGCTCCTGTCCGTTTTCATCTAAGGAGGGTGAGGAGGAAGAGGAGGAAGAGGTGGAGGAGGAAAAGGAAGAGGAGGTGGAGAAGGACACAACAACATGAACTGAACTCTGAGTTCCCTCTTTTAATGACAGTGCCATTAGCCATATGGAACCCCATATCCAGGTAATGCCTCTAGCACAAAAATGTGAGCCGGAAGCAAAAGAAAAATAAAAAAAAAATCCTAAGCTTCTTTTACGGAAAAAATAAATAAAATGCAGGGGACCCAAATGGGTCTGACGATTACATGAGATGAGGTGGGGGGGGAAGATGAAAGGACATGTTGCTCACCGTGTGGAAAGTCCATCACCTTCGGTGGCTAAATGACAGCAGCCATGCGCTGTGCACAAGCCACACAAGGCTGATTTGGGAGGGAGGGAAATCATTTTTTTCCTCATATCATTCAGAGAGTAAATCCCGAGATGATTATCGGAGGGGGAATTTATTCCGTTGGTTGCAGATGTTTTGCATGCTGGATTGAAAAGCGGCGGCGGTGCATTCGGATGTTGATCCGTAAATGGGATTGCTTCATGTGAGCTGGTTGGCTCCAGGCCTGCACACGGACGGATCACCTACTGGCTCCACCACGCTCCAAGTTTGTCTGCAAGAGCCGTGTGTCAGATTGTAGCGCTTCCGATTCATACACGCCAGCACCTGCCAAAGGGCCTGGCTGTGGCCCCCTGAGGCATCATGGGAAGGAGCTGAGTCGTGGTGTTGTCTCATCCGCTCAGAGGAGACTTGTGAGACACGGGCCGGGCGAAGGGGCAACAAGCTGTTCCTCCCCATGCCTTCCGGTTTGCTCGGCGTCAACGCCGCAACAAAGCACTCGAGCCAACGGGGAAGGGACCTTTGGCTTTCAATGCTTTGACAAACACCGCAAGGACACACACCGGGCTCCTATTCTGACTATTGTGGGAGAAAATCGAGGGCACCTGTGCTTGTTTGTGCGTGAGTGTCCGCGAAAAAAAGAGCCACGGGGGGAGATGCAGAGAGGGAGCGACTTGCAGGTTTGGCTGGTTCAGCCCACTGAGGTGCGACAGTAATACCTTCAGCCCCTGCGGGGATATTTTTTTCCCAACCTCTGATTAACAAAGGACCCATTCTGCCTTGATCAGATTACACCAGCGAGAAAAGGGATCACACCTCCACTTCTTACCTATATGACAAGCTAGCGTGCCTGCTTTGATATAGAAAAGCAAAAACACACATTTTGTGCAGCCGATCTGCATTGTTAATTGGTAAACGGTCAACCAGAGCGGAATACTCCAGCTCCTATGAGTCCAGAAACCTTGACTAACTTTTTTTTAAGCAGAAGTGCTTTGAAAGGAAAAAAAAAAAAAAAAAAAAAAAAAAAACAGATCCCTTACAAACGGATTAGTGAGTAGCATGGCATCCTTGAATGAGGCATTTGGAGGAGCTATAAAGGAGGTCTTATTCTAGGGTAGGTTCAGAGGCTACGCAAGTCCAAAAACAGAACACACAAATGTAGAGACGCGGAAAAATGTGTCATATGATGGCAACAACTTCCAAGCAGCTTCTCCTTCACCCTGTCCTTTGTCACCTTATGTAAAACACCAACTGCTAAACATGCAGAAAACAGAAACAATCAGACAAATAAACAATAAGTTGGAACGCAAATCACGTCCAAAAGCAAATTTGCGTTTTCGCCGTGATTGCTTTTAAAGCATTGCGAGGCTGATCCGATCATTTTTATAATCGTCATCATCATCATCATCACCATTATTATTATTATTTTCTTTCTCACCAACTCCACAGGTAGCGCATTCGAAGAGCTCGTGTCCGCTGCACTCGGAACAGGTGGGATGGCAGAGGACACACTGGCTCTTCAGCACAAACTGTCCGCTCGGACACGGCGACGAGGGCGGCTTGCATCCGATGAATCCGACGCCGTGGGCGAAGAGCAGGAACGCGGCGAAACATCTCATGGCCGTCTCCGGGGAATCGCAAGCAGAAATGCTGAGAGTAGTGGGGTTGTTTAGGGAGGGAGGAGGCGGCAGAGGAGGAGGAGGAGGAGGAGGAGGCGGAAGCGGAGGAGGAGGGGGGGACGACGACCGGGGCAAGGTGCCTGAAGACGCAGTGCCTGTGGCGGCAGGAGGCGCGGATGGAGACTGGCGGTCAGTCGGTCCGATCGATGTGAGGCACAGAGGCGAACACCCAGCCCACAACTTGCCGAACCAGTTTGTTCAAGTGAGACAGTGGACAATGAGCTGGGACTGCGGTGTGCGTTTAGTAAATGATCCAGCGAGGGGAGGTGGTGGAGGTGGGAGAGAAGAGAGGGCGAGCTTTGTTAAAGAATCCACACACTGGTCGACTGGCGATGAGTATCTCAACATCGGGATTGATCTCCAGTAACAAGGCCTGTTTGAAAATGTTCAGTGCCGTTTAATTGTAGAACTCGAACAGTGTCGTCGTCTTCCCCCCTCACTGGTTTCCACTTCATGTGATCCAGTGAGTGGTTGTGGCAAATTAAGGCACAACCACTACAGCTTGCACCACCAATCAAAAAAAAAAAAAAAAAAACTGCACCAACATTCCAGCACACACTTGAGCTTTTTCTTCAGGCACTTTGCTGGAACACTCGCTGGACCTTCAACATTGTGAAAATGCCACATTTATTTGTTTGTTTGTTTGTTTGTTTGTTTGAATATTAAACATTTACTTTAATTAGCAGGGGTATGTTTCCCAAAAATGCCATGTTTGGCACAACAATAAGGTAATAATAATAATAATAATAATAATAATAATAATAATAATAATAACAACAACATTTTTTTTATTAGTTTATTCATCTTTTGGTATCTGCTCTATGTTCTGAATTGTTGGGAGATTGGCTCATTAGCACCTGACTGTCATCGCCTGCTGATTGTGGGAAGCCTGAAGATACTGTGGGGATATTAATGGGCCTTGTCACTCGTAAAGGTCTTCTTAATGCAGCAACTCATGAAGATAAGGTTGATTGATGTTGAATTTGATATCTCAAAATAATACTCAAAAGCATTTTGACTCACAGTGCGCAGCAAAATTATGTCTGACCTTCTGAAATGGCTTTGACTGTCCGATTTAACTCAAATTATATCTTAAAAGGTTCTTAAGGTCTTCAAACTCATAAACTTTTTGCGGCTCGGACTTATGAACCTTCTGCAGGATCAGAACTGGACATCCCCTTCCTGTTTTTGTCAAGTCTTTGGCTTTCCGCTAATGCCAACTAACATCAAAACAAGCCTCAAAATGGTTTGGAGTTAAACGTTCAGCACACCTGTAAAGTGTTCTTATTTAATCTATCAGGGCAAACAAAGCAGGTCATTTGTCAATTTAAGTTTTGTGGTTTGCTGTCTTGGGTGTCGGATTGCCGAGAGATCCGGTAACTGCTGTGAGACATGAATTGTTATGACCTAATTGTTGAGCCATTCTCAACTTCAGAACCCATGTTGATTGTCATTCCAGATTGTGGCAAAAACTGCTACAGCAGGGCTCATTTAAAACAGGAAATGGTGTGAGCTAGATTTGCACTAAACCTAGCTTAACCTTTGTTTGTCAAAGCTTTAACCTTCAGCCTCAGGTCAAGTGATGTGAGTCTTGAAGGCTTGGAGCTTACAACTCTGAATAAACATGACGACATGAGCAACCCTAACATGATGTCTTTTTCCCTTGAGCTGTCTGAGCTGAGCTTTCTTAAGTGTGTTTATTGAAGTTTTGACCAGTGTTGATGATGTCAGAGGGAAACTGATGATTTGTAGTCACAAATCATAATTGCTAGCATAAGACGCTCTTAAAAAAGAGGGAAAGACTCAGCGCAGGTGTTTTGACCTGTGGGACTTACCCTTTAACAACTTTATTCATTGGCGCATTGATTTTCTGGTGTGTAAGACTTCAAAACATGCTGACTGTCAGGGATAGATAATTGAGATGGGGTGCAGCAATGCAAACACATCCAAACACAATCTTTGAGGGACTGGCTAATTTGCATATGAACAATATCCTCGGATTAGTAGTGTTTACTATCTTAACCATGCACATATCCAAAAAATAATGGGATCTTTTGTTGATCATTGCCAGGAAATTAGTGTGAGAACAAGAAAGGGGAAAAGTGACTGATGAAAAAATAAAAGTGATTAAAATTTCCAAGAAACTTCATCAGTGGGTGTTTCCTCTAACCGACTGAGCTATTGGTTCCACAAAGCCTGTGGAACAGAGTTTTTCAGCTTTACCTTTGTTAAAAGACAATGTAGACTTTTTAAACATCTTTTTTCCACAGCTTTTGTGTAAGGTGGCACATTAACTGTGAACTAAAATTGACCTATATACATTGTAAGAGAAATATTAATATAGCTAGTAAAAGCAGTCATGAATTGTGAAATGGTCAAGTGTCAAAAATTTCCAGACCGGCCAAAATCTCAAAAATAAGTATCCCTAGTTGTCCAAAGGTGTGTTACATTTGATTCATTTAACACGATTTGATTCACATTCTAACGGATACGGTGATGTCTGAATACAATTCTTGAATTTTTCTTATATTCAGTTTTTGAGTAGATCCTGAGGTGAAATGTCATCAAAGTTTGCTTTCCACTTTGAATTTACTTTCATTTCTCTTTCATTCATAGGGTGGACGCGAACGTAGGAGGGACTTTCCGAGAAGATACAGCGACCTCTGGCGGCCCTTTTTGCGAACTTCAAAATCGAGGCATCCGAGGGCGTGTGCCAAACGTCCCGACGCTTCAGACGTCACAGGCAGCGGCCGGCGGAGGAGGCGTGGCCTCGTTCTGCTGCAGCGGAGAAATATGACATGGGGCCGAGCGAGGAGGAGGGAGAGAGTGAGACAGCCCGATAGGAATTAACGGATCGTCAGAGGTCTGGACCGAAAGAAGGGGGGGAAAAAACCTGAGGATGGGGAGCAATGACTGAAAACACAACGGTAAGAGCCTGACGCCTTTTCCCATTTCCTGTTTTTGTTTTGGCCCACAAACACGGCCGCCGCGGGCCGATTCGTGGCTCATTTGACAGCGAGCACAATAGGCGACCACTGCAGACAGGTGCACCTGCTTTTTAAAGCGAGTACGTGCCTCGACGCCGTCAACTTCGGACTCCGACTGCGAAAGCCAAGGTTTTTTTGGCTTTTTATTTTTATTTTTTTAATAGGTCGAAGGCAAGACAGCGTCGAGGCCACGAATCTCGCCGACTGTTCGGCGTGAGACGCCTGGCTAGAGTCTGGGAGTTTAAAGGGCTGTGAACGTGGATGTGCTCCTGAATGTGTGTGTGTGTGTGTGTGTGTGTGTGTGTGTGTGTGTGTGTGTGTGTGTGGAAAGAGCTCAGTCACAGAAGCTTTTGGTGACTAAAAAAAATAATGATAAATAATGAAACATACAGCAGCTATGTAATGTCCCAGACAGCTCTGTTCATTTGGTGATGCTGGAAATATAATCTGCTATCGTATGGATGCCATAAAGCTCCTGCTTCCTCACACAGACGTGTAATATTAAGCATGTCTGTTTAGGTCAGCGAGCACCAAGTAGATGCCGTTGGTTGAAATGACATGCTACACAGTGTAAAACCAAACTAGCTTTCTTTCATTTGTACATGTATTTGTAATTGTTGATTTATTTGTGATGCCAGCAAGTGTTTCCTCCATCACATCTGCTCACTGTATGGCTGTGAGGCCACAGATTCGTCGCTGTTATTTTTTTCCCCCCCAAAACCATATTCATGCCTCCCCAACAATGACTTACATAATAAAAGCTTTAATCTGACATTAATATGAGATTACATTTGAGCCGGGTACAACATGAGGGGAAGGGGGGGGGGAAGCAACTCTGCCTCTGTGTCCTCCTGCCCATTCGGGAAGATGGCGAACACATCACATCAACTTGTTTGCTGTCTTGCACTGACAACTTATTTAGCTGCCCGCTGACCCCTTCAGGAAAGATTCTTCATTTCGGTGGGAGGCGGAGACGAGCGGCAGTCGGCTTCGGCCCGATTTGGTGTAGACTGAGCGGGACCTGTTTCCCTGCCAGGCCGAGCCAGGCCGAGCCAGGCTGTGCCAGCTCCACAGAGGGCTTCAGTGCAGCGGGGCACTGGGGGACAGGATGCTTGGCCCCGCATCAGTTATCACAGTGAATTCTGTTCTTGTCACTGACATTTAGCCAGAGGAAATAACGGCAGAGACAACAGTTGTCGTTACCGGCCAATACATCTTTTTATGCCTCTCTTGTTAGTGCTGCTTCAAGCTCCCATATTATATCCGTTTTTCAGATCTTTTATTTTTCCTCGCAGAGCAGCCTCGCACCGTTAATTATCCAAAACAAATTCTATGGATCTCGGAAAGACAGCCTGATTAGCCCTCTGTTTACTGTCTCCAGTGAAATATTCGGTTTTAGCCTCTTGCTGTAACTGACGCTTCTGGTCAGTTAGGGAACAGCAAGCTTTTCACTCGCTCAATTCCGGACGTTGATTGACGCGGGATCGAGAGACAAATATTATGGTTTCTGAAACATTAACAGACCTACTTTAACACACTTCTACTAGGATTCCCCCTTGCAGTCATCTGTATCAGTTACCTCCTTGGATAAGACAGGCAGCCGGACTAACCCATATAACGCAGAATGAAACCAGGCATGTAGTAGACACTGGTCCAGTGATGAATGCAAGAGAAGACCATGTGTTCTAGTGGGATTTGCCCAGACTGAAGTCCTGTGGAGGAGATGAAATCAGCCAAGAGCCCATGTTAATCACGACCCAATCATTGCACGTTCCTCTTCCTGTTCTTCAGATGATCTCGACAGGTGGGGTAGCGACATCAAGTGTCTCTGTCTGCTGGCAGTAGGGGGTCAGCTCGAGGCCACCGAGGCAGACGTAGGGGGCTCCTCTTAAAACACCACTGCAGACCAGGCTGAGCAGGGTCTTGTTGCCTATTCTCTTGTATCTGATGCGTTATATCCTGTATTGCAAAGTCAATAAGCCATACCTACATTTTCAGTAGCAAAATCTTGCGCGCTGTGTATCAAGCCAGTGCAGGTTAAACCATTTTCTGGGATATTAATATTCATCCCAGATCTCAGTGGAGAACCATCACACAATTAACTAGCCAAAAAGTTTCATGAATTGCATATTTACATTGTTTATAGCCTCCAGCTCAAATTCTTTGGTTTAGCTTCCTGACAAACTGATGCTTTGTTGGACCTCCCACTTGTTTGCAAGGGGACGTAAACAGGCCTGGGAGCTTTAAAGTGGTCTGGGGTCTTGGCAGACACCTGGCTGGAGGCGTTGCCACCATTCTGGGAGTGGTATAAGTGGGGGTCTCTGGGCCCTTTGTGACATCACAAAGACTGAGATATGCTTGCTTCAGCAGACACAAAAGAAGTAGAAGCTGGATTTATTTATTAATAGGTTAGAGCATTATTCATCATCATTATCATCATCGTTTCATAGAATATTCTTGTCAGAAGCAGTCCGTAAAAATGAATCGTACTAAACATGGGACCTTTAAATGAAGGTTTGTTTAATTTGTCCCCTTTCTCAGCCATGAGACACAGTCGGACTGATGAGAGGAGGTGTTGCAGAGCCATTCTCAGTCACTAAAAGTAGCAGCAGGACTTTGAGACGGTGGTTTGCGGGTTTTCCACCTCCTCCGTGCCATAGCTGACATACGCATGCGTGTGTCTGCACCCGACTTCACCTGACTGCCTCTGGGTCTCGCCGTCCTGCTACTGGTTGTTCAAGACACCCGCAACCTAACGCACTCTTCCCCGAAGGGCCCTGACGTTCACAACGACCAACGTCCTGCCCGGATTCGGCACGGGAGCAGTTTCTAAATCAAAGGGAGTGCTGTTGCACAGGATACCCTTGGTGACTTCATTTAGATTCACGCAGGCCCACAGCGTAGGTCATTTTCATTCATTCAGAAAAAACAGGTCACCCTTCCTCCCCGCTTCTGCAAAACGGAGCTACATTGGATGGAAAAACTCCAAGCACCTCCATTTTATCTCTCACAGAACAAAGCAGATGCTTAAAAGGGAAAAGCAGGTTGGTGCATTCTTATTAATTTTGTGACTGTCAGCCAATCGTTTTTTTTTCCTGTTTGTTTGTATTTTCTCAGAAGCACCACCGCAACTATCAGTCAAACGCTGCCATCTCTCTTTTCTCTTCAAGCCTTTAACAAAATCCATTCACAGATCCAAAGCATAAAAAACATTTTGTCCCGTCTTTGTTTGGTTTTGTGTCAGGTAAAGAACTTTAGTATAATTCTGGGGGGGTTGTTGTAGTATTCCATATGTTTGATATGTAGGGAAATGATTTTCGACGTCGCCAGTGGCTACAAGCATGGAGTTGGACAGATGCTGTACGTTGGTGTGTGGTGTAGGTCAACTCTGATCATTCACCCTGCAGCTACTTCCCTCCTACCGCTTTAATATTCCTCTCCCACCTACAACACATACGCTCTCCGCTGTAGGAATCAATGTCACGTCCCCTCAGTATTTGAGGTTCCAGCGTATTTTTAAATATCTGTACTCTCAGTTCTCATAGCTGCGCAATAATAAACAACAAAACTAGGCTAAATTGCTGAAAAATTGCGGCGTGCCTGCTTATATATATATATTATTACATAGCTACATATGGCCAAAACATAGACATTTATGGCTAACTTTTTACGACTAGTCAGTTCTGCTGACTCTTAACTAAGACCGGTAAACTAAATTCATATACCATTCATATTTACAGTATTCTGGAATACAGGGAGGGGCGAACCACAAGCAATTTGGGGCTGAAAATTTAAAATTGACATAGTGTACATACTGTATGAAGCATATGTTTAATAATTGTATCCTCTAGGTGAATTCACCAGTAATATTGCACAATCCTCAACACTCAATGCACCGTACGAGGCGCGTTGCATGCGGAGGAACGTGTCACGCTGCTATTTTGCCGTCTCCCCTGACTTCCTTAAACAGATTGCAAACTGGCTATTATTTAGTGTGTTTACATCAAAAACCTACACACTCAAGTGTTCATTAGCGGATACGGTTCCTCCCAAAGAGACAATAAAAGAAATCAACAAATCAGTGAGTTTTGCCCTCCTTCACCCCCTGACCAAGTTATTCCTCTTTGGTGCATTAAAGTAACAGTTAGTGTCGTTGACACTGTTAACTCATAATGCCTTCAAAGAGTCTTTTATCATTTTTAATAATTTCTCTGTCACGACGGAAAGGCTTGTATTTATTTTACCTCATCAGTACGTATGTATTTCAGCCGTTGGCTCTTTGAAACAATCGTGCGACCTCGAGAAGGAACTCTGCTTTAAACTTCCAGTTTACGGATTAAGACGAAAGAGGAAAGTGCTTTGGTAAGAAAAACCCCCCCAGAAAAATGACCGCCTGTGAAACAATGCAAGGCTCTTTCTGGTCAGAGCGCTTTGACCTGCGCTGTGGCATAATAAATGTTGGCGCTGGTTCAGGTATGCGCCGCCGCCCACTGACTGCCCCGATTTTGGGCGGATTCAAGGAGAGCTTTCCCAACGGGTATCAGCTCAGCTCGGCCCTCAGCTTTGTTTTGACTTTAGAAGTCGCTTGACGGTAAAATATCAAGTCGAGTGTGTTATAATTGTATAGAATCTGTACGACAAGTGACTGTGGAATTACCCGATGTCTTTTTTGCAGACATATTCAGTTATTTTTCCCTGTACAACAACCATAGAAGCACACAGGCCAATAAACGTTCAGTGTGTCTTGAAGTTATGCGTCTTATTTTGCTTTTCATCCATCCAGCAATCCTTGTTCTGTCGCCACTCTTGGCACCGTTTAATTTTCCTACAGAATCCCGTTCAGCTCAGGAGTTTAGAGTGACTTTTTTCTGTCCTGAGCAAATTTAGAATGAGACAGTGTGAGATTGTTCTCGTTCGCGTTCACGCACAACTGTGCAAGCGCCCACACTTCCAACAGTGGCACCACACAATACAATACTGCTATTGTGGTAGACTTTTGGACGTCTCCTCCAGTGTCGGCGGGATGCTGGTGGCTTCAGATCTGGTCTCCAGGTCTGATTAGAGCGGCGTTTAACACCAATGTGGGAGATGTGATATATTGCAGCAGCTCAGATGGCTGTTTCTGAACAGCTACAGCTGTGAGCTGTTCATCCAACATCGCGCTGTCTGCTGCTTTACAGTAAATGCAGTTTCCTTGTTGACCCCCCCCGCCCCCCTTATAAATGAAATGATCAGGTTGACAAGGGAACACATAGTACTTCATATCTGCTTAGCTTAGGTGTGTGTGTGTGTGTGTGTGTGTGTGTGTGTGTGTGTGTGTGTGTGTGTGTGTGTGTGTGTGTGTGTGTGTGTGTGTGTGTGTGTGTGTGTGTGTGCACATTCTATCCCTGGTATTAAAATACGTCTTTTTTGCCATTATAATCTACTGTACTCATGCACTAGATTAAAAATGTCTATATTGACGGCACCACAGCAGCCTCCCTTTCGCTTCTAAAGCTTGTAGTTTAATGCGCACTATATATGCATTTGTTTTTTCCGAGGCAACGTTTCACCACCAGCTGGAGATGTGTGTCTGCATGTGAAGTTTCCCTCGCTGCAGCCAAACACCAGCTTGCTTTATGGACGAGTTTGTCTGTCTGTCTCGCTAAGGTCAGATAAGTAGCGAGACAGTCGGCCAAAGTCGTTCTTTGTTGGTGCTTCAGCGTGTTAAATCCTACGTCCCGGCTACCTGGCCTGAAACGCCTCCACCCCCACCCCCACCTCCACCCCCACCTCCACCCCCACCCCCACCGCCTCCCGTCCTCCCAGGCCATTAATAATGCTGCCACTGGCTGCTTAGTGTACTTTTTTTCTTTCCTCCTTAGATTGCATCTTTTTCATATCTACAAAAAAGTCAGGAACCTTCTGCTTTGGTCTCCAGTCACAGCTGTCTGCTCGTGGCGCAGTCTCCCAAAAAAAAAAAAATGGGCCCAGTCAGGGGGGAAAAAAAGAAAAGAAGAGAAAAAGAGGTACAGGCTGCTTCAGCGAGACGGGAGGCTGCAGGAAGTGACATTTTAAGGGGTTGCGGTCTGGTTCTGTGGCCCTCAGCTACTTGCTCTTTGTTCGGGTGCGCACGCAGCTGAGCTGTGCCTATAGATTCGACTTGACTGTAAGGTCAGGCAGTGGGATCATCCTGGGCTTTTTTCTAGAACGGTTACATGCTGGTATTGCCCAGTTCGACAGTTCTCTCCTCAGTCCTCACCCTGCGCCCCCCTGCAAGAAGAAATTTCATACGGTGTCATGGCCCTAAACTCTTTCAAAACTTCTTCTTCTTCTTTGAGGAATGCTGATGTCAGTGCAGCCCTGATGCTGTCCACGCTGCAGCTTCTACCGAACTGCGCCTCAAATATTAATGCAATAATGCGTTTGCCGAGAACTGACAACAACCCTGGCGCTATGCGCGCATTAGGTGCGAGCAGCGCGAGAAAAAAGGCAGCAATGAGATGCAAAGTGACATGACTGCTTTTGGCAGCATCTTCAAGGCCGGTGCACGTTGAGGCTGATGAACTTTTCCCCTTTCTCCCACCCACCCACCCCCTGAGTTATCATTAGATTTAGAACCCCATGACATGTGTAAGTAATGTGCGTGGCGTCGTTCAGGGCTGTCTACAGCTCAAGACTCACAAAGCCCCGATCTGTCTCCTCCCCTCGCCTTCCACGAAGGGTGCGAGCGTGTTTGGGAGACACACGTCACAGTTGGGGTCGCTGAACCTCCTTCACCCCGTCTGCGTTAGTCTTGCGTCTGGAGGTACAGGGTGCCATTGTGCTCCGAGGTCACGGATAATAACTGCTGTCTGCAGGTCCCCACGGCAGGCGGGGGGAGTCCCGCTGGCAAGCGGTGTGTCACGCAGGGACGGGGAAGGACTCGACGCGCTCCCCCTGTGGCCGTCTGAGACAAAAAAAGGCATTGATGAAGAGAGTGTTGCGAAATTCAGTGTACCAGTTGCTGTCTGCCAAGTATGTGTCACTGGCCTTTTGGTGAACCCCTGGCAAATGAGGCAAGTCCCCTTGTGATGTCACAAAGGGCTTTAATGTCTTGTCAGCGTTGTGAACCAGTGAAAGATCAGGGTTTTTTTTTTTAGGTCAGTCAGTAAACTGTCAGGAAGGAACAAAAGTCCATCCAGGACAGGAAAGGATGGTATCTGATGTACTCAGTATCACATACAGTACACTTACAGTAAACGTTTACATTTTTACGTGCTAATTTTTATGTGACGACATGAAATTATCACATTATTTTGTGAATGTTTCACATTTTATGGGAGAATTTTTTTTTTTTGTATGTATACGTCATTTCACGATAAAGAAACAAAACAAGAATCCACATTTTGAGCCATGGCGAAGTGGCTGGAGCTCAAGTGGCAGTTTAGTTGGAGACGCCTGAAAAGACGGTGCCTTCCCTTTTCTTTGGTTTTGATTCATTGTCATGAAATAACATGAACATTATCACGTAAAAACAGGAAACCTTCACAAAATAATGTGGTAGTTTCGTGCAAAAACGTGAAAATGATCACGTAAAAAAATGTGAAACTTTCATGTAACTACGTGTTATTAAATCCCTCCCCCCCCCCACCCTTTTTTTTTTTGAGTATGGTAGCATGTGCATGCACCGTACGCTAAAATCATCCGTTGTTCGTATGGAAACATGCCGCGGTGAACGTTTTCTGCTCACACGCTCCAGAGACAGGAGTCAGGGCTAGGCAGGCTGCTCGCCCACTGGTGCTTAACACAGCTGGGCCCTGACGGCAGCAGGTCAGCTAACAGGCCGGCGATACGGTCGGCCCAGCGGAACGGCTCACTCAAATCAAATGTGACGCTTTATTCCACATTCGCCCTTGACAAAAAAAAAAGAAAAAGAAAAGGGAAATTCCGCCAGGCGGAGGAGGAATCGAACTGACCGAGGTCTGAACAACTTCCTTTGGGTTCAAGTTCCGAGTGTTCCGCCCTCCTTTTGCTGGATGGGTCTCATGCTGCTGATTCGTCAAGCAGACTTTCAGGATTCAAAGGTTGCATTGATTTGTCAGTATACAGTGCACTCTAGTGTGAGGTCGTGAACGCAACCTCTGAAATTAAAATGTCACATCAGTTGTCTACTAAACACTTTGTACTGTGGGCTGCTGTGACGAAATGGCCAGATGTTTTTTTGTGTGTGCATGGCTTCTTTCCAGCTAAACAAGCCGCCCTCGACTCCACGGAACTCCAAGTAAAAAAATAATGTCATGTTCCAGCAGTTTAATATTTAAATCTAGTGCAACTTTCTACAAATATATCTGACTGTCATTCTCTGTTGTTTTGGTCAGAATAACCAGCCTTGCCGACGTGACAGCTGTTACATGCGTATATTTGGGGGATTTTGAGGATGGAACATGAATATGGAGACTGTAAATAAAAGATAATTTAGGAGGAATATAAAAATAGAAATAAAAACCTGAAGATATTTAAAGGTGGCGGACGCAACGTTTGAATGGAACTTGCATTGCAAACAATACATCCAGAAAGCTTTTAGAAAGGTGAAATGAAAGTCGTTCATTTTGTTCGTAATAAATGTATTTGGCAGTAATTATGCTAACATATTTTTTTATGGGGGCCAAAATGTTCATAGTATTTACATTTGGACACGTTGGCTGGCAAACCCACAAGGATCTCTGAGCCAGCGGCACCGCTGCATTAAGATCAGTCGTCTCTGACTACACAAGCTCAGGAGTTGCCAGCTTTTTGCATGAGCTTCATTAACAACCTGTTATTTGTTAAATGTTACAGTTCACTGAAAGTTTTTCACAGTGATGCACAGCAGAGGAGAATTTCTTATCTTGTCTTGTGACCGCTGTTCCGACTGTGGCTGCGTGTGGTTAATTGTGTGGCATCCAGTAACATGAAGCAGTGAGACAACAGTAGGTGTCAAACCCCTTCTGACTGACATTTTTGTGCCATTGTTGTTTTAGCGTTGGATGCTGACCAACTCAAGTTTTCAGTGCGTGGAAATCTAAGTCGCGTTCATACACCTCTGGATGTACCGGCTGCCGTGAACCCTGCTGCATTTCCTGCGCTGTCCAACCGTTTTCCAGCCGTGGAGGAGATGCTGTGCGAGGAGAGGAGCGCGTGTTTGTGCAGTATGTTCACCTCCCACCTGCTGTGTGTGTGTCTGCCTCGGACGTGGGCGATCACCGCTCACTATGGAGACAATTATCTCGGCTATAACTTATCCTATTTCTTGCGAAAAACGTCGACGACGCTGTGTGCGCATCACGGAGCGACCAGCGTGTGGAAAAAAACAAAGTGCCGCTTTCTCCGACGAGCGCGTGTGTCTTATAGGAAACGGCTTGTGCATCACATTTGCCACGATTATCGCTGCACGTTTTGTAATCGGCCGGCTGCTTTGTTGTTGCTTTTTTTTTTTTTTCCTTTTAAGTAGAGAGGGCGCAAATGGTGTTCATGACAAAAAGGAAGTGGTGGGAGGGGAGCAGGGTTGGTAGTGTTACAGTGAATACTGTCTGTTGGTTTTGCATTCAACTACTGTTGGTGTGGGGGCTAGACGTAGCCGTCGTCGTTCTCACTGACTGAGTTCACTGCTGCTGTTTCTTCTTGGAGAGAAAGACGCTCCGGACAACTCACGCAGGTATGAGCAGACCAACCGCTGATTGAATGATATTAGAATGAAAAGTGTGTGCTCTGGCTTGTGGATTGTAGATGTATTGAGTATATGGATTGGAAGACTGTATTGAGAACTAAAGAATTGACCAACATAAAGCTCAAAGTCACATCATGACCAAGGCTCTGGTTCTGAAGAGTGAACTAGGAAAAAATTGCATTGTCAGGATGAATTGAAATAAGGTCAAATAAGGTCATCAAATGAAGTAGTTCCTAGCCAAACAAAGGTACCCGACATATGGCAATAACTTAAATAATCTACAGGTTAAATAAAATACCAAAACTTTAATATTCAAACAAAGTCAATGAGGTCAAAGCAGCTCACTGTGAATGGAACACGTGCCAGTAGAAACTCAGAGGGAAGATGCAGAGCTTACCACATGTGCCAGACTGATGAGCACAGGTGATTGAAATGAACGTTAAATTTAAATGTCCGCCTTCAAGGTGAACTGGCCTCTCCACCCCACGGGGGGCAGCAGTGAGAGCAGAGGAGCTGAGGAGTAATTCACAACAGACATGTTTCTGTCTTTTTAATCTACTGAAAGCAGCGGTTTTCCTCTCTCAGCAGGGCGGCAGGCTGATTCTACGCGGCGCTCCAAATAAAGTAGTTTAAGGTTTTCAGGCTAAACCGCTGCGACGTCTCCGCCTCGCGATGTTCGCCGGCTGACCTCCGCCGGTCGTCCGGTAGATGTGGACGGTGCTTTCAAAGGTCAGCGCTCCAGTTGAGACACGGACCAGAGAACAAGTAGCTCGGTTCCACTGCTGCGCCGCAAGAATAGGAGAGGGTTGGAATGTGTGAGCAAAGGCCACGCGTTTCCACCGCAGCGTTTTAACTTGTTGAGACCAGAGGATCTAAGCTTCAGTCTTGAGCAGAACCTTTACCGTAATACTGTGGCAGCAGGCACACTCTGACACTGGCTAACCACCAGGTGTTGAAATGTTCATGCTACTAAATTTAAATTCTTAAAAGGCCAAAAGAAGAAAAAATTAAATGAAAAAGAAAATGGGGAAGTGGCAACTATTACAGAAATGTTGATAAGAAACTTGAAGAATTTCACCCACCCACCTCACTGACCTACAGTAGGCGGCGTTTTCAGTCATCAGTCATCTTTCTCCACGGGCACCATAGCCAGTCAACTTCTTCTCACACATTAAGAAGTGGGAGGAATGATGTATTCAAGTTGTGAGGAAAGAGAGAAGTGGCCAGTGTGGGCTGCTCTAAAGCACACGGGGCGATACCATGAAGAAGCAGCTGCTACAACTCATAAACATCAGCTGCTGCTAAAGAGGTTAGCGTTGATGCTAGTGTGGTAGCGGTTTTAACACAACTGGATGACGTTCTCATTACTTACACGAGAACAGTTAAAAATGGAGCTGAAGGCCTTTAGCAGTGAGCCACAGTGGCGGTGATGTGCGGCTAAGACAGCTACAGCTAAAGTAGCGCTAACAAATGTGAGTTGTTTGTCCAATCGCCTTCCGAGTTTATTCCTTCTATTTCCAAACCATGGACTAAGTCCAAAGGACGTAGGAAGCAGTTCATCTGGTGCGCTAGGTTAAAATATATTAATGAATACATTTTTACAGATCCTGTGTGTTCTTTCAAATGTTAAAGCGGGTTATTATTTTATTATTATTATTCTTTACATTGATTTATGAGATTTTGCTGCTTTTGCAGCTAGAAAACAAACTTGTGTTTCTATGTGGCTTTGTGATAAGCTATTCCCGATGGGAAAAATGGACTCCAGCAACCCTCATGACCCGCAGTGCAGGGGAAGCAGCTGTTGAAAACGAAACAAGACGAAGCTACACAATAGAAATAGTCAAGTAACGCTCTCGTGCACCGTACACGCGTTCATAAAGGAGATTTGACCGTTGGTCTAGCAATGTACTGTTCAAAGTGTCATTAGGCAAGTTAAATAAATCTACAGAGCATCAGGTCACAAAAGTTATGTGTTCTCATTCAACTTGAAATGAGGAAACATAACTGTGTCATTTGACTGAGTTTAGTTGATGTTGTCCCATCATTTGAAGACAAGGAATTGAATTTAATGAGGTCAAGATGCTGTCTGCATTGAGGGGGAGCTTGGCTTTTCAGGGGCTATCATTGAAATTTTTATGAAAGCATACTCCGTGAGAGTGTGTGTGCGTGCGTGCGTGCGTGCATGCGTGCGTGCATGCGTGCGTGCATGCGTGCGTGCGTGCGTGCGTCCGTGTCCACTGCATGTTGTATTTGCCTCCACCAGCCACTTAATCACATCTCTCTCCACTGCATCAGAGCGGCTCAACCATCTCCTCGTCACCCGGTATTAGCCTGTTTGCATTTGGTCGTGTGAAAGCCATGAAGGTGCTGCTTCTGCACTTTGTTCACCGCATTGACGTTTGGGGGCGGCTCAAACAAACCTGCGTCTTCGTGTGAGACCTGAGACGTGTGAACACCTGATTACATCCGAGGACAGATGGTGGACTTTCACGTGGACAGATGCCGCTAGCAGAACTTGTTAGCCTTAGCCGTTCTACAGATGACAAAATGCATTTTGCCTCATTGCAGTGTCGGTATGACCAGAATCCTTCTGTTGTGTTTAGTGTAGCACTTTTTTTTTTTTTTTTTCATGAAAGAGATCATTTGGATTTCTTTTCCTATAAATATATTTTTTCCCCCCCCACTTAATTACCAGCCTGTGAAATCAGTAGTTTCTCAACGACTCATAATGAAAGCCACGGTTAGAGGGTGATTTTTGATTTTTATGTTGCTTGATGCAGACGCAGGTGTGTGTCAGTAGGGTGTTTCCCAGCAGCTTCAAATTAAATCAGTCATTTGAAATTGAAGACCACAACATTCTATTTTACATCTCTCTCTCTCTCTCTCTCTCTCTCTCTCCCTCTCTCTCTCTCTCTCTCTCTCCCTCTCTCTCTCTCTCTCTGTGTCTTCAGGGTTGTCTCCCCGTCCTCCCCTGAAGCCATGGACTAGAGCTGCGTGTGGTGCCGACAGTCCCGCGGTCATCAGATGGCTTCACAACAACCCGCGGCCAAACTGCAGAAAGTATGTGAGACAACCAGTGCAAAGTCAAAGTGCAAGCCAGGTCGAAATCCTCCATTTCTGTCACCACAACTCCCACACTCAGGGTTGTAGGGTGATCATTATTATTATTATTATTATTATTATTATTATTATTATTATTATTATTATTATCATTATTATTATTATTATTATCAAGTCAAGCTTTTAATCGATTGGAGGGCTTTTGCTCAGTCTATGTTGAATAAAAACACTATATAATTAATAGATTCACAAACAGTATATCTAGCAATTTGTTTTCAGCCGCCTGCAACTGCTGGGTTGGCTTTGGTGGACCTATGAGGAGGAGCCATCAGTGCCCTTTGTGACATCACAAGGGTGGAACTTTCATATTTCTAGAGTTGGAGTTTGGTGACAATGGAGACGTATTCTATTGTTAGAGAAGAGTTAGATTGGAATTTGAACTGCTCACTAGTGAGTCACTGTCTTTTATATTCTATGTGGTGATCACACAGGTGCGTGTGACTAGTAGAACAACTCTGAACTTTTGTGCTTATTTACATAGTGTAGTACTATTAAAAGTAATTAGCAATGCACACCTTTCTCAAAAAGCATTGCAGTTGTATTAGAGCCTTGTCAGAGAACTTTTAGAAGCCATCTAAAAAGGGGAAACGGCTCTCAAGCTGTTCAAACATCGCATATTTAGTTGGTTTTGATCATCAGATAATGAACGGAACTGTATTATTTTTAATGTAGTATTTTTGCTGCGTGCGGTCACGGTGGATTTCATTTGTGGCAAACCTGTGCCCGAGTGCGTGCGACAAATATGCAAATGCTGCCATCATGATTAACAGGAAGCTGGGCAGTCTCAGTTTCCTGTGGCCCACAGGGTGTTACATCAGCGCCAGAGAAGAACATGCACAAGGGTGTTTCTGAGTCATAATTACCTCCCACAGGGAAGCGATCTGAATAGGGCTTATCTTGAGGGAAAATAAGGGTCACGACTTAAAAAAAGAAGCAGCTTGTTACATCAAACACATCAGGCTCCTCGTCAACAGACTGTTGGTCCGATCAGTCCGCCTCTGATTTAACTAACGAGCGCATAAGCGTTGCTGCTGCTGCGTCCAACTGCTGTGCGTCTCCTGGAGTTCACAGAAGTGGCCGACGGTAACTGGGTCGCCTCGAAGTATGAAGTTGTTGGTTGTTGTGCGAAGATTGTTCTTTTTTTTGTTTTGTTTCTTTTTTTTCTATGTGATCCCTATAGATCAGATTTGAGAACATCCGAGTCAGTGGAACTCCACCATGATAACCTGTCCGCCCTCCTAACAGTAATCCAGCTGCTGTACCTCAGCCTCAGTAGTTGGACCGCGCTCCAAGCAGAGGACTTCCAAATGGAAGGCAGCCAGTTCATTTAGATGATACTATAAATAAGTTTTTCAATTATTTATTTTTTCTGAACAAATCTTTATTTCAATTCTGTTGAATTGAAATTCTTTTGAATTGATGCAATGGCTCAACAAAAGGACTATAATTGAAAATTTGGCTTTTTTTTGTCAATTGTAGATCGTTGAGAAATAAAAAAAAAGTGGGGATAGTCAGGCTCACACCTCACCCCCTTGGTTGCCATTTAGCCAGTTCCAGGGTTCATCTGCCACTGCGTTCGGCTGCAGTCAGACTTAAAGGTCCAGTGAGTAAAATTTGGCTTGATTTAGGATTTTTACATTGGTAAAAGCTTAACATAGTGCCAATAAATACATTCATTAAAGTGTATACTCGGGGTACAACAAAAGTTATTTGGTTTTCCAAACCTCAGAACGATTCTCATATATTTAAGAATATACGTACAGCAATAAGGTTCTCGCTCCTAGTTGGCTGCCATGTCATTATTGAAGTAAGTCTGCTTGACAGAGCCCTAAAATCCAAACGCAGTGTCAGTTTTACACACTGGGCCTTTAACGAGGAGTGAGCAGGCTCTCCGTACATACGCCTCCGCTTTCGCAACAGCTACTCGTGTCACGTGACCAGGCAACAGAGGTGTGGGCAGAGCATCTGAGCATCTCCGGCCGGCTCTCTCTCTCTCTCTCTCTCTCTCTCTCTCTCTCTCTCTCTCGCTCTCCTCCTACTCGGGTCAAAGGTCAGGCCTGAGCCGGCGGCGGCAGTGGCGGCGGCGAACCTTCGTCCCAGAGAACAGAGGGTCCGCTGTCGCAGCTGCCGTCCTTGTGGGTGCGTGCTTCTTCCCCGACGCCGCGCCGCTCCTCCGTCACCCCACTCAGCCCCCGGCGGAATGTCGGCGACGCGCGCGCTCGTTTGTCTTCCCGCGGACGGAAGGAGGCCGCCTTGTTAGTGTTGTTTATGACCCGGCGCGGCGGTATTTGTTGATCGTTAGGGGGCCGAGTGCAGAGTGGCTGCCGCCTCCAGTCGCAGGATGGCGTGAAATAACCCGCACGCTGAGTCGCCAGGCCCCTCGTCCTGGCCGCGGCCGGCCGGCTCTGGGTGCCGAGATTGGAACGTGGCCAGAAAGCCTGTGGTTGACGCTCGGCGGCAGGAGGAGTGTTGTTGTGATCGTAGGCAGCCGGCCAAAGGTGTCGGAGATTGTCACCGCGCCACTTCCGCTGGCTGCTAACCCGAACCCTTGATGTTTATTATGAGTGCTGCCTGGCTGAGAGCAGAGACCAGCGTGCACAGGAAGTGCCCGTCGCAGCTTCACTCGTTAGTACGCAGTGTTGGGGAGATTACTCTGTTCATATCACTGGTTACATTTACAGGTTACCCTGTTGAAAATGTAATAGTTGTGTAACTGTTTTTTGCTCTATCAAGGTAATGTAGCTGATTAGATTTGATGGCATTTGATTTTTTCTTCAAAATTTTGATTAAATGTTTAGACCTGACAGTGTTGAGCTTCAAGCAGTCCTCAAAACAACAACGACAGCAAAAAATAACAGCCATAAGGTCAAACTTTAGAACCTCTTTCTACTGTGAATCACTTTGAGGTGCAAAATCAGGGCAGCATAACCTATTATCTTTTAAATCAGCAAAATCCATCACATTTTGCCTGCTAAAGCAACCACTTCACATTAAATTTAGCGCTGAATTAACCCCACTGAAAATGCAACCGTCTACATTTTGGCACAATTTCAAATATATGTGTGTGCTGTGTATGTGCGCGTCTCTTTTTGCCAACTTTTGCTGCAGTTCCGAACTTGACAGGAGAACCAATCAGAAGCATCAGAATAGTATCAAACTTTTGTTTGTGGAGGGAAACAGAAAAGGAGCCAGTGCAAGAGAAAACCATGCAAAGCAACAAAAAATACAATTATTAAGACAAAGTCCAGTCTTTTTTGTGAAAATTGGTCAGATGTGATGAAAATTGTTATTATGAATAATTCCACAACTAACTGTAATTTAATTACAGTTACTGTTTACAATTCTTTTCATTTTGTAAATAAATGATAAATGAGTGAATGAACAAATAAATAAATAAATAAATAAAGGAGAGGAGTCTTTTGAGCAACCGCGCTGAACGTTGACCATCGTCTTGTGTTTCTCCCTCTGGTTCCCAGATGAGAACGTGAAGGCTGGCGTCCACCAAGGCCACCGCTGCACCTTGGGCAGCGCACACACATGATCACATGACTCTGGACATGGACGCGGTCCTGTCAGACTTTGTTCGGTCCACGGGGGCGGAACCGGGTCTGGCAAGAGACCTGCTGGAAGGTAAGGGAACCGCCGGGGCCCCTCGGCCCAGCTGGAGTGCTTTGGTGGTGGGTGGAGTGAAGGGTGGGCGTCTCCCTGTTGTGTCAGGGCGGGGGAGAAAGGAAAGGAAAAGGAAAAAGGGACAGGAAAGGCAGGAAGGGAGGAGAGAGGAGCGGCCCGCTGATTTAGAGCTTTTGAGAGAGCGAGTTTGTGCCTGTTCACTGAGGCCCATTGGGGAGCCGAGAGTCGCTGGCACTCTGACAGTGGACGAGTGGTTCTCCGTGTAAGAAAACAACTGCGGAGGAAAGGAAAAACACAAAGTGCGCACAGGAAACGGCACTTGACGGTCGCTGAATGGGCAGCCGCGTCCACCTGTTTATTCCAGTTTGAACGGAGCCCCTGATTGGATAAAGAGACGCCGCACTCTAAATACACTTTTGCCTACTTTGCGTTCTAAAAAGCATGCTTCACGCTAATCAGACCTCCATTAGGGGGATGAAATCCTCGCAGAGTACATGCAGGATGCGTCCTGGAAATCTTTCTTTTTTTTTAATTTATTTTTTGGTGGTTGCAAAGCTACGCAGCTGCCGTCTGGCCCGATAACAGAATTAAAGTGTTGGGCGTCTGCCTCTCCCTCCTATCAACCTTTTTTTTTTTTAAACCGCTTATTCTTTGGCACCGGGCCACCGGGTGCAGACTGTGACATTACAAGAGGCGTCAAACAAGACAGTGCACTCAGACAGAGGCAGACGAGAGGAGGGGACGTCCTCTTCCTCCTACTTCTTTTCTTCCTCCTCCTCTTCCTTCTGCTCCTCCTACTTATCTTCTTCCTTCTCCACCTACTCCTCCTCTTCCTCCTCTTCCTTCTCCTACACCTCCTCATCCTTCTCCTACTCCTCCTTCTACTTCTCTTCTTCCTCCTCCTCTTCCTTCTGCTCCTCCTACTTATCTTCTTCCTTCTCCACCTACTCCTCCTCTTCCTCCTCTTCCTCCTCCTACTCCTCCTTCTACTTCTCTTCCTCCTCCTCCTCCTCTTCCTTTTCCTCTTCCTCCTCCTCCTCTTCCTTCTGCTCCACCTCCTTCAGCGGTGAGCTGGCTCTGCTGCTAGGCTAGGTTAGCTCTGCTTCTCAGGGCTTCACCTGTTAGCTGTGCTGTGACGCTGTGCCCTGACTGAGTCACAGGTGGCGCCCTGGAGGTGCCCCTCTGGGGCCTCGAGGCTTGTGTGCGCACTGAAACTTGTGTGATTTTTCGGCAAAAAGCTAAAAGTTTTAGGATCGTATCAACAGTGACAGTTGCTTTGTGGGCTGGAGCTCGTGTCTGGAAGGGCGTCCAACATAAAAACCAGTTGACGGTGGCGACCCCTGAAGGGAAGAGCCGGAAGGATTTACTCACCTGAGCTGCTTTGACTAGAAAGCCATACACAGGAAATTCAAGTTCAGCTCTTTTCCCACTAGACGCTGCTGAAGCACTTCCATAATGGGATGCTGCCGGTGCTCCTTTTGCTGACGACAGCCCACAACAAATGAACGCGGTGAAACGATGCCTCCTTACTAACAGCAACAGCAACAATAATAATAATAATAATATTAATGATAATAATAGCGCGGTAATGTAAAAAGCACTGAAGGCCACGGAGGGCGCCAAGTGAATGATGGCGCCAAACTTTAAAGCCGTGTTCCTGGATGCGCGCAGCTCCAGCTGTGGAGACCCGCCGGGCTTGGATCGCTTTAGCATTGATTGGCGTGAGAGCGATTAGCGCGGCGGCGGTTTCATGTTCGGGGCTGCCGAGAATCGTTAGGCCTGCGAGTCTGGAGGAGGGAGGGAGGACGACTTCCTGCAGGTCCCTCACACAGGGAGTCCATTAAGGGAGCCTGTCTCACAAACACGCTCGGGTTACAGGCAGGCGCCCTCAGAATGTTTGCAGTCGGGGCGGGGGCGGGGTGGGATGGGGTGGTGGAGTGGAGGTGTGGTAGGGTAGGGTAGGGAGGGGAGGTGATGTGAGAAGTGCAATAGCCAGTTCCTGTCGTTCCTGTCGCTGGGTTACAGTGAGGCTGGGGAATCGCTTGTGTCTCTGAAACCTGGGAGGAAAGTGTGTGTGTGTGTGTGTGTGTGTGTTCACCGAACATCAGGATATTGCTGTCAGTTGGCTAAATGATCCGTTCCTCCGCCGCTGTCTCGATCGAGGCAGCAACAAACTCTTCCTTCGCTTCCAGTCGTCGACCTCACAATGCATCGTGTTTGTTGACTGGGAGCTTTGCACTGTAAGGTCGTCACGTAGTTCAAGTGCATTTTTTTTTTTTAATGCCCGTAATTTCAGGATTTTTTCAGTATGGAGAAGAAGGAGGGCATTAATCACAGTTAATGACTTTTTAAAGGTCCAGTGTTATCCCCTTTACAGGTCTTTATCTTTCATCCCAGATGGTGGTGGAGCAGATTCATGTGACTTATTATAAAAAAAAAACCACTTAAGGACAGCAAAGACTTCAAATTGAAGACAACCAGTCACCTCTTAAGCTCTCGCGGGCTGCATAAAATGCGGCATAAATCTTTACCTGGCAATTAACGTGGAAGTTTCTCTTGTGTCCTAAAGGTAAAAACTGGGACCTCAGTGCTGCTCTGAATGACTATGAGGAGCTCCGGCAGGTCCACACTGCCAACCTGCCGCAGGTTTTCAACGAGGGCCGCTACTACAAACAGCTGGAGGCACGTGACACGCCCACCCACGTCAGCAAGATCGACAGGCCGTGCGCGCCGAAGCAGGAGGACAATGCGCAAGGTGCGGCGGCGAGGAGAAGCCTTTTATTTCCAGCAGGTCCCTCCTTCCTCCCAACGCTCATTCTGTCCCTCGTCCCCCTACAGAGAAGCGTCTCTCCCGCGGGATCTCCCACGCCAGCTCTGCCATTGTCTCCCTGGCACGGCTGCAGGTGGCCAACGAGTGCACCAGCGAGCAGTTCCCTCTGGAGATGCCCATCTACACATTCCAGCTGCCCGACCTCAGCGTGTACAGCGAGGACTTCAGGAACTTCATCGAGAGGGACCTGATAGAGCAGTCCACCATGATGGCTCTGGAGCAGGCCGGTGTGTGACGCACAAACAAACAGAGTCTTTTTGGTTTTGTGGCTAAGGTAAAAATGCAGCAGCTTATGGGTCCAGTGTGTATAGTTTTTAAGGAAGTCTGCCTGACGGCACGTTTGGTATTTAGGCCACTGCCAGGTGGGCTTCCTTAAAAAATGGTGGCCCAAGATGGCAGCTAGCTAGGAGCAAGATATTTGCTCTGTGTATTTTCTTATATGAGAGAAGTTTTAAGGGTTGGAAAACCAAATAACTGTTGTTGTACAGTGAGTATACACTTTTATTTATGTATTTTTTTCAGCAGTATGTTAAGCTTTTACTGATATAAATCAAGCAACATCGCATCAATCATAAATCATGCCAACTTTTACACACTGGAACTTTAAGTCCGCATCGGTGAGAAATGCCAGCAGCGTGCGAGGCAGAAGGTGAGTCGGGGACAGAGCAGATCAGAGGGGCGGAGTCATGTGCATCCTGGATCCCTTAAGATTCATAGCCCCCCCACTTCTGCTTTGATCCAAATATTGAGAGAAGCTTGTTAGCACGCTTTCAGATTCTAGCAGCCGGCTGCTGCTGCTGCTGGTGTACACACACACACACACACACACACACACACACACACACTGCCTCCCCCACCCTTCACCTGACTCAGAATGAACACTGGGATACTTCATATATTTAAGAAGCGCGTGGCAAGTCTTTAGGATATTACATTCTAGTGGCATTACCGAGCGCATGACAGCGTGTGATGTCAAGTGTGAAATCTGGCATTAACCGCCTCACGTATGGCCCTCAAAAATGTATGGAATCTGAACGCCTTGCGTTCCTTAAAAAAATGACCACACCTCGCTGCTGCGTCAAACGTGTCTCTGTGGCCTCGAGTACAATAAAGCACAGCCGGCGGTTCCGAATCGACGTGCAGATCCGGACACTGAGATCGGACCACGATGGTCCTCGTTAGAACGGAATTAAAAAACGTGGAGAGAAAGTTGTTCACGTTTTGATCTCCGTCTAAGCCGGAGCGAATCATTCTGAGCTGTACTCAGCTTTACTGTTGTTAAATAAATGATGCAGTCGGGTCTCGGAGCAGTATGGCTGCCTTGCCGTACTCTTCCGCGCCGCGCCCCGCGGCTGCGATGCAGTTAGCAGCCCCTCTGGGAGGCAGGCAGGGTGGTGATGGAGCAGAAAGTGGAGCTGCCGTAAAGAGAGAGGCAGTGAAGGGAGACGTTCCGCCTCATTTTGATTGTTGCCTTCAAGGCTGATTGCGCTTGTTGGGACGGGCGGGAAGGCTTCTACATCACTTCTCGGCCTTACTCTGCGCAACCTTGCATGTCGAGAGAGATGGCAATAAGACATGTTTGGAGACTGACGGGCGCGGCCTGCACCTCTCTGCTGTCAGGATATTCTATCCTTCTTTTGACTAGTTAGTCTTAGTCGACCAATTGCTGTGTTTTGTCTGCATTAGAAGGGAAACAACAGGAATTAAAACTTGAGGCTGATGAATGGTTATAGAGCAAAACCAAAGCGGTCAGGAAGTAACTTTACCTTCAAAAAAAGAAATTTGAAGTAACTAGAAAATAAGACGAAATCAAAACAACCAGATGCAGCAGTTTCACTAATTATTGTTTTCAGTTTTAGAAAGCTCTCAGATTGTCTCATTGACGTGCAGAAGTGTAAAAATGATAGATTGGGTTGATTCTACCATCAATTTGGAAACTAAAATGACCAACGGTGATTGCACTCAGCTGTAACAAGTATTGTAAGTTAATCATTTTCAATGGTTAAACATTTCTGTGGTGGTTCAAGCCAAGAGAAGAGAAAGGAGCTATGTGGATTATTACTGCTATTCCACCTCAATGAGTACAATACAACAGTGAAACAAGAGTGAGAGTGACACCTGCTGACTGGGGGGAATTATTGCTACCCGTTTTGCCTTTAAAGGATCTTCTATTGTTTTACCATGATGCATTTTCTTCGTCTGTGTTGATCTTTGGGCAGACGTGACGTTAACCTCCCCGTGTAAACAGCTACCATATCCTTCCTCTGCTGTTTACAGGTCGCCTGAACTGGTGGTCCACCATGTGCACCAGCTGCAAGAAGCTGCTTCCTCTGGCCACCACCGGCGACGGGAACTGCCTCCTCCACGCTGCCTCTTTAGGTGAGCTGCTCCATATTTATCCATACACATATTTATCCGCCCAGTGACGAGGAACTGTTGACCTGAAACGACTGTTTGTACGTTCAGGCTGTCTGCTGACAGTGAGCTGACAAACATAGAGGAGGAGGGGGAGGAGGAAACAGGAAGTGTGGCAAGAATGGACACTTCCTATTTTCTGGAGAGGGAGGGAGACTTCTGACCGACTGCAGGAAAGCGGCGTCAGCTGCAGGGTGGCGAATAGCAGCCTGAACAGGGTCCCAGTGTGCACAGCTGTCAAGACTTTGAAGCATCAGATGTAATAAAAATCCAGCCTGACAGCTAGACAACCGAAGCCTTCCGATGGGCCACAAAAACAATATAAATAAAAAATTAAGACATGAGGTCATCTGAGCAGGGGTTGGGGGAGGATTTTTTTTTTCTGTTTTACAGGTGCTTCTCAAAAATTCAACCTTTTGTCTGTGCAGCACATAAAAGGCGTTGTTGTGTCTCTGGCTCGGCAGGCATGTGGGGCTTCCACGACAGAGACCTGATGCTGAGGAAGTCCCTGTACACCATGATGAAGAGCGGGGCGGAGAGGGACGCTCTGAAGAGGAGGTGGAGGTGGCAGCAGACCCAACAGAACAAGGAGGTGAGGGGAAGGTTTTTTTGCGAATGGCGCCCCCGACGTGACCACAGAAAGAAAGGACATGCGGTGCGTTTTCGGTAACCTCGGAACTGCGAAGAGAGCGCACGGCTAAAAAGAAAAAAAAATGTGCGTACATCACAAAAGCGTTTTTTTACACCTGCGTAAATCAGTAATTTAGGGGGAAATTCTGAAAAAAGTTGCATGAGGTGTACCAGGAAGTCAATCAGTTACATTGACATTAATCAAATTCCGCAGATGAGCGCTGTGACAGCTGTAATTCAGACAGCCAGAGGAGGAGATTCAAGACAGTGGAAAAGTCGAAACAGAGATATGTAATGGAAGAAAAACCCTCTCAGTTATAAACAAAACTGCAACATCCACCCCCATGCTTCCTGAAATGACTTAATGCAAGCTGTGAAAACACAGTTTTGATGCACAGCATCACCTGGCATTCATTTCAGTGCTTATATTTTGGAAGCTTGAAAAATACTGCTCAGGTTTTCTACGCAAACGTGTCACAAAAAGTGCTGATTTCCAATTCCAGCCCGAGTCGCTCCTTTGGGTTTCCGCTGTGAGGGAAAAACGCTCCTTTCCGTCGAGCGTCGTATTAGCAATGGCGCTAACGCTGTCAAATCCCCTGCACTTCCACTTCCCTTCGCTCGATGCCCGCGGATTAAAGCGTTCGCCGATCTATTCGTAAAACGGTGTCACCAAAAGATGACTCAGACGAAGAAGTAGCCCAGATGCTCACGCTTTAATGAACGCCCGTGGCACTGCGGCGGCCCCGGCGATCTGAGATGCGCAAAATTAGAGTCCGTCTTTAGTCGTACGTCTTTCCCCCTTTTTTTTCTTGTGCGTATTTCATCTTTGATCAAACCGTCGTTCGGCAGAGACGTACGGTGAACCGCCACAGGTTGGGCGAGTCAGGAACCTTGTAGGCGCAGATGAAAGCAGCCAAACAGCAGCAGCTGCCTCACAGAATGTCCTATTGTGCGTTTACGTGTGTGTGTGTGTGTGTGTGTGTGTGTGTGTGTGTGTGTGTGTGTGTGTGTGTGTGTGTGTGTGTGTGTGTGTGTGTGTGTGTGTGTGTGTGTGTGTGTGTGTGTGTGTGTGTGCAGTCAGGGCTGGTGTACACCGAGGAGGAGTGGGAGAAAGAGTGGAACGAGCTGCTGAAGCTAGCCTCCAGCGAGCCTCGCACTCACCTCAGCAAAAACGGCAACACCAGCGGAGGGTAAGCTGTTTGATAAACGTTCATCCTGACGCAAAAAAAAAAAAAAAAACAACAACCAAAGGAAAGGACAAAGAAAAACAAGAGGGCGCCCGTGGGCCTCCTTGCTCTCAACTCCCCAGACGCAGCAAATATTGTTTTCCTTTAGCTCTGAGTTTTGGCGACTTAGTCACGGTGAGAGGCTGTGGGAGAATGCAGTAGCAGCAGCAGCAGCAGCAGTAGCAGCAGTAGAGCAGTTGAGAGCCTCTCATTGCACATCGCAATCCTCCAGAAATGCTCCAGGGGGCGCCACCACTTAAAAACAAAAACGGCCTTTTTGGGCTTGACGAGAGCGTCCGGGTGAGAATCCCCGCTCAGCAGCTTCTTTCAGTTTCAACAGGGTTGTTGCTGAGTTGGCGGGTGAGACTGTGCCCTCTACTGGCTGCCGTCGGTATGAAACGAGTCCGTGACCCGTCGTCCCCACCCCTATTGCACACAGAGCATGTGGGTTCCCCACCGCAGGCTGAGGAGGCATGTTGGAAACTCACTGCGGTTTCCTCCTGATGTAAACTGAAAGCTGGTTTTCAGTACATGTACACGTGTGTGTGTGTGTGGGTGTGTGTGGTGTTTTATTTTTTTCCATCTCTCGTTTGCATTTCTGCAGAAATGCGCTCGTCTCAGGTTCACTTTGTTGTAATAATAATACGCTACACAGAGTTCGGTTCCAATTTGCATGAGCGTGTTTCTTTGGGTTTTCTTTTTTGTTCTTTTTTGAGGGAGTGACTTTATTTTTATAAGTACAGGGACAAGGTACAATCAACGTTATTAACCATATTAAATAGGGAACGATGCACTAGATGGTCTATCTATCTATCTATCTATCTATCTATCTATCTATCTATCTCTCTATCTATCTATCTATCTATCGGCATTGCACCTGTGCTTACCTGCACACCCGCACACTCCTCCTACACACACACTGACTACAGGTGCGACGACCAGTGTGTACAGCATTGCAGTGTGAGCATCCACTGCCTTTGTTGCTGCTTTGTTGTGTTTGACAGTGATGTAGGGATTCTCTCCTGTGTCCGCTCCTCCTCTGCAGCGAGCGTCCCTTTAAAGGGCATAATTGGCTCGTTTAATCCGACGGTTTTAACCTCTCGTCGAGTCAGACTCACAAACGCGGTAATCAGGTCGGGGATGTCTGATGACCCTACTGTGAGATGAAGCCCCCTGAACGGGGTGCGTGGGCCTCACATATTAAGAGCCTCTTTATTAGTGAGTTTGGCAGCGCTGCTGTTTGACAACTTAATTGTTCCGGGTTTCCCCACCACCACCACCACCCTCCCTCCGGTGGATGCGCCACGGCTGAGGGATCTGCCTCTGCTGAATCGTCTCTGGTATCCAAACACAAGTACAAGCAGATGGTTCTGTGGGCGCCACCTTGTCCTTGTCTGTTGAAGATATCGGCTGGTGGGAGCCCGGGAGGAGGGGTGCGTTAGATCTTGAGATCACATCTTTTTGGGGGCTTTAGTGGGGATTTTTCACCTTCCTCCTCGCATCCCGTCGCACCAGTTCAGGAAATTTGCCCGATGATCCCACAATGTTTTCTCACCACTCGCCCCCTCCTTCCCCTCCAGGGTGGATAACTCTGAGGATCCCGTCTACGAGAGCCTGGAGGAGTTCCATGTGTTCGTGCTGGCCCACGTGTTGCGCAGGCCGATCGTGGTGGTGGCCGACACCATGCTCAGAGACTCAGGAGGAGAGGGTAATTTAAATATAAAAAACTACAACGTAAACTCCGTCCTCTGTGCTGAAGGAAAGCAAAGCACCGGCTAATGTAGAAGGTGTTCAGTTGAGGCAAACCGGGCTGCTTTTATTTTGATAACTTGAAGACCTTTCGGCGAAACCAGCCCGGTTTGAATCAACTTTACGCCTCCTCTATGTAGATGACCCGGACAACTGAGATCCTTCACAGTCGAAGCGTCCATGCTAACCTCCGCTGTCATTGCAGCGTTCGCTCCCATCCCGTTCGGAGGCCTCTACCTGCCGCTGGAGGTGCCGCCGAGCCGCTGCCACTGCTCGCCGCTGGTCCTGGCGTACGACCAGGCTCACTTCTCGGCGCTGGTGTCCATGGAGCAGAGGGACCAGCAGAGGGAGCAAGGTAAGGAGTGGGTGGAAGGATGGGGGGGGGGGGGGGCTGTTTTTGTCGTTTAAACAGGGGAGGAAAAAGAGCAACGAGGACGACGAGGAGGTTTTCACCTGCTCGAATGTTTCACGAGTTAAGTCGGGTCGTCGCTGCTCTTAAGTCGGAATGGGCGGATTTGCCAGAGTGCAGGGCGAGTGGTCCGCCTGTCCTGCTTTTGGGGGTGAATAATGTATGAGACGGCGGTCTAATTACCTGTGATCCATTATTAAAGCGGGCCGCTTGGCAGCGGGGAGCCAGGGGGGAGGAGCCCATCTTGAGACGGAGGGTGGACAGCGGGCGCCTTCCGTTTTGACTCGAGCCTGCATTTAGATAGATAGATAGTTAGATAGATTGATACACTAGATAGATAGATAGATAGATAGATAGATAGATAGATAGATTGATACAATAGATAGATAGATAGATAGATAGATTGATACACTAGATAGATAGATAGATTGATACACTAGATAGATAGATAGATAGATAGATAGATTGATACACTAGATAGATAGATAGATAGATAGATAGATAGATTGATACACTAGATAGATAGTACTTTATTTATCCAGAATGAAATTCAGTTTCTCAGCTGCACAATCATTCAGCAACTCAGTTCATAAAATAACTGAACTGAGATAAAGACAAAGAAGTGATTTGATTTAGAGAGTGAGAGAAGAATTGAAATGCAGAATGAGAGGTAATAAATAGTAAAATGGAAAGAAGTGACAAATAGCCAGTGGTATTCAAATGAAGATTTGCAGGGTGTGAAGTGCAGAGTGCATGCATGTGTGACGTCACTCCACTCACCCCTCCCCGTCCTCCCACTGCCCCACCACCAGTTCGTGCAGTGGGTGGCTGCTGAGAGTTCTCCTCTATTCTATTCTATTGTATCTCTTTTACCAAATAACACCCAGCTGCATATGTTGCTGCGTGGCGCTCCCACTGAAAAGCACTTCTGTTCTGGCGTCCAGAGACTTTTGACCGCTGAAGAGTTTTTTTTTCCCCCTCCCTTCTCCTTCCTATCTTCCTGCCCTCGTCTTGCCCGCTCTGCGATGCCCGGTTCTTCCCACGGCGGGCGCACGTCGCTCAATGGCAGCGCCGTCCTCGCACGGGGTTTCCTTCAGTTAGCGGACGACCGAGGATCTCCTTGACAACCGGCCTCAGTAGTCGCAGCGTATCTGACTCAGTGGGCGGAACTCGCTTGTCAGCGTGGGCAGCGAGCCAACTTTGTCTCTGTTTTCCGCTCTAAAATAACAGCACAGCGTCCCACTTCCTGCTTCCTCTCTCCGTCTTCTTCCTCCTCTTCCTCCTCGCACCTTTTCTTCTGCTATGCCGAGGCCTGGAAGTCTAAACTGTAGCTGTTGTGTCCAGTGCAGTGCAGTGCAGTGCAGTGCAGTGCAGTGCAGCAGACAGACCCATTTTCACATCTTCTATTCTTCTGTTTTTCCTCTTCCTCCATGGAGACTGCAGTGGAGCAGGCTCACAAATACTTGCGCTGTTGTCACTAACCTGGTGGAGTTGGTTGGTGCCCTTTCTGATGTCTGATTTTCCAAACCTTCTTTTTGTAAGCACAACTTTTCTTAAAAAAAAAAAAAAAAAAGTGGAGCAGTAAAAAAAAAAAATCAAATCTGAGAGTGCCGCACTTTTCGGGAGTTCGTTTGCAGACCAGAGAGAGAGAAGCGTGTTTTTCTTTATTTTAATAGATCGTTCTGCCGTAGATGGCATTCTCCCTTTCGTCCAGCAGGTGGTGCGTTTGTCCGTCGAGCTTGCAAACCTCTGCTGCATGACTCCACTTCGTTCTGTTGGTACACTGTGTCCTGTGGGTGGGTTCACAGCCTGTTTTGTCTGCAGTCTCTCCACAGGATGTTATGAGGACTTAGATTTGAAGGGGGGGGGGGGCGCTTTTCTCTGCGATCCTCTCAACTTACAACCATGGCTGAGGTCTCCTGCATCTTTACAGTCACAGCTTAGAAGTGGTGCTTTTTCTTTCTTTTTTTTTCCACTACTAGCACGAGCCTGATGTGTATTCAATCTGCCTTTAGAAACAGGTTGGTGGTGGTTGTGAACATTTCTAAATGTTTGAACAGATGCCAGACGCTCCCTAATGATCCCCTGCCAATTAGGAATGAGTGTCGCCCCTGCCGGCCCCCTAAGCCCCCTGACCACATCACCACATATGGGCAGGGTCCCGGGTATTTGGGCCCCCTGACAAGCTGCCCCTCCCTTCTGACAGTCCCACCAATGTTTGGCCTTCTTATTTCTCTCCTTTTTTTTTTTTTCTTTCTCCCTCCCTCGTTCTCTCCCCTCCCCCGGCGGGGCGAAGAGCGCACCGTCAGCTCGGTGTGTGTTCAGGTGCTTCCAGTTAGAATAGTGGCTCTTTTTGTCGAGGAGATTATACAGTAACCTAATTCTAACTCACACACACACACACATACAGAGGTCTGTTTTGGGGGCAGTGTGCAAAGTAAAAAAAAAAAAAGACAAGGGTGACTGAGGTTATTTTGCATTTCTCCCTTCTTTCTGAGAGCATCCCTGTAAAAGTTAGCATTTTATTCTGTCTTTTCCATCAGCTGCTCACCTGCTGTGTGCGGCAAACACTGGCTCCTCAGTCGCCGCCGCCGGCCTCGACTTTTACCAGCGTGTTTGCGCTCCCGCGGTAAAGCGACCGTGCGAGTGCAACGCGGGGCCCTTTGCTCTGCGGCTATTTCCAGCTCTCGTGCGCGGAACCAAAACTCTTCCAGGCTTTCTTTGGCATCGCGTCCGAAACCCCCTCCGACGTACATCTTGAATGAAGAGCTTTTACACCTTTCACACGCAGACCACCTACGAAGGAGAGCAGCGAAGCCCTGCAGATCCGATCGAGAGACGTAGTGGGCTACGCCCCGCGCTGTCAGCGTAATTAAATCAATGTGGCAACGGGAATTTCACTTCTATTTGTTGTGGGGATGTTGTTGTCGTTGTTGTTGTTGTTGTTGTTGTTGAATTAAATGTGATGTTCTTGGAATTACCGTCCAATTAAATTCCGTGGGGGGAGAAAAAAGAAGAAGCTCGGGCTTATTTATATGCATGACTGCTGTTTACTCGGCTGAATTGAGCTCTTTAAGTCTGCAGCTGTGCAGTGACCAAAGTCAGGAATTCAAATGTGTGCCTTTTTCCAGACCGTACAAATAGTTCTTAAATCGCAAGTCAGAAGAAACTGTTTGGCTCGGTGTCGCTGCTGCGAGTCAGAGCCGGCGACGGGCGACTTTGTCTTCCAGGAAGGAAAACGAGGAGCGAGAATTTTCTCTTCTGGCACACAAACAAGGGGGGCGATGCGCTGGTTTATTTAACTCAAGCCTAAACAAGTGCGACCACATGAGGGCTTCTAGAAGACTTTTGGCCGTTTTTGTTTCCACGCAGGTTTACGGGTGCCCGTAACCCCCCACCCCCCCGCCGCCTCTCCCTTGCAGCCCGCAACCCTCCCGCTTAGAATGAAAGATGCAAAGTGGCTTTCACGTTGCTGAGTGCACAACTCCCGCGCGCCGCGGAGGGCGATGATGTCATCGGCGCACAAGCTGTGGGAATCGGTCATTCAAGGACAACAAAACAAGGCTGCCAACAGGGATAGTAAATACATTACAGCACACTTTAGTCCCCCAGAGCTCAATTGGCAGCGTCGAAACTCTGACTCTGGACCGGGCCCAAGTGGGAAACAACAGTCTCTCTCTCTCTCTCTCTCTCTCTCTCTCCCTCTCTCTCTCTCACACACACACACACACACGCGCGTAACTTAGTAATGGAAAGGAAAAAAAAATGCATCATTGGGCCTTCAGGACGCCACCTCCTGGTCCTCTGTTTGCTTCCTTGGAGTGTTTGTGATTATGGCTTCTCCCTGGGTGGGGGTGGGGGTGGTACTGGTAAGCACCACCACCACCACCACCCTCCCCTCCGCCCAGTTTCCTCCGCTGCCTCTCGATTGTGGGTAGCCGGTGGTGCAGAAGGCGTCGCTGCGTGCCGCGCGTGACCTTAGGCGTGTTTCCGGACGCAGCCTCAGTGGGTCAGTAGCGGCAGCGCCGGTAGCGGCGGCGCTTCCATCCACTCCGCTGATTGAATTCCGCTCCTCCTGCGAGAAACGGTGTCAGCGCCGAGCGTGGGCGTGGCGGCGCTAACGCCGTCTGGCACTCTGGAGGCGCCTTTGAAAAAACAAAGACAAAAAAAAAACCAAACCCCAATGCTCTCACAGTGTTTTGACACTTAGCTCACTGGTGGACTATGCAGTTATATGTGGGAGGGTGGAGTGGAGGGCGGTGCGGGGTTGACCTGCAGTCCCATCAGGGGACACAAGAGGGGGAGGGGCCGTTGCTGCTGGTGACTGCGTCTCCGCGCAGCAAACAAAAAGGCTTTACTCCCATACAACACAACAGTGGGACACTTCTTCTTCTTCTTCTTCTTCTCTCCCAGGTGGCTCCTTCTGTGACACACGAGCCTCCTCTTCACTCTACTCCACGTCCACACGCACCCTCGTTCTGATCTGATCATCTTCCCAGTGGGGGTGGAGTCATTCAAGCCCTGCGCCCCAGTACAGTGTGACTGCATGACACAATTTCTTTTTGCTTTCGCTTCATTTTACTGTGCTAATTGTTGAGCGAGGCGACACGGTGGCACAGTGGTTAGCGCTGCCGCCTCACAGCAAGAAAGTTGTGGGTTCGATTCCGGGCCTGGGACCTTTCTGTGTGGAGTTTGCATGTTCTCCATGTGTCTGCTGAGCTCAGGAATAAGTGGGTACTGAAGATGGTTGGATGGATAATTGTCTAGCGGATACACTAGCTAGGGTTGCCACCTCCCAGAGTTACAAATCCGGGACATCTCGGGGGGGAGGAGATGTCTCAAGTCTGTCGACGGGGGGGGGGTGTCACCGAAATATATACGGGACAAAGTGAAGTGCGTCCTGTATCAGTTCATTACGGGACAGGTTTTTTAGTTGCCAAATACGGGACAATCGCGTATTTTACGGTAGTAGACCACAGACGGAAATCAAATGAGGTTTTGTCATTTTCCCTAAAAAACGGGACAAATTCCGTGGTGAAAAAAGAGAACAATTCTGGGAAAAACGGGACGGGTGGCAACCCTAACACTAGCGCTGTGCCTATAACCTGAATTACTGCAAAAAGCCCCCCAAAAAAACCAACAACATAAAGGTGAAAATCTGAGGTCAGTTTTTGAACAGAGATGCAGAAGGCAGAACAGGTGAGAGTGAGGACGAAATCTCTGCTGAAGTGGAAGTGGACGCGAGGGCTGTTTGTGACACAGGAAACGTGTGAACCTTTTTCTGTTACTTCCCCTGATGTGTCCACAGGTCTGCGCACGTGAAAGTGGTTCTCATTCTCATGGACCGCTCGACGTGTTCAGACGTACTTCAAAATAGAGATCAATCATCTTTTATCTCCTGCGTGTAAAATAAAGTCTCAACGATCCAGGAGGTTTGAACTAAACCTGCTGGCAGGCCGCCGTGGCCACGCCCATCTTCAGCTCTTCTCCTCGTGCTGTTGGAACAGCAGCATCGGCTCCAACCTGAAACACAGAGTTATTCATTTTTTACGATTATTTTTATTGCCCTTGTGATCAGAGCTTTGAATGCTGCTGAAGCCAGTAAGTGATGAATATACAGTCATTAGCCACATTACTAGGAACACTTCACTGGGAGCGGCCTGGGGTCCTTGTTGCCTTCAGAACTGCCTCCATTCTTGTGGGAACAATGTGGATTCAGTGAGGTCGACGTTATACGCACAGGCTGTTTTTCAACGTCGACATGACGTCATTGGGAATATTTCCTCGGTTGCGTGTATCCTCCCAAAATGCTCCTTAAGATGGTGGGCTGTGGGGGTCATTTGAGTTCAGTGAACTCGCTGTTCTGCTTAAGTAACAGCTCAAAGGAACTGTGGCTTCACTTTCTTTCTCACTTGGCTGCCGAACTTCTGCTGTCGGCTTCACGGCGACCGCCATGTGATTGGCCTGTTAGGCGCTTTGGTTATAATGTTCAGCTGACTAAAAAGCAGGCATGGACAAACTATGGCCCGGGGGCCATATGCAGCCCGTTAAGCTTTTTATTCTGGCCTGCCGAAACGGAAGAAATAGTAAGTAATGAAATAGCTGGATTTCATTAGTTATTTTTTTTTTAAGAGTCATTTCAATAAAGAGCTAAACATCGCGTGGCTTCAAAGACATGATATTTTGTACTGACTGAGTGTTGGTTCATTTACACAGATATTCTGCATTTCTCGTTTCCAGTGCAGCATTTTACAACCAGGGTATTAGTCCCAGACATTTTCTTGCTAAGCTATCGATTACCTGTGAAACTAAACTTCCTTTTTGGGAGACATAAAGATGTCTGAATCCAAAAAAGAGGGAGATGGAGAATCCAAAGAATGATTTTTAATCAGCCTGGATTTTGTGCTCGTAAATGTGGCTCGTGTCCTCCATCTGACGCTGACGGCTGGAATATCTGTAGCCCCCTGAAGTGCCCGCCCCTTCCTGCTGTCACGCGGGCCGGCCTAGTCCAACCGCTCCTCCTCCAGCCCTTGTTTTGATAGGCAGTCATGCACACACTGGCACCGACATGCTCGCACCCCCACTCCAGCCCGTCTCCCGCGAGAGGAAGCCCGTGTTGGTGTCCGCGCCTCGCTCGCCGTCCAGTGATTAATGTGGGAAACCTTATCGCGCTCGCGAGTGCTTGATCAAATCAGCGGCGTATGAATGAAGCCACTTCTTCTGCTGCTCCACTGTGTCTAATTGCGCCGCAGCATTAAACCAAACGCCTACGAGGCGCTACGAGTTTTTCAAGTGAAACGCATCGCTTTTAATGCGACCTTTTAGCTCTTTCCCTCCCTGGGTCACTGGAGACTTGTGCCATAAATTCCCGCTGGTTAATGAAACACAGGCAAGTGATTTTCTCTGAGCACGTGCCCAAGGTTGGCTAATCGAACTCACAAGAGAAAATAAGGACGTGCAGTAAACATTTATGACCCCGGCTGTCAAAAGGTAAACAAGTACTTTGGTTTCACTTTGACCCCATAAACTCGGCGTTGTTGAGCCTGTACAGTTTGCTTGTACGTGTTGTTTTTATGGCCCGCGAGCAAAGACAAGTCACTCTGAACACGGTTATTCATACAGTTAGGCTACAGGCTTGACGACTTTCCCCCCAGACCACAGGGATATCTTTTGTGTGTTGTTAATACTGGTCGGAAAAATATAGACCTGTTAAGAGAACCAAAGAGGAACCCTAAACACGATCTGTCAAGTACAACTTGTTCTTCTTCTGTTCTCAGCCAGAAAAAAAACTGTTTGGGCTTTTACTTAAATTCTATATTTTAATGAGCATGTGTTGTAGTATCATGTAGTTATTAGTTACATTTTTACATTTTCACGACTATTTACATTGTAGATTGTCACTCAAGGCATCAAAACTGTGATTGAACACATGTGGAATATGTATGAAACAAGTTTTATATTTTAGATGATCTAGAAAAAACACCTCTCAAAAAATATATTTATAACATAACATATTTAGGTATTTAACTGGTCATATAGCTGGTCATATAGTTGATGTCTTCAGTATGTACAGCAGGCATGGCCAAATGGGCAAACTACGACCCGCGGGCCACATCCCCCCCCCCCCACCCCCCCGTCAAGAAGACTTTCGTGGCCCGCCGACACGACGCAGTTCTGTCATGTGGCCCATTGCAAATAAAGTTTGGGCCACCCCTGATCTACAGTTTAGACAGTAGTAAAGATGAAGAAGAAGCAGGTGTGTCCAAACTTGGACTGGTAGCGTAGATATCCAACATAACAGCAAAACGGCATTTGTAGCCCTCTGTTTGCAGCATCCGGGAGAAAAAAAAAAAAGAAACAGAACAAAGCTTTGTGGGCTTATTTGGATCCACTCGACGAGACGCTGTAGCAGAGAAGCTCGGCTCTGAGAGAAGCAATTACCTCAAAGCTTTCAAGAGGCGGCAGAGGCACCGCTCTGTCACGTCGACACGCTCGTCCGTCTGCCTGAAGAACGGACGGCCAAATCGCACGAGCCCACGTTTATCCCGCACCCCCGCGCTGACACGCACGCGGGATAATTAACTTGGCATTATTCTGGTGTGTCATTATGGCGTCGCCTAAGCTCTTCCGCTGCCGGTGGTGGGAGAGAAGGGGGAACGAGAGGGGGGGGGGGGGATGGCGTGCGACGTGGTGCGCTGCGCTGCTACCACCAGGCTAACCTCCCGATAATCTCGTCCCCCCCCCCCGTCCAGCTGTTATCCCTCTGACCGACTCGGAGCACAAGCTGCTGGCCCTCCATTTCGCCGTGGACCCCGGCCGGGACTGGGAGTGGGGGAGGGACGACAACGATAACACCAAGCTCGCCAAGTAAGTCCCGTGCGCCATAGGCCATAGGGTTGATGCTTATCGTTAGAGTACACAGCAGCACTGGCTGTGCAAGGGGAGGGTTAGGGGAGTGGGAGTCGGGGGGCGGGGGGGGGGTTAAATCTGATTATGGACTGCAGACTCAGGTGACTTCAAAGGGGGAACACACAGGGAACAAATTGCGAGTCACGTCAGTCACCCACAGGGTTTCCCAGGAGCGGCCTGGCTGGAGCAGCCACGCCCCTCCCGGGGTTTCTGCCAGGGTCTCTGTTTCACATTCCTGCAGCTCAGATGCTTCATTCTGCTGCTGCTGCTGCTGCTGCTGCATTATGAACGGGTGCGGTCAGTGCTGGGAGAAGATGCTCCCAACAATCATGAATAACTCTTTTTCAAGCTATTCCTAATAGATTTCAGGCTGTATTTTCTTTTTTTTCCCCCCAAAGAAGTCAATAAGGTCTGAAAAAGGCCAGTCCCACAAATTGTGCGTGACACACCGTTGCGTTCCGGTCACGTGTCGACTGTTTGCGAGCGCTGCTTCTTCCTGACCTCCCTTTGTGTCCTCCTGCAGCCTCATCTTGTCTCTGGAGGCCAAACTCAACCTGCTGCACAACTACATGAATGTAACCTGGATACGAATTCCATCTGAAACAAGGGTAAAATTTCATCACGCACAACCAGCACACACACACGCACACACACGTGTGTGTCTCGCTTGTCATGTATGATTTGTACCCCGCCGGGCCAGATGTTATCACAAGCAGACGTGCAATCAATCCGTTTTATTAACTGTGAGCAGGCAATATGAGCTCCAGCATTCATGTGGACGTGATGATGATTTCTCAAGCGATTTCTTTGTTAAAAAAAACAAAAAGAAACAAGGCGAATCCCTCCTAAAGCTCCCACATTGTACGTTGGATTCCTAGTTTTCCACATCTGCAGATGTTTTGAGGTATCAGGGCTCAGGGTTTTCTGTCCTCCCATCACTGCCCCACAGAGGTGGGAGGGAAGAATTTGAAAATACCAGGTAGATTTTTCAGGTACTTGAGTTTTTTCTGACCCGAACTCTTTACTTTTACTCCATACATTTGGAGCTGTTACAAATGATCCAGACGCTCATGTAAGAACTCTGGTCAGTCCAGATTATTCTGTTACAACCTCATTTTGCAAATCAACAAATTTGTTGTTGCATTCATGGCACTTTTTACTTTAGTCCATTTCAGAAGCTGTATTTTCATACTTTTGCATGAAAATACTGTTACTCACGTACAGAATGTGAACACTTTTATCACCTCTGCTGCCCCGTCTGATGCCTGTGCGTCTCTGCGCAGGCTCCCCTGGCTCAGCCAGAGTCCCCGACAGCCTCGGCAGGCGAGGACGTTCAGTCTCTGGCCGAGTCCATGGACTCGGACCGCGAGTCCGTCGGCAGCAACTCCAACGTCAACAGCGGCAAGCCGGGCAAGGAGAAGGACAAGGACAAGCAGCGCAAGGACAAAGACAAGAGCCGGGCCGACTCGGTGGCCAACAAACTGGGCAGCTTCAGCAAAACCCTGGGCATCAAGTTGAAGAAGAACATGGGCGGCCTGGGCGGCCTGGTGCACGGCAAGATCAACAAGTCCAACTCGGGCTCGGCTCGCGGAGGGGAAAACGCAGGCGACAAGGCCAAGAAGAAGGAGTCCAAAGCCAACAAGGGGACCAAGGAGGAGTCGGGCCAGTCGGGCCAGTCGGGCCAGTCGGGCCAGTCGGCCAGCTCCACCTCCTCCGAAAAGGCCATCAGCCCCTCCCCCACGGACCGGGAGCGGCCGCCCAGCTCCTCGCCGGCCGAGAGGCTGCAGCAGCAGCTGGACGGCAAGGCGCTGGAGAGCTGGCGCTACAGCACCGACGTCAAGCTCAGCCTCAACATCCTGCGCGCCGCCATGCAGGGCGAGCGCAAGTTCATCTTCGCCGGCCTGCTGCTCACCAGCCACCGGCACCAGTTCCACGAGGAGATGATCAGCTACTACCTGAGCAGCGCCCAGGAGCGCTTCAGCCACGAGCAGGAGGAGCAGCGGCGGCGGCGCGAGGCCGGCGAGCGGAGGCCTCCCGCCGCCGCCACCGGCGCCGCCGACACCGAGGCTGCCGCCGGGCCGCCGCCGCCACCGCCGCCGTTGCAAGCCTCCACCGCCGCGGAGCGCTCGGACGGCTCGCCGCCGCAGCAGGGCGTGGACGGCTCCTCCTCCTCCTCCTCCCCCCCTAATGGCCCCGCCCACTCTAACAGCCACAGCCACTCAAACAGCCACAGCCAGCAGCCGGCGCTCAGGTTGACGGCGGCGGCGGCGCAGGGCAGGAGCAGCCCCACCCCTCTGGCCCCCTCCCCTCCCGCCGCCGCACCTCCCCTCACCCCCCCACCGGTTCCCCCACCCACTCCCGCGCCTTACCTCTCCCCCAGCACCGGTGCTAGGAGGGGCCCTGTCCCCGTCTCGGCCCACTACAGCCATACGCCGCCCATCCAGAGACACAGCGTCATCCACCTGCAGGACGTCCGGGCCGACGAGCCCTACAGGCCCACGGCTGCGGCCGCTCCGGCTCCTGCTACGGTGGTGGGCACCCTGAAGACGTGCGCCACCTACCCGCAGCAGAACCGCACGCTGTCGTCCCACAGCTACAGCCCGGCCCGGCTGCTCTCCCTCGGCCTGGCCGGCGAGCACAAGTCGCACACCTACACCAACGGCTTCGACGCCGCCGACATCCGCGACCGCCTGGAGTTCGCCGACGAGGACGGCTCCTCGCCGCCGCCGCCGCCGCGGCAGCCCGGCCAGGCGCGCCGGGCGGGGCGGAGCTCCGGGAGCCCCCTCTACCCCCGCTTCCAGCTGCAGCAGCAGCAGCTGCAGCTGCAGCAGCAGCAGCAGCGCCGCTGCAAGCGGGAGAACTGCTCCTTCTACGGCCGGCCCGAGACGGACAACTTGTGCTCCTACTGCTACCGCGAGGAGCTGAGACGCAGGGAGAGGGAGGGCAGAGCGCAGAGGCCCGCGTAGCCATCGCGACCCCCAGGGGGGTCGAGGGGTAGTTGGGGGCGGCCAGCAGGGCGGCGCCACCGCCGCCCACGACGAGCGACACGCGGGGCAAAAAGAGAAAAAGTTTTCCTATTTTCCCTCGCCGCCCCCTTTTTCCTTCTCTGTCAGCTCCAGGTTTTTACTTTAGCGAGGGGGAAAGCGGAACTTGAAACAGTGAGCAGCTTTGGCCAGAATCTGTGCTCTTTTCTTTGTTTGTTTGTTGGATTGATTGATTTCCGACCACTGGTTTCTTCCATCTCATTAAAAGAAGATTAGTCTTTTACTTGTTTTAGAGTAAAAGTCGTCTCGCCGCGATGTAACTTCTCTGACGTGAAGGAAGGGGGTCTTCATTTTGCACCGAAGTCCAAAGGACTCGCGTCTCATCAGAAGGGAACATTGTTATTACTATTATGATTATTTTGAGCTCTTCTAATCAGTTTGAATGCAATACCTCTGCTTGTTTTTTTTAAAAAATCATTTCTTTAAAAGTACACGTGTAAAAGTTCAATTGATTTTGCAATCGAAAGAAATTTATCGGGAGATCAATATTAGACTTCAAAGCAATAAATTGGTGACTATCGCTACACCCTCTCCCAGTTTTGTCTATGCACCAATAATATCGCTACTGTAGGTTAACTGTGTCTCGTAATTTGTAAAAGGATTGTCAAGAGTGTGCTTTTCTTTTTTCTTTTTGTAAAACCAATTTGAACTACAGGAAAATAAAATGTGTAACCATTACTAGATTGTAATGTTGATTAGGTTGAAATGTAAAACTGATCTCATTTCTGTCAAGTGTACTTTTTGTTCTTGCCATGGCGCTCAAAGGGTTTGCTGTGTCAAAATTGGACTCGACCCGAGATCACGTGAGGAGCTCTTTTGCCCTCCTATTGACCACACACACACACACACACACACACACACACACACACACACACACACACACACACACACACACACACACACAAACACCTCCAAACTGGCTTCCGGGGGCAAACAATAAGATCCTTTGCTTCACCAATATGCAGCGTGTGTCGGTGTGTGTCTCCGAGTCGCCTCTTAACGCTATTGGGCCGGCATGCTGTAGACGAGGATCGTGGGTAGCGAGAGCAGGCCGACGCCTATTTGTCCAAGGTGTTGATTTCATGTCCGTCCGCCCCCCCTCCCACCACCACCCTGCCCCCTCCCTCCTCCCCCCAACCTCGTGCACACACACAAAAAACCCCCACGATATGCAGTCATGCTGTTAGCACTATGTGGTGACCCCGCAGTGTAGACGTGTCACCGGTCCAGTGTGAGATTGTCCGTTCTTCCTCCATAACACGGGGCCGTCAAAAAGAAGCACCTGCCGCTGCTACTACGAGCACCTCAAGCCTTTGTGATCATCAGTGCTTTAAACCAATCAGAGGGTTTTGTACGAAAAGAGAACAATAATGATAATAATATTAATAAAAAAAAAACACACAGGCCTCCAAGTGCTTTCTGCCCTGTCCGACATGACTACTGTAAACGACGCAGTGTTTGTGTTTTGTGATGCTTGGATAATGTACCATGCTGTCTTGAACTAAGTGTGTCCTGGCCAAGGATGTCCACTGCTCCTCGGGTTCGCTTCTGTCTCCCCTTCCTGTGCACACTGCAGTGTCCCACCTCCCCCGTCCTTGTTTCTATGTGACCAGTCCATGGACTCTCACCATGTGTAGGAGTGTAAGATATGATTTTGTATTCCTTTCAGAGTTTTACACTACTTTAAATTATTGATTTGCACATTAGGTACAGATGTAAATATGGAGAGAGAGAGAAAAGAAAAATAGTTTATTGTTACAAACATTGTGTGTCTGTGTGGTTCTTCGCGGGGGGGGGGGGGGTTCTACTAATGTGTGGGAGCTACTCGGCTTTGATTTGCTTTCACAAAGTCAGGAAATCAAATGTAAAACGTGGCGTCGCACACATCCTCCGTGTTGTTTCTCCTCTCTTCTCTTTCTCCCTGGTCACCTGACCTGGGTCAGTTTGTGAAACTGCGGCGAACGGGCGAACGCCGCCTGCTGCAGCCGTGGCCTAAATTGTAATTTACAGGGCGGGGGGGTAGGGGGGGGGGGGACAACACAGAAAAGAAATATCCTGTGTAATTACTGACATTTTCTCACAAACGTTTTTACTGTCGGTACTCGCCACACTGAAGGCCACTGAGGACGTGTTTGGACAAAGTTGTTGGGCACAACAATGACATCCAGTGATTAAAGGTTTTATATATCGTGCATATAAAAATTATACCAGAGCAATCCTAAGCCTTCATACAGTGGTACAGTGTGAAAAGGATTCCCTTTTAACTACACAGTACAAAGTTTCCACCACCGTCATTGTGTTCCAATTAGCATATGTCTGCTCTAAAATAATAGAAGCCTTTATAAAGAAGAAGAAGAAGAAGAAAAAGAAGCCTTTACACATTGGGGAAATTTCCATAATTACAGCAACAATACAGTAGAAAACATGAGATTGTATTGATAAGAAATATCATCTGAAATAAATAAAATGAAATAAAGAAATAAATATTTATAGACTAAGAAGGAACAAACAAGATATTAACATTACATTGAAAGCTGGATTTTTTTTTTTTGTACACAATGTTATGTACACAATATTGACGTACATACAGTATGTCAATACTACTGGCTAATGCATTGACCCGAGCTAATAGGACTTTGAACTGAGGGTTGTGGTGTGTTTGTTTTGATTGTGTAAAAATGTCCCCTTTACTGCCAGTGTGCAATGATAACAAGAAGAACAGGTTGTAGGCAACGTCAACAGGAAGCAGAAAAATAACAACGGTACTTGTGTCAAGATCAGTGCACTGTGCATGTGTGCAACATCAAATTTGACCCACTTAGCTTTAGCTATTCCTTTTATTGCAATGCTAATCGCTTCTCATGCCTCATCATTTGAATTAAAGTTTTTTTTTGTTTCAACAGCCCTCTGAAAGAAAGAAAACAAACAAACAAAAAAAAACGTAGAGCCACAGTTAAAGTTGATGACCTCATTATTATTGCCGAACCCTGAAGACAAGTGGCCTTATGTTTTGTCTTGAAACGATTGTGGTAACCCTCGTAAACACAGCGCGCATTTGATTATTATTTTTAGGCTCGTCATGAAACAAAAACTTGTTTCTTCTTGAGTCGGCATCTTTTTAAAAAAAAGTTAAACAAGACAGCATGAGAGGAAAGTTTTAACCAAAACAATTTCTGAGGTTACAGAACTGAGGTTCTTTGTGAACTGCCAAGTAGGACAGGATTCCAGACTGAGTGCATCAACCCCGTCTCTTTCCAGCAAAGACACTCCTACACTGGCAGGAGGATCGATGCCTGGAGCTCAGTCAAACTGGGCTTCAGGTTGGCCGCTGAATGAAGTCACCGCCTTCAAATCAAGTTCACTTCGTGGCTGCTGGGGTCATGAAGGAGGACATACTGGACCGGACTACACCGACTAGACTAGACTGCATCCCATCATTCTCCTAGATTGTTAGAACATTCACAATGTTGAACACGTGTTGGATCAGAAGCTCAGTCACTAAATTGTGTGATAAATTCCCGAAAGAAAAAGTAGCGCGGTAGTTTGTGTCATCGTCGGCGTGGTAGTTGATGCAGTAGTTGGTGCTGAAAGTCTTCAGGTGTCATGAGCTGAATACAGTAAAAATCCACGCCTTATCTTCCAAAGGGGATGACACTGATGTTTATAAGTGTAAAAGAAATTTCTCTCACATTCTGCACAAAAATTTGAAGGCATATTCAAGAGCAAGCGTCTGATCTGATTCCTTCTCACGCAGCCCGTCACAACACGAAAACCAGCCAGAAAGAGCTGTTTAAAATAAATGAATAAATTACCGGCGGCACTTATCAAAGCTCCCACCAGCCAGCTCCACTGGTGGGACATGGAATGGATCGGCCTGCATTGAATGAGACTGACGGTCGGCTCAGTCAACCTCCATGTGATCTTTGAAGGGCTCTACCCATTGCAGACATTGTGCCCTAAATACATGAAGAATTCCAAGTCTCTTGACTGAAGATTGTGAGTCGCACTGTCTTCTCTGTTCTCACACGGGTTTCTCGGTTCCCCCTTTCGCTCAGAATTTCTTTGAGGGTGCGTGAGGGACGTCCCCCTGCTTTCAGAGAGCGGTGAAGAGCCGGATCAGGCCGTTCATTTGAGCAGCGCGGCCTCGTGTCAGATTCACTGCTCTCACATCAAACCAAGACTTGAACACACGCGCGCCTTTTGTTTCACCCCCGTCTCTCAAGCATCTTCCCCATCCCTCACATAATTACAACCCATTAGGGGCCTTTAAAAAACACAATAGTTCATAAATATTGATTTTTTTTTTTTTTTTTTTCCGTGGGAAGCAGTTGCCCCATAAAGACGGTGAAACTAAAACCGTGGGACGATCACACGAATCCACGAGGACCGAAATTGAATATTCAGATCCACTCCGGCTCCGTCGTGGCTGCTTGTTTTTCCACACAACTTCACCTGGCGGTGTTTCACCGCGCCGCTGTGTGTGCAGGGTTTTTCAAGAGGGTTCGCCGGCTTTGATGCCTCTGCAGCGTGCAAGCGCTCTCCCCGCCCCCAACTCCCCCCTCGCCCCCGCCCCCCGCCGGCTAAGCCTTGTTCTCAGCCTTTGCCAGCCTCCAGCATCATCCCACCCTCTCTGCAGGATGGAGCGCTGGCCCTGCCGAGCGCTGCGCTGCGCTGCGCTGGAGAGTGGGTGGCATCACATGGACCTTCCGAAAGCCTGCCTTCTGGGGTTTGGCATGGATGGAGAGGGACATAGCACACACACACACACACACCAATGCACAACACATGCAGGTCTGACAGATTTAGGGCCACTTCATTTAGGATCTCTCCCTCTTTTTCGCTTCACAGCGAGCCTCAAAGTCGGCTCACACCTCGGCGGAGCAGGAGACCCTCTTCCAGCCTGCAAAGACTCCCACGCTCCAGACTCTTCCAGTGAGTCGAGGTTGGGTGCACCAATGAGCGGCTGCTGTAACGCCACCTACCCGCCCACCCACCACCTCCTCATCCTCATGATCCCATCCCTCCCTCCCTCTCTCTCTCTCTCTCTCTCTCTCTCTCTCTCTCTCTGTCTCTCTCTCTCTGTCTCTCTCTGTCTCTCTCTCTCACACTCACAGTGCTGCATGTATGCTAAAGCAGTGGTGGAGCCAGAAATGTTTCTTTGGGGGGGCCACAGGGTGAAATCATGACTCACATGGGGTGGCAGTACCTGAAATGTCCACATGGCTGTAGTTGTCGATTTTCTTTTTCAGTGTGACCTTGTAACAGTCGGCCTGTCAAAATTCCGATGAAATAGAGGAGAGCAAATCTTCACCAATGTTGATCAACCTGTGTCAGCTTGTTCCTACTGTCCTAGGGTCAGGGTTAGTGTGCGTGGCAGCTTGTTCCTACTGTCCTAGGGTCAGGGTTAGTGTGCGGGTCAGCTTGTTCCTACTGTCCTAGGGTCAGGGTTAGTGTGCGTGTCAGCTTGTTCCTACTGTCCTAGGGTTAGGGGCTAGTGTGCGTGTCAGCTTGTTCCTACTGTCCTAGGGTCAGGGGCTAGTGTGTGTGTCAGCCTGTTCCTACTGTCCTAGGGTCAGGGGCTAGTGTGCGTGTCAGCTTGTTCCTACTGTCCTAGGGTCAGGGTTAGTGTGCGTGGCAGCTTGTTCCTACTGTCCTAGGGTCAGGGTTATTGTGCGTGTCAGCTTGTTCCTACTGTCCTAGGGTCAGGGGCTAGTGTGTGTGTCAGCTTGTTCCTACTGTCCTAGGGTCAGGGGCTAGTGTGTGTGTCAGCTTGTTCCTAATGTCCTAGGGTCAGGGGCTAGTGTGCGTGTCAACTTGTTCCTACTGTCCTAGGGTCAGGGTTAGTGTGCGTGTCAGCTTGTTCCTACTGTCCTAGGGTCAGGGGCTAGTGTGCGTGTCAGCTTGTTCCTACTGTCCTAGGGTTAGGGGCTAGTGTGCGTGTCAGCTTGTTCCTACTGTCCTAGGGTCAGGGTTAGTGTGCGTGTCAGCTTGTTCCTACTGTCCTAGGGTCAGGGTTAGTGTGCGTGTCAGCTTGTTCCTACTGTCCTAGGGTCAGGGTTAGTGTGCGTGTCAGCTTGTTCCTACTGTCCTAGGGTCAGGGGCTAGTGTGAGTGTCAGCTTGTTCCTACTGTCCTAGGGTCAGGGGCTAGTGTGTGTGTCAGCTTGTTCCTACTGTCCTAGGGTCAGGGGCTAGTGTGCGTGTCAGCTTGTTCCTACTGTCCTAGGGTCAGGGGCTAGTGTGCGTGTCAGCTTGTTCCTACTGTCCTAGGGTCAGGGGCTAGTGTGTGTGTCAGCTTGTTCCTACTGTCCTAGGGTCAGGGGCTAGTGTGCGTGTCAGCTTGTTCCTACTGTCCTAGGGTCAGGGGCTAGTGTGCGTGTCAGCTTGTTCCTACTGTCCTAGGGTCAGGGTTATTGTGCGTGTCAGCTTGTTCCTACTGTCCTAGGGTCAGGGGCTAGTGTGCGTGTCAGCTTGTTCCTACTGTCCTAGGGTCAGGGTTAGTGTGCGTGTCAGCTTGTTCCTACTGTCCTAGGGTCAGGGGCTAGTGTGCGTGTCAGCTTGTTCCTACTGTCCTAGGGTCAGGGTTAGTGTGCGTGTCAGCTTGTTCCTACTGTCCTAGGGTCAGGGTTAGTGTCTTGTTTCCAACAAGAACACAATCAAGGCCAATTATCAAGCTAGAATTACATTATACACACAAATTATATAAACACATTAAAAAGATGCAGTACATCAATCAACTAGTATATGACTTGAGAGGCTGTGGTGTGGAAGTGTAAGGCCTTTTGTCAAATTATCCCCATATTATTATGGGATGGCCACGACGTAGCTCCGCTGCTGTCCTCAAATAATGCATTTTCAAAAAATAAAAAAGAAGAAGTAGAAATTATTCTGCACACAGACCTTCAACTTCAGCTGAGGGAGGACTCAGAGGCTGCTAATCCAGAGACGAGGTGTGACAGAGGAGATAAATCAGTCAGAGCGAAACCGCCTCCTCCACCCCCGCATCCTGTCGTAGCGTGGAAAAAGACGAGCTCTCTCTCACGCGACGGGCTGCCTGCACCTCGGCCCACATCTGCGTCGATTAAACTCTTCAGGGAGGGAAATTCTATCATTTTGAGAGTGAAGCACGTGACCGAGAGGCGCGCACGTCGCGCAGAAACCGAGCGCCTTCCTGTAGTAATGGAGAGAGATAAGTGTGAACTGGCTCAGTCTGCGGTCTGCAGAGAGGGACTCTAGCACCGCTCCCGCATCACGTGGGGGAGGAAAGATCCATTTTTTCCTTTTTTTTCTTTTTCTTTTTTTTTTAATCTTCGTAGCTCAATTTTCCCTGACAACAGCTCCCTGCCCACATTCAAACACAATCGCACAACTTCAGACGATTGCTGAGAAAGTCCCTGATGATGCTGCGGACAAACATGGAAAACACACACATACAAGCGCGCACACACACACACACACACACACGCGCGCGCGAGCTCTCCGGGAACAGGCCGGCTGCGATGGCACACCGAGTGGCGTTGCGGTGCCAGGGGCCGGCAGCTTGTCAGCGTTGCCGCTCGCTCCAACCTGCCCAGAGACAGGAGGTGTGCAGATTGAGTGGGGAGAAAACCACCAGGCTCCTCGTCAAGAATTTTAACGCCCTCTTCAACCCCCGGCTCTCCCTCTGCCACCCTCTCGCTCGTCGTGATTCAGCGATAGGCCACGCCTGTGATCTCCGCTGGTGCTGGTGGGCTGCACTCGGCCCAGGAGGAGGAGTGGGAATAAAAGCTAAAAGATTTTTTTCGGTGTGTCACAAGGGCTTCAAAGTGTGCACTTCACACGGGGGCGAGCGAGGGGCGGGGAAGCTGCAGTTTATCCGGAATCATCCATTCTTGTGCAGCAGGAGCTGCTGCAGCAGCAGCAAGTGCGGCGCCTCTGTGTACAGGAAACTTGACAGTGTTTATCAGTCTAACTGGCACGAAGCACAATGAGGAAGGAAGGAAGGAGTCCCCGACGTTTGGCGCCCCACCCGTTTCTGCACTGTAGAGGCTCTTACTGGAAACGTTTGCATGGTGGCAGCGAGGGCAGGGAAGTGTGATTTCTGTTGCTTGTTGCCGGGACACCGGCAGCAGTTCCGAGCTCACACAGCTGTCTGCGGTCAGTCAGCTTTGAAAAAGGAAAATGCTTCGTTTCTCTGTGAGGAACTTCTTTTATAGAAGATGGAAACGAGTGGCGTTGAGAAAAGGAAACAAAAAGTTCCGCTTCTTTTGTGATTCAAAATCTTAACAGTCAAACACATCACTTGTTTGATATAAACTCCTCAACCGTCAAACTGTGGCCCCCCAGTAATTTCCTACTATGGAAGCCTCCTCGCTGAAGTCTTTGTGAATCTTTATCATGTGCTGTAATTTCACTGACACTTCCCCCAGCTGCCCTTTCCTCCCTTTACCAAGGTGTTCTTTTTTTTTATTTATTTATTTTAAATGTGCTTCTTGCCTGTGACTGAGCAATTGAGAAATGAGAAAAGATCCTCCTTTGGTCTTGCCAGCTGTTAAGAAAATATTTTAGAAAAGCAGCTTCCCTCTGTGTCAGGAAGGACACGAGAGCGTCATCGGCATCTCTCATGAGTTAAGTGACAGCACCCACTGCGAAGTGTCTATTCTGACCTGTGAGGCTGCATCAATGTCGCTTTCTGTCTGGCCACTTCCAAACAAGCGGAAGGTGCAACAAGGATCAGTTTTAACTGGAAGTGATCGTTCTTTTGCTTTTTGTGCACGGGGCTGTGATTAGAGTGGCAAATATGCTGTTTTCTGGAGAGAGTTTCGGGAGCAATTATTCCCACAAGGTTGCCTCACTGGCCTCGAGGATTAAAAGAGAAATCTGAGATGGGTATACTACGGTCGCTTTAAGATACTGACTAAAGAAGTAGGGATAAAGGTTCCAAACAGTCATGATTTATTCTGCCCCTGGGGAACAGTTTCTGGGAGGCAGAACATCTTCAGCTCGGCAAGTAAATAAACAGTCTTTTCCAGCTCGGCATCGTTCAAAACCCTTGAATGACTCTCCACTTCCTGCATATCTCTCTTGTTTTTCAGCCTCTGGCACTGCACGTAAACAAAAAACAAAAATGAGAAGAAGAAGAAGAAGAAGAAGAAGAAGAGGAAGAAAGCAACTCAAGACAAGTGGAGCCTGCTTATTTTATGAATTTATTTCCAAATGTAAACTTCACTATTCCATGCATACGAGTTATGACAACATACATTATTCGACAATCTGTTATTTTTCATATTTGCATAGGACATGGTCACAATATATTGTCTAACATGTAAAAAATAATGCCATAAAAAGGTACAGCAGAGCAGCTAAGACCAGCACATCAAATGTGTGTGTGTGTGTGTAGAACCCGAGGAACTGTACAACTGTAATACTTGGATGTAGTGATTTTGGTTTGCTGAGAGAGAGAGAGAAATGAACAAAAGGACACCTGAAAGTTAGAGTGAGGTCACAGGAGAATGTACTGGCCATAGCTGAGTCGAGAGTTATTTACAGAGTAGATTATATCGGCGCTGAGAGGGGAGACAGCACCATGGAGTCACTACAACAGGCAACTGATGGTGATGGGCAGAGGAGAAAACGCACAGAGGTATCAAGAGAGCGACGTCACACTGAGGAGGTACATCGAGGACAAACAGGAAACAGAACCAGAGACAGTCCGCGGCAGGCGGCACTGGGCCACCTGAAACATGTATCGGGCCAAAAATATCCACAGCTTTTAGGAAGAAAAGCAAAAAAACAAAACAAAACAAAACAAAAAAAACATGACCACTTTCCGCAGGTGTGCCTTTTCTACAGCAACAGACCCTACAGTGTCAGTTCAGGCAGTGGAGCGAGACCTCGCGGTCAGCGGAGGGCGACGACGGATACACAACGCTGCGCCACCTGAGCCGACTCTCTCAGTCTCTTGTCTTTACCACTCATTCAGAACGTGCTCTCTACAAGATTGATTACAAGGGTTCTGTTCATTCAAGTGATTGAAAAAGAAAAAATATATATATCTATATATATATATATATAGAAAACAAAAGGTTGAGTTTGAGGTGTACAAAAAGGTCCGTATTAAGCACAACATCCACCGATCAACACTTACAGCATCTAAAATTTGAACTGTCCAAAACTTGGAGGCGTTCAAAATCAATGCAACATTCATCACCTTTTCCCGTCAAAGCCTTTGGTAACAATTTGTCGGTGAGGAGCCACCCACGAGCTACGAGAACTCAAAAGCTCCTTCTTACCACTCAAGGTCCCTTCTCTTTTTCCGTCATGGCTGCGTCTTCAGTCATCCTCCCTACTTTTGAAGCAAAGAAAAGAAAGGAGGAAAAAAAAAAAAAACGCCTTTTGTCCCACTCACGACTGAAGCAAAGCTCTCCGTGCTTGCTGTTAATTGACCGAGCTTACACAGGGATCCAGAATGGAGAAAAGGACAGATTCATTCTGGAGGGGCGGGGGGTCAATGATGAGAAACGTACCTTGTGCACAACTCACGACGTGTAAAAACCTCACAGTCTTGACAGAGCTAGAATCAGATACTACAAAAAACATGTTGGCTAGATGTAAGCAGCGCATTTATAGTAAATGCAATTATAAGTCCTTTGGAATGGTCGGGCTTTTCATTATCATTAGGATTGTTTCTGTCCAAAAAAAGAAGAAAAAAAAAACCTGTAATATGCCATTATACACAGCATTATTGTACAGCAAAAAAGGAGGGGAAAAAAAAAATTAAATAATAAGATCCAAATGAAAACAGCTAGGCAATTAAAAACGTTTACATAAAGCAGAAAAAGAATTATTACTGTACATTACATTAAAAAAAACATGTCACACCTTATAAAACTGTACAAGTCTGTTAAATGTCTGATAGTAGCTTTTCTTTGCCCACAATATTTGTATCATCTTTATAAAGTTACAATTATAGTTTTGGCACACAGTTGTTTTGACCATGCTTTGCTTGTATGTTGAAATCGATTGTGACGATTCCCGTTGAGACGGTCTGATCAGCGATATATTCTTGTCATTTATATATAGCTTTTTAAAATAAGATTGTTAGTTTATTCTTACATACTCGTCACCCTAATAACGTACTTTAGGCTACTATAGGCAGGAAAACAAAGAAAGTGGTATACTGTTAGCAGTTCCATTACGTCATTGTTTAAAGCTTCTCTCTCTAACACACGCTTAAAGTCTGTAATCTTACTGGGATTACAATCATAAATAGGATTTTTTTTCTTTTTTTCTTTTTAAATGCTGACACTAGGTTTTATAGTAATATACAGCTGACATCATCCACATAGAAAAGGTTTAAACAAAGACAAACAGGCTGGACTCAGTAAGGAAGGGGTGCTTCAAGAATACCTTAAATAAAATAACAAAAATAAGGTTTTATTTTTACCTGGTAAGTTCTTTTTGGATTTTTAAAGGATGTGCAGGACCCTGGCATGGTTAAATAAAATGTAGCCCAGTGTTTTTTGTTTTTCATTCTTCCTTCCTTCCATTTTTTCCTTTCTTGATTCAAGTAGAGACAAATAGTAACCATCAATTATTTTGTGCTACTAATCAAGTAAAATGCAAGCTACATAATGGATGTTTGGAAGAGGATGAAAGAAGGTGAGGGGAAAGATGCAACTTGTAAAATACAGCCAGAATTTGAAGGTATCTCCAATAATCCAGAGCACAGCGTCACCAGAGATAAAACTTGAGCAGTAGCGCTGCTTGGCTAGCATCGTAGCATTTCCTGCTTCCTGATGAGACCTGCCTTTTGTTTGTCAGTCAGAAAAATCAGACCAACTGTTGTCCTAACGCATGAGTTGCGATGAGGTGATGGATGATTTCAGGCCGGTGCAAAGACTGGCCAAGGACTGGCCAAACTAAATGCTTGGCGCGTTAGCCTGTTAGCATTTCTCATTATCTTTGCTATGAGAAGCCTTTGTTAGGATGTAAAATACTGTTGTGGCCATATTTTACAAACTGCATCTTTAAGAGGTATGGATTTTGAAAACAAATATGCTGAGATGTTTCATGAAACAAAAAAAAAACAAACAATATTAATAGAACACAATATGACTACATTGCTAACTCACAATGATGTGGTCTCTATTCTGATGGAACAAATAAGAAAAAAAAATCTAAGTAATAATAATTAAGTAAAATTAAACACGCAATCCCAAATTCTTGCACTTAGGCATCAGAAAGACTCATCACCCCAAGCAATCCTGTCAGCCTCTGACTTAGAGGAACTTTCCTGGATAACAGGCCAACTGGAAATAGCCGCTACCCTGACATCAACAGAGTTTGAACTGCTTCTGAGTCGACCCCCTTAGAGGGGTGGAAACTATGTCCTGTTTAAGTGAGTGAAAATCACACCTTGATTTCATGATGAATTTGAATTGGAAATCGCTGAGGTGACCTCAAAGAAAAATCTAGGAAACAAAAGAATAACGTGCTGTACACCTGCCTCAAGAGAGGTTCAGAATTATTTGACAACAATAGCAGGTACAGTTTAAAAAAAAAAAAAAAAAAAACAGGGGGGAAAAAAGAAAAAGTACATGTACAGAGGCGTGTTCAATGGCCTTTTATGTCAGAAGTATTCAAGTAGATGTGGTACAGTGAGAATAAAAGTTGCAAGACAGCCTGCCTGCCGAGGCCTAAGCAGTCTGGATGGATTGACGGACACACTGAGGCTCTTAACGCTGCCACAGCTGCTTTATTTTCAGATGCTAGGTGCTTCCTGTCCCCTACTGTAATTCCAGTGAGGGGTCAAAGGGTTGAAGTGGGGGGAGGGGTGTCGCTATTTAAAAAGAAAAAAAAAAACCCAGCTCCGACGTCCTCGCTAAGGCCTAAGGGAAGCAGGACCATAGGACGTGATTAAAGGCAGGAGCTTGGCCCACTTATGAGAGCGCCGCTGTGTTTCCAGCGCGGCCGGACACACTGACCAGCAGTGAGCATTAACCACTGGGGAACGACGTGGAGGGGTTGGCGGGGTGGGGGGGAGGGGTGTTCAGGCAGCGACCAACGTCAACACAATAAAAAAAGAAAACGCACAAACTGTCCCATATCTGCTCTGCGGATGTTAAACCCTGAGGTAAATGTGCAGATCGTGGAGTAAAAGTGATTGGTGAAAACGTGCTTAAGGGTGAGCTACCCGGTTTGCTTCTGTCAAGAGAGAAATATCACAATGCAAAAAAAAAGAAAAAAAAAAAGAAATGACAAATAAAAAGTGATGGAAAAGCGTGAAAGAGCTGCTCGGCGGTAAGAATTTGGAAATGGTTTGGTGGAGCGCGTGTGTCTCCTTTCAGTGGATGGCAAATGTGAAACGATGTGGCACCGCCTCTGGCGCCAAAGAGCCGCTAACTGGTGGCATTCACGCCGACGCACAGAGAGAGGGGCTGTTTCATTTCAAGTGTGGCACATTGAGGAAACGACTGCATTTGATCTAAATAATGAACGTTTCTCTCTCTCTCTCTCTCTGGAGGATGTGACAGAGCTGATTCTTCAGAGAGGGAGAGAGACGGAGAGAGACAGAGAGAGAGAGACGGCCTGACAAGGCCGGCCATTGATGAACTTACACCTGCCGCACCAGCACAGAAAAAAAAAAGAAAAAAAGAAAGAGAAAAAGAGAGCTGAGTTGTTAACATGCGTGCGGCGTGGCGGCGGCCGACTGCAGGGGGTGGTGGTGGGGGGGGGGTACCATTTCCGGGCCGCCCATGCATTTGAGAAAAAAAAAAAAAAAAGAAAAAAAAGAAATGCAGGCATAACACAGACTGGGCCGAGCTGCGGCGGTTTGGATAGCGGTGCCTGTTGCCGGGGAAGGTTTGGCCGCGGCCTTTTCGCCCGACTTATCGAGGCGTGTCTGTCTAGAAACACACGGGGGGCTTTTCTCACGGGACGACGGCGAGGCGGGTGAGAGCTGCTCCGCGCTGATATGTTCGTTTTTTCGGGCTCGCGTGTTTTGACAACGGTTTAAAAGGGCTCACAAAGCCACCCCGCCCCTCCCCCGCTGTCGTTCGCAGGGCGGTGGGGGAGGTGTCGGGGTCGGGTGGGTTTTGAAAGTGGCTGTTTGAGTGCTGGGGAATTTTCTTTGCCCCTGTGCTTTAGGATGGTAGGCGGACATGTTCCCACACTGCGAGCGCCGACCGGTTAGCGCTTGTTGCTGTAGCGCTAATTGCTGTGTTTTTTTTTTTGTTTTTTTTCCCACTGACTCACAGTTTCTACAGTTGGTGGGAGGTGGGTGGGGAACAAGAGGGTGCGTCTCTTCCTCCTCCTCCTCCTGATAAAACCTCTCTTCTTTTTTATCACCACCTGCCCTCTCTGCGCTGCGGCCTGCAGATTAGCTCCCCGCTAACAACGTGACAGCCATGCCGCCCCTCCCCCCCCCCACAACCGAGATCCCGCGGCCGGCATTTAACCCGAGAGTGAAGCCGCGCTCGTGCAGTCTGGGAAACACTCGGAAGCTTCAAAGCCTTTTCTTTTCTTTTCTTTTCTTTTCTTTTCTTCTCTTTTCTCTCAGGTAGAGCCAGATGGCAGCGGCGAGCTCACACACCCAGACTCCAGGATGGCGGCCCATTCGTTTCAATGAAGTTGCTCAACCAGCTCATACGTGGAAACGTTTTTGACATCAATGGGCCCATAGAGCCTGTATTATCAATTCCCATCATGCCTCTGTAACTCACATGATCTATTCGGCCAATCAGAACGATCCTCCAGACATGTCAGGACGCAGCCAATCAGAATGGGCTGAGATACGGCACACACAACGTTGTGACGTCACGCTGGGAATGAACTATCGGCCTTTATCGTTTTTTTTTAAACAAATGAAAGACCATAACTGAAGTGCTGCAGTACCTCGTGTGGCCACTGGGAACGATCCGCATATTGCCAGGCTGATATTGAGTTCTTGTAGTACATCCACGGGCGTGCTAGCACTCTGTGAAAAGCTTCTTGTGGGGATGCAGCTGTTTCCTCCAGGGTGTGAGGTGAGCAGGCTGCCTGGCTCTACCTGTGCTACTCCCAAACTGCACCACCAGCGACCCTCCCCGCCCCCGGGGGCCTCGGTGAAGGGCGGCTAAACAAGACTGAATAGAAAGCTTTCATTCACTCTTGTCTTTGGTGCTTTCCCCCCCTCCCCCTTATGTGCTTGACTGCGGGATGAACATTGTTTTCGGATAAAAGTCCCTTTTTGCGTCCGTCCGGCGTTAGGCAGCGGCTGATGATGCGGCGCTTCCTGTCTTTATCGCTTTATTTCAGAAGAAAAGCACTGAGAGCTGCTTTGAAACTTAACTTTGAAACTTAACCGCCTCGGTTTTAAAGGGTCTCCGCTATATTTCTGAAAACTGCCAATCCAACTCCGGCTGGTCCTCCCACAGAGCAGATTCACACAGCCTCTATACTGCATCCTGCGCTTCAGCTAAACACACATTTTACCATAATGGTGATTACGGTGGCGGCGGAGGAGCAGGTGTGTCTTTGCAACGCCTGAGGTGGGATTTCTTTTCTCTGACATTGCATTTACATCGTCAACGAATGGCCGGGAAGCCGCGGGAGACGACTTCTGGGAGCGACCGAGCGAGCGACTGCGTGACTGTAGTTTCCTCGAAAAGTGAACACCAGCGAAAAACACAAAAGAGTGCAAATTGTGTGGAGTGTAAGGCTGCAATATAAATGTACTGGATGCTTCTCTCCATCTCCGTTCATTCTTTCAAGCTAACAAGGCCATCCCTGAGCAGGGCTGCAAAATTCAACTCCCGTTGAACTTCAGAGTAAAGTGATGAGTATATTGTGCAGTAAAAATGAGAGTACTGGTAACGTACTGTGGTATTACAGAAATAGCAACTGTCTTCAATCCTGAGGTGTGTATGTGTGTGTGTGTGTGTGTGTGTGTGTGTGTGTGTGTGTGTGTGTGTGTGTGTGCGCCTGTGTGTTTGTGTACCCCCTCCTCCTCACTTATTAAAATCAAAAAAATCAAAAAATCAAAAAAGAAACAAAGAAAAAGAAACAAAATCAAAAAAGAACCACTTTGATAAGACTTGTCAGGGCGTCTGTTTTTTCTTCTTCTTCTTCTTCTACAACACGTTGTTCAGCTGACTACAAACGTACATCAGACATCTAGCCATGATCAGAAGCTGAAAAAAAAAGAAAAAAAAATACAGACACATGGTACATAATGTGAATATTGCCATCTGGAAAAGGCATTACCTTCTTTTTAAGGGATCACACAAGTAATTGCACTAGATTAAGCAGTATGTACAGTATGGTACACCACAGCAAGCGCAGGAGTAGCGGAGGGGGGAGGGCGGGAGCTGCTGGAGAGGGCTGGGTGGGGGGAGGGGCACCGACGACTGTGCAACACGAGTGTATCATGACGGAAAGAACACGTGGCCTCCCGGGTCAGAGGCAGAAAAGTGCGGCGGGGAGGTCGGGGTTTTCTCTCTTGGGGGGGGCGTTAAGGCGAGTTGGCTGGGCTGAGGGCGGGGCTGAGGGTGGGGCTGGAGGCGTCCGAGCGGCTGTAGTCGCTGAGGGAGCCCGGACGAGCGGCGCCCACGCCCACGCCCACGCCCACGCCGGGCCTCTTCAGCATGCCGGGCTGGAAATCCGAGTGGCGGCGGGCGTGCTTCATCAGGTGGTCGCTGCGCATGAAGCGCTTGTCGCACAGCGGGCAGCCGAACTTCTTCTCGCCCGTGTGGGTGCGGTAGTGGCGGGCCAGCTCGTCCGAGCGGGCAAACTTCTTACTGCAGTCGGGCCAGGTGCAGGGGAAGGGCCGTTCTCCTGCAAGACACAGAGAGGGAGAGGAGTCAGCGTGAAGCAGGCGTGGGCAAACTACGGCACGGGGGCCATATGCGGCCCGTTAGGCTTTTTGAATCTGGCCTCCTGAACTTGAAGAAATTATATCAATAGTAAGTAAGTCACAAAACATCAGTATTTCATCCATTTTTCTAATGTTTTAAGAGTCATTTCAATAAAGCTTTGAGAGTCATTTCAATAAAGCCCGAGGGCCACTGCCTGGTGTTCAAGCAGGAGGGAATAACAGCAGTGGCAGCGGAGCCACGTGGTGGCCAATTAGCCCCAAACTCTTGTGCTTGAAAGTCAGTTGTGTTAGCAACTGAGCTATCTGTTGACTGAAGCAGCACCTGGCCAGTATATTCATCTGTTCTCTGATAGCTTCCATGTCATTTATCAACATGTCCGAAAATGGGAAAAAAAACAAAAACAAGATAAGTAGATTGTTCCAATTAAAAAAATCATGAAAAATAGAAAAAAGGCCACACTCCAATCGTAGCTTAGCACCAGACCAACCTATTCCAAGCAAAATCTCAACATGGTGGAAAATCAGAAAAATGTACATACTCGGCTATGTTTTTTTTCACAACCATCTTTTCACAGTTCTCATATAGCCCACGTATAAAGCAAAACCCCAACTCCAATCCTGACTATCTATAAAAAACAAAACAAACCCAGATACCAAGTGATTGGAACCAACATCTCCTACACCACAGTCAGAGGCTTAACACACTGAGCTAACCACCTTGTTAGCCTGGAGACTATGGCGGTCATGAAGTCACCTTATTAATACAGCCAGCCTCCATGTCAGCTCTCTGCTTCTGATAAACATATGACTATAAACTGTATCATTGTATTACACAGTGACCTTTATGGTATATTGACTGTATCATTTGATCTTCCTGATTTGATGGTGATATGATGTTCTGTTATTCATAACTTCTGAGGAAATAAGTTGAAACGTCTTTTGTTATGTTATTTATTGTCCTTAGTTGTGTGTCTGTGTAGCGACTCGATGTCTGTCAGTGTGTCGGTCACTGTTTGTTTGTCAGTGTCAGGTGAAGCACTGAGGCCTTTCTAGTTCTTTGCTTGTCAGCGCTGAAGACGGTCTTGTGGGGAGCAACGATGACTCCCAACGCGGCGGTCACAGTGTCGAAACCCAGCATACCTGTGTGTGTGTGTGTGTGTGTGTGTGTGTGTGTGTGTGTCCCAAAACTTGCGGTGCCTTGTTCCGCGCATTTCAATCTTCCGAGCATTTGGAATTTACTTCAACTGAGCTCAACAGGAAGCAGCAAACAGGTAAGTGGAGCTACTTCGGTAGCTCCTCCTTCCTTCTTTTCAAACTCTTAATTTAAAGAATAATTATAATTCAATTTTAAAAGAGTAGGGAGATTTTTTTTTGTTTGTTTTGTTTTATGTTCCACTTCTACAAAGTGACCAACTGTTTATTTCTCCTGCAGCCGCAGTTGATTCAAGAGTCCAGTGTTGAAACGTACCAATGTCAAATCATGACATCATCCACAGTCGCCAGGAGCCTAGTCAGCAGGTCAGCTCAGTGGGATAGACTTCTGACTCTGGTGTGGGAGACCAGGGTTCGAATCCTGGTCTCCACCTTTAGACATTTATCCATCTTTAAAAGTCAAAGTGAGAGAGTAACACAACAAAATAAACCCCAAGCACATCAGGACAGACAGCTCAGGCTGGAAGAAGCCGGACTCTGGTTCACAAGGCGGTCGGTTCAATTCCCCCCCCCAACACAAAAGGAGCATATTTTTAACAGCTGAAACTCACTGAAATGACCATCCAATGATAGTTTAGAATGAGACCGAAAGGTAGAATGCAAAAATCAACGTTTCGTTTTTTTTGTTAGTTTTTTTGGGGGTGAAGAGGTGCAAAAAAGGTAAAAAATGAATAAATAAATACTTAAAGCTTATTATTTCAGGTACCTACTTATTACAACTCGCCACCAACCCTGCCACTGGCTCTCACGCAAAATATATCCACTGAAAAAAACACCTGGAAACAGAATTTAGAGGCTGTCCAAACGCTCGGACAAGTTCGTCAGTAGGGGTGCAGTTAACCTATGGTGTGGTTTTATCCAAACACGACAGGCGTTATTTGGAAAGCTTTTGGAGTTTGGTCTCCGTGTGGGCCTGAAATGATAGTAACTGAAATGGCACATGATAATGGAACCCTCTATGATCTTTATAGAACCAGCGGGCTGCCCCTCAGGTGCGAACACACAGCGGAGGGCCGCCTGGTTCAGCAGAAATTCTTAACTGCAATGACCGTGATCGTGCATTTTTGTTTTTTCCAGCAGAGTCAATGCAAATGTCTGCTGGACCACACCGACAGAACGCCCACTCCAGTTGCTTTCAAGCTGAAAAAGAAGCCAGCCACAACAAGAACAGATTACACACGATAGTTTACTGTAACGCAAACAAAGGCGACGTTGGTCCCTTTGATTTTTTTTTTCCGGGAGGGCAGATGATAATTGTGAACATGCACTGGATACTCCAGCTGAAAAAAAGCCTCTCAAGCTCTCTTCTGTTGGTTTTTGTTTTGTTTTCGCAGACTAAGAGTGGGACGCTAGAGAAACCTTTTCGAAACACTCAACAATCTTTGCATCTTCCTATAAATTAGACAATGGAGTGAAGTTTCAAATCCTCTAAGCTCTAAACCGCAGCTCGTTTCACTATGACTGCACAACTGAAGCGGCATTTTCACACACGTAATGCAAATATATAACATCTGCTCAATCAAAAGCTGCTTCTTTTTTTTGGGGGGGACGGGATAACCAAAGCAGCATCTTATTGAACACAAGTTCATCATTATTTTATCTTTGGGTCCGGTTGTCAAAGTAGAGCCCTTCCATGCCCCTCAAGAAAGCCTCTCGGTTTGCGTGACAGGTGAAAATGGCTGATGACTCGTTTGGCGCTCTGACAGGTGATCTGGCAACCACAGAAGCGCTCATGCAGCGAGAGGGTTGTGACTCATACCGTGTATTTACCGGTGCGAAGAGTTCCAGAGTTGCTGACAGACACCTGTCACGAGCGCAGAGCGCAGGCCCCGTCGAACAAGACTGATATTAGACCATGAGTCACCCAGGATTAATCACTGCAGGGTTATCGATAGCTGGGATATGGCAGGAGAAGGGGAGGAGATGAAAATAGCACGTTCGGCCTGAATTAAAGGCCCAGTGTGTAACGTCCCAGAGGAATCTATCTATATATGTTTTCAGTTAGACAAAGTCACGAGAAAGAACAGAACTGTTGTATTTTGATTTGCTAATAATTGTTTATTTCGCCTTCACATCAAGAGCTTTCCTCCCTGTAAAGAGGCGGCAGCCAGATTGTGGCCACATGCATCTCCTGCAAGTAGCACAGAGTGTGAAATCTACTTAAGGCGTCATGATCTGACCGTGACATCACGGCTTGTACAAGAGAGATAAGAGAAAGATTGAACAGGACATCAGGAAAGGGGGATGAACCGCGCGCTTCTTGTACGGTGCCACTGAAATTTACACACTGAGTCTTCAAACGGTGCAGGCAAAATAAATAAATAAATAAATAAATAAATAATTTTTTTTTTAAATTGCCTCCAAAAAATTGGTGGCGTGCTCATATAACAGGAGCCGTTTAATTATTTAAGCTCCAGATGCTAATCACAATTACGGCGGTTAATCCAGCCCGTTTCCCAACATGCAACCATCAGTGATTCGGCACATGGGAAATGACACCCTTCCTCCCCCTCCGCCGGGCAATAAAAGTGGGCTTTGACACAGATCTACTCAAAGCCAGATGGCCCTATACATCTTGCGGGTTCCATTCATTCTCATGCAAAAAAAGAAGGAAAAAAAAGCAGAGCGCGGAACTGAAAAACGCTGTGTTCTTCCTCCTCCGCTGATACTGGATCCCATTTAGTTCCATTTCAGCGACTTTCTGCCTGACAATAGCTACATCTAGCTTCTAATTTTACCAGCGTGACATTGCAGCGCTATAGCGAAGGGCAGGGCACACACTCCTCTCATGTTGTGCTTCTTCTCCTCCTCCTCCTTCTTCGTCTTCTTCCGAGAATTATCATTTATTGTGCGGCGAGCCTTTGTAGGGGGGGGGGGGGGTCGGAGGCATGAAAAGGGAACGGGAGACGGATGAATGTTTATTGGTGGCATGACTAATAAGCACGTGAGAGCAGGGCCTGCCCACCGCGACTCCTTTGTTCTGCGGTTTTCCCTCAAGGCCGCCATGCAAACGGTGCTATTTAGCATGAAGCCACTCCTGCGCTACCTGACGCTGCCACCGAGTCTACACACAAGCAGAAGTTTGGCGCTGTCCTCGTCTGGGTCCCTCCCTCCTGCCTATCCCGCATAGTTACAAAACCCGGAGACAGACGGAGCAAGTCTAGACAACCCGCTCTGTGTTCCTGCCCCTGACGCCTTACCTCAGCCCCAGACAAACTCCGTCTGCCCTGCCCACAACTCTTCCTGCGGGCCTCACGCATAGCTCAGAGTGCGTGTGTGTGTGTGTGTGTGTGTGTGTGTGAACCCCGTGACTGACGCAGAGGTATGTGCATTGGCTTACGCACCAAAACGCAGAGGTGGCAAAAGTGTAAAAGCAAGAAAGTACAGCTTCTGAAATGTACTTGAGTAAAAATGAAAAATTATTACTTTTTTTGCCACTAATAAAACAAAACTTTTGTTGATAATTCTGCAAAAAGCTTTTACTTTCAATACTATAGTTTTCTTTTTCTTTTTCAACTGCAGCACAACCAAACTGTAACCAGGAATAGTTGTGTCCATTATTGAATGTTTGCACTTTTAATAACAATAACCAATGTTATTTTCTACATGTTTATTTTTCTCTGGACTGAAAACATACTGAACAGTGACCTCAAAGCTGAGGTACTAAAATAATCTCTGTTTAAAATATGATCCGGTTTCATGTTTAGCTACACAACAGCGTGGTCCAAATAGCTTCACTTCAACCAACAACACCTAGAATAATACACAAGAAGTGAATGACTTTAAACAGAATTTGTAACTTTTAAACCCAAAAGTAAGCAGCGTGTTTTTTCAATGTAAGAAGTAGAAAGTGCAGATATTTGTGTCCAAATGTAGGTAGTAAAAGTAAAGAATCGTCAGAATGATGAATACTCAGGTAAAGTGCAGATCCCCGAAAAATCCACTCAAGTACAGTAACGGAGTGTTTGCACTTAAGTGGATTTCCAACCTCTGCCAAAATGTCCAGGCTGTTCTCACACCGCGGACCGACCTCAACACACAAAGAAACAAAGCATCTTCTCGACACAAAGTCAAGCCTTCTAAAAGAAGGCTGTGGTTGCTCGACCTCGTTACACATTACACACACCCGGAGGAAAAAAAGGGATGCAGTTCAACTTTTGAGGCACTAATCTCACCGAGGAGACCCATGATAGTCTGATTTCATACCTTATTAGTGAGAGAGAGAGCGAGAGAGAGAGAGAGACAGTGAGAAACAGAGAGAGGGAGAGGGAGGGAGAGAGAGAGAAACAGAGAGAGGGAGAGAGAGAGAGAGACAGAGAGAGGGAGAGAGACAGAGAGAAACAGAGAGAGCGAGAGAGAGAGAGAGAGAGAGAGGGAGAGAGAGAGAGAGAAACAGAGAGAGCGAGAGAGAGAGAGAGAGACAGAGAGAGGGAGGGAGAGAGAGAGAAACAGAGAGAGGGAGAGAGAGACAGAGACAGAGAGAGGGAGAGAGACAGAGAGAAACAGAGAGAGTGAGAGAGAGAGAGGGAGAGAGAGAGAGACAGAGAGAAACAGAGAGAGAGAGAGAAACAGAGAGAGGGAGAGACAGAGAGAAACAGAGAGAGAGAGAGAGACAGAGAGAAACAGAGAGAGAGAGAGAGAGAGAGAAACAGAGAGAGGGAGAGACAGAGAGAGGGAGAGAGAGGGAGAGAGAGAGACAGAGACAGAGAGAAACAGAGAGAGCGAGAGAGAGAGAGAGAGGGAGGCAGCTTGTGCTGCCACCTGGCACTGCAAAAACCTGGTTATCGGCTAAATAAAAAAAGAAAAGAAAGAGAGTGAGGCTAAGCTCGGCGGGCTGCTTAAGGCTCAATAACCAGCGTAACGGATCCAACGACATTAATATTTAAGCAGACACCAGAGAGCTGCGGCCGAGGTATCCACAGCCAGCCTGCGCTGACGGAGCGCCGCAGTCGCAGCGAGAGCGTCAGGTGTCCCACAGCAACTCCCCGAGACGCGTCAAATTATTTAGAGCTCCGCTCAGCTTCTCCTCAGCGAGAGGCCAGTAAACAGACGCACTGGCCGGTTTTTCAACCCCCCCCACCCACCCACCACTCCATCCTCTCAACCCCCCCACAGCTAAACTGCTTTTGGCATTTAGGTCACCGATATGGAAATGGATTTAAAAAAGCCTGCAGCTTTTAATGACAGCCTTGAAAGATTCACTTACATAAAGAAAACACACGCAATGCCCCAATTAATTGTTGTGCCAGTTTCATAACGGGTGGGATTGGGATTTCCATGAGGGCAGCGCCCGCAGTTTCTGGTAACGGAGCTTTTTCTTTTTTCTTTTTTTGGGGAAGGAAGGAAGGAACCCTTTGATGCTGGCGGTGGAAACGATGATGTGTGGGCTGTGACCCCGGCGGAGGAACGCCGACTCTCCAATGTGTTCCAGCGGACTGCGGCTATTACTCAGCAGCAGCGCCGCTGTTCAAAGAGGAATGCTGTGCGCTGCTGGTCTCCTCCGGCGCTGCTGGTCTCTCAGTTGCACTGCAGTGGCTGCCAGCAGGGCTCCGGGACCGTCGTGACGCCGGGCCTCGCCCATTGGCTCTGCCGTCTCTGGCAGACTCCACGTCCAGGGAGTGGCCTTGTCTTTCTCAGAATGTGTCAGTCGCGGGAGAGCAAATGGGGGAGTTGGGGAGTGCTGATCAATGAGGGAGGATTTCTTTTTTTTTTTTTCTTTTTTTTACCCCACCCCACCCCCAACGAACACAGTGACCCAGTTACCCGTTAAGTGACTTACATCATGCACACAAACTGTACCTCTGCTAAGCGCCAGTGTCCCTCCTCCTCCAAGGAGATGTGATTATGTCACAGGTGCTATTGTTATATAACTGTTCTCTCTCAGGCCACTGGGTCAGTAAATAAACAGCTCATCCCGACTCTTCTCCCTCCACCCTGATCCCATTCACATCCGAGAAGTTCCCACTTCTCGGTTTCTGCAGAAAGGGCTCAGGGGGATTGGAAGCCCGCTTCCATTCATTGGCTGATTTTATAATTCAATGTGTTTACTTTAACGACCCCCCTCAGAGGTTAGTTGCACAAAATATTGTCCAACTGACCTCTAACTAACAAATCAGACAATGCACTCAACTTTATTTTTCCGTTCCAAGTACAAGTAATCAATTTGGTAGAATAGCATTGAAATCCCCTTCCTGTGGGTGTTTGATCGTCTCCAACCTGAAGCTGATTTAAACAAACAAGTTGGAAACAACTTGTTTGTGCTTTCACTGAATCTGTCAACAACTGTTATTGACATTTTGTGCAAACTGAGTTTGAAACTTATTTAAATGATCGTTGATAGTTTTTTTTTCCCATTTCATTGTCTGTATTGTATTGTTTCTTATTTTATGTATTCTGCCTTATTGCGTTTGTCATTTTTGTGTTTGTTTGTTCTGAAAGTGACGTGTGTGTGTGTGGGACCCCCTGGAATACGGGTTGTGACAACTCAAGTGCTTTACCCACTGATTAAAACCTTCCTATCCTTTCCTCGCTGCAACGGATTCTGTGGATTCTGAGGCCAGATCAAATCTCTCCTGCCGACGTGACCGTCGGCACAGGGAAACCCGAGGCAGTCACCTGCTCCAGCGACTTTCAAACCAGGGTAGATAACATTCCTGCTTGGTTCTCAGGCATGGGACAACTTCACACGCACACACGAGGCACACTCTACTATGTAAGAACACTCTACTATGAGAACGCCTTCACAGAGGAATTGGGTAAGTTTAAAAAACAAACTGCAGGAGGCAGGGGTGGGGGGGCGGAAGGGGGGAACGTAAAGTTCATGCAGAACCGTCACCTTGAAGTCGACTTTGCTCTGCACGGTGAAGAACCACAACAGGAAATATCTTTAACAGAAGCTCAGAACAAAAACAAGGTGCGCGCTTAACCTTGACAGAGAGCAGAGCCGGAGAGTGACTGCAGATCACAGCTCCTCGCGGCCGGGGCTCGCTTGCCCCAGCTTAGCGCCGCAGTCTGCTTGGCAGCAAGAAATGAGAGGGGCACCGCTAACGCCAGTTGCGGGGGCCCGGCGATGCCCTGTAATTTGGCTGCGTGTTTACATCACCAGCGTCCAGAACAGGAGCCGCGTCGCGGCGCGCGGTGCCAGCAGACATCCATTCATGGGATTCTGGGTAATACCAAAATGACTGCTGTGGCCCCTCGTTAGCATGAGCCACCAGAGAAGGACGTTAACCCTGTGCATACATCACCAGTCACATGCGTTACAAGAAGAAGAAGAAGAAGAAGAAGCCTTTATTCATCCCACTTTGGGGAAATTTGCATTATATTTTATTTTATATGATTATATAATTATAGCAACAAAACAGAGCCAAGAAGGGAAATTATGTAAATATTTATAGACTAAGAAAGGAAAAAAACAAGAATTTTACATTATCTGGCAGTCGGGTTATTTTACAAGTTTTGTACATAAGTTGACTTAGTTGAAGAAAAAGTAGAAGAAGGAAAAGAAGAGGAAGCGCCTCGTCTTTTGATGTCCTGCACAGTAGAGTGTAGAGATTTTAGTGGGACAAAAACAAGACTTATGAGGGCTGCAGGAAGATTTGGGGGCGGGAGGGCCGGGGGGGAGGCAATGCCTGATTTGAACCATCTGAGATCCGATCCACTGTTTGTGTGGCTCGTTGTCCGCGAGACACTCAGGCCCGGAGGAATGGGATTTCCGAGCAGCTCGCAGCTCAGTCGAACCACATTTTTCCTCTGAGTCCCCGTCGCCGCGAGCTGGTCGAAAAACAAACTGGAGCTTAAGTCTCCGACGGACCCCTGGGTGGGTCACCACGCGGCCGCGTGAGGAAACGTTTCGATCCGTTATCGTCTTTTGTCTTTACCGAGTGGGACCTTTCTCGCCGTTGAATGCGACAACCCCTCCTCGCTCGCCCGCCCCCCCCCCGCGTGGCCCTATAGCTGTCGGGCCGTGAACAATAGCGACAGCCTCGCTCCCAGCAGGAGAGGCACTCCTGTAATGCATTTCAATCAGACAGGGCTGCGCGTACTAACCGTAACTCACCCCCCCCCCCCCCCCCTTCCCCTCCTCCACCCACTGACATCCACCCAGAGACATGCAGCCAGAGGATCGAGTGTGGCCATCTGATTCCATCACATACTTAGCTGCGCATTACTTCATCCCCTTAACTCTTTAGGGTAAAGACAGAGAGGGATGACCACCTCATCACATTTGCTTCAATTAGTCTGAGTGGGGGGCACTCTCCTTCAGCCTTGAGCGCTAATGCTGAAGCGACCTGCAGCCTTGATGCGTCGCAGACGGCGAGCTCTTCCCTGAAAACCTGGTTAACCGAGCGGCCGCAGCGGCAGTTTGCAGGAGCGTTCAGGAGCGGTGGGCTCTGACTCGAAGGTCTCTCTCGTCCTTACTGTGCAGAAAGAGTCGTGGATGCACCAAAAAAATTAGGGCTGCAACGGTTAGCTGACGATATGTCGACAACATAAATTCATTGACGCGAAAATGTAAGCGTCGATGTGTCGTGTTAATGTTATTGTAAATTGCTGAATAATAAAATTACACTCTGGCCACTTCATGCTCATTTGCACCTGCGGTGCAGCACTGAGGGTGGCGGTGTCACTCGTTGGTTACATCCTGCAAAAAACAGGGAAGAATAACGACTTCCTCTCTGAAAAGGCTCGGACACTCCGACCCAAAGTTTCTAAAGTTTAGGAATATTTCACAGAAAATTCAGCAGCGAAACACGTTCGTTGGAAACTCTGTGGAGCTCACCGAGCATTTCATGGTAGCACGACGGCAATATGTGAAAACCTTAAACGGCGACGCCCCGGAGTCGCTGCATCATTACGCACCGCAGAGAGAGGTTCCCAAATAACTTCAAAGATACATATTTGGTGCACGTTTTTTTAAATGACATGTTTATTTGTTAAATAATCATCAGCCTATGATGCAAGTACATATTACGTTTTTTCGCACGTCGGAAAATCATGGAACAGGCTAGCTTTGCTCAGTTATTCGTGACTAATCAACTAATCGAAAAAATAATCGATAGATTAGTCAACAACAATGATCATTACTCAAAACCCTGAGAGCCGATATGAGCGGACATGGCGCCGGCTGCCCTGCGTGTACCCAACATGCGGGAAGTGACCGTTGGACAGAGAAATATTTCCACGTCTCATGGAAAATAATCACACCCTCCTTCCTCTAAAAGACTCCTCATCTTGTGCAGAGGGGGCGGACCTGCGCCCCCTGCGTGTCACGGGCTAGCACGGACTGATTTATCACGTGGAGAACGGGGGGCAGGTGGTGGTGGTGGTGGGGGTGGGGGGGCACACCTCACATACCAGCGGGAACAAAAACAAGGCCGGCAGCAGACACAACACCCGGCTCTGACATTAGCTCCGCGCTCCATTCCTGGGGCGGCGTCTCCTTTCCCTCGCTCAAGCTGAACAGCAAACATCCCAGCGTGAACACGGTCGCAGCGGAACGCTGCGAGTGGCTGGACCGTCGTGGAGGGGGAAGGGAGGGGGGGGGGGAGGGGGGGGGGGGGAGTAGTTCGCTCCTGCAGAGGTCACAGCCCTTCTAACGCTAATCAGATTAGCTGCAGATGCAGCTGAATAAATGACCTACATCAATGGAGGGCATTGACAGTGCATATCCTGGTGTCCATTCCCCGCCCCCCCCCCCCCGCACTGCAAACGCATGCAGCCTTGGCGCTACCTTTGCTTGCATGAGATGCGGCCAGCGGCCTGTCAGTCTTCCACCGGTCTGTATCTCCCTCTCTTCCTGCCTTCCTGCTTGGCAACCGACACCGACACCACAAACTACGGGCCGCCTCTCGGCTCTTCAACACTACACACTGCGGCACCTCTTAAAAACACTCCTTTTCGTATCTTATCTTGACTAACTTTACGTTTAATTGTTTTAATTCAATGATTTCCTGTATATTCTTATTTTAAATTTTTTTTTTTTTTTTTATTGTACATGTACGATTTCTGTAACACTTTTAATGTTGAAGCACTTTGAATTGTCCTGTACATGAAACGTGCTATGCAAATATAATAAAATAAGCCTTTGAAAGTTGGGAAGGAATGGGGGAAGGGGGGGTCACTGGGGTAAAAGACAGAGCTGCTTTTATTGGCCTACTCCTGAGGTAGCTGAAGAATACATGAGCCCCGTGGGCCATTGAGAAGCACCGCCTCCGCCGTCCGCCGTGCATGCATGGCTGCTTAATCACAGTTGAATCAGCGCTATACTCCACCGGGCCGATACATCCCGCCGCTGGCGTCACATGAGCGCACACAGGAAGGACATATGGACAGTACGGGTGGTGGCGCACGCCTCGGAGACGTCTTCTTTCACGTTGGAGGCAACGCTGCGCCCGAGGATTAGAGGAGGGAAGATGGTGGCTTTGCCATGGTTTTATTTACATCCCGGGGATCAACTGGATTTAAGCAATTCTTTGTCTCCGCTTGACACTCACAGCGTAACGCGACAAACTCCCCTTTCAGGGAACGGCCAGATGCGATCCGATTCATCTGACAGCGTGAACCAAAGGCTGAAATAGATACGACAAGCATCGAGAGTCGGTGGAAGCAATTAAAAGTTGTCTGCTCAGGCTCGACAACGCTTAACAAAACTGACATGAACAGATAACATGCTAACAGTCATACTGCTCGTGATAGGAATTTTGACGTTAGCGTGTTAGATACTTTCATTATGAAAAACAAAAATTAGACCCAACTGCACAGCCATTGAGAAAAAAATCTCAGACAAATCAAAATATACATTTTGAACAATGAGGAATTCTGGGATAGTAACCCTTTCAATACATCCGAGTGACCCAGCAATACATTTTTGCTTATATCTCTGCTGGTGTGATAGATCAGGAAATCAACATATCTAACAGGCTTCATCCGGAGGAAAAACCACAATAACCTGAAACCACGATGCGCGCCCACATCGGTGTTGGCCGACTGTCGACTGGCAGACGCATCAAATGGAGCGCCGCATTTAAAATGAGCGGAACAAGCACAAGAACAAGGGCATGTGGGGACGGCTCGGCGTCTCTCGGAATGATGACTCATTACTTTGTTTGGCATCGGGAGGAACGTGGCTCATCTGGACGCTGCGCTGGAAATCCTGCCGTGCAGCAGGTAGACAGACTGACCTCTTGTGCCTCGCTCAGGTTTTTTTTTCTTTCCTTTTTTTCCCGGTGCAGTGCCACGGTCGGGCTGAGGCGAGGGCAGGAAACCCCCATCTCCACCCTGCTACCTCATCACTGCCACCAGCCACACAGGAACACTGTGTACTCTGTGTGGTAGCGTAACCAAATATATAACCACAGGCAGGGATGAGGTGTATATAATCAGGAAGATTTTTTTTTCCATGTGGAATTTGGGGTAATTTCACATTTCAAACAGTGCCATTAACCGCAGTTATTTGGGGCAAAAATAGAAGGCGTACATGAATAAGTGGGTCTATGTGGCAGTGGAGCTGCGCTGCCAGGTGGTGCCACTTCTTTTTTTAGGGCAGCGACCGACGGTCATCTCACAATTTTGGAAGTACCCCCAGCAGAAGACAAAAGGAGCCGAGACAAAATGCCAAACCAACTGGAAAATATGTCATTAGGCTCTTTGTCTAAGGGAAACATTGACCCTGTTCATCACGGTCATTTGAATAGTTTTCCAATAGGACTTGGACACTGACAAGATGGCCTTTTGTGAAGCCCAGCTGTAGGGGGCACAAGAGGCCTAGGCCCTTCTTTCTGAAGGAGACATGACCTGTAATGAGCTTGTCAAGGGGGACATCTTTCCTCTGGAGCTGGCAGTATATGCACGACATGACCGCAGCAAAGTAATGAGGCTTCAGTGAGAACACTATGTACTCTTTGACCACGGCACCCACAGGTCTTATTTGTCAAAATTGGCTGTGAGTCTTTGTAACGGGTAATCAACACCCTATGGATGAAAGAATCAGAGTGCTGCCAAAAGAATCGCTTTGAAAGTATCTCAAACGGCTTCATTGCGAGGACCTTAGACAAGTGCAGTTTTCAATTTTGCCACAGAAGCATATGTGCGGAGGAGAAGCCCCACCTCCCGCATCAGGAGATCAGACAAAAGCCGTCTGCTAACCTTAGACCCCCTAAACTGCGCTGTGTTCTTCACCATCCAACTCTGTGCTGTGTAATGAGCCATTTAAATTCAGCGTATACTCTCATGTCTGCTGCTTCCCGCCGTTTGTCTTACACAAGAAACGGAGGCAAGAGAAAAATGTGTGAAGTTATCAGAAATAATCTTCACAAAAAATTCACCGTAGTCAAGGTCTGCGAGGCGTCATGCACAAAATGTTGCATGACATAAGGCAGCCGTTAAAGTTTGTTCATGCATATTACAAAGTACTTGGCACTGACAGCAGACTGTTATTTGCCTTTGCTTGAGCAGAAAGGTGTCAGAAAGGTCTCATCAGTGGAGCAGCGCAGGCAAACAAAGCCGTGGCCAACTTCATCCCTCGGGAAATATTAGCGAGGATTATGTTGTTTGCATTCGCCAAAATGCAATATCCTCGGGTTGCAGGCAGTTCAGCTCATGTTGAGTTGGTTATACTGGAAGATATCCCAATCATCTATCAACATTATTCAGACTTCAGCACTGAGAAGAAAACGTCTGAAGATCGTTCTGAATAAATGTCAGGCTTGATAAATTTCATGAGCTTGAAGACATTGTGTACTGAACACAATGTGGCTGTGGTTTCAGATCCCCTTTGAAAAAAAAATGGCAGACAAAGAAGGACTGAATAAACGGGGGTGGATGAGGTTTGGGGCGTAGCAAAAGTCAAGTGAGGATGTCTGGTCGCTGGCTCTTTGTTGAGTGTCAATAACAACTTCTTCCCCCCTCATTTAGGTAGCGGCATTTGTCCCAAAATGACTGAGCCGGCATCCATTCTCTCCTGGCTCTGCTAGTATGGGCTGAGGGGAAAGGCACACACAACCGGAGCCTGGCTCTGTAAAGCACTGCGAGGAGGATGGCTGAGGCAGCCTGCGTGAACTCAGATGACCCACATTCTGGGACTATCCAATCAAAGACGGGCAGGGGCGAGTCATTATTATACGAATTTATGGGACGCAGAGCGACTGTGAAGCCAGATGCGGGAGCAAATGGCAACAGAAAAGGCCGGCGAAAAGGAAACTCTTAATGGACATAAAAAACAAGGGCAGGGCAAACACAGAGCAATAAACTGCACTGGAAACACATGGTCTGGGCGGAATAAAGGCACGCGCAGGGGACGGAGCCTGGCTTGGCACCGCCGCGAGTTTGGCTGCAGCCGAGCTACATCCTGCCATTGGCCAATCGCATTTCACAGAAGTGGCGCTCGTTATCAGAAATTATAGGACACAGTCCAATCTGCCTAGTGCAAAAAAGATGGCTGCAGACGGACAGACAGACAGAGAGAGAGAGAGAGAGAGAGAGAGAGAGAGAGAGAGAGAGAGAGGGAAGGGCTGGTGGATGTAAAACTACTCGGGCTAGGATGGGAGCTGTTGTGGAATCTGAAGGGTTTTTACCAAATACCCAGATTCCAAAGCGTCACTGAGCCCACACTGTGTTGATCATCTCAAACTGCCACGATGATCACAGATGGACAGACGCAGACGAGACGTGACGACAGTAAATCTGCTGACAAGGAGACACAAAGCCTTGGAGGAGTTGTATCCTCTCACAGAGGTCGTTAAAGAGGAGGCGGGAGCCGGGAGAAGAATTCAGCCCTCGACTGCTGGTGGACAGTGGCTGGAATACAGATGCACATCACACAGATCAGGGCTGGGTTTTTGTTCTGTTTTTGGCGGTGGTGGTGCTGGTTGGCTAAAACGCTGATGACTCAGGCATACTGCAGTGGCAGATTTCTGAGGCTTGTATATAGGTCATGCACATGCAGGGTATTTTCTAAATAAAAATGCACTTGTTTTTCCATCTTATCCGAGAAAAAAAGGAATGAGTGTGTTGTATTTTTGTTTCTGAGCTGTCAGGATGGCGCGTCACACGCAGGGTTGGGCTGTTGGTGGGCGCAGGAGCGCAGAGCAGTGGGAGGGAGGGAAGGAGGGAGGCGGGAGGACGCGCTGCTCGGTCGAGGCTCAGCTAGCTGAGTCTGTTGCTGGCCAGATCAGCTGGCGTGCGCACTGTCTGGCGGGGGGGTGTGGCACATCACAACAAAGGGGCTTGTGGGCAGGAAGGCGACTGCACACGCGCGCGCGCGCTCACGCACGCACACACACACACACACACACGACCGAACCGACCTTTTAGAAAATCGTCTCACGGAGGAGGTGCGCACGACGGGCGCGCAGCGTTGGGCTCGTGTCTCGACCACAAAAAAAAAAAAAAAAAAAAAAGTTTGCGCACAAAGCCTTTAAGCGACACCCGTCTTGGAGGGGATGCACGAGGAACTCGTAGGCGTGCACGTTACAGCTGACTTTGGTCGGAGGGGGAAGCAAAAAAGCTCGTCTGATTAGCGCGTTCGCGCCGCAGCTCCCGTTTGTGTGTGTGTGTGTGTGTGTGTGTACGCGGGAGGGGTCGCGAGAGGAAAAGGCAGCAGCAGCAGCAGCAGCGACAAAGCTTCGGTGACTTGAGTGGGAGTGGCACTGTTTTCGACCCCCCCCTCCCTCTGCCCCTTCTCCCCTCAGAAATTCAAAAAGAACATTTAAGTTCAAAACAACTTTCAAAGACCGAAATAACGATTTGAAGGGAAAAACACGAGCACCAAGTGCTGCTTTTGCTGCGCCGCGTGTTGCTGATTATTTCCTGCTTTGGGCGGATCAGTGAACGCTACAAGGCAGCGCCTCCCTTTGTGCAAAGTGGAGGTTGATTTATTTCTTAAATGCATGCACATACACATGCACAAGCCTCATCACCACTGACTGGTTTTAATCGCCGACACCCAGTGAGTTAAAAAAAAAAAAAAAAAAAAAAAAAAGAGAGAGGAGGGGGGAGAGAGACATTGGCACCCCGGCGGGACTGACCTGTGTGTGTCCTTAGGTGGGCTTTGAGGTGGGATGATTTGCCATAAACTTTGTCACAACCCGGGTAGTTGCATTTGTGCTTTTTCTGGGGTGACTCCTGCTCAGTCCGAGCCCGCTGCCTCTTGCCTCTTTGTCTGAGCGCGGGGTCGGAGACATCGGCGGTAGGTGTGGCGGAGTTCCCATCACCTCCGAGCTCCGGCGGCGCGCACCCATCCCTCATTCTCGCCTGCTCGGCGACGTCGTCGGGGCTCTGCTGGTTAAAATCCGCCAGGATCCGAGCCACCACGAAGAGAGACGAGTTGTCTTTGACCAGGGGCTCTCTGATCTCCTCCGCGCTCCGGGCGGAAGACGGGTTCTCTGGCTTCATCTCCCGGTTCCCTTTAGGTGCGTGGACGATCGCACGGCTGGACATTGAAACAAGGCACTCTGCTGCAAAGTGATCCATTCTCTTTTGGAAGCAGCCCCGTCTACTTCTCGGCGCTATTCAATTGAACAAAAATGAAAAATAAATAAAAAATTAAAAAAATAACGAGAAAGAAAAATGACGGCGGCTGCAGGGGTGAAAAGTAGTACTAGTTCCGTGGTTCCCTTTGTGTGGAGGTGGTGGTGCTGCTGGTGGTGGTGGTGAGGAGGAGACGGAGGAAGAGGTCGTTCTCATCAGAGAAGCGACTTTATGATTTTACCCCGGCAATCCAGTATCATCAACATCCTGTGGGAGAAACGCCTCGGACACACACAGAGAGAGACATAAAAAAAAAAAAGAAAGAAAAAAGGACAGAAATAAAAATAAAATTAAAATAAAAGACGCAGCTAGACGAGGCCCCCCCCCACCACAAAAACGCACGCCTTCAAACAAACAAATGGGGCAAAGTCTCAGTTGATTGCAGCGACGCAGGAAGCGGGACCTCCACAGAACTTGCGTGCGTTAACTCCCATCGCGGCTGCAAACACTCTCCGGCATAGTGAGCGCGTCTTCTTGTGCGCGCCGCGGCCCGTCCCCCCGCCGCTTGTATCCATGCTGGGGGCGTGTCGAGCAGCAGCAGCGGCAGCAACTCGGCGAGCCGTGCGCGTCACAGCTGCCCGGCCATTGGCCGCCGCGTGTCCCCGAATGCACCGCAGCGTGCACGAGTTGGAGTCCACTCGTGAAGTTTCAAGCCCTACACACACGCGCGCGCGCGCTCGCGTGCGCGTATGTTCGGATGATGCGTTCGGTGGGACGCGGCAGATGTAGGTGTTGAGGTGGAGGTGGAGGTGGTGGTTGTTGACGCTGCAGGTGGATCGTTCTGCAGCACCCCCAAAACACCCCCACTCCTGCCTCCACGTGCACGGAGCTCCATGTGCTCTCTATTTAAAGTCCCCCGTTGTTACAATATTGTTGTCCAATATTCTGTGGCCGTTTCAGCGTCTCTGTTAGCCCACCGGGTTCAGCTGCCTGGTTTGACCAGTGGCGGGCCGTGCATTTCACACCTAGACCATCTGCATCTGTGTTTCCATCATCGCAAAATAAAAGCTATATTTCTAAAATTTCTTTCAATTGCCATTTGCAGGTGTTTCCATTGAATGAGTGTGAAGCGCAATTCTCGTAAAATCTCATCCCGGTAGATTTTTTACGAGAATTATGTCTGCACAACTTAAGTCAACACAACGCTGGCAACAGCAACCGCTTCATTCCACCGATGCCAAAATGTAAAATTCTACAAGTAGGCCATTTCAAAATGCTGATTTTGGTTTTTTCGTTGAGAAGTCGCGCTCATCGTTTGTCAAAACTCCCTGACCTGTGTTAAAGTCACATTTTGGTCCCTCCTTAGCTCATTTGCAACCTTTATAATTGAAAGGCCTTCAGATTTTTTCTTATTAGAAAGATTAAAAGTCCATGATTTCAAAATCTACAATAGAAAGATTTCTTACGAACCGCATTTCAAGTCACAGCTATTTTATTTTGGGTTGCATGGCATTTTTGGCTACAGTACCTCGAGTGGCCACTGGAGAGAAAAAAAAATTGCAGCGTCGCCATAATACGAGTCTCGTTCTTATAATACACCCACGGTTATACCCTGTTGTCACACTGGAAAAAGGCGGATGGCGATGGATTTTATGTCTTGTTTCCATGCTGCTCGTGCTGGAGGCACACCTTCAAAGTGAATTTCTCATGCGGGGTTGTGAACGCAACTGCTGCTAACGGTGGTTGTTGGGATTACAGGGGAGGAAATGTTAAAAAGCTGCTTGCTCTGTCTAAAGAATCAGACCGGCTCTCCTGCGAGAGTGAATGCACACTTTTCAGCAGCGCGCACAAAAGGCCGGCGCACTAGAGAGTTCCCAGTGTTCGCTGTGAACAAGGCAATGTGGCATTCATGAGGCCATCTGGCTGTATTATTTTACATATTCTTTCGCCACAAAAACACGGTGTTCTTCTCTCTCGCGCCGCTCGGCGCTCTGGAGACGTGCTCTGACGGCAGCGCCTCGTCAGGGCTTGCTTCCTCTTTCAGGGGGTTATTTCCCCTCAAACTGCAAGTGTTTATCAACTCCCGCTGGGTGTCAAGCTTGAGAAAAAGAAGAAAGGCGCGGTGAGGAAATCAGCTACAGGCTAGTTTTTTCTTTCTTTTAGTTTTTTTTACAGCCTCGCCACTTCAAGTGTAACAAGCGGCCGGGGGGGAAAAAAAAGGTGATCATTTGTAAAACACAATCTCACGCGGAGGGAGATGGTGAAATGTCTCTCAGTCGCAATGTGACAATACAAGAGAGCCTTTTGGTACATTTCCACCATCCCCCGGTGCTGGGTGTCCAAACAGCACGCTGTCTGGCACTGACAGCGAGTTCTCAGGCAGGAGCAGCATTTTGATTGGCCTCTTCACTTCTGTTTGTAATGCGAGAGATCCTCTTTCAGCGCAGGACAGCCTGACCAACGTAACAGCCAGACTGCACTGTCTGTGTGCGGGGACAGGGCACCTCGTGGTATACAGGCGAGAAACCAAGGGGGGGGGGGGGGGGATCTATAAAACAAATGAAACACTATCTGTGGAATTACAAAGTTGTTTTTGCCAACTGTAGCAGGTAACGCTGTTAGTAGCATGAGAGCACTGACCTCAGTGTTGTGACCTGATTGTTAGCCCGGCTCTGTTACACACTGAGCCAGACAACAAGCTGGCTCGTTAAGTTTTGGCAACTTGTCGTAAGTGTGCAGCTAGTTTAGTTCAGCTAAGTTCAGTTCAGCATGCCAAGGTTAACAGGTGTCATCATTCTAAACCAAACGAGTGCTAGTAAAAGCGCTAAAAGTACTAATGCTAGCACACGAAATGCTGATTTTAATATGTATTTTTTACTTTTTGGTATGTTTATTTGTAAGGCTGATTAAAGTCTTTCAGATGAGTAAAGACTGGTAAAAGGCCCCGCGGCTGTCCAGAAAACGGAGCCACCCTTATACCAACTCCCAGCTCACTCTGAGCTAAACACTGTACAACCATTAGCCAGAAGACCAACAGCACCCTGGTGTTTGACAGCCACACTATTTATGGTGGTCCCCTTTATCATTTCGTACGGCGGGGTGGTTATGTTTGCATATTTCTAATGGCGACAAAGTCCAAAGAGCCCCACCACTTTTGCATCTCGCCGTAATTTTAGGCATGAAATCAAAGACATTTTGACCGAACATCAGCTGTAGGTTAAAAATCAAACAGTGCTGCCAACCTTTTCTTACTCTGAGCTCACTGCAAAACCCATATCATTTATTGCAGAACTTCGCACTTGTGTTCCATTAACACGGTTAAGCAGGTGTGACTTGAAAAAGAACCTTATCAGCAGAAGGAGCAAAGTGCTGAAGGGTGCTTCGGTGCACAGAAACTCGTTGTGGTGCTGCCCGTTATTAAATCTGAGAAAAACAACCTCAGCTTTCAGTTTCACCGACCTTGTTGACAGATGTCGATATGCTCAACCTACACGAGTGTCAGGGACAGATGGGGAGCACGGATCTGGCTTGGTTACCGACCCTGTTTGTCTTTGTCGTTACTCTGCGGCGCTTACTCATTCCGGTGGGCCCCATGACTAATGACGAAAAACAGGTTACAATTTCACTTCTATTGAAGAACAGAGGATTAGTCAGAGCGAAGACAGTGCGTGTCTATTAAAGAGTAAACACTTTCTTGGAAGTCAGGTCAACACCCACATAGCAAAGCCTCTCTCTGCAACAGACGTGCCAGCTTTTCACTAGGCAACAGGTTAAATATTGCTCCTGTGTTCCTCCCTCCGAACCGTGGAGAGTCCAACAGGCACAGCAGGTGTGAGCGCAGCGTTCACGTGAAGTCAAATGAGTCAATCAGGTGTAACCGGCACAACAAAACAAGTCCAAACGGCATGTCACATTGACCTGGCAGCCGTTTAGCAGGATGTGCTAATTTGAGCGTCACTGGACTTACCGCCGAGACCTTTAACTGTCATAACATTCCAGGAAGACGCGCTGCAGACATGAGATGGGACAAAGCGACAACACGGCTCGGACCAGCTCCTGCGTGTCTCGCACTGGCACATGCCAGAGTCAAGTTGCAAAAAGTCAGAAGGCCTTTCCGTTTCCACTGTTATTTGGTTCTACTTGATTGCAATTTGACAGAAGAAGTGTAGATCCAAAACTTTCTCAGTGACCCAGCGCTCTGCAAATATCCAACAGGACCGCTTGCTAAACTGCCACATTCTGCCGTTGGACTTGTTGGACTTGTTCAAAAAGTGTTTTCACTGCATTTTTTTCAAACTATGTTTGCAGTAGTACCTCATGTGAGTATTAAAAAGAAAGGATGAATAGATTTTTTTATATGTTGTAGAAGGATATTTTCTATTCACAAATTCAGTTTTAAAACGTTGTGTTTGGTCCTGTAACAACGACTGCTAAGCATACCTAGCAGGTATTTGGGATGTTATTTCACCCAGTTTGATAGCGCTTGATGTTCAACAACCTGTTGCCAAAGCTGCAAGGCTATTCCCCAGAAACATCCTTATCGAAAACATTCCTCCAACAGTTCATGTGTATGTTCTACAAAAGTTTTCTCCTTCCTCGGCCTTTACACCGGGAGGATCCAATCACATATGTAAAAAGCAGCGGCGACCTTGTACAAGTGAGTCGCAGTTGAGATAACATGGAAATTAGCCTTGAACTGTTCTGTGGGGCAACTTTAAAGGAAGGAGGTCGAGGTTGGAGAAAAAGGGTGGGGAGGTGGGGGAGTCACCATGACGGTCTGGAGACGGGTGGGAGGTGTTTAAAATGTAATTCAGCTCGGAGGCCATTCTTCCTGCTGCCTGTGCCTCCAGGCTGGCCACAACAGAGGCAGCCTTTTTTCACCAGTATGCAAATCCTGCAAGCACAGCGGTCGCAACGCTCACTGGTCGGCCTGTAGCCTGTTGCATAATTGGAAAAAGCCCCCCTTCAAGACGGCCACTGTAACTCATGACGTGATAGCGACAAATACCATGCGGTGGCACCGTCCAGTTCGCGATGGCAGGACAGACCGACGTCACTCACTTGACCCCGGGGCTGATGCGAAGCAGCATGGCGGCTTTGTCCGCGCCAAACAATGCCGCTCGAAAAGAGCAAAGTGAAGCGGACGCAGTTTTGTTTTTCGCACCCATTCGCCGGTCAGTAGTGGCCCCATTCAGAACGCAACGCATTGATCTGCGAGGGATGTGCCTCGCAGGCACCGGCGAAGGCAGCCGCTGACGGAACACAGCATTCAGCTCGCTGATAAAGTCTGCAGGGGTTGCATTAGCGCTCTGCGTCGAGGCTGAAGGGGCGGCAGAGGGTCTCTTTTAGTGAGGCCATTCAACATATGCACTTTAACGGCAGGTCACACACAACCAATTCTATGGAAGAACCCTGCGACAAAAAACAATGAACGCTAACGTCTTCGCTGTTAAAGGGGCAGCTGATATACCTCTGTACAGAGAAATAAAAGTGTCACATTCATTGGGCCAAATCTATTGATCTCTTTGATCAATGTTTTGTCATCAATTCTTCAAAATTCGAAGATATTCGGCATTGCACATGCACTGGCACCAAACAGTGAAGTTACTAAGTAACTGCAATTTTTTTTAGGGGTAGCTGGAAACTGAGCGTTTTACTTCTTAGCATGGTTAATAAATGACTCACATCAGTTGAACAGGTGTGGCTGAATGGAGCTCATAAACGAATTGTTATTCACCATAAAACCTATTGTAGCTAAATCATCTATCACTGTCTATGGAGAAGTGAAGTCAAAAAGAAACCTGATCTTTCAGGCCTAACTACAATGATCATTTTCTATTACACCAACTGTTAAAGTTTGTTTTGTAACCTTTGGGAGGGAAATAGGAAGAAAATAAAACCTTGGAGTTTTCTTTTTGTGCAAGATTGTATTGGTTTTACAATAAGTTGAAATTCCGAGATAAAAAAAAAAAGTCTAAATAGTGAGCGAAAAAGTTGCAATTGTGATGTAGTGAATGTGCATGTGCCACATCGGAACGGCAGTGCACTGCTATGGAAGCATTGTGACGATGCAACACTTGTCACGATGTGAAGTGTAACTATGTGTTAAATAAGAAAAACCAACAGCAGCGACTTTATCTATCACCTTCTGGTGTTTCCACCATAAAATCCCTTCAGCGCGGTGCTTCCTCAGCACAATTTGTGTGAATCAGCAGACTGACACATTTCCTCTCTTGTAAAGGCTGATGTAGAGTGGTCCTCAGTGGACTAAATGCCACTTCGGACGTTTTTAACTTTTAGCACCAGTTAGGAACTTTCAGTAATTTCAACCTATCTGTGCACGAGCAGGTCGGGCATTCAAAACACTGAAGCTTCGGCACATTTGCTGCCTTTTCACATTTTATCTAATAATAACGACTCAGACTCTTAACCTATGCTGCTTCTTTGGAACTATAATAACATTATGGTTTATAGATATATTTTCCTTTTTTCTTTGTTTCAGACATAAGTTTTGCATATCTAAAACTGAAGACATAATGAACACCATTGAACATTATGGTTCAGGTAAGGTTAAATCAACTGGGACTGCCATAGATCAGAGCCACCTCCTCAGAATTATTTGTTGTTGTTGTTGTTGTGTTTACATTAGTAATGGATACTTCTGAGCTTGACTGTGGCTCTGAGCTCCTCATCAGCGGCCTTGAAATTGGTCCACCGAGCTAATTGCTACTGGCTAGGGGCTACTAGCTGCTACTACTAGCGGCAAGTGCGCCTTTGCTGAGCAACAGCGTATCCTAAGTGTTTTCATGTGTCAGTGGTTTTCATTGGGAAACACTTTTTTTTTTTTTTTTGAACCTTCTTTAGAAAGGTGCTTCATAATTAAAAGCTACTCATGTTGTTGTTAATGTTGCTGTTGTTGTTCCTGATCTCCCAGACTTGCCTGTTGCTTCTTCTCCTCTCCTGGCCGCTTCAACTTCCTGGCCGCCGCGGTGAAGGGTGGAGGGTGGAAATAACGGGGTTCGGTTTCAAAACACATCATTTCCAAACAGGCCCTCTGACATCACATGACCGCTTTTCACCGCCTCGCTCGGCCGGGGTGCGCGCTGAAGTCACTGGGTTCGCCGGTGGGCGCGGCCCCTGGCGCTCTCAAAGGCGCAGCTCTCGTGCTGTGGTAGTGGGCGGAGGGGGAGGTGGAGGGAGGGAGTGAGCGGGAGGCTGAATGGGGGTGGGGAGGGAGAGAGAGAGAGAGGGAGCGAGAGAGAGAGAGAGAGAGGGGGGGGCAGTTGCAAGCGGGTCTCCCCCCAACTCCGATACTCGCTGCCGAGTAAGGTGGGCAACTGTCAGCAAATTGCTTGTCCTCCTGTGACCCCCGGCGAACCGAGGCTGGAACGTCCCGTTCCCGAGTTATTAATAGCGGCTCTTGCGTCACGCCGAGTCGTGGCGGACCCGCTTTTGCTACTAGACACGCAACGGAGCCGTGAAGTGTGCCAGCGACACATCCCTCCCTCCCGTGCAACCACGTTACCAAACAGGTAGTCATCGCCATCCGCCAACAGCAGCGGCTGCGGTAACAGCCGCCGCGATCACCGCCCGTAGGTGTTACGCACGCTGTTATTAAGTCGGCGAGAGCGCACCGGCTGACGATGGACGGGGGAGGTTTTTTTTTTTTTTTTGTGCGAGTGTGTCAAACTGAAGGGCGTGTGATCGATCTGTGTTTACGCACGAAACAGACTGTCTGTCGGGCTCCAACGCAAATTGCTGCTGCAGAAATCTCACAATCCATCGTGGAGGAGTTGCCAGGGTTGAATGCATGAAGCCCGACAATGCACAAGAAGCCATATGTTAGCACAGTCCCTTCCCCCAATCCACTCCAGCGAGGCTGCTGGAGCTGCCTGCTGGAGAGCCTGGCCTGCATAGCTCCAGAGGGAGGGAGGGAGGGAGGAGTGGTGGGAGGAGAGTTTCTGTTGCTATGTGCCGTGCTACTCTGGAGGATCTATGGGCAGGCTGAGTTTGAGGAGCTGACATGGCAGCGTTGTATAGGTTCACAGCAACAACACAGGCGGTGGCTCACCCTCCTCCAAAAAAAGAAGAAGAAGAAGAAAGAACGAAAAAAAAAAAAAAAAAAACCCTGAAGCCCGTCTGCAGAAAAGAGCCCTTGTGCAAAGCCTTTATTATGGCTGAGCTGCTTTCAAAGTGGCTATCAGGGAACCACCAGAGCTTCTTGAAGGGGATTCAGTGGTTCCCAGACAGAAGGGGAAAAAAGTTGAATCATTTATGTTTACTGCATATCGTGCTCACAGAGACATTAAAAACACCCATGGAGAAGTTCAGCTGTTCTTGGCATGGAAATGTTTGGGAAATACTGCGCCGGCCTGACGTAAATCTGCACAGACCAAAAGTTAGTGCCGGAGGGGGGAAAAGGCTGACATTTTAAAGAAAACATTCTTAACACCTGCATCCTTGAGTGCAGTCAGCGTTCACGGTCATATGTGTGAGGTTGTGCAGCATCAAAGGCTTGTTTTGAAGCGAGGGGGAAAGTTAAGAGTTGCAATAAATTACAACTCCAGACGGACCAGCCGCTTTTTTTTCTGTGCAGCTTTTGCCTGCGTTACATCATCTGCAGCCCGACAGTTTTTTGCTGTTATTGTTTCCCGATGTGGAAAAGGGGGAAAACATACACACAGCTGATCAACAGGACGACAGTGTTAAAAGTCAATCAAGTTGTTGTTGTTGTTGTTGCCATTTCACTTCCCGGGTCAGTGGAAACTGAGCTGTGAGCACCTTTTTTTTGTAATCCCCCTTTTGGGACATTTGAGTTTGAGGGGTTTTGAGTTCGGTTTGTTTTGTTGCCTCACACTGAATCAACAGTTGCATGTTTGGCTCCAGGAACTGGAGCAGGTCAGCTTTGTCTGTGACTGAGGAAACTGCTTGCCTTTAGGGAACTAGTCTGTAGCAACCTCAGCAAAAAAAGCAAAAAAACAAAACAAAACACACACACACACACACACACACACACACACACACACACAGACACAGAGCCGGTCAGACGTCACCTGGAGTTTATGAGAGCGACGCTGGGATGACAATTTTTTTTTCTAGCATCAACTTGAAAAGGTTTCGGACATAGTATGACGTGCGCTTGAGTGACGGCCTAAGGTTGACAAAGGCCTGCTGACACCAGGGGGGCGGGGCCATGACTTCATGGAGTGCGGCGGATCTTATTTGATTAAGTTGCGTTTCTCTCGTCCTTGAATTTCATTCCGGGTCCATCGGACTTCATTCTCACATCGATAAATGCATAGCGGCAGGTGAACAGGTTCCCCCAACAGAGCCTCTCTCGAATGGAGGAGCTGCATTAAAACGTCCACAGACTCGGCTCCTGCAATCAATGACTGGTGTTTAGCCTCAGTTGGCTCAGGCCTTTAAAGATTTGTCTGCCGCTGCAGCCCCGGCCGACTTAGTTTCGCGGAGACTCCCGCCACCACCATCTGTGTTTGGGTTCATCCGAGGCGACCGTAATCACAGTTTCAGCCGGGAGGCCGTGGATAATGACAGCGCTTGCCATGATCAGCAGTATTAGACAGGTGCTTGTCAACTCGGGCCTTTATGGTCCGTAACACACCCTGGATAATTAAGGAGGGGGGCTGGGAGGGTGGAGGCTCAATGGCTCAGTCTTCTTCACTTCTTCTTGCAGCCAAGCATCAACGGTGAAATCTTTCGGTGCTCTGCTTAAGGCAGTGTTTCTCAAAGTGGGTGGCGCACCCCCACTGGGTGGCGCAGAGTCACATCTGGGGAGGGGGGGCGCCCGGGGAAACTAATATTTTCACGTCGGAACAATTAACAAAAGTGTTCAGTTGGTTGTAGCTAAGAAAAACGCTGCTCAGGTACACAGGACGGACAAATATTTTCTCAGGGACGATGGCCAGTGTTCTTTGTTGTTGGCCACTTTTGGCTGTAGGATGGTTCCGCGAGTCGCTGCGGAACAATGGTGTCGTTCACGCCAGACTTGCAGCGGGGTGCACCTCCGCGGCCCCGTTTCGTTTCGGCGTCAGGTCTATTTTCTTTGTAACGCGCGAGCCGCGAGCGAAAAAGCCAGAGGACAATGCACAGTTTTCGAGCGCTGATAGAACGTAATCAAACACCTTTGCATCAGTACGTGATCTACGCCGCGACTGGCGCGATATTATGACTTAGCGCACGCAACGCTCAACGTCACCCCGTGTGGCAGGTAGAAAATGTGACGCTGTCGCGTGACTGATGTTGTTGGTGTGGTCAATTTCATCAAAACAAGACCCCTGAAAGCGCGGCTATGCTCTGCACTTTGTGAGGAGATGGGAGCACAACATAAAGCTGTGTTGTTTCACAGCGAGGCCAGGATGGTGCATGTTACAAAAGTGGTTTGCCAAAAAAAGTTATTTGCACAGCAGAAAAGTGAAAGGAGTATTCTTGTTTAAAAAGTAATGTTCAGGATTTGATGTCACAAAGGGTGATTTGCTAAAGTTGTTTATTTGTACAAAATCAATAATTTCATAAATGAAGAGAAAAGTGAAATGAATGTGAAATGAAAGTTCATGATTAAAAAAAAAAAGAATGTTGACCGTGACAGAGAAAGTTTGAGAACCACTGCCCCAATGCCATGCAAGTCTATGGGGTCAAAATGGCTTCTAGCTTCTAGCCCCAAATTTGGAGGGGGGGGCATGAAAATGTTTCTTCCTCCAAGGTGAGGCGTGACAGAGAAAGTTTGAGAACCACTGGCTTAAGGGCTGGAGACACAAGCATAGTGGGTGAATGTCAGCACTACATGCATTGGTGCATTGCATTTTATGAAGGCCTTCCAAAGGGGAAGAGAATTGACTGAGCTGTTTGACGTGAAATATAGCTGTCATTTTTTTTTAAGCGGGAGAAAAACACATATTTCAAATTATTTCAACCAGTTTTATAAGCAAGTGTTGTTGTTTTTGTACTTTTACACCTTCCGTCCATCTACGCTTTCGGTTTGGGCTCTTTGAATGTGTCATAATATGCTAAATTCCTTCTTCAAGTGTTTTATAATAGACAGTGAACTGCCTATTTTGCTTCTTTTGCCTCCTCCTCTTTGTTTTTGAAAGTGTGCTGCAACAATCGTCCCTTTGTGGTGTGACAACAGACACTGATAAGCCACTTGCAAGCCTCCCAAGTTAGTGACAACACCCCAAGGAAGGGGTCTGTTCCTTCCCCTTAGATTATTTCCCAGCCATCTTGTTTTGGCTCCCTTCCAAATATGTGGGAGGTACAAGAAGGCATCTGTTGTAGACAGTTAAAATGGAGTGTTTTTTCAAGTTGCTGTAAACAGAGGGTTAATGAAGCTGTCCTTTTGGGATCGTCAGTCTGATTTGTAAATGAGTATGACACTGGCCCTTTAAAACGGTATTCTTGAAATCTAATTAAATTAAGGTTACATGATTAATGTGCTCCCAGGTCAATTATTCTCCTTTTGCACCGACAGCACAGCGCAGTAATGCACATCCGTGTCCTCTGGTGCCTCCAACTATTTAGCATATAAAGGTTTTGGATCCTGAAGCCTCAGTTGGTTGAGAGCGGAACAAAATAGTCCGAGCTCATGGCTTTTTCATCCTACCTAATGCTATGTTTTATGTATGACCTAGTCATAGAAACGTCTCCCCGGATTAGAGGAGTTTGCATGTGTTAGCACCGGCCTGTGGCTCAGGCAAAATCACTGAACAATATTGACTGTTTTTTTTGGCCCCCGCGATGCTTCGTGCGGCCGCTCTGAGGGCTGCAGAGTTAATCAAACGAGTGGAGCAGTGACTATTGATTCAGCTTGTATACACCCAAATCTGACATTCATTTACATGTATTAAACTGCCACTGACATGCAGACAAGTGCGTCATGCGGCTCCAAGTTCCCCGGCGCTAAAGCGATGGTCAGCAGTTCTGTGTTGGTGTTTGGTTTTGTTTTGTTATGTCTTTTCTTTTTTTGTCTGTCTGGCAGTCTGCGCTTGCCTCACACTAGCCGAGTGTTACCGGAGGGCAGCTCAGATTTAGCCTTTTCTTTTTCTCTCAAAAAATTCATCTCTGCTCCCTGAACCATCAGGAGTGGAAACGGGGCCTTCGAGTGCGAATCCCACATCGTCTTGTTTGGATTCTTGGGACGTGAAGTTGAAGTTGAGACTGGAAGTTTGTGCAGCTGAGGACGCAACCAACCCCCACCACTCCCAACCCCACCCACCCCACCCCCCCGGGCGAGATCGCTCTGGCTCACCGCTCCCTGGGAAAGGCTTATGCACCCCCCCCACCCCCCTCCACCCTCCAACGCCAACCTCCTTCTCTCCTTCCAACGTGCACACCGCAATGGCAAACGCGGAGGTTTATGAAACTTCACTGATCAAAGGGAAGAGCCACCAGGTAGTGTTGCTGTACTCGAGATTGGTCTTGGTCTTGAGACCACTTCTTAAGGGTCTTGTCTCGGTCTCGGACTGGGCCAACTCGGGAATTTTGAACAAGAATTTGATCAAGACCGGTCAAGACTCAGCCAACACCGCAATGGCAGATAATAACAGAAAATAATCCGTTTTGCCGTTTTACACTCTGTTTGTGACACCCAGAGTGACACACCCCCATATTCCTAGGAATAATAGAGTCATTTATTTTTTAAATTTTACCAAGCAAAGTTGTTCTTTTGAAAATGGTTCAAAAATAGTTGGCAAAGCAGCAAAATGTTAAAGAAAATGATTAAAAGATACCTTGCTAAAAAGTGATGTTGCTGTTCAATTTAGAAGCAAACTTGAATTTGATGAAGATACTGGTCATTGTTTTTGGTTTTGCTGTTATTTTTCTTTGATATACAAAGTCTTGGTCTTGTCTTGGGCTCAAACTCCAAATGTCTCGGTCTTGTCTCGATCTCGATACCCTCTCGTCTTGATAATGTCTCGGTCTCAGATGGTGCGGTCTTGACTACCACCAGTCCAGTTCGCTGTGGCACGATGTGAAATGCCGTCTGGTCAAAGTCAAGACAGCTGTTTTTTTTTCTGTTGTTTTCTTTCCTTTCCTCACGCTCCCACTGCAGCGTGTGCAATACCCGTTAACCTCTGTGCGGGGCCCCAGGTCAGCCCCGCACCAAACACACAGAATAGAGATATGTGGACGGTTAACCATTTAGCCGCGTGGTGCAGGATATTCGTGGAAAGCGTTTGTCCCTGGGGAGGGGAGGAGAGAGTAAAGGGCGGGCTTCCAGGAAGCGTTTTGCTCTAGTGGAGTGCGATGAGTCGGCGCGCCGAGGAGGAGCAGACGTCTGGGTGTACACAACGCCGGCCTGGTGTTCGACAATGAAGTCGTTAGCCTCGGGCAGAGCAGTTAGTCTGCTACGCCTTCCGACCATCCACTTCCTGAAAATCCATTTTGCGCTGACAGCAGAGAGCAGAGGTGAACACCACCCCTTGAAGACAAAAAAAAATAGAATAATCAGCGTGAACTTTAGGAGGACGTTAAGTCCAACGGCGCCCAACGACAAAATTTCACCCATCAACAACCTTCGCCTCTGCGGTCATGGACGTTCTTTCTATTTCACTGGAGGACTAAATTGGAACTGCGCCCCCCACAGCTTGGTTCCTTATCTTTATTGTTATCGAGGACTCTTCCATAGATCATGCTTGATGTGCTTCAGCATTGCAATCATATTGCAATCAAGTTCTGCAAAAACATTGAACAGATAAGTTAACAAAACCATCAAAATAATGTAGAAATTAAAATATTTACAGAAAGAAAGACAGAAAATCCGCCTTTTTTGCACATTCTCTCTTGAGTTTAATGAGCTTGTTTGATTTGGTGTGAAGCGGTATTGTGACATTGGCTTCTGGATATCCCACTATCAACTCCATAGAAAATGTTAATAAATATTTGAACAAGTTATATAGAAATACATGTCTGTGCAGGACTATGACTAAGACAAGTGTTTGACCACCTGTGCATTGGGCCTCAGTGATAGGATGAAGGTGCTACGATGAAGCTTTAAGTCATTCAGCCGATAATGTTGATTTTTCTTGTTGTTAGATTTATGACATGCAATTGAACTTTGTTGTTATTTTTTTCTGCTTGCGACACCACAGGATGAGGATACTTATTATGTGGGGAGCTGTTCCACGGAAATGCAGAGGGGACATGTCCCAACATGAACCACTCTGAGCACATCTCCCTCCTTCCAGCTCCTCTGCGTTTAGTCTGGCCTGTGGGAAAAAAAAAATTAAAAAAGATGAAAATGTCAGCGCGTGCACTTCATCCGGCTCTATCTCCATCTGCATCTTTTAATCCGCTCGTCCCACTGTGAGCGTGTTATTATGAGAGGAGTGTATTTGGCCCTCCCCCCTCAGCACTGAGGGACCGAGCTCACCCCGAAGTGCTCGGCTCTCAGGTGAGGGTGGGTGTGGGCCCATTTCCTTAGCAACGTAACAGACTTGAAGACTTGAACGCTGGTCTCACTGTTTCTGCTGCAAGCGCAGGGAAGCTGCATGGTGCATGTGCCACTGAGTGAAGCGTTTCCTCCTCCTGAGAGCAGATGCCCCCTTCCATGGAACATCTCGAGCTCACAGGCTCCACAGCTGTTGGCCTGTTCCCAGGTTGGACTCCTGATGACACTGTCACACACACGATGTTGAGCAATTATTAAGAAACCAAAGGAAGGTGATTCAGACATGATGTGCAGTGTAACATTTAAAAGCGTGAGATGATTAATAAATAAATGAAGAAAGAAGATGTGATGAATCTGCTTGATTTTGGTTGCACTGGTTACATCATGTGACACGCAGATAACCTCTGAGACAACCCTATGGTCTCAAAGCCCTGATCGCTCCGTAGTGACTCCGTGGCTCTGGAAACACCATGTAAAAGGGATGAGCGCCCCCCACTGGTCAGAGATGGAGCCGTCGGGTTGCAAAACACCTGTGCCCACATTTCTTTTTCTTTTTTTTTTCAAATCAGCATGTGAAGAACAAAGTGTCCTGCTGCTGTAAGATTTGCATTTATGGACCCTGTTTAAAAAATTACACTTAATGTGTACATTTTGATTCAATCATTCATTCATTCAATGAAATGAATGAATGAGGAAACGGACTGACATTCATTCAATGCGAGTGGCTGTTTGTCTCTCTGAGTGGCCCTGAGATAAACTGCCGTCTTGTCCGAGGTGTAACCCTGCCCTCACTCAAAGACAACTGGGATCGACTCCAGTCATTCATTCAACCTTGATTTGGAATATAGGAAGAAATCGAATGGGCTATGAGGTCATGTTTCCCTGTAAGCAGACAAGGCTTTTCAAGGCAATTCTATTTCCTACTGCTCTAGAACAGCTAGATTGTGGTCACATTAAGAGGTTTCCATTTTAACAGATATTAGGTCTATTTCATTAGAAATCACACATCACACATCAATCTCTTAAAGTTCCCATTAATGCAAAAATTGTTCTACTTGTGTTTTCTAACCACAATTTGTGCCTCTTATTGAAAACCTTAGAAATGAAGAAAAAACCTCTAGGCTGCAGCACAATTAGAAAAGGCCGTTATAGCCTACTGGTTAGTGAGGTTTGTTGCCTCTTTGGGACCAAACCACTGACTAGTCTTTGCTCTCTTGCAAAACATTTGGATGATACACAAAGCAGCTGTTTAAGTTCAATGTTATTTTTCTTACATGAATGTAAACAGAACAACAGCAAAAGTATTTTTGGGACAAATACACTAAAAAGAACACTTTACACACGTTTTAATGTATCCACTATTAAATAAACCCTCTGAATAATTAAGGAAATCTCTTTTATGTTGCTTCATACTTCCTGGTCAAATCTTGTTTGTTTGTTTGTATGTTTGTCCTGTCCTATAATTCGGTGCTCTAGATTCCCCAGGAGACAATTAATCTCCTCCACTGATACATGCAAAGCCACCCACAGATGATAAAGCTCATTTGTGTCTGCTTACGAGGAGAAATTAAGCATTATCCACTCAGAGAGACAGGCAACACACGGCGTGTGGGAGCATTTTCAGTCACTCCTTTGTTGTTCTAAGGACTCAGCGAAACAATTGGCCGCCATGATCTCCCGTTTTGTTTGCTGATTAGTCAGGTAAGACTTCACCTCCACTCACACACAACCGCCATGCAGTTTATACGGTGTAGTTTCAAAAGTCTGTGGCAATCATTGTACTGTTAACATAACCATGGTTCGACTGCAACATCCTGTCTTAGTTCACACCATGAAGTCTTGGACCGGCTCCAAACCTCAAAGACTGACTCAGCCAACATTTGACAACATCCACATCACTTATTGTGTTTTATAGATATAGTTTATGGTTTATTATACTTTGGTTTTGTACCATAGTTTACAAGTCAATATCGTTATAATAATAATAATAATAATAATAATAATAATAATAATAATAATAATAATAATAATAATAATAATAGTTACCATTATTATTATCATTGGAATATTATTATTTTTGGATTATTATTATTATTATTATTATTATTATTATTATTATTATAAATGCCAACTGTCACTTTTAAAGATGTGAAAGGTGGAGGAGGTTAAAGGTGTTTTGTTTTTTAGTGAGCACTCAGGTCAGTTTCTCCACAATGAGGCTAAATCCAGCTTTGAGGCACTGACGCTCATTTCTCAATATTTGTAACAGTTTTACATTCTGTCCAGCAGAGGGAGTTGCTGGACATCAAATCCACGTGTCAGAAGTGGAATAAAACCACTCACCGTTACATGGGATTCAGATGCTTTTTACATGATTCCCAGGTGGGACGAGAGTGCCACTGTTTTGTTTTTTGTTTCGTTTTTTCAAGAATTTGAAGTTGACACTGGAATGCTTAACATTACGATAATGAATTTCTTTATTTATTTATTTTGGCTCAGCTTAACGTTTAGTACAATTAAAACCCACAATGACATTACACAACGGGCTTTTAGTCTGGAGGTGACAGGTTCAGTTCCAACACAGTAAAACTATGAAATAGCAAATTTGTGTTTTTTTTTTACTCTGTGAGTGTTTCTCACTCAGCCAAAAGCAATTTGATGTTAAACCCTCTCAGTTTTACTCTCTTTACTCTGTCATTTTTCTTTCTGTTACGCAATAGGTCAAACTGTTAACAATACTTAATATGAAGCTGCTCCAAATCTGTGCCGTGCTAGCCGCTTTATGTGGAGCAAATCTACATAAAAAAAATGCCTCCGTCAAACAGCAATGGCAGATTAAACTTTGCGTGCATTGTAGTTTGTCGTTCACTTTACTGGTTAAAAAGTTTTAAATGGCACAGGACAATGGGGGCATTTTCTGCTTGTAATGAGGGTTTATTCTGCATGGGTTTAATGACATGGTGAGCAGAAAGTGCAGTTTGCCTCTGCATTACTCTGTGCATGTGCTTCCTGTGTGTGATCCACCTGTCTCCCCCGTCAGACTCGCTGATCCCAACTTGGTGCTGCGGCAACCTTTGGCTCTCTGCCGGCTAACTTTAGCATCACAGCTTGCTCAGCCGCTCTAAGCCTTTTTTGGGGTTGTGGTGTGCCAGAGTAGATTTACCGTCAATAACCATTTATTAAATCTCTATCCATTAGACAGTGAGGCTTCATAAGAGCCGGCTGCATTAAGCCTGATTATGGGATGCTCGGCAGAGGAAAGGGGTCTATGTGTCAAGTGTGTCATTGAGTGATTTATATCCCTGGTAGGGATCTCTGTCTTGTCAGTGGGCTGTAAGCCGCACAGAGGAGAGCCAAGCCCTGAAACCTTGAATGATGTGAGACTTTCATCGTCGGGACTTCATACGGCAGGTTTGTGCCATGCTTTGGCTGCTTCCACCACTGGGCACCTGAGGTTTCCGTCCTCTTCCGATGCTGATGTCGCTGCAGAGCCCTGAGCTGTCACCATTCTCTGAAGACTGGTGAAGTCAGGTTAGGTTTGGTTAAGTGAAGTCAGGTTAGGTAGGGTTTTAAATCCGATTCATCAGCATGGATGCAAAGGGCCCCGGCAGCACCTTCAAACGCTCCTCTCTGAAGCGCACCACATCTGGCTCGCAGAAGGTAAGAGGAAGCCCATTCTGTCACATTCAACAGGTGATTCTCTGCAGCGAGCTGTAGACTGGATTGCCTCACTGGTCCTCATGTTCATCTTAAAGTTTGAACATGAGGACTCATGTTCATTTTAAAGTTTTCAGCTTTTAAAGGGATGCTCTAAAGTTGTTGTTTTTATTCTTCTTACAAATAGGACTGCTTTGCGGTTTTACATTTTTTTGTAAATCAATTTCTAACTCAATCATTTTTAAACCAATTTTCACTTGCATTGTACAGCACGTCACATGAAACATTACAACGAACTATACAGAGCCGACATTAACTCCCAGCCAACTGTTCCAGAGGCTGTTTGTCCAGCCCAGTGACATGCACCATGCGGGGCTGCAGCTCCCACATCGTCGTCCACATGCTCAGTGCTTCAAGCCCCACAAACTTACTGCTAAGTGGTGTTTGAAGCTCAGCGGGCTTCAACAGCCACTCGCTGGCGTACTGCAGTTTAATCCTTCATAATGGCCCACTATGGGCAAACCACTGCAGATTAAGGACTTTTATATCTTCCTGCAGTCTGCATTTATGTGATTACCACACTCATGTTAAACATGTCCTTGAAAGCAAGAAATATGTCATTTTTTTCCCCAAATATGTGGCATCAAGCATGAGTCTACTCCTGATCTAAAGAGGCAGCTGAGAAAATGATCTGTCCATGCAAGTAAATAATAGTGGCATTATGTGGAGGGCAATAACAACAATGCAGAGTATTTTAATGTTTTCTTGGACAAAAAGGTGACTTGTCTGCTCAGAATTCATTTACTCTCACAGAAGACTGTACTGGCAGACAAACAACTTGGTGATTTTCTTTCCTCCTCAAAGGTTCCAGATTATACAAAATCCACTACAACAATTAAACGTGTCCTTGTTTTTGAAGAGGATGCTCCTTCACAGTGCTTCGTGTTGTGGTGCTAAAACTAGTTTGTTGCCATGTCATGTGCTAAGTAAATTGGTTTTTGATTTGTGTGTGCTGAATCCCCAAAAGTGGACTTTGAATTGAAAATGCCTTTGCAGCCACAAGGCCTAAACTCCCAATAACTGAGAAAAGTCCATTCAAGTCCATTCGTGTTTTTTTGTTTTGTTTGGTTTTTTTTTGCTTGCTCCACCGTGAAATTCAGCTCTGGAAATTAGTGATTTTTTTTTTTTTTTTTTTACATTGATATTGTTAACAGGGGCACTGAACCCCCTACCACCACCGCCAAGCCAAAAGAAACGCACTATTTTAGCTAAAACTGAATGGTTTACAGAGGGCTAAATATGTATGTTGTCCTGGAGACCTATGGAGATTTTTGAAGAGTTATTCATGCAAGGCAGCTCCGCTGAATTGTGGGACATGGTATGGAATTTAGTCTTGACACATAATTAACATCAACATCTCCGTTGGACTGCATCCGTAACACCATTCATCATCATCTGGCTCAACCAGAGCGGCTTTTGATGTACATTCCAACAGCTATTAGACGTCATCAACAGAGTTCAGTCTGATGGGTTTCTATAAATTGGAGTAGGCATTGTTTGGCGAGATTAATATTCTTTATATAATCCATAGACCCTGTTTATATGAGGTTTTAAACATTAGAGCAATCAGAAATAGCACAGCTGTGGGATTGTATGTTTCTTAAAATAGCCCAATTCAGAGTGATAATGGTGTGTGTTGTGGTGTTAAGATGAGGTTTTTACTCGCTTATTTAAATCACAAATGGGTAGTCATATTAACAACCGGATATAGACTGGAACTAAAATCAGATATGAAAGAGAAAGGAGAGTTGGAAAAGGTCCACATGATATCATCATGTTGCCATAAATTAACATGGGAGTTGAATAAAATTCAACTCTACTGCTATGTCTTGAGAGAACCTGAAGCTTGATGAGCTCTTGTGTGCTTCTCACTAAATGACCTACATAAATAACAGCAAAGGCAACCAGTTCACACTGAAAAAAGGAGGGGAGGCGGGGGATCCAACTTCATTTTCAAATCCTGCAGAATCATATGACTGCGTGAGGTAGGCTTCAGGCTTCAGGCTTCAGGTCGGATGAGGGTCTAAAATTCTCAGAAAGATTGAAGTGTCAGGTCAGGATTGAGCAGAAAATGTCTCCAGACCGCAGATGAGGGGAAAAGGGAAAGAAAACCTGATGATTTCCTTCATAAAAGAATAAGTGCTGGCTCTTGCAAGTTTGCCTTTTCTAAACCAGGCCAAGTGGATGTTGTCTTGGAGGTATTAAAGACTTAGCAGCACAAACACCAACACTAGCATTTATAAATCAATAAGAAACGTCAGACTTTATACTTCTTATGCTCAGTTGGGGCCTGGTTTTCGCTAATATATCTCAAGCCCACTCTCCTCCTGATTCTTTTTTTTCTCTGTCAGGGAAGAACTAAAAAAAACAAAAGTGCTTTAAAAAATGTCTTATGACTCCCCTCCACTCTTGGGGATAATCAGCGACATGTTGGACTCATGTGATGGCTAACTGGATTTTCAAACCCAGGAGGGACAATGAGCGCATTTACAAACAGGGCTGAGGGGGGAAAGCAGCGCGCTTCACAGTTAATGCAAACTCGCCTTTCCAGGGGTCTTTGTCCAAATGTTTTTCCCCCTCCGAGTGGAAATGTGTTAAAGGCAGCTTTTCATTCGCTTCACGTGGGCTCGACCATGAGTTTGCCATACTTTTTTTTTCATACCCCCCACCACCCTCTCACACGGCAAAAGGAGTCTGCATGGGCTTCCTTGCTGTCAAACTGTATCAGGCTCCGACCGCCATCACCATTCAATAGCAAAGCCGAGCAATTAGTGGCTTTTATCTTCAACCCTGGTGACATCACATTCCATCGCATTCCATTAGGACCCCCAAATCCTCTCTGATCCATTTCATTTGTGCTGATGAGGCTTTTGTTGCATGAAGCCCGTCGTTACTGCAATATTCAAAGCTGGAATTATCACCTTGCGCTTGTGAGCCACTATATTATCTGTCCGGAGGAAATTAATAGAAAACGCTTGGCACCATGACATTTAATTCCGATAAAAAAAAAATGTCCGGTTGGAATCATTGTATTATCACTTCAAAGTAGTTTTTGAAAGAAATGCAGTGGATGAGACCGTAAGTTCCTCTGAGTGTCAGGGGTGTTTTATCAAGCGCATAGGACAAAAGTTGCTCTCTAAAAGTGTTGTTTTTGATGGCGTGAGCGGAGACTCTCCGAGGTTCAACATCAGCCAGCAAACAGAAACAGTGGCACTCAAATGTGGGCTTGTTTGATCATTTATTTTTGGAGAACATGACTTGGGGGATATGAACTATCGACAAAGTCAGCGTGAAATGAAATGAAGTCCCGGTTAGATGGACAATTTGGTGAATTCACAATACCCCTGCCATCCATTTTCCAATCATTCCTCAAACCAGGAGGACATTTGTAAGAGGCCTAATTACATTTTTTCTCCAGGCATTCAATAGACGTCATCTTCCCCAGAATGGAAACACGAGCAGATCCATACATCACTCTGCACACAGTACACAGTACCGTTTAAGTCAAGAGATAAATAAGGCTAACTTTAACAAGCCACCTTTAAACCCTAAAATTATTAAAAAAAAAAAAAAAAAAAAAAACGCCTTGGAATTCACAGTCAGATGTCTGCAAACAGACAAAAAGAAAAAAACAGCCGTCACCTTTTCCTCATGACTGCTGCAGCTGAACGTTGCGTGTAATTGTAGCTGCACTGAAACAAATTTGTTGTGATCCAGCTCCTCGGCGAGCTGTGGGTCAGGAGACCCGCGCCATGTGACGGCAGGGGGGAAAATAGCAGCTGAATGTATAGCGCACAGTTTGTGCCTTGTGCTGCGATTGAAGGAAAGAGAAGGCCGCGTGGACAGAGCCGACGTGAAACCACTGAGTTCCGCCGCACCTCGTCACCGCCATTTACCATTTTCACCCCGTACAATTGTCTTTTGTTTTTAATAGAGGGATTTCTTTTTTTTTTTTGGGTGGAAAAACGCTGCCAGCTGAAAATGAATGTTGCTCATTGTCGGGGGTGGGCTTGTCTTAAGTCTGGCTAATTTGCTTTGTGTGACACAATCTAATCCCACAGCGTCTAAGTCCTGTACGGTTTTCCTTGTTGGCCGCTGGAGGGGCGACTCTCTCAGCCCAAGCTGGATTTGTGTTTTTAATTGCTCCTGTTAATGAGTTTAAGTACGCTGAAGTAACTGCGTCATACCTGACCAAACCCCTCTGGAAATGCACTTTGTGTTCCTTGGCCACGATTAACAGTGGCCCACGTGCGTGCATGCTTCTTTTTTTTTACCCTTTAACCAAAGCAGGAGCGAATAAAGGGGGCAACGGCTGACTTTTCTCTTTTCTCTCCGTGTCCTTCTGAGCTATCAACCCCCACCTCAGCCTGCCTTGTCTGTCTCTGTCCAGTTGCTCAAACTGCTCACTTCGACCATAAAAGGAGCGCTTATCACACCATTTCGTAAGAGGAAGGGTTTCAATGGACGTTGTGTGTGACTTTTGCTTGTGAGCCCCATCTCAGTACCCCAGCTCGCCATAATGCCACCTTCTGGGGACATTGCACCTGCAGGCTGTTAATTACATTAAAGCTCAGCGTGTACACCAAACAGGATTTATTTTAAAATGTGTCCAAATAGGTCAGATTTGGCCATTCCCACCCGGAACAGAGGCCTGTTGACAAGACCCGTTCTAGTTTGCAGTTTTGAACAGTTTGGTGTCCTGCCTCATGAAAACAGATCCACACCAGTTTTTCTCTTGGCAAAGTTCTTTATCAACTTATAACTGGATGTTTAATATTGAATAGCTGGTGCGCCGAGTTTTCTTTTCATCCATGAAAGCACAGTGGCTGGAAATAGAGATTAACGGCAATTAGCATTGACTGACCTGCCCCCCCCACCCCTTCTCCCCGCAACTGGAGAGCAGTGGTGTCTTGACAAGGCACCTTCCAAAAGAATGCCCGCATCCAATTCTCTCAATTATGCAAATTGGGTTGAAATCAAAGTGGTTGGTGGGGGGCGAGGGGCAGCGGTGGAAAAATCTCTAATGAAAACTTGGGGAGACCCCGGTGGACGCTCGCCGTTTTGCGGCTTTCCCTCCCGTCCACTCCTCGCGCAAAAGTGCAAGATCCTCCACACTGTGAAGTGAGCACAAAGAAAGGAGTTTTCAACAAATTGGGAGATTAGGGGCCAGTTATCAAAGTAGATTTATTGTGCCTTGTTCAAGCCAAGGATGAAAATACCCTGTGGGCATGGAGAAGGGGTCATGGGACTCCCAAAAGGATTACCTTGAACTGGAGTCATGAGACTTGGTCGAACAAAGACCCTGCTCACATGCTCATCATATTAACCAGCCCTCATAAAGTGAAGAAGTTTCATGTCCTGTGGGATTCAATGAGAGCGCTCGAGTGGGAGAGCAGCTCCAGCAGGAGAAGGCTCTGGTGGAGCGGCAGGCGGTAGACCTCCCCTCGGCTCCTCTCGGCTTTAGTATCCGGGCAGATCCACAGATATCGCCGTGGCTCCGACGCAAGCATTTTGAGTAAGTTCAACCAGATTTTGCTATTTATTTTAGAAGCGTACTTTCTCTCTTTGTTTTTTTTTTTACGCTCTTCTCGCAAATTGCTACAGCCGTGAACAGATAAGAAGCGAGTTTGGACGTGGTGAATGTTAGCAGGCAACGCTTTGTTTGAGTTCTGGGTGCTTAATGATGCATGATAACGCCGATGGAAAACTGCTGAGCTGAGACATAGCGTGGATGCTTCAGTAATGCAACAAGTTGATGATATTTCAGCAAAAAAGGAACCTCCACAGCCATTTATTCTATTTATAGGCACGCTGCATTCACACAAATAATTAATCTAACAGGTGAGACAGGAGAATGGAAAAATGTGGAAGAATTGGAGTGGATGTTTTTTTTTTTCCAAATCTGTTACATCTACTCATTCAGCGAATCAGAGTGATTTTTATCTACTCAGTCAATGTGGATGAATGTTTAGGGAACCAAATGAGTGGATACTTGCGTGAAAGCGTGTGGCGTGAAGGCACAGCGAAGATTATAGCTGTGGCGAGAGAGAAAGCAGGGAGAGGAAGAAAAGAAGAGAAGTGAGGGGAGCTGATAAATTAAATGCAAAATATACAAAATGCATCATTTCTAGATATGCTTTGTTTTTAAAACTGGTGTTAGTCCCAACAGATCTCTAATTTCATATCTAGTAACAGCTTTAGGATATCAACATGAAACAAAGGACACTCATTAATCAGAAAAGGGTCCGTTGTCTCAGCTTCAGAACAGTTTTGTTAAACCAGGACATTTGTGAAGATATAAAGAGAAAATCTCTCTTGTGTGACCTGTCTTCATCTTTAGTTAATACTCTTAACAGTTATATTAAAATATTAATCATATATCTATATATTCTTTTCAGTTTATTTATTTGAATGCAATTTTCTTTATGTATTTCTCTTGAGAGGACTTGATTCCTTTCCAGTTTTAATTGGGCTTCAACAATGAGCTTAAACAAACTTTGCTTTGACCTTAAGGTCATTTTTTGCTGGGCCGGACGACAGAAAGCAATTAGCACCAGATTCTTTTTTTCAAGGGGGCATAATACTTTTGTCCAGTCGTTGTTATTATCTCCTAAACAGGACGTAAATAGTGTCTCATGCCACAGAGTTGTCTGTCACCATGAGTTGTGCTCCACTAAGACAAACAAAGCACAGCTTACAAGTTGCATACAGCCTTTGTCTTACAACGACTTGGGGGAATTTGAAGAAGCCGGCACAGATGACCTCCATGTGACTGTGGCGTGACATCTTATTTCCTCTCTGGAACTTGCAGGCACAAAAAGCGTGGATCGAGAGGAACTTCTTGAAGCGAGAATGCATCCACATATTTCCCACCAAGGACCCAACCAGGTACTGACGCCCTCCTCTGAAACATTTGACCTCTGAAAATTAAAATGTGTCACTCGTGTCTATTTCCACATTTAGCCCATGTAAGAGAAAATTTCTCTGTGTAGTGCAATACATTTCTTTTTTTTTTTTCGAAGTGCGACACTCACGGATGGAGACCCTTTGGTCATCTTTTTTGGATTAAAACGGGTTTCTGAGAGAGCATTGCAGGACACAGTTACTATCCTGGGCGCCCAGAGCAGGCTGAGGGCAGCCAGGCAGCACATCCCTTTGCTCATTGAGCCGTGCATTTCCCAGAAATGGGCACGGTCATCAAAGAGACCATGCGGCGTGTGTGTGTGTGCGTGTGAGTGTGTGTTTCGAGGAAAAGAGAGAAAAAAAAATGCAGCCCTCATGGGCAGACTAAACAACGGCCTCTCATTAGCACTTTCATTCACCTCCACTCTGTCGGCGACTTGCGCCGCTCGCACTGTTTTCTGCACCGTCTAACGGTGACATGTGGCCCTTGTGCGATGACTTTCTTGCCATCCAACCAGATGCGCCTGTGGTCAGCTGACGACACAGCACGCGGCCATCCCTCCCGGTGCCAACTCCGTCGAGGAAACCCACCACCTGGTGCAGATTGACACGCAGAGGGACAAATGGAGCGTGATCAAGCACACCAGGACCTACCCGACAGACGCTTTTGGCGTTATCGAGTTCCAAGGCGGGGGGTTCGTCAACAAGGCCATGGTGAGACCTGTTTTTGTGCAAAGTTCAGAGCAAAGAGGCTCACCGGCGGTGAGGGAATGTGGCTTTGACACACGTTTGTTTTCCTCCTCTCGCAGTACATCCGCGTCAGCTACGACACCAAGGCCGACAACCTGCTGCACCTGATGGTGAAGGACTGGCAGCTGGAGCTGCCCACGCTGCTCATCTCCGTACACGGAGGCCTGCAGAACTTTGACTTGCAGCCCAAACTCAAGCAAGTGTTTGGGAAAGGCCTGATCAAGGCTGCTGTCACCACCGGGGCATGGATCTTCACGGGCGGAGTCAACACAGGTAAGGCTGTCGACGGCAGCTAGGGATAAAGCTTTTAACGTTCACTTAACAAATAGCGGTGTGTGGCATTAAGAGATTAGATTTTACGGGGGCCTAAATTGTCATTACGTAATAGCCATTCCAGGGGGAGATTTGACCGGGATGCAGTCACAGGTTAAGGCCCAGTAATTAAAGCTTTTGTGGAAAAATTCATCACAAATGACAAAAGTGTGTGGATTTTGTGTGCAGGAGCCACAGTGTGTCCTGTGATGCACACCGCCTGCCAGGGAGCCCTTTTTCTCACTGCTGTTGCTGCTATTTTGTTTTTTTCTCTCCCTCAGGGGTGATCCGTCATGTGGGAGATGCCTTGAAGGACCATTCCTCCAAGTCACGAGGAAAGGTGTGTGCGATAGGAATCGCTCCCTGGGGGATCTTGGAAAACAAAGAGGACCTTCTCGGAAAAGATGTAAGGACGGCTGAGTTTCCTCTCCAGAATAAACATCCACGTGTCTTCCCTTTTCCTGTCGGGTTATCTCAAACGGCTCTCCCCCTTTCCCCTTCCAGGTAACCCGACCCTACCAGACAATGGCGAACCCACTGAGCAAGCTAGCCGTGCTCAACAGCAGCCACTCCCACTTCATCCTGACCGACAACGGCACCTGCGGGAAGTACGGCTCTGAGGTCAAATTCCGCCGGCTGCTGGAGAAACACATCTCCCTGCAGAAGATCAACACCCGTACGTCAAATACACCGGCAGCTCCGACAAGCATTAGACACTTTCCATCCTTCATTGGGGTGCGAGTTGTGAGCCAGAGTCTTTGTTGGACATGTGGAAAACGAGAGCTCCTCTGTGACCTGTGGGCTTCCCTTTGTCATCCTATGCCTGGAGCTCGGTTAAGGCAGGGACAGCAAAGGGATGCTCAGCCGTCACCACTGACTTCACCTCCTCCCTCCTTCCGGTTTGTCCGGTTCTCAGATCTTCAGTCATCAACAACGTGCCTTGCTGTGACATTTCATTCTCAGTCATCGGCTCTTTCAAAGATTGTTGTGAAAAAAGTGAAACTGGGGAACCTGATGACTGACTTGTTTATTGGTCTGTTCCAGGTTTGGGTCAGGGTGTTCCACTCGTGTGTCTGATAGTGGAAGGTGGCCCCAACGTGATCTCCATCGCACTGGAGAGTCTGAGAGACGAACCTCCGATCCCAGTGGTGGTGTGCGACGGGAGCGGCCGCGCATCCGACATCATTTCTTTTGCACACAAGTTCTCGGAGGACGGAGGGTGAGATTTGGTTTGCGGTTTAATGGACACCAATATCCTCTTGGCGTCTTTGCTCTTACTCGGTAATCTGAGATGTTTTCTGGTGATTGTCCTCTTCCAGCCTGGTGAATGACGACGTCAGAGAGCAACTTTTGGTCACCATTCAGAAGACCTTCAACTATAGCAAGAGCCAGTCGCAGCAGATCTTGCTCATGGTTATGGAGTGCATGAAGAAAAGGGAGTTGGTGAGTAGCGGAGAAAATGACACATTTCATCCTCTGTGTAAAGTATCTGCATCAATCAATAAAAAAAACCTGAGCTGTGAAACATCTGGTCTCCATCGTAGTTCATCCACCACCACTCATCTGTCTGTTTCCATTAACATATTGAATAAACATAATCCCAACAACGTGCTTGTCATCTCCCCTTCTTGGTCATGGTCATGTGTGGCATGTCATGTAATCTGGGGCATTTTCCACTCCGCTCTGGGTCACCTATCAATCCTCCCGCGTAAAGTGACGGAACTGGGGGGCTTCTGTGGCATTAAGACAGTTTACTTAGATGTGAATAACTCAGCTCGGTATATACTTTAAAGCAAACACCCTGTTTCCGAGTCTTGACACTCGTAGATAGCCCATTAATCCCCGGGCCAAAGTGTTGTGCCCTGGGACCTTGGCCCACAAATGGCAGTAGCATTTGTGCATCTCTGGGAGATTTCCGTAGCCGTAAGTGATGTGATTAGTAGTTTGTAAAAGCCAGCGCATATAATCTCCAGACTGCATGCATACATTTGGGTGGGAAAGATCAGCAACACAGCGCACCACCTGCTCATCAGAGACCCTTTGAATATCCATTCATAGCAAGCATGCAGCTCACAGATGGAGCATCTCCCTAATCCTCAACCAAGTCTCTCACTCTGGTTCTGTCCACTGCATAACTCACCACTCCATCCCTTCCTAACCGCAAAGTGCTATCATTTCACGAGAGACTCTGTGTCCACTATCCCAGATGTATTAGACCGCCTAATGCTCCGACACACTCGGATAAGCAACTTAAATTGTAATTTTTTTTTTTCAAAGATCATGCAGCTTTGGGCCTTTTTTTTAGCATACCGTGTACTTTTCACTGATACCACATCCACCACATGCTACATCCTAACACTGTGGTTAAGAGGGTCACGCCCTTGTCTGCTCTTGATTTGAAGCGTCATGGATAACCTACAGGTGAACCGGCCGTCTCGCCCCAGAGTAAGTTAGGTTAAGGCTGAGTGCAGTGTTTGTCGAATAAAAACACTGATACAGACACGGGAATTTTCTGCAGCCCGTCGTGGTTCTAAATAGAAGGCTCAGATAAGGCCCTTATATAGGAAACGTAAAGAACGCTAATTCGGTCGGCTTCTCATCGAGCTCCATGCCGCATATTTGTGCCCAAACTAATCCTGTTTATCACGGATGCAGCATGTGACGGAGGCGTCAGCTTAATTTCATTTGGTATAGTTGGGTCTGCGACAAGGAGGCCTCTATCAGACTGTCTGGTGACTGAATTAGCATGTTGTGCCCAGAGGGTCATCCTCAGCGTGAGTCACAGGACAAATCCTGCCTGAAAAATCCACCACCGGAGGATGGAGACAGCAAAAGCAGCAGGAGATGGGAATACATTAACAACTCACATTCACTCATCTAATGCCCATAATAAATTCAGAGAAGTTGCATTCAAGTGGTTTAACCATTTCAGTGTAATATATAAAGTATTTTCTCTTCTATTTGTTCCCCTTGATTTTTTTTTTGTTGTTTTTCACACAGATCACAGTTTTTCGAATGGGCTCTGAGGGTCAACAGGATATTGAAATGGCCATTCTTACCGCCTTGTTGAAAGGTAGTGTTTTAACAGTCCGATTGCTATCACATGAGGGCACTGCTTCTTCTGCAATATGATACATTCCACCCATCCATACTCCGTCAGGTACCAACGCTTCAGCGTCCGACCAGCTGAGTTTGGCCCTGGCCTGGAACAGAGTGGACATTGCTCGTAATCACATCTTCGTCTACGGACACAATTTGCCAGTGAGTGATAGTGAAAATCTGGGGTAGTGCTCGGAATCGGTGTGAGTGAATCAACTTGTGTGAGTTAAACATAAGCAAAAGCATCATTTCACAAACAGAGGGATACAGTCCAGGCGGAATTTTAAACCAATGTGTTTTTCTTTTATTCCAAACAAAGAAATAAGGAAGAATCCTAATAGATGTTGATACTACCAAGCAGATCAGAGAATCCTTTACATTAGCATTTGTAATTTTCCTGCTTGATAAGCCTGCCGGTGCCATCGCCAACACTACTGCCGCGGTGGCTACGACCCAGGAGAGGCAAAAGAGTCCTGCCACCGCTCCTCGCGGCAAAGCCCGGGGGAAGAAGGGGAAGGGGAAAGGCAAGACCAAGCCTGAAGTTCCAGAGGAAACAGACCCGAGGAAATTGGAGCTGATTCGCTGGGTGAGTGGAATTCAACGCAGAGGCTGAAATATAATTCGAGGGGCTGACTGATGATTCCCGAGTCTTACCTGCCCCACATGCTCTCTTTCTCAGGTGAACTCACTGGAACAGGCCATGATGGACGCTCTGGTGCTGGACAGGGTGGACTTTGTAAAGCTGCTCCTTGAGAATGGTGTCAATATTCATCACTTCCTCACCATTCCCAGACTGGAGGAGCTGTACAACACGGTATTACTGAAGAACTTAAGCAAATGAAAATGGGAACCATTCGTAAATCGGCAATATACATACTGAGGCATTATACATACTGAGGCATTCAGTGTTGCTCCCCACTTGTGCTACTCTTCCCATAGAAACTTGGCCCTCCCAATACACTAAATGCAGTGGTCCGAGATGTCAAAAAGGTACAGATGTTGTTTTGGTTTTCCTTTGTAGTGCTCAACAGTTTATTCCAGATTATATATAGGTTATATCATATTTTTTGCCGGTGGCTCCGCAGGGAAACCTTCCTCCAGATTATAACATCACACTGATCGACATTGGTCTGGTTCTGGAGTGCTTCATGGGCGGGGCTTACCGGAGCAATTACACCAGGAAGGTTTTCCGCAACCTCTACAATAACTTGTATGGATTAAAAAGAGTAAGTATGGCAAGAAGGAAAATATTTGCTTGTTTATCACTTCAAGAAAGATTCTATGTTTTCAGTAACCTCTTGTCCTTTTCTTTTCAGCCCAAAGCTTTGAAGCTCCTGGGAATGGAGGTGGAGTATTATTGGTATTTCCAAGACATATTAATTAATAGCAGATTTTAAACATCTCATTTTTTTTCTGTGTTTTCGTGTCAGGACGATGAACCTCGGGCAAAAGGAAAGAAAAAGCCCAAGAAAAAGAAAGAGGAAGAGGTGGAAATCGATGTGGACGACCCTGAGGTCTGTCGATTCAAGTACCCCTTCCACGAGCTGATGCTGTGGGCTGTGCTAATGAAGCGCCAGAAGATGGCGCTGTTCCTGTGGCAGCGCGGAGAAGAGGCCATGGCAAAGGCGCTGGTGGCTTGTAAGCTGTACAAAGCGATGGCCCACGAGTGCTCAGAGAGTGAGCTGGTGGACGACATCTCCCAGGACCTGGAGAACAACTCCAAGTCAGTAAATTTAAAGATCTCTCACACAGGTTTCACTTATAGTGTCACAGGGTGACGTGTGGTTGCAGCACCTCATATCCATCTCAAGCCAGTTTGCTGGAATTTTCTTTCTTATCCACCCAACCTTTCTTCACAGAGAATTTGGCCAGCTGGCGTACGAGTTGCTGGACCAGTCCTACAAGCACGATGAACAGGTGGCCATGAAACTCTTAACATATGAACTGGTGAACTGGAGTAACTCCACCTGTCTGAAGTTGGCCGTGGCAGCCAAGCAACGTGATTTCATCGCCCACACCTGCAGTCAGATGCTGCTCACTGACATGTGGATGGGCTGCCTGAGGATTGGCAAAAATCCCGGTCTTAAGGTCAACTAAAATGTGTTTCCCATAAGTAACATTTATGAATAGGTTATATTATTCTCTAAAACCTGCTTTGTCACCACTTAGGTTATTCTGGGAATCATCTTCCCTCCCTTGATTCTACTACTGGATTTCCGTCTCGGAGATGATGCAACCTATCACGCACCTGGAGGAAAAGAGGAGGGAAAAGACAAGGATGAGGACACAAAATCTAGCAAGGTTAACACTAACTTTTGTTCACAGTGCCGGCTGCTTTCCCCATTCATTAAACTATCTGTAGTTCATAATTTGGAACAAAGAGTTTACGTCTTTGTTTCAGGACAATAATGCCGACGGAACCTCCAGAAAAGGAGATGAAGAGGAGGGGACTGCTAATGTGCGCAAAATCCCAATTGGCAAAAGGTTCTTTGAGTTCTATGATGCACCTTTCACCAAGTTTTGGTTCAACACGGTGAGTCTCCACTCCAAAGATTTTTCAAATAATTTTTTTCAATAATTGCCTTGTGTCCAGAGTTAATGCTGGCTTTTTCGCCTTCTAATAGATTTCCTATTTGGGTTATTTGATGTTGTACAACTATATCATCCTGGTGAAAATGGAGCGATGGCCATCAATACAAGAATGGACTGTCATTTCATACATCCTTACATTAGGCACGGAAAAAGTCCGACAGGTATGAGTCATTGAAAGCGGTCATAGGTGTGATTTAAGACGTTTCCTGTGAGAAAACAACCCCTTTGGTGTGTCTTGTCTAGATCCTGATGTCAGAACCGGGAAAGTTAAAACAGAAGATAAGCGTTTGGCTGGAGGAGTACTGGAATATCACTGACCTTGTGGCCATTACCACCTTCCTACTTGGACTTATGTTGCGGCTGCAGCACGAGCCGTATATGGGTTATGGCCGAGTCATCTACTGCATTGACATCATATTCTGGTATATCCGGGTCCTCGACATTTTCGGAGTGAACAAATACCTGGGGCCGTATGTGATGATGATAGGGAAGATGGTAATAACTTTGTGGTGATTTTTGCACTGTGACATCCTCTTGATCAACAGACAGGAGTTCAAATGTTTCTGCTCGTCTGTTTCAGATGATAGACATGATGTACTTTGTGGTGATCATGCTTGTGGTGCTCATGAGCTTCGGGGTGGCCCGGCAGGCCATCCTTCACCCTGACGAAGAGCCAACATGGCGCCTGGCCAGAAACATCTTCTACATGCCCTACTGGATGATCTATGGGGAGGTTTTTGCGGACTCGATAGACCGTAAGACTAGAATTCATAGTAAGACTTGGTTTCCTGATTCTGGGCAGATGATCAGTTGTTAGATTCAGTTCTGTGGTGATGCTAAACAGAGCTACTTGTGAAAGTAAATGAACAGGGGCCAGTTAAAAGCTTTGTCTCCCTCTGCTGGTGCATTTTGCTTCCATGACTGATGAATCGGCATAAGTATCTCATCTCCTCAGTATTGATCATCTGCCTTCAAGTTAATTTTTTTCCTGTCCGCTTTTCTTCTGTCAAGGTGAAGGCATAATTTGTCACAGTTTTCTGGGAGAGTTTTTCTTTGTTAAATATTAGACTGGTGTTAAAATTGTATGTTCAGTTCCCTTGAACAAGTTCCTTGTTCCTTCATGATGTTGAGCAAACGGAAAATGTCACATTTATTTTAAGGAACTTCACAAAAAAGTAGGGCATCGGTTATTTTAAAACTGAGGCAAAACGATTTACTAGAAAATAGTTCAACACCACATCGTCTCAAAGACTGCTGGCTTGACCTTGACAGAAGCATGTTTCAACAAATCCTTTGATTGTTGCCATTAACGCATTATCTATTGTCCCACAACAAATTCCACTTGTCTTGGAACTCTAAGTCTATGCAATGGAAATCAACCGTGAGTAGACCACAAGTCAAGAATGCAATACAATTTAGCATTCTTAAGGTATCGGAATAAACCTTAGCTCATTACTTTTCCTTACAGCCCCATGTGGAGAGCATTTATATGACGAGGATGGAAAGAAACTACCTCCATGCATCCCCGGTGCATGGCTAACACCTGCCATTATGGCCTGCTACCTTCTCGTTGCAAACATTCTTCTGGTCAACTTGCTCATTGCAGTGTTCAAGTAAGTAAGTGCACTTGAACGCCGCATACGTGGAGTTGCTCTATCATCTTACAGGGAACATCTACCATTACGGCGCGTGCTCACGACTCTTTGCTCTCTGATCTGCAGCAACACTTTCTTTGAAGTCAAGTCCATCTCCAACCAGGTGTGGAAGTTCCAGAGGTATCAACTCATCATGACGTTCCATGACCGGCCCATCCTGCCGCCACCACTCATCATCTTCAGCCACCTCTACATCCTGTGCAACAGGCTGTTCCGACGGTGCGCACCGAAGCGTCAAGATGGAGAGCTGGATGAGAAGGACCGCGGCCTCAGTTAGTCGCCTCTGTTGATAATACTCATATGGAAGCTGGCAGAATAGCATTCTAGCTATGATAGCTTCCAATCAGTATACGTCAGCACTAGGTTAATTTCTATCCTCAACATAATAAATTTACAATCATTCATAATTGTCATTCCATGTCCATTGTTTCTTCTAGAGCTCAGGCTGAATCCAGAGGAGCTGAAAAGTCTGTATGAGTTTGAAGAACAGTGTGTGGAGGAATATTTCCGTGAGAAAGAGGACGAACAGCAGTCCTCCAGTGACGAGCGCATCAAGGTTACCTCAGAAAGGTGAATCCTTAAAGCCTCTTACCACTGGTATTTCAGAGTATATGGGCTGCTGCCCGTGCTTTAACGTGAACAAGCATTTATTTGACTGGTATTCTTGGCAGAGTTGAGAATATGTTCATGCGTCTGGAGGAGGTCAATGAGAGGGAGAACACCATGAAGGCCTCCCTGCAGACGGTCGACCTGCGTCTGGCCCAACTGGAGGAGATCCACGGACGAATGGCTGTGGCCCTGGAAAAGCTCGCTGGGGTGGACAAGCTGGAGCTGACCAGAACTTACTCACGCAACTCCTCCGTGTGCGACCCATCCTCGCTGCTCCGCCAGGGCAGCATAAACAGCGCCGACGGCTACAGTCTGTACCGCTTCCACATGGACATGGAGGAGTTTGCAGCGAAGCAGAAAGACACAGACGAGACAGTCAAAGCAGGTCTCGAAAGAGAGAAGAGTCTGCGGCAAGCCTCCAGTGTTTGCGCTCTCAACGCCAGGGAAGGTGGCCAAACTCTGGAGGTCGGTGGCTTGGAGAGATCGCGTCCGAGCTCATGCGTGGACATTCTCATATCGCCGTGTGAGCAAAAGCCGGCATCTGCAGCGTCAAGCCAGGAGACCATCATGAAAAAAGGCAGCTCAATGATGCTGGATCGGCTCGTGGACACAAACAGACTACGGCCGTCCTCCCCTCCGAAAAGAACTAAATCCTTGAAATGCTATCCGGTTGAAGATCAATCCACTTCTCCTTTGACCAAGAGGAGGGCTATGAGCACCATCATTGTCAGTCCACCCGACGAACCTGAGGAAGCAGCCGAACCCACAGTGGCGCAAGACATGTTGATGAAAACATCCTCTTCACCAAAAAGGACTAAATCACTGAGGTACATCACCGACGAGAGTCAAACCCAGACGTCCCCACTGAAGAAGCCGAGAGCCATGAGCAGCATCGTCTACAGCCCCGCTCAGGTCGGCGATGACACACTGCTATCAGAAGAGTACAGGGCTGTGATGGAGCAGGTCGCTAAAACACCAAATCAGTGGCCCGCAAACCTGGAGTACCAGGTGAAATCGAGCCCCTTGGGTCACATGCCTAAAGTGTCGACAGTCAGGGCTTTGACTCAGCAATTTCAAGGTGCCGCTGCGGCTGCGGAACCAGAAAAAGACGAGACTGCGGGCAGCTGCGCTCAAACAGCGAGAGAGGAAGCTCCTCCACCAACAGAACCGACGCTGGATGAGCAAGCGAAGACGAAGGCCAAGAGGAACCTCTCAGACACCACCGATTATCTGACCGTGGCTGAGGCCAAGTACATGCCGTCTCACAGGTCACAAAGCTGGCACGAGAGTGAGAGGAAAGAAAAGTACACAATGGTCAGAAAGGAGCCACGGGGCTCCAGCAGCGAGAGGGACCTCGCTGAAGCTTGCGCGGCGGCACGGGAGAAAGTGGTGAGGAAGGTGGCGTCATACCAGGGAGAGGACGACGCCCAAGAGAAGAAATAAAAGCCACAAAGAGAAGGAAGCCGATGAAAAGCAGCAGTAGATGACGAGAATGTACTTTCGAAAACAAAAAGAGGAAAAGAAAATGCCAACGAGGCAGAGAACCGTGAATTCTGAGCGCCCGGACAATGAACTGGTGTTCGTGTCTTAGTAAGGTTAAAAAATGTCACAATTCTGGGAAATACCAGTAATAATCAACACATCCTCTTTTTTTTTTTAAAGAACCAATTTCTTTACTGCATTTACTGACATAACAAAGCAGCTTACAATCTCGATGCTGTATTACAGCTTTCCACAGTTTGTCTTTTCATTTTAAGGTTTGAGATATGAAGGTCATAGGAGAACAGTTTTAGGTAGAAACGAAGCATAACAGTTATCACGGTTTGTTGGGGTATAATATACACTATGTTAACAGCAAAAATCATGGACTTACTATGTGTGATGGACACTTCCGAACATTGTCTTGTAAACTCTTTGTTTTCAGTTCTGGCAAAATGTGCTTAATGATGACCCACTTCAGAGGTATTCCTACAGCTCTCATGCAAATACACACAATCGTAATACAGTATACACAAAGTACATCTCCTTCAAAACACCCATTATTTTTATCACTTTGCCTCAGAGACTATATAAATAAAGGTTTCAATGACATGAAACAAAAAAATGTGCATTATTACACATATTTTTTGTCTCTCCATCATATTTCTGTGACTCCCTATAGGCACACGAGCGAAAGGAAATGTTGGTGCAGCTGGAGACTACAGTCGGATTAATATACAGAAGACAAATACAATCAATGCTGAGACCTCATGTCTTTTTAAGAAGAGTATATAAGTAAATATAGCAATGGATAGTATTTATAAAACAGTGCTACATTATTTGAGATTCTGCGTGTGGTCTTTCCACCCATTTCTTAGAGAGAAGGATGTAACTAAGTCTCGTGAGAGTGAATAGAGGTATATCATAGGCCATCACCAATATTCCCTACCGTCTGTAGACGCCGCAGGGCCGCCGACAAACCGCTGCTGGGAATTTACACGAGTCTTATTCAAAAAAAGATACATAGTATCAGGCCTCATCCCTCATCCATCCCATCTGGTCAGCAGATCAGGATCAGGCGTCTCAAACACTCATGAAAGAGCGAAATTCAAATGGCAGAGAGGCCCTCAGATGGTCACCACTGCTTCCACTGGCACTGCCAAGGGGACGTCGAGCAGGCAGGGGGCGCCGCCGACAATTGGCAAACTCACGGTTGAGCTTTAAAAACCTGGAGCTGTGAAGGCCTAGATGAGTGTGCACTTTAGGAATTTTATCCTCTTTGACTTTTTCTCTGTGATCTTGACTGGTTTGCCTGTTCCTCCAGCACTGTTGTCAGTCTGAAAGCAAAAGGATAATAATTACAAACAGAGCAACACACAGTACATTTAGGTCTTCACCTATATCTAAATAATTCCTGACTGTATTGTTAAAGATTCCGTAATCTCCAAAATACCATTTTATCATATTAGTTTCACTAATAATAGGTATTAATTTCCCTTTGAAAAAACAAAACAAAAAACAAAACAGCAACTAGTAATGAAAACCTGCTGATCGTTTGCCAGAAGTAGCGTTGCCAAGTTATTGTGAGTAACGGAATAACTAACACAAATCTCAGTATGTTTTTTTTTGTCAACACTCCTTTGTAAATCAGATCAAAACAGCAAACAGTAAAACTGAAGGGTACGTGTAACACCCCCCCCCCACCCCCCCAGTTGAAATGACACCCCTGCTATCTATTTTAAAAGTCTCTTAATCACTCACAGTCTTTGAGCTCAGGTTATGTAATATGTCTCTTCCCATGGTATAAAAAGCCTAGAAGGACAGAAAAAATAAAAGAAAACATTAATGGCCCCTCTTCTGAGCTTGTTCCGAGAGAAGTTTTTATAGTTGTGCTTACCTCTTCTACATTTAAGCTGGACTTTGCACTTGTTTCCATGAACTTCACACCGTAATCAATAGCCAGCTACACGATGTAAAGGGATAATGTTTGTGTCACTCAATGCAAATTAGATTAGATGCATTTCGGTGAGTTTGTGGCTGCCTCTCAATCTTGACAGGCAGCAGAGACTCACTTTTTCTCCTCTGTCTTTGGACACCTGTCTCCTGTCAGCCATGTCACATTTGTTGCCCAGGATCATCTTCTCCACATCAGAAGATGCATGCTAGCAGAAATGAAAAGATGTTTATGAAATGCTACATGTGCGTCACTCTCAGGGGGAAATGAAACTTGTTAGGCTGCATTTTTGGCCAAACAAAATTGGCTTCATGCAAAACTAGCATTTTCTATTTGGCACTTACCTCTTCAATGTTTCTAATCCAGTTTTTGATGTTTTCAAAGGACTTCTCGTTGCAGATGTCATAGACAAGCATAATGCCCTGTGGGAGGAAACAGTCAACTCTTGAAAACAGTTCCTCTAATTCTGTCATATTCATAACACAGGGCCAGGATGAAAGACAGTGTTACCATCGCTCCTCTGTAGTAAGCTGTTGTGATGGTGCGGAACCTCTCCTGCCCGGCAGTGTCCCTGAAAACATGACAAAATTGTTCAGGGAGGATATTTCTTTGATATTTTATGTTCATTTGTATTTTTGACAAGAGAGAAGACACAACTGGCATATTTTGCTCACCAAATTTGCAGCTTGACTCGTTTTCCTTCCAGCTCTATTGTTCTGATTTTGAAGTCTATCCCTACACATACAGAAAACAGCCCTTTAAACCCAAATGGTTGGATGCATGGTGTTGTAGAACAGTCATAAGAATAGATGAACCACACGGAATGCATGTCAAATCGCCTGAGAATCATACCGAGTACTAAACTAACAGAGCTCCAGAGGCCTGTGAGGACTGAGGAGTAACATTGTTATAATAATACCAATGGGGAAATAACATCAAATAAACGGTCTTCTTCATATTTAAGAGTATTTTAAACTTGAACACATTTTTGCCCACGTTCTATATTTAACCATCTGATGGCGATGAACCATCAAGGACAGGTCACCATAATTTCCCCGTCCCCCCCTATTGTCTTCCTCTGATGCAGTGGCTGCTCCTTATAACACTGTGCGCAACTGCTAAATAACAGGCAATCACTCGATACGCTATAGAAAGGCGTAAAAATGACCACCAAATTGCCAAGCGGATCGGCAACTGCGCTGTATTTTTGCGCAATTACAACGTCGGATGAATATCCTTAAGGGCGTCTGCGGGTTTCTCACCTATTGTAGATATGAAGGTGGTGTTGAAGGAGTCCTCGCTGAATCTGAACAGCAGACATGTCTTGCCGACCCCGCTGTCTCCGATTAGCAACAGCTTGAAGAGGTAGTCGTAAGTTTTGGCCATTTGGAAAAACCGTGCGCCCCAACGTCTTGAATACTGAAGACACCGCTGTGAGCCGGAATCCACCCTGTCTGGATCTCCTCTTCAGCTGCCCGTGGCAGACGAGCGGCAGACCGGGTGCCGAAAGGAGTAACGGCGAGTTCGCAGTGCATTCTGGTCTATGTAGTCGCGCCGAAGGGAGTGCGCGTTGCATTTTTCTGGCGCAACGTCAGTCTGAAACAGGGTAGGGCTGTTCAATTGCGTGTCAACAAAAGAAGATAGGAAAAGTCAGCTACATGTCATTTTGCCAGGGACTTTGAACGTGGCATGATTGCTGGTGCCATACGTGGAGTCGCTACTCTAATGTCTGTAGAACTGTTATAACTGTACCAACTGGTAAAACTGTATAACATGAGTTTAAATTGTTATTAATTTAACACATTTTATTATCATTATTATTAATGTTATTATTATTATTATTATTATTATTATTATTATTATTATTATTATTATTAGTATTAGTATTAGTGTTATTGTTATTGTTATTATTTATTTATTTATTTTAAATTGCTTTTGTTATCTTCACCATGTCTTCATGCGCACGATGGCTGCTCTGATACTTGACTCGCACTGGCCAAAACTGAGCAAAAATTACTGCATCATAATCGTCATCATCATCATCATCATCATCATCATCATCATTTTCATGTAACAGAACAATAAAACGGCAAATTTACTTACTTAATTTTGTTGTTTGTTTTGTTTTGTTTTGTAAGATTGCCTCTCAAATGTTAAACGGAAAATGATTACACTTTACCAAAAATGTTTTTACTGTGCACACTTGGCTCGTTAGAAAACAAGTCTTGTGACGTTTATAAACTATATGTCTGCAGTTTTACATCACGCTGACGACAGGTTTGTCCTGCCCCTTTAGAGCTTCTGCCATCAACTTGGCTTCAGTTCAAGCAGACCACGTATGCGCAGAGAGGTGAAGCTAGCATGTAAACATGTCCGTAAGTTACACCAGTTGTTATTGTCATTAGTTTACATCTGCATGAATACGTCTGATTGTCACTTACTTGACATGCAGTGCGGCCGGTGTAGCCTCGGCCCTGTTAAACGCTGCGGTTTTGTTGTCCTGAAATAGCAGCACATGGGAGCGTAGCTAACGGAGCCTTGCACTGGAGGCGACTACTTCCTGGAGCACAGTCTACTACCCGTAATTGTTTTTTTCCCCAAGCCGTGTATTTTAATTGTGTGCTAATTATTATATTCCGATGCCGTACATCAATATGTTTGAGTCTTTCCACACTGCATTTTCTAACTGCAATGGTAGCCATGGCCTGTACTGACAGTAGTTTGAGGCTGTGTAAGCGGCGTTGCAGTTGTCGGGTTCCATCATGATGTTACAGTATGAAAAAGCCCAATCTAACAAAATCTAAGTATTGTCTCTCATGGTGTGTCTTGCATTTTTCACGTTATATAATATCGCCTTTTAAAATGTACACAACATTCCATTAAATACCAATATAAAGGAGAAGACGCTTAATATATATATATATTTTTTAATCGTCTCGTGTAGTGATGATCCTGGTTTAAATGTCATCAATGCAAATAACCTGAAACCTGTTTAATAAACGTTCACACTGTGTATTGTATCGTATCCATATTGAACAGCAGATAAAGGAAGTCACAGGCTCGCAGTTTAGGTGTATTTTTATTTGTAATATTACTATAAAGTTTAAACGTAGGCAGCCAACATGTGCTATCCATATGTATGTAGTTTTGCTTGACCAAGATCTAATAATTAATATTCTGTTTTGCTTTATAGCTGGCTAAAGATCTCCTTCATCCTACTATTGACCATGAGAGAAGACAGCATAAAAAGAAACGGCTTGTTCAGTCTCCCAACTCCTACTTTATGGATGTGAAGTGCCCAGGTGTGACCCATGTTCTTTGACACCAAATACATTTCAAGTCCTAAATGCAATGGATCAGGGCACATGATCTACTGACTGTTGGGGGGGGGGGGCATTCTATATCTTTGCAGGTTGCTATAAGATCACCACTGTGTTCAGTCATGCTCAGACTGTGGTCCTCTGTGTGGGATGCTCTACAGTGCTGTGTCAGCCAAAAGGAGGAAAGGCCAGACTAACAGAGGGTAAATCATCTATTTAAATGAGCCATGAATGCCTTTACTTAAGCTTGTCTAAGTGTTTTGAATCGTCTTTCCACAGGTTGTTCTTTCAGGAGGAAGCAACATTGAAAAAGGGATGGCATAATCAAGATATAATCCTTTGACATGCAACGGGGAAACTTGTGATGTCAAATTTAGTTGGACTGTTGGTAAAAATGAAATTTTCCATGGAATTCAGCTTTTATAAACTCACTTGTTAGCATTTTTCAACCTGAAAAACACTAAATAAAATATGTCTTGGAAAGTCAACTATAGACCAACAGCAGTTAATTTATTCTAGGTATTTATTGAGAAATAATGTGGAACAAATGACTGACATTACCTTCATAGAAAGCATACAAACTGAATGAGAGAAAACCGTTGGTGGCATAGGCTGCATAAAACACATAAAAAGACGGACCTTAAATAGCAAACAACAGTAAAGACAGTAACACCTTTACACTTACGATGAAAATGTGAAGCAGGAACTCCACTTTGCATACTTGTGTCCAGCAGGAGCCTTATCATGATCATCGATAACAAAAACTCAACATGCTGGAGAACCAAAACAAATCACTGAGTCTGACATTGCACACCGCCCCTGGGGCCTTCATCATCCTCCTCATAAGCCTCCCTGCCGAAGTTTCTCTCTTGTGACCGTATATCAACGTCACTAAGATCCACCTCCTCCATGTCATCAGTCAACATCACATCTTCCCTGGGAGGAAGCAGTCTTTCCAGCTGATACATAAGATGTTCTGGGAGCCAGTCTTTCTCTGGAAACTCCACCTTAAAAAAAGGAATTGCAATTATTATTTTTTGGGAGGTATATGTAATCCAGGGTATGCCTCTTACTGTTAAATGTCAATCCCTTACCTGGAAATTGATATAAAGTTGTCCCTTTTCGCAAGGATTCCTATACATTGGCATGCCCTCATTCTGAACACATTTGGCATCACCGTGTTTTATTACTTCGCCTGTGAATTTAGACATTAAAGAGTAAAAAAAAAGCAGTATTTATCAAACATAATCTGGAACTCCATTTTAAAAATCGGGAAAACTTTGTTCCCAAGCTGAAACTTCTCAATTACCTGGCAATGAGTTGATGACGAGCGTTCGCTTGTCGAGAGTTTGAATCGTTTTCTTGAAACCACACAGGGCCTCACTTAGTTTGATGCTCATTTTCATGACTAGGTTATCACTCTGTCTCTGAAAAACAGAGTGTTCCTTCTGATCCAACACAATGAGTACATCTCCAGGTTCCAGTCCAGGTTCCTGGTCACCTTCTCCATGGAATGTGATTTTCTGACCGTCTTTCATGCCTAAACCAAAGGTTAGCCAGGATAAGTTTGTCTCACAGTAAGACTTAGTAAGACACAATCGGTCTTAAACAACAACACATGAGAAAACAAAGTCCTACCTTTGTCAATGTGGACCTCAAGGATTTTCTTCTTGCGTTCGACTTTGTGCCCATTGCAGCTTTTGCAGCGGTCCTTGGAGTTGAATTTTTCCCCCTGTCCTTGGCAGTCTGAACACATGCTCTGGATTTGCTGAATCATTCCTGGCCCAATCTGTTGCACTCGTATTTGTACTCCCTTTCCTTTGCAGTTTGAGCACTTTTCTAAGGCACCTTTCTTCCCGCCATACCCTGTTGTAACAACAAACAATGTCCTTAATATTCTTGGATATTGGCTCTACGTTTGGTTACTAGATTTTAGGAGAAGGAATTCCATACCTTCGCATTTTTCACAAATAATATTCTTCTGAAGGCCAAGCTTCCGCGTGGCACCATTGTAAATTTCCTCAAGCGTAACCTCAAGCTGGTGGACCACATTCTTTCCTTAAGGGAAAAAGAACAGGTAAATAAATGCAAATTGTGTTCCAGAGGTAAAAAATAAATAAATAAAAGAAAACATACAGACTACTTGTAAAATACATATGTGTTTTACCTCTTCGCTCCCTCTGCATCCTTCCTCCGCCTCCAAAGAACATGTTAAAAATGTCCATGGGTGAAGATCCACCACCCATACCCCCCTCTTTTATTGCTTGTTCTCCTCCTTGGTCATACAAGTCCCTCTTCTTTGCATCTGACAGCACCTCATATGCCTGGGATATATGTTTGAACTGTAGGGATAGAAAAAAAATACTTAATTTTAATAGTGGAAAAAATTGGGGCCACTTTTGAAAAACAAATTGCAGAAGAAGTTCCCTGGAAGCGATCGAGAATTCTGGAAGGGATTATGTGAATATGTCATATTTGAAATTACAATTCAAACTTTATAATAGCACTTTAAAAACGCAGATACTACATTTGGCCTCAGAGTGTACCGAGGACAACCTTATGAACTAGCAGAAGATATTTATGCTGGACCAGGTAAGTCTTACCTTTCAAATGTGTGTCTAACCGACGTTTGTACAAAGTACTACTTAAATCCCATGTGCAAGCAGGTTTTAAAATGGCCCAGGAGCAGCTGTGCTGCTTGCTTAAAGGGGCAGTTCACACCAAACTCAGAAAATTGACACTAGTCTGTAAGGCTCACTTGTGTAATTGTATTCCCTGCTGTGTTTTGGTCTCAATATGCCAACATTGTATTTCACACACATTTTGGTGTAAAACATCACTGGTGGTTTTGAAACCACGTTCCCATAAACACTGCACGAAGCTGCGGTTACATTATCTGATACCTATGCCACATACAAGTGTAGTAGATAAAAGACGTATTGGGGGTTCTCAGGTGCACCGTATTTGACGCAATATGCACGTTGTTTTGTTCCTTCTCCAAATGTATCCAGGCTTGAACGATAATTATTGTGGTGGCAACAATTGTCAGGGCATATTTTCTTTAGGAAGATCGGGCTACCCTCCAATACCGGAAGACAGCAGATTCGCGTAGACTGTTCCGGAAAGCTCAGGCTGTTAATTCGTAATGGCTAAACATGGCTATACGGGGTTCCTCGAACGTCTCTAAAGATAAACGGGGCCAACTCCAACTCACCTTCTCGCCTTCACTGGGATTCTTGTCCGGGTGATATTTCAACGCCAGTTTCCTGTAAGCCTTTTTGAGCTCGTCCTGGGAGGCCTTGGGGTTAACACCCAACAGATCGTAATAGGCGGTTTCGTGTACCATGGTGTCCACTTAACTAATGCACAAATGAAGAGACACGTTAGCGAGATAAAGCGTAAAACATTACCGTGACGACTGATTACACAATCGTCCATTGCTACTTTAGCTTAGCTGCCACTTGGAAGAGGTGGCGCTCGCTCAACGTGAAATGTCACAAAATCGACGTTAACAATACTCATGATGTCCATTGGATTAACGAAGTAATAACGATAATCTTAAAAATCATAACAGGCATTGGTTTAAATATCTAATAGTAATGTTAATGGGTTTTCCAGTTACGCATACCGGCAAAAAGCACGTGTTCTTAGAAGACAATTCCGGGCAGAGACACAACGCTCGCAGAAACGCTACTGAGAAAGGACTCGCACTTTCACCGCGTTTTGAAATGTACGGTTCCAGATTAAAGCAGGAATGAAAATCACCCACCAGTCAGAGCGGTTATCCCAATTTTTTTTTTTCGATCGGGTTACGCTAGCTCGAGAATGAAGATGGCTGGCAGTTTATAGACGCTCAACGGTGTGTGGAACTTTCTGGAGAATTCTGGGAAGGGCGCTGCTGTTACGCAAAGTTTTGCTATCTTCCCAAAACGGCTCACCTCTCGCGGGATCTCGGAGGGAAAGTGCCGCGCACGATAACTACGTAAGCAGAAAGCGCGAGGTCTGTCTTCTTTCCCCTTCGTTTTTCTTTTTTTTAAAAAACAGAATCTCATCTCTTCAATTTCCGAATTATTTTCTGACATTCAAGGATTCTGAGTGAAGTCGAATAATTCTGACCGATGACGTTTAATTTACGCGTCGAAGAATGAAGATAGTTGAAGGCCATCGTGTGTTTGATTAGTTTTTCCAGTTCATTCTCGATCATTAAAGTCAAGTCGAACAACGTAAGAAACAGTGGGAAAAGGGGCTCAGCGTCCAAACATTGATGAGAAGCAATTAGCAAAAATAGCGGACACACTTCTGTTGGAAAGTTGGAATAAAACTGTAAGCTGAAGACGTCACTATTTGTAATGGGGTTAAACTGGTAGGGTGTTTTGGTGAGTGCGCGCTCCCTCGTGAGGCGTGTTGCGACACTCAGCTGACACACACGACTCACCACGGCACCGGAAGTTCCGTCGTTGACTGCTTCACTGCAAAGCAAAACTAACTAGACGCCTGGTTAAAGTTTTGCATTGGAGTTCTCATGGTAACCAGTCGACAACGTGTGTGCAGGATAAGCCGCAATAAAATGGCATGGACGGATGGAAATGCTTTAGAACATTTTTTTCTTATTATTTATTAACCATATTCTATAACAAATGTTTATTATGTAATGCCAATCACAGCCATTAATAAACCTGTCACTAAGTTATTCCAAACTTACACAATAATAGACTGCTGTGAACACTAGTCTGGAATTAAATAACACAAAACTATATATTTAGCATATTCACACTTGTACAACAACTGCAGAACCACTTTTATCCAAATGCTTTACTATTCACAGAGTTTAAATAAAAGAACATCACCAGCAGGGTCTGGATACTCAAATGATACAAAAGATTGCCGCTTCTGATAGTTAATTTATTTTTTCTTTTCATTCTTCTTCCAACACATTTAAAGCATACCCACACATATATTGTAACTGATTAAAGTGCTGATGAATATCTTAAGCCTTTCAAAAGTAACAGATGTTGCAGATTGTTATCTTTAATATCTAGACAACAGTATATAAAATACATACAACTAAGCCATTCATGCTGTCAGACAAAATCCACCACAGGTTACACAGCTATGGATGCATACCACATATCATAATATATTATACTGTAATAAATACTGAACAATATCTGTTGTCCAGAATGTTTAAGACAGTGCTATAGAGTGTGCAGCAAAAAAATAAACATTCAGTATTTTGTTTAAAAATACATGTTTTGGTTTAAAATGTGCAGTTAAGGTATGGCATGATAACACACAAGAGACACACTCTAATATTTAGCTCACAGCCTCGTTGGGCTAGTCTTTAGTTTGCATCTTTCACCCTTTGACATATTGCTGCAGTGAACTCTGAACACTTGGAATTTCCTCCCAGGTCTTTTGTTAAAACCTTGAAAAGACAAATGATAAATTAATTATTGATAACAATAGCGATTTATAACCAAAATGAAACACAATGATTATATTAAGCAGCTTACCTTCTTGTCTCTGATTGTGTCAAAGCAAGCGGCCTCAATCTTCTTGGCATAACCATGAAGGCCCATATGACGCAGCATCATGACAGCACTGAGCAACAAGGCGGTGGGGTTGGCCATATCTTTTCCTGCTATGTCTGGAGCTGTTCCGTGAACCTGATGAGAGAATTGTACTGTGATTGGTATCGTGCTTGGCATTAAAAGTAATACAGATGAACTCTACATTTGGTTTCGTAACGCATCCGACGCCATGCGTAAGTAATGGAACTCATTTTAAGAAGAAAGAGCATACCGACTCAAAGATGGCAACACCATTAGTGCCAATGTTACCACTAGGAGTCACTCCAAGACCTCCAATTAGCCCAGCACACAGATCACTGTAAGAGCAAACACATGAAAACATTAGATTGATCAATGTAGAGACACGTCTAGGATTGGATGTGTTCAGGATGTACCATAATACTATCTAGCTTTGCTCCTTTCTCCATTTTACACAGTTTAATAAAATTCAGACACAATCTATGTTTATCGGTATATTAAAAACCAAATGACTTGTATGTATGTATGTATGGTTGAAAAACGTTGATCTTGCAGTTCAAATATGCATGCAGAAAAAAACTGCAACTGGCAATTCCAGAACAGATTTACATGGTGCACACATACAACATCTCTCTTACCTCAAAATGTCTCCATACAAATTTGGCATTACCAAGACGTCAAATTGGGTGGGATCCTGGACCATCTATTAACATAAATGTAGGAATGAATACACCACAAATGAGAAATTCCACACGTCATTATCATGAATCATTCCCGGTCCATGAATATGGGACTTACATTGAGGCAGACAGTATCCAAGTACATCTCTGTGAATTTTATGTCTTTGTGCTTTTCGGCAGCCTCTCTACATTTTCGCAGGAAAAGCCCATCTGACATCCGCCTGTAAACATGGGGACAACCGTCAGAAAATAGAAAGTGAAAAATCACATTGCGAAATTGGCTTGTAATCAACTTACATTATGTTGGCCTTGTGAACGGCGGTGACACTGGTCCTCTGATTATTTCTGGCATACTCAAAGGCATACTCAGCGATGCGTTCGCTGGCCTGCTCTGTAATGAGCTTGATACTCTGCACAACTCCATCAACAATCTGAAAAGATAGGTGGCCAGGAGAAAGCCAAGAAATTGTGGCAGATGTTTTTTGTTGTTTTGTTTTTTTAATTGCAAATTATTCTATAACTTGAGCAAATGTGGAGTGTGGTGCTCGGAGTCTCACCACATGCTCGATCCCACTGTATTCTCCTTCAGTGTTCTCCCTGATGGTAACCAGGTCCACATCAGTGTACGGGGTTTTGTAGCCCTCGATGGACACGCAAGGTCGCACATTAGCATACAAGTCAAAGGTTTTCCTCAGCAGCAGGTTCATCGATGGATGGCCAGCAGCTATTGGCGTCTTCAACGGACCTGTAAAATGTCAATGTTACACGCTGATTAAAAAATACTTCACTCGGTTACATCTTCTTCGACTAATTATGTTGACCACTAGAAATAAATCATTATGCACATTTTAATGACAAGTATATTAAGCAGGTAAACCTTTGAGGCCAATTTTGTTTCTGTCCATTGACTCTTTTGCATCTGGAGGAATCATCCACTTGCCACCCGGCCCTTGAATGGCTGTAACATTTCTCTCTTCCCATTGAATTGGAGCCTTAAACAAACCAAATCAGCGTTAACGTCTCAAAGCAACTAAATATTCAACTTCAGTCCATATTAGATGACGGTTAGTCTCTTAAAAACCAAAAGACAAAAACTCTACAATCTACAACATTACAAACACTGCAACGGAGCAGAGCGATGTGGTTAACAATGCAGTCTGCCTTGAGACCATCACAGCCAAAACACGGGCTCAAGGGTCTCTCCTTGAGCGTCATCCTTGTGCTGTTGTAAATGCAAGGGTTGCGTCAGGAAGGGAAGGATCCTAAATCAAGAGCTACACCAAACTGAACATGCAAATTAATTTGCTGGGGCTGCCCGTGAAGGGAACGGCCGAGGGAACAGCCTTGTAAATAAAGAGATTCGTTAATAGGCAATTCTGTTAGATTACTTGTGTACGTTGACAAGATCTTGTCTTGCTAGAGTCCAAATGGAGAAACAATTGGTAATAGAGAAAGCTTCTACTTCTGTTCCTGTCCCTGTCATGGAACTCCAGCTTTGTATTGCCCTGTGGTCATGTCCCGGAGACAGGCCTAACTCTGTCAGGCAGAAAATTAAAATTTGCTAAGTAAAGGGGAAAAAAGCAAAAAACAAAAAGATTGTTCTCTAAACCCATCCCTCCCACCACAACAATATTGTGATAATTAGCAAACATCTAAACTGTCACAGAACTTACCTCAGCTGCTTCAAATATCTTCATAACAGCACAGGAGATCTCTGGACCAATTCCATCTCCGGGGATTAAAGTGACAGTCTGAATCTGTGATGCAAATAAAGCATTGATACCACTGTTGAATACAAACAAGGGGTTGTAACAATTCTAACTTGTACTGACTGTCCTACGGGAAGGATAACGCACCCCGCGTGTGAATGTCCGAGGTTGAGGAACCTCTCTCCTCACAGCTCCCGCCGCCCATGTCACCTGGATATTGAAAGGCATCAGGTTTCACACAAATGAGCTTTTGGCTAATTCCATGAAATGTTGTATACGGTTCTGCTATTTATGTTAATTGCTCTGTTAAGGAGACAGCCAGGAAGAGCCAGGTGTGGTGAGCAAAGTTATGTTATTAAACCAGGAAGATGTCAGAACCGTAAATTGGCTTTGTTACACATATTTTATATTGTAAGTGAAACCGTTAAAACGCAACATAAAGGATTTTTACAACAATGACATAGTCCTGCGACTGCATAAAAGTGTTACTGTGGTGGCAAGACACATGCCTTTTCATTTCATTTAGCGCCCTCAGGGAGGGTCACCTTCAGCATGCGGCGCATCTCGAAAGCCACAAAATAACTACCTTAGTTTTAATGACAATACGTTAAATAGCAACCACAAACGTGGAAACGTATCGACTATATTTAGACCAGACGAGGGAGAAATGACTCAGTTTAAAGTCTGGGAAAGACATCACGCTAACGTTAGCTCTTTACGCAAACCTACGGCCCATAGCATCTGCTTAACTTACTTCCTGTGTCTGGATCTTATCCTTGCCACCGATCGATAAACCCCATTTTCTCAGTAGATTAAGAATCTGTAGATGAGGGACATTTCATCGGCACTTAAGTAAATACGTTGCTAACTGTCACAACCGCGATTCGTGAGGACCAAAAGATAATCTTTCTGCAAACTGGACTCCCTGCGGGTTGCTATAGTAACAGTGGTCAAGTATAAGTCAACGCCTAGCGAGCAATTAGCTGGCTTGGATGTGCGTGACGCGAGCCTGTAATCTTTATCTGAAAGACTGGCACCCAAGGCCGCCATACAGTTAGTCAACAGGTGAGTAGAAAAGGTACCATGCGTTAGATGAACTACATTAACACTGTTTTCCGTACATACCGCTGACCTCCACGCTTTCCCAGCCATGCTAACCCACCCAAGGTCGATACCGCAGCACTTGTCAAAGTAAACCGACTCAAAGCGGATTTCCGTTTTAAAAAAATGCCTCCTCCAAAATAAAGCAATATTCACCACTCCGCGAATCAAATTATGCGTCGATAAAAACAAATTTCAAAAGTCGAAGTAATGACGTTTCAGCTGTGCACTCTGACACCTTTGCTGTGAAATCGACGTATCTCACTCCTAGAGCAGTTTGTTTTGGGAACCATTTCGCTTACTCTGAAAGGCTCAGATGCGCGGATGTATCTTAATAGGTATTCTTCTGGAAAGAAGTAATCATCAACGAGGAAAAAAAAAAAAAAAAAAAAAAAAAAAGCCCCAAAACGAATGCATATAGAGCAAAATTTCTACTTTGCTATTGCTAACATTTTCCGTTAACTGTGGTATGAGGTATAATTGGTGTATCTTTCATATGGAGCTACATAATCTGGTCTCCCACATATTAAAGTTTTCTTTTTGGGTATACACATCAATTAAAGCATGTTGTACAAAGTTAACTAAATTTAGTTGTGACAAATTAAGTTATTTTAGCCAATATCTTGTCTTCAGTTTCAGTGGACTTTAATTCTGTATTTTACCGACAGGTGGCACTAGTGGACTATTGCTTAAAATTCGCAGCTCAACTAGAGTCTTTATAGGACTGGAACGTCTGGCGTTGGCTTCGCTTCTCTCCTTCACAGGAGGACGTTACTATGGAGCAGTGTTTATTTTTAAACCCACGATTGACTCAAATATAAATATATTAAACATTGGCAATACGGAATTTCTCATTAACATCTAAAATCATTAAAACAATTACGGTCACTGGTCATTGGTTTTTGGTGGGGTTTTTTGCATTGTTTCACTGATTGCCTTCATCATTTTCTCTAGTATTAATTACTTAATATACGTATAACTATTGTTTAATTGTTTGTTGTAACTGATCAATAACCCCTCCAGCAGTATCACTAGCAAAAGCTGAGCACAGCAACAGCCCCTGCAGCAACATCAAGAGCAGCTGTGACCTTTAAATCATGCCACAGTGCAATGTCAATATTTTCTTGTGCGCCTCTTTTATACTTTCTGTATCTTCCCCCTTCAAAGTTTTCTGCACAACCAGAAATGGACTTTTTCAATACAAGTAAACTTTAATAGGCAAACATTTCCCACAAGCAGATTATGCACATCAAACCTCATACACATGGTAAACTTTATTGTATAAAATAAGTACAAACAGATCGAGCCAATCATCCGGTCATTTTTAAAAGTACAACTTACAGCAAAAGCATACAGAATGGGAGACATTCATTCACAAAAAAAAAACACATCCAGTAATGCAACGTGAGCAAAATAAAAACTCTGTTACTTCATAGAGATTTTAGCAGCATAGATCTCAGCATAAATATATGGACAAACAAGCCATGACATGTAAAATGCACATTGTGCAAGTAAAGACATCTTGGAGCCAAACTGAGGTTCAGTTACATAATGCATAGGTTGCAATACACTTTCAACAGAAGCCTCACACTGCAACACAGAGCGTGTGTGTCTGGCGAGCATTTGGATTTAGCTTATCGATTCAAAGAAAACTACAGCGTATTAGCCATGGTTTTATTGTAAAACAGAATGTTGCTAAATGTAACAAACAACTCCATGGCCCATAATGGTCCTCAGATGGCGTACTGCTTTGGCTGCTTCTTCAAGCTCATAGATCTTTCAGTTTGAGAAATTACATGAGTGGCTCTGTTGTTGAGCAGCCTGCATTCATGAAGAACATCTGTAAATTAAACAAATAATAAATGCGTGATTATCAAGAAAACATGGTGTTAGTGCAACATTTCAAGTGTCAGTTCTTTTCCATTTCATTCATTCAATCAGAAGAATAAAAATGCTGGTAAGACGGAGGGAAGAAGATACAATCTAAAGCATATGAAGTGATTTTGGTGAATGTTGTCTTTAGAAGAGAACATCTTTCTCAAAGTCGAAACGTAGCACAACAGCAACACAACACTTGATCTTTATAACTCATTATTGTGTGTCAGTAAGCATGCAGTTTCACTGCAAACAAAACAAAAAAGAGCCAAGTCACCTTTTTTGATATTGTACATGTTACAACATAAAACCAATAGACTAAAGGCGACGACCCCGATGACTCACACACATCTGAAATCGTACCGTTAAACTGCTTGTAGGCCTCTTCGACGATGGCGTTATTTGACCTCTTTATTTCCCAGAAATGATCCTCCACCCATGGCTTGCAATCCGGGTGTTCTACCAGCTGCCCATTCTTGTACAGACCAGCTGAACACATGCAGAAAGACAGAATAGTGCTTTAGACCCCCGTTACGTCTGATATCAAAGGGAGAGTTCACCCTAACTTGACATTTCATACAGAACCACTGTTTCAGTGGCATTTTTCTGGTGGCGTTTCTTTTAATTGAAATTGTTTTGGTGTTCTTCAAACACCAAAACAATGGCAGCTCCATTTGACCGGGTACTCAAATGAATTAATGAATGACAGCACAGGACAAACACAGCATGTTTCAGTAGTGCTTTTGTGCTCTCATATACGCTAATAAAACCACTTCTTTCTTTCTTTTTTTGGTACACCTTGCTAGTGTTGTGGCCAGCATGTGTGTGTGTGTGTGTGTGTGTGTGTGTGTGTGTGTGTGTGTGTGTGTGTGTGTGTGTGTGTGTGTAAATGAAATATTATTAGTCACCACTGGCCTCCACTGTCCTGACATCAGGTGGCTTTTCTACTTTTATTGAAAATGTTGCTGGGGAATCCACCAACATTGTGCAATAAAAATGGTAAGAGGTTTATTTTCTGTGAGCTCTCCCTTTGTCCAGCAATTACTCTGTGAAGTCCGCTGATAAGGCTTCACTTTTATTTCAAGGGCAGAGACACTTTTCAACAAACATACCTTTGATGGTATCATCGATGTCTTTGCACAGCTGATATAAGTCGCTCCCACGTCCAACCACTCTTTCACCTACAGGATTAATGGATCAAAATCCAGGAAGGTACTTATCATTATTAGAATGTGAATCTTTAACAGGAGACAAATATAAAAAAACTCACCATCGAGCACCTTGATGTTAGGAAACATCTCAAGCACTACAGTCCTATATGCCACGTTCCTGCACACTGACAGAAAGGAAGTTGTTCTCATTTCATTTATCTGGACTGGACCAAGTTCAAATGAAATCCCGACAACGTACCTGGGTTTGTGTAGTTGTAAGTGTTGTCTTTAAAACGTATGTTTTCCAGCTTTCTTATAGACTGAAGGCAGTGAAGGCTGTCGGTGCTGCTCAAAACCCAAAACATTCACACAACCAAATCAGAATTTTGCAGATAAACATACGATTACCATTTGCCTCACATCATAAGTTCTGTTACTGTGATATAATATATAGTGTATGTTTTATGCATGCAGGGAAAACGCTATTTTAAATACCTTGATATAAGGTTGCCTGCCAAGTTTAAGTTCTGTATATTCTCACAACTGCGCAAGGACTCTTCAGATGACAAAAAACAAAATGTCATATCAGGATAAATCTGAATGAACAAATGATTCAAACAGGGCACATACTGCAGAAATAAAGAAATCATTGCATTTGAAAAAAAAAACAAAACACTCACCTAAATTGGAAATTTTGTTCGAGGACAAGTTGAGCACAGACAGATGCCGAAGAGATGCAAGAGCGGCTAAATTTGAAATGTTATTGACGGAGAGGTCCAACCGTTCAAGGTTCATACATTCTCCAATGCATCCAAGGTCGTGTATTCCTGTAAGGCATGCAGCCAAAACTCAGTCAAGACCATTTTAAATAGAGAAAACAATAGGGTGTCAGAAACATCTTACCAAGACCTCTCAGTTTGAGGAAGAGGATGGACTCCAAGTCAAACTCTCCTGTGCGAGACTTGAGCAGGGCGGCAGTAATCTTGTCACAGTCTGCATCTGAAAGACTCAGAGAGATAAGGCTGCTGCAGCACACCCATTTCTCTATTTTTATACACACAACACACACACACTCACTCTGTATTTGTGAGTCAACTCTGGGGAAAAAAAAAAAAAAAAAAAAAAAGCCCAAACAGCTCTGAGCACAGTGTCCGTGCCTTTCATGGAGTGGCAATCAAATTATTCATGCAACGGCCCTTTAAATAAGGATCCAGGCAGAAAGTGAATTTCATATGAGGAGGCACGCTGAGGTTTTCAGTGCCCTGCTGGCTGCGTAGAGAAGGGGTCACGAACAGGCTCATCCTGTCAGGTCGCATGCTGTTTGTGATGCCATTAGCCTAAGAAGCCGCACGCATGAATAAACAACAAAGGAAGTTATATTTGGTCCACGTCCTGAGGCGAAATCCCTCCCTAATTGTGAATACACATGGGTCCCTTTTAATGAGCCAGCTCAGATGCAACAACGATTTGCTGAAAATGGCATCGCTTAGAAAAGATAATGATGCTGGGCAATATGTAAAACTATCTTGATTAAATCCTACGCATTGTTTTAGATGAACGACAAATTGGTTTAAAAATAAATAAATAAATGAATGAATAAATCGTTGAACTCAACGCAAATTATGCGAGCCTGACTTCAAGTGAAACAGTGTTGTTATAATAAGACAGACAGAGCGGTGGGTGGGGCAGGGCCACTGTACATACATCATGCACATAATAATGGCACCTGCAGAGATTAGGAGGATGGCTGTTTTAGCTTAGCCTGCCGCAGCTTGACAGCTAATGTGCCGAAGCGACGCGGCACTCATTCTTCATTAATTGCAGGCGTAGCGGGGGCGGTGGATACGTGATTTGAAATGGATGGCAAAAGAGGGATGAAAGTGGGGTGGTGTTAGCCGCGACTCGAATGGAACGGTAATATGAATAATTCCCCGCTCCGGCCGATGATGAGATGCAAATTGCAATGGCAGCGAGCTAGCATAGCACCTGCAGCTAGTAGGGGCTAGCGCGGCGACATACTGTAGCAACAAGCTACCCGTCACAACTTACCTTGGTCCTTCTCTCGCTTAGTGTCCATCGCGAGAAAACTTTCCCACTTTAACTGAGTGAGCCGCGATACAAAGCGACTATTTCAACCAAGTCGGAGGCTGAATAAGTTGTTGGTTCATTTAGGGGGGGAGGAATGTGGCATAGACATCTGTCCTGAGGTGCCGTCAGGACACGCTCACTGTGTTGCTGCGCTGCAGTAGCTGTACACAGCAGCAGCAGCAGCAGGTTGATGAGTCGGACCGAGGTGGTCTGTATGTGGTCCACTCCGGATTAGCATCAACTGGAGAGATAATGCGGTGTGTTGCACGGTGGAGTAGGATAGAGTCCCAACTGAATGAATAGTGTGCTGAGCAGAAATGTTGGTTACACGCAACAGGTTACGTGTCAGTTAAAAGTTTTTGTTTTATGGCAATGAGGAGGCCTGGATGCGACGCCTCTGCGGATAATTATTATTATTATTAATTGTGTTTGTATTATTAAAATATAATAACAAATAAATCACCACTAGCGGCAGAGGAAAAAAAAAAAACAAACTAGTGTTTTCAATGAGGTTACCGAATATAGTGCAAATGGAAAGATTGTTCAACAAACAGAATGCACTCTTCCATTTTTTTTTATTTTTTTTTAATCGTGAAAACGTGCAAAAGACAGGACGAGAGGACAATTGAAATGATTCCGTACTATAAACAAAAATAAATTAGATGGGTGCCGCTACACGACTGCATTATGTTTCCGTAATCTCGCCCTTAAACACCATCCCACCCTGCAGACTGTCGCGCACTCTCATTTATTTATATATTTACCTGAGGTCCTATTGGGTCGCCTTGGCCCCGCTGACTTGTGCGTAAAGATGCAGCAGATCAGTGTCCGGCTGTCTGCACGGTCCGGGCGGCCACCGTCTGACCGCGGCTCAAAGAATTTAGCCGTTTTCAATTAATACGCGTTATTATTGAAGTCAGGGCGCCCAGTGAGGATTCCTGACATGGCGGACAGCAGCTCCGCGGACAGGAACCACAGTCCCTTCTAGGATTTGGCAGCGCCTTCGACCTCTAACGTGGAGACTCGGCGTCTCCGAGGAGCCCCTAAATGCCTCTCACTGAGGCGAAGCTGCGGACGTTCAAGTGTTTTCTATACAATCAATAGCAGGATTTGACCAAGATGGGAAACAAGCAGACAATATTTACGGATGAGCAACTTGATGCCTACCAGGTAAGGCTCGCCTCCAGCCTCCTCCGCAGAGCCCATCGGACAAAAGGCGAGGTTATCAGGGTGTACTGGTCGATTCATTAGGAAAATAGTTTATTTTTGTGTACAATGTAGATAATGTATTTATTTCAGCTGCTGGTAAATATAAATGTGACTGAAGGGGGGGGCATTTTGGTTAAACTGTGAGTTTATGGCCTGTGTTTTATTAAGTAATACATATTTATTGCAGATCAGCACTCTTACACGTGCGTATTTGTCTTAACAAAACAAAAAGGCTACCATTTTATGATGTCTCTATAGAAAGAGCAACTGTCATTACCGCGATAGCCTACCGCTTCACCTGGAAGCTGGGAGTTACCGCATGGCTCTTATGTCACCGAGCTGTCCAGCCACGCTCAAGGAATCAGGGTTTAACGCTTTCATCTTTTGCTCGATGTGTCATCACCTGAGGGTACTGGACCTCTTGTTTCCTAACAGCCCTGTTCCCTCTGTGAAGAAAGTCGTCTTCAGGAGCAGGTCCACCATGTGATCAGGCGTTGACTTAATAATTGATGACCCATGCGGGTGCGATAAGCTGTGAAACTGTACTCTCAGAAGACAGCTTAGTCCTGGAGAGTCTCCATGGTTATGGTTTAACACTTGCTTTTGTTTTACCCCCACTATTGCCCCTTTTGAACATTTTGAGCCTTGGTCTTACTGGGAAGCAAAGTGTTATTTTCACTTTGGCTATAATCCAATATTATTATGATCAGTCAGTCACTAACCACTCTCTGAGAGAAGGGACACAAGGTAGACTGTAAAGTGAGGTGCCTACTGCTGGGTTGTTGGATAATGTGAGTGCCAACACACACATGTTAGACAGCAGCAGATCATGTTCCCCTGACTCATCATTACTGCAAGTTGAAGTGTACAGCACACACACACACACACACACACACACACACACACGCTTACTGTACACGCACACAGTCATTTAGCACACAAATGTAGTGTTATTTTGTCTGACTTGCAGAGGGGTCATGCTAACCTGTTTTCTCTCTCTCACACTGTAGGACTGCACGTTTTTCACCCGCAAAGAAATTCTGCGGTAAGAGTTCCTGTCAAAGTATTTCTCTTTATTCTGCTGCAGCGTCGCTGTTAAGTCACAGCTTACCATAACATTTCAAACGTGTGATTCCTTCACCGCTCTCTGCATCATTACCAAGCAGCTGCATAATGTGCATCACCTTTAAGTAGAGCCAGATTTGCAGCTAATTGTGTGAAGCGTTGCCTTTCACAATAAAAGAAAAAGTGTTATTGGAAGATGAAACCAACAGATGTTTGTGTTGTTTCTATTATTGAGCACAAATGGAAGCATTATGACATGACCTGCCATTGACATGGTGAAAAGATACAGATGGAGGAATACTCTTTTTTTTTTTTTTTTCAAATCTGCTGCCTTTTATCTTTTTGCAGCCAGTAAGTTTACACACACTGGCTGACATCCTTAATTATCATTACCCAACACTTTGATTATAATGCCATCTCCACTTCTCGTAAAGCGTCCATTGAAATTCAATCGTGCTGCAGCACAGAAACCAATCCAGGCGCATGTAATTACATCTGTGAATGGCTCAGTGTCTGGGATTGCTTTTCATGGAGGTTATTGTTATGTGGTGAGTCAAAGCTGCCACGTCCACTGGAGGTAATGTCTTGTAGCAGTGCCTGTGTGTTCTTAAGTCCTCGGAAACTCATGTCGTCACTCTGACTGATACTACATTGCAATGCACAGGATTGCTAATGAATCCGTGATCACTACACCTGACTGCATTTCAGCATTTCCCCCCACCCGTGCATTTAAGTATGAGTCTTAGTCTCAGTGCACGTATCGCTCATGGTCCAATTAGCAGAAGCCCAGTGGTTTGGACAATTTCAAGGGTCATGGGACGTTACAACCGCAGCTGTGCCCGTCCGTGTGCCGTGGCGCATCAGCGAAGCTCCATCATTTTGACAGGTTTACACAATTAAACTACAGTGAGTTTGTCCTCTAAGACTGTTGTCCTGCTGATTTATGGCTCTGCTTTGACTCTGAAAGGACACAATGCTGGGAAATAATTGCAAGAAAGAGACGCAGGGCCAAAGGGACGTAATAATTCAAATTATTACAGTTGATTGGAGGTTAATTGTCTCAGAGGTCCCATATAATGTAAATTTCGCTGGTCCCGCTGGCAGTGATAACAACAATACCCTTCCATTCTTTCAGTGAACCTTGCAGAAATGAGATGAGCCATCCTCCTTCTACTCGGTGCACTCTGCAAACCGTGCATGTAGCTAGTTTATTGGTGAGCTGTTCTCTTCTTTTTTTTTTGTTCACAGGTTGCACGGCAGGTACCATGAGTTGGCTCCACACCTGGTACCAATGGACTACACCAATGATCCAGACTGTAAAATACCCTTAGCCTTAATAGTCAACATGCCTGAATTGAAGGTAATTTTACAAAATGAATTAGTTAATTTCCAATAAATCTTTATTTATTCCAGCTTTTGTCACTGTGGGTTTTTCTTGCTTCAACGGAAAGGTCCCAACAATGTTCCATGGCTGTATGTATAGATATAATTATTAAAAACACCTTACCATAAGTGGAGCGTGTTCTCAATACACAAAGATGGCTGCTGGCATGAAGACACCGAATCGATAAGCACTCCTCTTTCAGAGGACGGCATTGATTTTGCCACCAGCGATCCGACACCCCTGCGTTTGAGCTGATAAAAGTTAATGTGTCACGAATTGCTCAGTTCCACTCCTCTTGACTGATGCATCCTCTCCTATTTTTAAGCATCTTCCACTTGAGAAGAACCAGGCCAAATGTTAGAAATGTCACGTTTCCTCTCATCACAGCAGAAGCCACACACGTTCTGTGGGTTTGCAAGGCTCTGCAAGCATACCAAGAGATTGTGGTGCATGTGTCTAACACCATCTCTATGGCAACAAAGCTGCTGGGCCACATGTTTATGTTTCCCAGTGATCTTGTGTGCTTTGTTTAAATAGGCAGTTAAAGTGCATTGTTGTGTAATTGGCTTTTTTCTAACTCATTCTGAGCTCCAAATTGCCAGACATTGATCAGTTTAGTTTAATTTTCCTCACCTGGTTAACCAGATATGATATTTATGGACCTGTCCTAAGTGTCCTATGTGATAGAGCTATCTGTTAAAAGATCTGCAGCTCATTTAGAAAACTGGAAGTGGCACCTAGAAACAAAAGGGATGTACTTATTTTATGTTTGGGGAGTTATATGACAGTAAATTTGTGCATCAATGCAAACGTTCATCCGCAGGAAAATCCGTTCCGCAACAGGATCGTGGAGGCTTTTTCAGAGGATGGGATGGGGAATCTCAGCTTCAATGAATTTGTGGACATGTTCTCCGTCCTAAGTGAAATGGCTCCCAGAGAACTGAAGGCCATATATGCCTTTAAAATATACGGTTAGAGAAGAACAATAAATACATTATCTATGATTTTTGAGAATATCCCAGCAGCTGATGTTGGGAACATATGAGATAATTTGATTTTTATGTCCATAGATTTTAATGTGGATAACTACCTGTGCAAAGAGGACCTTGAAAAGACTCTGAATAAGCTGACGAAGGAGGAGCTGACTCCAGAGGAGGTGGACCTGGTGTGTCAGAAAACTATTGAAGAAGCAGACTTGGATGGAGACAACAAACTTTCCTTTGCAGACTTTGAAAACATGATTTCAAGAGCTCCTGACTTTTTAAGGTAAGCAAAGCGCCTCACAAGCGCAGATTATTAAAATAACAGTCAATTGGCACTATCTTTAGACCTTCAGTGTGTAGGAACCTGATCATGTAGTTAAAGTTACATTCTTTGCCATTCTAAAAACAGGTATTTATCCCAGGTCCAGTCATTTACACGATCAGACTAAAATCTGCTTCAACATGTGTTTATATGCGAGATGATTATTGTGTGTTTTTTTTATATTTTCCCAGTACCTTCCACATACGAATCTGAGAGGACTCGTTGAAAAACTGATGAACCTCTGGACTCCAGGAAGCTTAGTGCCTGTCTTCCAGTCCCGTGATCAAAAAATATACACATATATCAGTGTCTTTACTTTGCCACCTGTACAAGGGCTTGACACCGATTGGTCTCTTATTGCAAGAATCAATTCGTTTTGCATTTGAAGGTGGAAAATAACAATAGAATCAAAGCCAGACTGCTGTTTAAAGCATGCTAAGACTGCATAAAATAACCATTTGTATTGCACTTAGAAAACCACCGGTGAGATTTCTGACAACAATGCACTTGACACATGGTGCATTCAATGCGAAGGACTCAGTTTGAAGAGAGGGAAAGCACTGCAGTGGCAACAAGGGCAAGCCGATACTTTTTATAAGCTATGCAAATGTTTGTATATTTTTTGTCTATGCTGTTGTCATTCTCATTTGTGCTTGTAAAGCTGGAGCATGACGACAATCACATGTTACTGTTGAAGGGCTTTGTCATCTAAAGACATGTTGGTAGCTCTCGTCATCAGCCTGAGGTGTTCCATCGGCCATCTTTTCGAGATAAATGTCTCAGTGTTTTATGTGACTTCAGGTATTTGTCTCACTTTAAATAAATGTTTTTTTTGTGGGTGTTCTGAGTCAATTTCCGTTTTTGTCCTGGCTTAAAAAGAAAGTATTGTCTGAAACAACAACACTTTCTCTATACTGTGAGATTTTTAATGCAGAAGTTAACCTACTTACATTGACTTGGTCAGAACTTATTGATTTGATTGTTAATGTTCATTTTGGCTGTTATTAAAAACAGAAGAGAAACACTTTTACAAACTCTGAGAAACACACCAAAAACACATCACAGAAAGATTTTTAATGGCATGGATATGTAAGCGATTTTCTTCTTATACATCCATACATAGATACAGTGTAACAAAATATTCAGCCAGTATAATAATAGCAATTCACAGGAGGACCAGTGTGAGTGGCACATCATTTCAGTACATATGTAGGAGCACAAGTTGCGCAAATAAATGGGCAAACATTCCTAAATCAAATCCAAGCACTGGTGCCTTAACTGTACCAGTAATATTCAGTCCATAAAACCACCTCAGCTGAAACCACCCGCCTGTGATGACTGGGGAGTGTGTGCAATAAAGATGAGGGAACGGTCGGTGCCTCATCACATCAGCTGTAATAACTTTTTTAGCGGGCAGCGATGTTGCTGTTAACAGCGAGCTGCCTCAGCACTCACAAGCGTGATTACATCCTGCACATACAGTTAATCTCACTGGGGGGAGCTGGCCAGCTGGAGAGAACGGCCCCAGCCTGATAAATAACTGTGGTTTCAGAAGTGCAGGGCCGCGTTTGTGTGAGAGCAGATCTGTGACACCGGGTCAGATCTATAGGTGGGCTTGATGCACAAGCCTGGGCTGACAGGCTGCCCTCCAACCCTCCACCCAGTAAAGCTTATGTAAAAAATAAGAAAGGAGAATTCATTTGGGACTTTGAATGTATTTTTTATTTTATTTGTTAAATTCATTATAATCTTTGTCTCCTCCATTCAGATATTATCTTCTGATCATTGTTGTCATCCGCGTTTCAAGCTCACGTTTGACTCATAAATCACCACATGCAAGCTGAGCGAAGCATTTTGGTTTCATTTACAGCTTCGCCATACAAGATGAGTCATCCTCAGGCCTTTGTTGTCAGGTGCAAAACATGTGACCTGCATAACTAATGCTGAGTCTGATGTATACATTGGGACATGAGCTGCAGACCGATAGGATGTGACAAAATAAAGAAGCAGGTCAACACAAAGTGTGTCAGCAAAATGCATCGACTCACATTTAGGTTTCATGATGATATTTCAGTAGAGTAAAGTATGGTGAGCTGTTATGCCTGATTAACGGAAAAGTCAATGCGGACATGCTGTATACAGGCTCTGTCAGTTATTATTTTGTACTTATTTTTGGCCAAATGACCACTGTAGTAGTTTTGACCCAAAAAAATATAACTGTAAAATTAGTTCCCAAAAAGGCCAAAAACAAATAGGCAGGCAAATATTAGATGACAATTCGCAGTTCATGCGCAAAAGAACATTATTTTTGGCTTCAGACAACTGGCAGAACTGCTGTTTTTTTTTTTATATATATATATATATATATATGCTTTTTTGCACCAACATGTCAGTTGGTCACAACCAGAGGTTATGCCCAGAACAGACCTGCAACTGTGTTTGCTGTGTTGCAGTCGTCTGGATGTCATCAAATGACAAAAACAAACAAACACGTCAGTCGATTTAGTTTTGATAAAGTGAGTCAAATATTGTGGTGTTATCAGACAAGCCACTTCATTTCTCACCTCAGTACACTTCTCTTTATAAGGGCAGCATGACACAGCCAGGGCTGCAGACAAAGGATTTGGTGGCATTGTGGGTCCCTCACAGAACATCTGTTAATTACGGCTCTGGCTGAGAAGCTTCTGGTGCAATGTGATAGTGAGCCTGTAAAGCAGCCTGCGCTGAATGCGACCAAACAGAGTGTGTAACTCATGGGAACGCATATATCACATGTTTAATTGAAACAATTTGACTTGCAGGCGTCCTGAGGTTTACCTGCAAGACTCCAGCAGACGTGAGACTAACACATGGGTGACTATATAATATAGTAAGACCTTTAGTAAGACCAGTGGAGAGCAGGCTAAATCTGCATTTCATCAATTACCCAATATCTTCTATGGTTTATTTAGGTTTTTTTAGGGCAGCAAAAAAAAGCCTCTTATCTTTTTGGAAGCTGTAAACTAAACACAGTTTTAATGAGAGTTTATGTTGCATTGGCTCTGTTGCAAATACAGTGTAAACACTAGCATGCTGTGAGCTATTTCTCTTCGGGTGTCATAAATTAGTTATGGTGTTCTAGGTGTTGCTGTTGGTGTTTGCAGAAGCCTGACACAAAAGTGATAGCCGCATGTTTTAGATCTGTTAAAGGAAGTAACTGTTTCTCCCTATACCGTGAAACCTCATTGCCTTCTATGTGGAAGAAAACCACAGGCATAAGTTGTTTTATGATTAAGTTGAGCAAGTCAAACCGGCAGCTGTGCAGATGAAGAGCAGCAGATAAGACTGATCTTCACCTTTAACATGCCCGCTGCTGTTGTGTTCAGAGGTTTGAAATGGGTTGTGAGGAGTTATGTTTCCTGTGAATGAAGCGCTGTGGAGGTGTCTTCAAACAAAGCAGCACAAGTGCAACCTCTTGTAAACACTTATTTAATTAAGATAACATCAGAGAATTGTTTTTGATCAGACAGCGTATGTTCTCTCTAGCACCTGACTTTACTGTACATATGAAAAATAGAATTAAAAAATATTAAATAAATAACTTGCAGGTGACACTGCAAACCACCTGGGGAAAAAAAAACATATACATGGATTTATCAAAAGCGTCCACAGTTGGCACCACTTTAGTGTCAGAGTAAAATATATTAAATTAAAAAAAAAATCCTCCAGTTGCTCTGTAAGGTCTTCATTATTTTTTTTCGGTTTTGGGGAACAGCCACTTCCATTTCTCATTCTGCGGAGATAAACGAAATGAGCTTATTATCACCATTGCCAGCAACACGCACACACAAAGTGATACACAAACAACCGAAGAGCTGGCTGACCTTTGACACCCAGGACGAGCGCTTGTGTTTGGGTCTGACGTCCTCCACTGGCTCGTAGGTGTCGCTGCCGTCCTCGGGCTGGGCCGCCTCCTCTCGGCCCCGAGTCGGCTGGCAGGCGCCGACGTGCTTGACCTCGGCGTACACCGAGTCCTCTTGCTGCCGCTGAGCCTCGGACGCACGTGCGGCGTTCGGGCTGCCCGGCCTGCCGGCGAGGTAGTACACGGCTCCGTCGCTCACGTTTTCCCAGCTGCCCCTGCTGTCGCTGCTGCTGCTGCTGCACGAGTCCAACCAGTCAGGCTGCTGCCGCCGGTCGTAGCCGTACATCTGGCTGACGGGCCGCGGGTTCCGTCTGGGCGGCGTGCCGGGGCTCGACCTCAGCCTGTAAGACTGCTCGCTGTCCAGCATCGGCAGAGACCTGGTCTTGCTGTCCAGCAGGCCCAGTTTGGAGTAGACAGTCTGCGGCGCAGCAGGGAGGGGGGCGTACGTACTCCCCGCACTCCCGGCCTGGGCCGCCGATCGCCCCTGTTTGTGCTCAAGGATCTTTTTCTGACAGTTGTAAGGCGTCCTCTTGGGAGCTTTCTTCCTGAGCTGAGCGTACAAGACCCCGTCCTGATTGCTGAGGATGCCGCCGTCGAGGTTCCTGGTCCGCAGCGGCAGAGGAGGCGCTTCCTCCTGTGAAATAAAAAAAAGAGAGACGGTTGGCAAAATTGTTTTTTAAAGGTGTATTGAGGAGCATTTTTTTTTTTAAAAAAGGTGCCATGTTGTAGCCACTTTCAGGTGGATATGTTTTATCCTGGAGACCAGCAGAGAGCCTTGCATCTTAAAGTATCCCACAATCTTTGCATATCTAAAAAAAAATGTATATTCAACCCTTTGTTTAGAGCCTGCAGAAAAAAATAAAATATTTTTGGCTTCTGTCTAAAATGTACATATTGTCCGTTCTTTGATTATGGTCAAGAAAGGACGCACCTTTCTCAGTTCTGGGGAGCTCATTGGCAAACTTGACATATTGCCTTGGTAATGAGTTTTGCGAAACACCAAACCATTTAAATGACACCCACCGTTAGTGTCCTGTTAGTCCTTGGTGGCCGTGAAGGCGGTTGCTCCAAAACCAAGTTCCTCACAGCACTGGCAGGCTTTTCTTCAGGACCAACCTGGATGATATCATACAGCTCTTCACTCAGTGCCTGCCAGAGCAAAACACCAGTTGAACCCTCTTTCTTCACCAGTGCCGCTCAGTAAAAAGAAACTGATTTTTATTTTATTTTTATCTTACCTCAAAACACGAGGTCGTAAGCCGTTCTCCAAATGGCTGAATGGCGGTCGTCTTGTAGTATCCGATGAGATCAGGCACCGTGTCGTGAACTCTGTTGTCTCCATAAAACAAAAACTGTCCTGATTTGCTTTGGTTGATCACAAAGTGTCGACACCGATCTCTGCCTCTGCAACAAGGAAACACAGCTCGTTGAAGCGTTTTTATAATCACTGATAATCATTCATGTGAGATCCATTGATAAACATCCTCGACTGAGACAGACTCATCTGATTTGAGTTCAGCCGACTCACTTGTAAGACAGAATGTAACCGATGGATTTATTGCTGAGGCGGATCAGGAAACATCCCAACTCTTTTTCATGCAGTATTTTTTCAGCATCCCTGAAGAAGGCGTAAGGGTCATTAGGACACAAAGTCTCCCAAACATTTCACAGAGTCTCATTCAAATTCTATACAACATGATTCACTTTCCATGGTCTTGCAGCACGTGTTTTACTGTATATGATGTGTAGGTGTTTTCTCTCCAGATGTGGTGTGTGAGTAGGTGAGAAAAAGTGTTTGTCACAAAGACATTTTCCAGCAGAAAAAGACGATCAGCAGTCTTTTGGATACAAAAAAAAAGTATCTACAAGCAGTGCTGAACTATCTCACGTCAGTATTCTTGCCTTGGAAGTAAATGGGTTTTTTTTCACAGAGCCAGAATTTATTATTATTATTATTATTATTATTATTATTATTATTATTATTATTATTATTTATTTATTTTTTATTTATTTATTTATTTTTTTTAACAAAAACTTACTTCCTTGTGATGAAACCAAGGAACCATGTGGGAAAGAGGCCGTTTTGGACGATCAGTGGCACTTGAGTGTCTAAAAACCAATTTTTAGTCAGTTCTCTCAGCCTTTCTTCAGTCCCTTCAACATGAGAATCCACCAGTGGGTCCCGTTCCTCCATCCTCGCTTGGCCCTTAAAACAGAAAACCACAGATCCACTGAAGATGACAAGCCAAACTCTGGAGAACTAAGCTGTAAGACTGTATTTAATCTTTGTTGATTTGTTTATTTTCCCATCATCAGCTCTGATGATGATCTGGTTGTACATTTTACATATAGACAAATATTTATTATCACCTGTTTTCAAATCTATTTACCAATATGCAATATAAACAAGAAAATGCACAATTCACAATTCTAAAATTAAAAATGACTTTGGTGACTCTGAAATTACTGTTGTCAGGCAAAGCATTTCTTTGCGCGCATAGTTACTTAACATAGAACAATATAACACTAGCGATTACCTTGAAGCAAAAAGTCAGACAGGTCCTGAAACAATGTAATTGATTCTTTGCCCTTGTCCCTGAGAAGCTGCTGGTCTTCTCACATTTAGGTCTCTGCGATCTGCACACTTCACAGAAGCTCCATTCACTCTCTGGAGAAATGTTAACATTTATATTCAGTCATAAATTCAGTTTCATTTTAATCACAAACTGACTTATTTCATAGTGGAGATGTCGAACTTACCTTTTCTTGAGAAAGCCAGTGTGCAATTTGAGCCCTTTGTCATCTCAGCAAGTGCTAAAATGTCTCCCCGCACATCTAAGCAGACACTAACTGAGGGGAGTACGAGACAACATCAAAGATATAGACACATGACATTTAGAATTACACAAGTTTTTCCGCCCTACTTGGAACGTAGGCAGTGTCTAGGCATGACGCTCGCTTGAGGCTCACACAGCTCATTTGCATGACAAAGGCGACTTCCTGAAGAGAAAATGGAAAGTAAGCTGCACAGAAACTGAGGTTCATGTGCGAGAGGAGATGTTTTTACCCACAGACTGTCTGGTTACCGAGAGACAAGCTTGCGTCAGAGGATCTTCTGTGTTTTCTGGACTGGGTCTGATGATGCAGGGGCCTCATGCCTGAAAGGAAGGAAACAGTTTGGAAGAATCTCTATGTTTGTGTGAGATTATTGAGGTTGTAAACAAACACCAAGGTGGGATGTTTCGACAACTCATTTACCCCATTGCCCCCAAGTCACTGTGAATCACCTTCTCTGGTTAGCCCTGGGGGTGAACAGTAGAAACTGTCTGGGGTGGGGGAACAATACCTGACCAGAGAGACTGCGTCACGCTGAGTCGGCTTCAACAGCAGTGTCCCTCATTTTAATACAGTGAGAGAAACAACCAAATTCCCATTTGTCAACCGTTTCCAGCCGCTCAAAGTCGTCTTTGAAAATCACGTTACCCTACATTTTCTCCACCTCATTTTCCATACAGTTGATAGTACAGTGTCATTATCCATGTTCCACGTATGACTAAGTTAGGCTGCAGCCCCGGCCTACAATTTGAACATCGGTTCATGCCTCTCTGAGTCATACTGTGCTCCTCTGGGGGTGTGCAGAGGCTCCTTGCCCTATTATATTACCGGGTAATGTTAATCACATTGTCGATGCAAATAAAGAAATGCATGTGAACCTTAAAATAAAAAATGTATTTAATCCATTTGTGACAAATTTTTTTTAGTTGTAACCGAAACAAGGTTATTGTTTTTGTTTTCTCAAAAGACACTTGTGTAAGTGGGATGTTGAACTTGAAAGGTCAAAAGTCAGTTGGAGTTGCATCACTTTTCCCTTAAACCACTTAAAGGGCATCTAACCAACTCCACCACATTGTAAGTCAAAGTTGAGACTAAAATAGTCAGAGATCAAAACAAATAAGCGTCTTGTGTTCTATTCATGTTTTAATAAACACATTATGTTTCCTTTCTATCTCTTCAATGACAATAGAAGGAAATGACCAAGTCGAGCAGCGGTTGCATGCTGTTTACTCTCTGATGCCCACCACTTTTCCAATTTGGCCCACATGAAACTGAAAGAAAACAAGAGAGGAGATCCTCCTTCAGCTTCTCATACATTAGACGTAGTTTCCGAGAAAGTTATTGGAACTGCGCTTTTTCTCTCTTTCTCTCACTCAATATTTTTCACCTTGTGCCACCGTCATCTGCATACCCGTAGCTTAAGACTTTGTGGGGACTGTTTTAAAGCGTGTAATGATAGATTTGTTACTTAGTTTGTTAATTTTTACCCACGAGGGAAAATTCTTTTTGCAGGTTTTAAACACGTTATTTTTCGTTGTCGTCACAGCAGCTGAGGTACTTCATGCGATAAATAGGATGTCAGAAAAAAAATATTGCTCCATTTTTGAATGAATTAACAATGTTTAAACATTCAATTGATGGTTACAGACGTGTATTTCTCCCACTCGGGGCAAGTTTAAAGGATTAAATCACACACTGTTTTTGGTTGACAAATTCACTAATAAAATAAGGATGGTTCATTGAGTAGCACTAAGCCCTTACAATAAAATCGTAAGCAGGTCAGCATTAGAGGAGGTGACCATGTTACAGCATAGCAGCACCCTGGAAGGTGGATCTGCTCTGGGTGTTTGTGATTTTGCCCTGGCATCGCTGCTCCAACTAGAGCTTTTTCAAATAAACGTTCCAATGCTTTGATGTAACTACATCTTACACAACAACATACCGTTAAAATAGTTTAGAAAATAATTTCCCACATGCCCGTGTGTCTTCTTAGGCAAAAAAATGTCTTCAGATTGAGGACTTGTCTTCTTGTGGCCCATTTAGTCAAGCTAATCACACTATTTTAAGCTTCTTCTTCTTTTTTTTTTTTTTAGGACGCTTTCTAAATAATAAGAACACAAATCGGTAGCTATGTTCGCTGTCATACTGAGAGCTGTCAACAAGTGCAGCTGGCGCTACCAACAAGCGGGTTCCACCTGGCGGCAAGCCGCCGCCACTACACCCTCGCTCCGCTTCACCACGTCACCGTTCCGATAAACTACATCTCCCACGCTTCCTCATCCAGGAGCCAGGCGAGTCATGCGGATGGAAACGGCAGCGCGCATCCGGCACGAAGAATAAAGTTCGCGGAAAGATGCACGACGAGGAGGATGGAAGCGATGCAAACTCCTGCGCCGCGGCGGCGGCGCCGCGGGTCGTGGCCTCCAGGTCCGTGGACTTGCCGGACACGGAGGGGGCCAAGGAGCAGCAGGCGTCCAAGCTGTGCGGCTACTTGAACAAGTTCTCCGGCATGGGGCCCCTCAGGGGCTACAAGCCGAGGTGGTTCGTGTACGATCCGAGGAAGTGTTACTTGTACTACTTCAAGACTCCCCAGGATGCGCTGCCGCTCGGCCACATCGAGGTCGGCAACGCCTGCTTCAGCTACGACGTGGAGGGCGAAGAGGGCCAGTTCGACATCCGTGCCGACGGCAAGGAGTTCTTGCTCAAGGTAGGAACTTTATTTATATATATTTTTTCTTTTTCCTCCTGGTTCCGGCGTGTGGCGGTCGCTGTCACATTCGCTACTTCCTTTCTTACCCGTGGGAACGCAGACACACCCATTCCAACGTGACTGTTTTAGTTCAAGAATAGTTTTTGTTTGTTTGTTTGTTTGTTTTTTTATGGTCTAATTCTCCATTTGCCCCACCGCTTATTTCGCTTTCGTCGACGCTGGTGACTCCCGATTAGTCAGCACGGGTTCCTTTCTGTTTGATTGCATCCAAGCAGCTCACTGTTTACATGTGGACTGTGATTTCAAGGCTGTGCCCTCATCATCATCATCATCAGCTGGCACGTCTGACTGCTGCTGGGTGGCTGGCAGCATGTGTCACATGATCGGTTTTCTCGGTTGTCATGTGACCGCGGCTGGTGCCAAGGCAGGTGCATCTGTTTTTTTTTTTTTTTTTTAAGTCAAGCCAGACTGTGGCGTCATCAAGGGGTTTTATTTAGCAAACGACTTTACCAGATTGCCTGAGCCGTAGGATGGAACTGAGAGTGAAACCAGGCCCTGCTCTCATTCACATGACACAGGCGAACCTAAATTTCACAAAGAAAAATGTGTAAGGAACACAGCACAGGGTCCAGTGTGAGCATTTTTTTTTACATTAGAGAACAGGAAAAATAGCCTACACATGTATGCTCTGACTTTAAGATGACTTCTAATGGGTCACATTTAAACTTTTTGTTTAAAAGTAACTTGTTCTAGGTGTACAGGTACACACCACGGCGTTTAAAAAACAACAAAAAACCCTGTGTAATTTTTTTTTCAATTAATTGCGACTAATTTAATTTAATCGATTAAACTCTTAATTGACAATTAATCGATAATCGATTAATTGTTAACAATCCCGAATGCAGGGGTATCCCAAAGTTTTGACACAGTGCCGCAGCAGTCAGCCCTCACAGCAAGAAGGTTGAGGGTTCGACTTCTGGGTCTTCTGTTTGGAGTTTGCAGGTCCTCGCTGTGTCTGTGGTGGTTCTCTGTGGTTTCCTCCTACTGTCCGTAAAAGGTACACAAATTGAAGTCATTGTGTGGTATTTAGTAGCATCTTATCACGTTGCATACATTAATGGCCACTGCCGCCTTGTTTGCTTAGCTTTCAGATAATAAACTGCAATCAGGTTGGTCTTCCGCATGACTTGTCTTACAGAACAGTGTGGTGCGCAAACAGAAATACTGAAGTTGCTTTCTACTAAATCCTCCGCGCTTGAGTCTTTAAACTCAACGGCTCTTTCACGATTTCAAAGTTTTGTTGCTTCTCTGATCGCTCTCTGACTCCGACTCTGTCTGACTTGTCATGCGCATTTGCATTTGCAGGCCCCCACCAGGCAGGTGATGCATTACTGGCTGCAGCAGCTGCAGCAGAAACGTTGGGAGTACAGCAACACCCGAGGCACAGGTCACAGAGACAGCTGGAGCTCCCCGACCTTAGCCTTCCCCCCTACTGGTCTCGTGGCCAAAGAAAATGGTAAAAAAAACAACAACAACACACACACGCAGTACTGTGCAGTTTGTACCGTCATTGCCATTGATGTCCACACCAGGTGTAATCCAACACCTCTGTTGGATTGATAAAAACATGCAGTACAAGATATGCTGATTTGATTGAGAAGTTACCAACTGTCTGCAGGGTGAAAGTAGGGGAGGGGGGGGGGTGCTAAACTTGGGTTTGACCCGCAGCAACAGGGACATATGCATGCCTTTATAATTTAAAGGCATGCAGCAAAAGTGCCAGAAGCGTCATCATGATCATCGATCATCACACTGAGAACAAGGGCAGTCTGTTCACATTGTTTTCAGGATTATAATAAGCTTTTTTTTTTTTTAATATTTTATACCCACGCTGTGGTGAATCAAGGTGCTGACCTGTGAAGCTTGCACGGTGCGGCAGGAAGGAGATATGAGTCAAGGTTTCCATGTGTTGAGGAGCCGAGTTACAGTCTGGGATGAGGCTGTTGGGAGTCAGTTTCCTCAAAAATCTCACCGGCGTGACAGTCACAGGTTGCCACAGCATTGTGTCAGCCACTCCCAACATCCCAGCTGTGTATGTTGTACAGCATTATCTGGGCATTGTGTACATCCAACGGCCCAGTGTGTAAGATTTAGCAGCATCATATGATAAGATGAGAAGATGAGAAGATGAGAAGATGAGAAGCCACCAGGTCCTTAGCAGATCCGTGTTCTCTCGTCAACGAAAAGCATCCCTGCTTTTTGAAATTCCATTTTAGGGAAATCAATCTCTTCTAATTTTTTATATCGGGGTGTTACCTGAAACTTCATACAACAACATTTATATTTCTTTAGCAAGTCTGAGAGAAACCACTTTTAGAAAACAGGCTTAATATCTACCATCTTCTATATTTTTTCATCCTCTCTTTTTAAAAACACGCAGTTCTGTTCTGCAGTCCAGTCCTGGATAACTCTGGTATTTCCCCGTAACAGCAAGGAGGACATTCAAGTTCAGTGTGACTCAGCTTATCTTTTTCAGCGTTAATAATTGTCGAGTCAAACGCCTCCAGGCCCTTGGGGCTCTGTGTGACATGTTACAGTTTCTCAGCTGAGGTTAAGATATTTTGTTTTTTCCCAGCATGGGTGGATGCTTTAATCGTCTTTTCAACTTCCAAACATTAACTTTATTAGCAGCTGCCGGTTTTTGTTGTGAGTCTGCATGTTTTTAAGATGAACCAAAAAAAAAAAAGAAGCAACATCCGGCTTGAGTTTGTTTTAGAAATGTTTTTATTGTGCAGTTATGGATTCCAGAGAGCTGCTTAAAGCCACAGACTTCCATTCTGCCGTAAACAAGGAGCGTTCTGCGGTGACTAAATTAAATATCCGCTTTACTTTGAAATCCACCGGGACGACGCACATAAACACACACACACTCGGTCAGCTGTGACCAGTGAACACCTATATATAGACACAAGCGCTGCGTGTTTGTGCTTGTGATTAACTGGCACGTTTGATTTGCAGACGCGTTCTTGGGCGAGAAGCTGAGTGACAGCATGGAGACCATCCGCAGCGACTTTGCCCTGGACTTGGAGGCAGATGGCGCCGGCGGGATGGTGGGGATCCAGTCCGCCAGGGGGAGCATCACAGCGTCCACCAACCCCCTCAACTTCTCCCTCAGAAACTTTGGCACAGAAATCAGGTTTGGCCCGCACACAGTAACTCTGCAGCGACCCCTCAGTTGAAAAAAGGAAAAACACTGTAACCAAATGTATGCCAAACAGGCATCTTGTTTTTCCCTCTGTGTGTTTTTACTGGCGAAACAAAGCACTCATTCTGATTGCCAGATAGTTGTGCGTGTTGTCATTAACATTTGCCATCATTGGCCACACAACGCTTCCACTTGCAGGAGGGATGCAGCGTCCTGCTGTCTAGCATGGTTTGGAATGTCCTTTGTGTGCTCCAATGTGTTCTACGCTGTGGAATCTTGGCAGCGCGATTCCAAACCCTGCCTGTTTGACCTGCGAACCCCCCCTCCCCCGTATCACGCATGTTTTTTTTTTATTCAACCCAGGCACACAGAAGTGGCCTCGCAAGATAAGATATCCAGCAAGTTCGATAGATTTCCAGCATCTTTAACCCTGTGTTTGTAGCTTCTCACAGAAACACAATGTTTTGGAGGAGATCAGTGCCATGACAAACACAAAAGAAAGTAAAGCACTGATTTTCTTATTTCTGTGGCGTTCACTGACAGGCAGGTGAAACAAAATGATGGTTAGAAAAAAAAAAAAAAAAAAGAAAAGAGACATTTCGGAGAGTTGTGAGTCCTTTTTGTTTTTTTTTTTCTACTCTTGTTTGTTTTTTTTGTTTTTTTTCGACAGTTGAAAAATAAGTCTTAGGCCGAAAGCAGGTCTTCGCTGCAGCATTTTAACTTTGTCTCTAAACAGACTTTACATAACTATATGTGGTATATGTACAATATATCACATACAACTATCTATAGGTGATTCAAACTAACTTAACCAGATGATTCAAGGAGTTGCTTTTCTTGACAAATGTGCGACGGTTGATGTGACACCCCGGCTCGAGGCGAGAGTCACAGATGTTTTTTGCGTGATCTGCGAGGACACGTGACAACCACAAGGCTGCGTACGTTCCTCTGCTTCTTTTTCTTTTTTTTTTAGCCTTTGTGTTTTTTTTTTCTGGCTTCGTGGGTTTGTTTTATTTTAGATTTTATTTTTCCATTCTACAAAGTTGCAGCTGCATGACATGACATGCTGTGCTGCTCTGTCAGGAACTCCATGTCTTATCTGCGAGCGGGGAGAGGAGGCGAGAACAGGCGCAGTGTGTTTTACACCGGCAACAACCTCAGCAACAGCGCGGAGGAGTGGGAGCTGGTGGACCCTCCATCCAAGGACTTCCCAGAACAGAAGAACCCCACCGACGCGCACAGAAGTATGTCCCCTCCCTGCTGCCTCACTCAGTGTCTGTTTTTGTCCAGTGTGTGGGATCAAGTTGTTCTTATCCGATGCAAGAGAAAGGCGAAGAGGAAGCACTCGCTGAGAAAGTGACAGAACAACAGTTTTTTCTTTTATGTAATTATTTTTGTTGTAAGCTAAGAAAGAGTGTGTACTAATGTGCAAGCCTTTATTTTACTTTGGCGGTTCCGTATTGTGCAGTGTTTCACTGGTGCATCTGAAACCTGTCAGCAAGCCCTCGGAAACGATGATGAAAATATTAGTCTTATAATAATAATAATAATAATAATAATAAACTTTTATTTGTACAGCGCTAAATCACAGCCAAAGGCGTCTCAAAGCGCTTTATACAATCAGAGAGAACCAACCGGGTTAAAATATTAGTCTTCATTGAAGGAAGTCTCTATGTGCGGAAACTCTCAGTGGTTCAGGTTGATACATATATATGTATATATATATATATATATATGTATATATGTGTGTATAAAAAAAAACTTGTTTAAAACTTATAATGGTGTTGATTTTAATTTGCCAAGTAACAAACTGAATTAAATTGAATTTCTTCTTAACAAGTTTGATCCGACTCACTGGGAAAGTCATCATCATCCAATAAAGCATCACATTCCACTACTTAAATTATTCAGTTTGTTCATTGATGCAAGTAAATAGCTCTAATGTGACATCTCAATTAAGACATAATCGTGTGCTTTACGTTGTTCTGTTTTTTTGTGAAATGGTAAATTTGAAAATGCATGGACCGCAGCGATAATTCTATTTTAGCATTCATTTCTACTTGTACTTACTGGTGTGTTAATCATTACAGAAACTTCACTATATGACTATATGACAGATTTTGGTTATTACCAATGTCGTTAATTCAGGGCAGCTGTGACCTAATCCTTACCTTGGGTGCATAATCCCCAAAGACATTTCTCCAAATATAAAAAGCGGGGTCACATTTTTAATTGCATTCTAAACACGAAAAGTAACACGAAACTCCTCCTTTTCAGATTCCTTCGGATCAGCGTTTACTTTTGACTTTGGGCGCAGCTCGTCGCGTGCCAAGAGGCCTCAGCTCCGGGACATGATGGGCTCGGGGAGGTTTGGCCGCAGCGCCGACAGCTCGGCCGCCGAGTCCAACGGCGGCAAAACGGCAGAGATGCAGCTTCGCCTGCAGAGCCAGCAGGAGGAGCTGGGCCGCATGCAGCAGGAACAGGCCAAGCTCAGAGAGGAGCTGGCCAGTCAGAAGGTGCGCTCAGTCCTGCCGTGTGTCACTGCATCACAACCAATCCAAACTGAAGTTTAACTTGGTGTGATTTGCACTTTTTTGATGGGACGTGGAGGTTGTTGACAGGTTGGAGACCCATTTTGGTTGTCAGAACATATTAGGGTAGGAGGTTTTGCACAACATTCAGTTGTCAATTTGAAAGAACATGCAACATGTTGTCGACTCACCTTACTTAGAGTAAAGTAAATTCTGTTCTAGTTCAACACACTAATGCAGAAATAATAATAATCATAATATTATGTTTGATTTGTATAGCTCTTTTCAAGAAACTCAAAGACACTTTACATAAATATGAAAATCATTAAAACATTACATTGAGATACGAACACAGGACAATTACATGAATCAGCTCACAACACAACACAGGACGTTAATCACACATTAAAAGCAATTCTATAAAGGAGGTGTTTTCAGATGAGATTTGAAAGTCTGTACAGTCATAGATGTTTTTGGGGACAGAGATAAGTTGTATCATATTTTTATGAAGTGGTAATTATTGGTTCATGCACTTGGGTTATAATAAGCCTTCCGTCTTTAATGTCGGAAACAATAAAGCTGCTCCAGACTTAACCCAGAAAAGTGGCAGCCACATAAAAGTTAAGATGCTGAACTAAACAACGACTCCTCTGACACCACCAGGAGATGGTGAGACTTCTGCAGCAGACACTGAGGACATCCCAGCGGGAGAGGCAGCCGGTGCACCATCCAGCGCCGCCTCCAAGTTCACCAGAGCAGGGCGACGGTGCAGCGGCACCCTTGGGAGAGGTGGCCCAGCTGGAGTCTGCGCTCCAGGAGAGAGACGGCCAGATCCAGTCCCTGTGTGGCCACATGGAGCGCACGCAGCTGGAGAGGGACAGCCTGCAGCAGGAGCTCAAGAGCCTGAAGATCAAAGTGGGGGAGATGAACGACCAGCTGGGGATGCTGATGGAGACCATCCAGGCCAAGGACGAGGTCATCATGAAGCTGTCTCAGGGCTCCGAGCAGAGCGGGAGTCCTAATGAGGGCGGCTCGCCCATCCCCAGCAGAGATCAAATGGAGGAGCTGGACATTCTCAAGGTTTAGTGTGACTCATCTGAAGTCTTAGATAGAAGATCACACTTAAGAGAAGAAGCCGTGCTGAGATTGGGTTTGTTTTTAAACGCTAAACTCGCCAAACTCGTTCCTCCTATTTCAGGACAGTCTTCAGGGCTACAAATCCCAGAACAAGTTCCTGAACAAAGAGATCCTGGAGCTGGCGGTGTTGCGCAGAAATGCAGAGAGCAGAGAGAAGGCTCTGGAGGCCAAGGTATTGTGTCTGCAAATGGTGCATTGCCCTTTTAACAAAAACAGGAAGTCTGCGGTGCATATGTGGAAGTCCAGCATCGTCCCCCGAAACGCAGTGACAAAGAGGACGGCGTTCCTTCTCTTCTTCTTTGTCTTGCTGCAGTACTCGGCCCTGGAGGCCAAGCTGTGCCAGGTGGAGTGCAAGTACCTGGTGCTTCTGCAGGAGGTGAAAACCCCCGTGTGCTCGTCCTCAGAACACAACATGGGCGGTGAGGTCATCTCCAGACTGCTGGAGGACGCGCTGCAGGCCGAGACCTCTGACCAGCAGGAGCACCCCGTCTTCAAGCCAAACACTGTCAGGTGGGGCATGGGGTCTTCACCAGGGGGTCTTTTACTGTTGTAGAAGGTGGGAGCAGAACTTTAAAAGTGTGTGTTTTCCAAACGTGGACAAACGTTGACGACTTTTCCCAGAGTAATCACCCAGAAAATCGAGTTTAAAGTTCCCAGTTCTCCCTCTTTTCAGGCCAATAATTCCGAGACTACAAAAGAAAGTCCAGAGTGCTCAGAAGGTTCTTCTAAAACATGTGATGAAGGTGCAACATCAAGCAACAAGAACAAGCAACAACAGTATATATAGGAGTGTTAGTCAACTTGAAAAACTTGCTCTGTGTGTCGGCGACAGCAACTGTCGGCCGCTTTGCCGTTGCTCTTCTTCCAACTCCCGCGCAGGCTCGGGCACGTCCTCTGGAATTTGTCATCCAAAATAAAAAAAAACTCCCCCCGGGCAGAAGTGATGGCATGTGGTGCCCGCAGCGAGACCTGACCCACAACAACCCTGTGTCTGCTGTGTGTTGATCCCCAGTGAGTACGACCCATACGGCTTCAAGACGGTGCCGGAGGAGGAGGAGGAGGAGGAGAAGCTGGTGGCCAAGGTGAGAGCGCTGGAGCTCAAGTCGCTGGCCATGACGGACCAGGAGGTGTCCGTGGGGGTCAAGTGGGAGAACTACCTGGCCAGCACCATGAACAGGGACCTGCTGCGCTCGCCCGAGCTCAAAGCCCTGATCCGCAGCGGGATCCCCCACGAGCACCGACCCCGGGTGTGGCGCTGGTGCGTCTCCTTCCACGTCAAGAAGTTCCGGGACAACCTGCCGCCCGACTATTACGAGACCCTGTTGAACGTGGCCCGGGACAAGCCCAACCCGGCCTCCAAGCAGATCGAGCTGGACCTGTTGCGGACCCTCCCCAACAACAAGTTCTACGCCTCCCCGAGCGCCGGCGGCATCCAGAAGCTGAGGAACGTCCTGATGGCGTTCTCCTGGAGGAACCCGGACATCGGCTACTGCCAGGGGCTCAACAGGTAGAGGAGGGGCTGCACTTCTTCTCCTTCTTCTGGTCTTTCACTTATCCCCATCGCCATCATGTTAATGTTATTTCCTGTCGTTTTGCTCAGACTGGCGGCCATCGCTCTGCTGTACCTGGACCAGGAGGACGCATTCTGGAGCCTCATCGCCATCGTGGAGGTCTTCATGCCGAGAGACTATTACACCAAGACTCTGCTCGGCTCGCAGGTGAGCGAGCTGAAGCCTCACATCGAAGTAGAGCTGAAACGATTCATCAAATCAATTCAATAAATGACTCCAGGACCTAGGACCATTGATGGATGGAGCTTTCAAAAAAGCAGCTCAACGCAGGAATGTCTTTTCTCCTCGACTCCTCTTAATTCTCAATGCTCCGTGTCACCGCAGGTGGACCAGCGGGTTTTCAGGGACCTGATGAGCGAGAAGCTGCCGAGGCTTCACGCCCACTTCGAGCAGCACAAGGTGGACTTTTCCCTCATAACCTTCAACTGGTTCCTGGTGGTGTTTGTGGACAGCGTGGTGAGCGACATCCTCTTCAAGATCTGGGATGCCTTTCTTTATGAAGGGCCAAAGGTGAGAGTCGCAGTCGCAGAGTCTTAATTTCAAAAAACTACAGTCGAGATAAATAATAAACGTCATTAGACATTGGACTGAGGAGTTGTCAGCAATGCTGATTCTTTGTTGACTTGTATGTTAAAAACTTAGTTTTTTTTACACAGATCATATTTCGCTTCGCCCTCGCTCTGTTCAAGTACAAAGAGGAGGAGTTCCTAAAACTACAAGATTCTACAGCCATCTTCAAATGTCTCAGATGCTTCACACGCACAATCCTGGATTCAAGGTACAATTACTGCCGTTTTTTTTTTTTTGGTCCTGAACAGCAGGCCTTCATACTTTACTTCCTGTACTTCCAGGTCAGAGACAGCAGGAAGTCACGCCGGCTAAATTTCTCTTGAATTTCTCTCTTCTCCAGGAAGCTGATGAGCATCGCTTTCATGGACATGAACCCCTTCCCCATGCGACAGATCCAGAACCGGCGCTCCTTCCACCTGGAGAAAGTGCGGCTGGAGCTGACGGAGCTGGAGGCCATCAGGCAGACCTTCCTGCGGGAGAGAGAGACGAGCCAGGACGGACGCAGCTTCGTCAGCGACGACGAGGAGGACAACTGAGCGGCGTCGCACCAGCCGTCTGCTGTAAAGGGAGATTTTTTTTCTTAAAGGAGTGCGAGTAGGTCTCCTATCGCGAGCTGGAACAATTGACTCTGAACCTTTTTTTGAGTGAAAGGTCTTCATCAAAACAACACAGGCCTGCCAGGCTTCTTATCAGTATTCGTGCCACCTTGTGTCATGTCTTAAACGGCTTGTCTGTCGTCTCCTTTTGTGTTGAGCAGTCAACATTGTTCACGGCTCGTTCGAACCCGTGGTGCCAAGTTCCACCTCTGCCATTCTATCATCACATGTGACTTTAGGTCTTTTGAAGGAATGTATGTTTATACTCTTCATTTCATTTGAATTTAATTGTTTTTAACCTCACAGCCCTCTTAAATATTTTTTTTCTCTCTGATTTTCAAGAACGCATCTTTTAGGGTTACTCACTTTGCGTCCACGTGCACTTGAATCATTGATGCTGAAATTGAAATTCCTCTGTGTTTGATAGCTCTTCCTGCATTTCGCACTCTACTTGTTACTGCTAAGCAGATTGTTTTAAACAACGGCTGTAAACACCACTGACCTTTTCTTTTGTTGTTGAATGAAAATTGAACTTGACATTGATTGACGCAGACAAATTTCTTATGGGGATGTTTTGATGTTTGTTGGTACTATTACTGTTTCTTCAAGGGTTTTTTTTTTCTAGCCAGACCGTTTTGTTTTTTTGTTTTTTTAAATTGGCCTTGTCCAGTTTATACACATACGTATGCAAGTTTCTTCCGGCAGACAAGAATGTATTTATAAACCTTATCCACCAGGAGGCAGCATGCCCTTTCGTGCTTGCTCCGACAAGTGCACAAACTCCACACAATGTCAGATCAAACAGTGATTCTGTATTTAAATTAAAAAGCAAAAGGCAGCGCCATGACCTTTTGTGATTTTGGACACATTATTATTATTTGCAATCTTTTCAGAGAAATATCTTTGGACATTAATACGCCAACTTCTCTGACATCCACTTACAGTTATGTACAAACGATTGAATACGTGACAGTATACGGCCACATTACTATTACAGTTTATATTGGTGGGTTTACCACTAGTAAAATAAAAACAAAGAAAGAAATCTGACAAATCTTCGCTACTATTCTATATTTCTCAAAAGAGTACAACATATTTTTTTCCTCTAGTTTTGCCACGCTTTTAATTTGATGATATATCGTTGAAATGTAATCACTTTCTCTTAATCTTCCTTGAGCTGTTTACATCAGTGCTGTTCTGCTGCTGTGTTGTCGCTGATATCGTCTTTCTCCCCTATTAGGCCAAATGTTGTCAAGTGTAAGGGTGGGGGGTGGTTCAGTTTGGTTTTTCTTCATGAGAGCAGGTCTCTCAGGAGGTCACAGTGTTCAACCTGAATGGTTCTGCAAAACCACAATCTCCCCTGTGCGTTTTATTTTCACATTGAATAAGCTACTTCTTGTCTCGTCTTTCCTGTCTGTCACTTCTTGTGTACTTGGCCGTGTGTTGCATGGAGGAGTAGTTACAAACTTGTTCACAACTTAATAGGCGCACGTCACTTTTCACATCTGAAATTCCCCCCTGGTTTCTTGTTCAGTCTTAATGGCTGCCATTTAAGCCTTTGTGCAAGTGCACTGCATGCTCCTGTAAAGACTCATCCAGCCCAAAGACTCATCCAGTGATTTGCACTTGACTGACTTCTCTCTGTCCCGTCCACACGTTTCTTAAAGCCGAACAAATAAATGAATCAAAACAACCGGCAGTCCCGTTTCCTTTCACGTCTGTCACACCTGTTGTGAGTGAGCGCCGTGCATGGCCGTCATCTTTATTGATAGCCTCCTTCTCTCATGCTGCAGTCTCACAATGGAGCCATCAGGACGGCAGGGGGAGGGACTTGTGCAGACACACAAAAGGCTGATGGTGCTTGCCAGAAGTGACAGAACAGAAGAGTGCAGAGACGCTGAAGGAGCAGAGCAGCAGACATGAGGAGAGAAGAGCAGCTGTAGGAGAACTTTCACATCAACTCTGTTAGGCAGGAGGTGAGACTTGACCATGAGTCACACATTGACATTTCTACAAGTTTTTGTTTTATTTTCTTTAAAAATAACAATTTGCCCCGACAATCTGATTTTGTTTTATGGCTACAAAGTTTATGCACTTGTTGATCATTTTACCTTGTATATTATTTCACAACAGGGACAGATCTGCCCAGATATGCTGCCCTAATTACCTCAAATGCTCTTTTGTTTTGTAATCCTGTTATATACACTCTAGACACTATTAATCCCGCTCTGCTGGGTATAATTGTGCGACTTAGACTTGCGTTATTAAAGCCGGTACTCTGAATTCAAAACGTTTTCAAAATGTGTGTCCTCACCAGGTGAAGTGATTAGAGTCTCTCTGCAGTGAAAGTAGGTAGCGCTCTCGGGGCTGGAATGCCATGCAGCAAGCTGGAACATGAAGTGAACACTTTAATCGCTCCAGTCCAAAATCAAGGGGAACACTGTCTCTGTGTCAGCAGGGTTGGACCTGCAGGCCCGGGAAACCCTTGAGGTGGGGCGAATCAGGGAGACAACGCACGTCAATGAAGACACCTGGCATGGCTGTGTTCAAGCAAGAGAACGTGGAGGATTTCTACGAGATCGGAGAAGTGCTCGGGAGGTGAGTGTCTGATGGAGAAGTGATCCACCTCTCTTAGGCGTGAGTGGGTGAGTGAGTGATTCAGCCCCTCCGTGGTCCCTGCGTGTGCGGCTGGCCTGTCTAAGCTTGAAACGGGGAGTGCCGCTGTGTTTGACTTGGCTGGAGGTAACGCGGACAGATGACAGTGTCAGGCTCTCAAAGAACAAGATTCCCTCCGGAGGCCGTTCACGGCCCTTGGCGGGGGAGAGCTGATTTATTTGGAGCGGCGTTGTGTCAATGTGTTGATTGCAAAGAGGTGTTAACGAGCTGAGCGGACGTCAAGGAAGCCAGGCTCCAGTGGAGGAAATGTATTATGGGAAGTTGGCTGGCTGTGTGATGGATTTGAGGAAGCTGTGAAGCCATGTTGTTCGGGAGGAGAACAGGTTGGGCATCGCTCGCTGACAGACTGATGAGGAGGGTGTCAGAGGAAAGAGTGTGATCTCGACCCCTAATTGTCAGACACGTTGTCTTTCTGTAACACACCCACATATTTAGCCTTTCTTCCCCCAAATTCAATATGTATTTAATGTTGTGCTGACCTGTGACCAGGAAAATGACGCCCCAAACACAGACACAGTTCAGGACTGTTTTAGCATGGTTGCCTGCCCAGCAACCTCTCGTCTGATCTCACCTCAGCTCATGCCAGCACCTCGCATGGCATCAACACCTCTTTTCTATGTAGCTCTCTAGTTGATCTGTGCTATATAATGGCAGAGGCATTCGGGGAGTCTAAAGGAGACATTAGTTGCGAATTATGCAAAACCTAAATATCGTAATAAAAAACTGGTCATGGAAACACCTAGACTTGGAAAAACCTCTCAAATATCACTAAGAGGTTTTGAGGCTCTCATGAGGTGGTTTTTCAGATGTATGCATATAGAGGTGTATCATAAAAGTGTCATGAAACCATTTTTTTCCCCTCACATTTACACGTCAGCGGATGTGATGTACGGGGTCACATGACCAGTTCACTGACCAGTGAAAATTGATGTTAAAAAAACAACATTGCAATGCAGGTTTATACAAGAAATTTTGTACCTCCATCCTCCTCAAAGTGGGGTCTCACAGGACGAGATTTTACGAGAATTACGGCTTATGCACTTCACACCATCAATGGAAACACCTGCAAATCGCAAGTGTACTTTGTAAAAATTTTGGAAATATCGCTTTTATTTTGCGAAAAACTGTCACGGAAACTGTCGGGAGGAGGAGAGGAGAGAATAACTGGGTAAAGCAACTGGCAGGCAACCGACCTTAAACACAGCCAGTTGGAGGTGCTGTGTCAGTAGCATGGGTCCTGTGCTTCGTATCGCAAGTCAAGAGTCATTAAAAAAAAAGGATATTGTAACAACAACTCTAAAATGGCAAGAGTACACGGTGTTGCTTCAACGAATGTGGTCACCATCAGGTCAGAATGTGAGGTGCAAAACACCTAGTTCAGGTGTCTTTAAACCCATGAATGGCTGGTCCTAACTTTTGTCGTCGAGTTATCGCAACCACCACACTATCACATCACTTTCTGACAGAGCCCAATATAGGGCTGGCGGTGTTCGCCTGGCGGCTCACTGCGGTTTAAAATCACACGTGGCTTAAAACGAGAACGTCCCTTTTTAGTCACAGAGCCTGCAGCGACGCGTAGAACAGTTTCATCAGCTGTATGTTGCACAAGTTGTTCCTTAGACGCCACGCTAGAGGATGCAGGTGGTGCACGCACCCATGAGCAGCTCGTCAGCCCCTGATGTGGTCAGATGAAGCCGCAGTGGAACTGTTCCCCCACTACTAAAAGAGGCTAAATATCAAGATGGCAAGAAGATGTTTTTTCTTTTTGTATGGAACTGTTGAGCTACAGGAAAAGCCAATTCATCATCCCGCCCTTCACACTGACACGCATTGCCATAAGGTCACGGAGGCGCTGCGCAGTCGTACTGACTGTTTCTTTCCGCTTGTGTGACGCAGGCTTTTCGTACAGCCCGTCTGTAAAACAAGCCCTCCCTCGAGACGGGAGGCATTTATGGGACAACTGTACCTGACTGGTGACACTGGCGATGACACGGAATTAGGAAGTGTCACACAGCGTGAGCCCACGCAGCTGCCACCCGGGCCTGGTTGCTCAAGACATGTGTTGAGCTTGTTACGCAACTGACCGTCCAGACAGCACGGGCGATGAACAATGTAAACTGTCTGCAGCCATTAGCAAGAGTTGGCTACGACACCTCGGACGGTTAACTGACACACGTTACAGCTGTGTCCCAAATCGCACACGTAACTCACTCGGGTAGTTTGGTCATTCTTCCTGAACATTTTATCACGTGGATGCACACCTCAATGTCAACATTAACATAGCTGTGGGTGCCACTGTAGTTGTGGGCGTGTGCAGACGCTAATGACAACAACAAGTCACATCTCAGACCAAAATGACGGTTAGTTGACGAATTGTTGATGGTGTGAAGTTTCCATCGTGCCTCCGTGTCTCCCCCCCCCCCCCCCCCCCTGTGTGAATGCACTTTGTGCACCTAAAAATCTAGTGGGCAGTACAAGTCTGTATGTGACTCGTTCCTACTGACAAGCCCACAGAAAGAAGACTTATAAACACCTTTCTTGTCTTGCGATAGAGATCTGCTTCACAAGTATTATGCAGAACTCAATTCCTGCACAGGGCTTGAGGCTGGTTCGCACAGGAAGCTGTGGCTCTGAAGTGTGCAGCGTCTTTATAGCGTCAGTTCTCCCAGTTGTTAACGTCCCCTTGACTGTTGGGTGGCCTAGAATTAGCTTTAAGTATCCATGGTACCCAGAAGATAAATCCTGCTGTCGGCAACGCGAGGTCGACATGTCAACCATTGGCAGTTGATGAAACGTCACAAAATCTGTCGAAATATACGTTTAACTCCATCCAACTTTGAACTGGGCAACCATTTAAAGATTTAAAACCAGTTGCATGCAAATGCTCACATTTCCAGCCTTGCTGTAACTCCTCCGTCAAGAAACCACAAACCAAACATAAGCATGTACATGCTGCATTGCATTGCATTACATACAAAGGCAGACGGCACTAAGCTAAGGCACTAAACGGAGCCAATAAATGTCGTCGTCAATCACCCGTTTGTCTTTTTACAAAAAATGCAGGAATGTGTCTCTGAACACTGACCACTTAGGGCCCAGAGGTTTTCTGTACACAGACAGTGATTTAGCGATGTTTGTTGTCATTATGGAAGATGCTGAAAGGTCAGCCATGTGCGCTCTGACCCCCAACACACTGGATGTGTTGAAGTGAAAAGAGCCGACCACCGTTAGGCATTCGGCCACTGCTGCTGAGTGTCACGGAGTGCTGCAGAGAATCTCTCCGGAGGGATCTACCTCGCACAATGTAATCATGCATGCATACGTGTTCAAGGAGCAGGAGAAGAATGCAGCTCTGAGGGAAACACACATTCCGGCTGTTGAGTGGGTGAAAAATGTGTTTACTCGGTGCAGTTTGTCAATGGGAACTCCGTGTCGACCTCCGGGATGGTCCAAACAGTTTGAGTGGGGCTGGTACGGCACCAATGGAAAAGGTTCAGTGAATTTGGAACTTTTAAAACTGTAAAAAAAAAAAATTTTTTAATTGTTTAAACTTTAAAAAATGAAGTGTAAAAATATTTTATTATTGTAGCAAAGACAATGTATTCTCCCTTGGCAGGCGTTGAGTTATATTTCAGTAATAAATGGTTTGAACCATTTGTTTACATTGGATTCCGTAATAGATATCACAAGAGTATGTTCAATCAGGCATCTGGAAATATTCATTTAATGTTGGACAGTAACTGTGCAGTGTTAGTCTCAGTTTCAGATGAAAACATTTTTTTAAACTGACCTAAATTTCCGATCTCTCATCCGCAATGCAGTTTACCGCTTTAAAGTGTTGGTGAAACATTGCGAAACACTTTCACAAGCGAAGCTAAAACCTAAACTCAGTTCCCCAGAGTCAGAAGGGTTTGTCGCGCCTCGGATCGCTCGGCCACTTGCGCCTGCCCGAAATTGCAAACAAGTGAAGTCACAACCATGGCGACGCAACACGATTTTATCTCCACAACAACATGTCAATTTAGCAGCGACAAAAGCGTCGAGCTTTGCCTCCAATCGGCCTTTGCAATACAACCCTGTGACTCTTTACTTATCTATAAAAGCCATCTGCAAGACCATGGCTAGTTTCACCCCCTTTATGGAGGTTTGTGGCCAGCGACCGGACAAAAGTCTGCCTGGTTTACTGGGGCCAAATGGCATTTTTTACGTGCAGTCTGACCTCAGAGACTGGCTAGATGGCTGGACTGTTGTTCTCTCAAACCCTGGAGGATTGTACTAGTACAGTGCAGGCTGAAATAAACAACACAGCTCATTTCCAGGGGCACCAGACCGCAAGGGCTTGTTTGCTTGACAAATATGTTTCAACGTTGAAACATGGCGCCATCTGACCCGGCATTCTTTTCAATCTCGGCCACAGATAATGACCTTCAGCTGTCGGAGGTGTAAAGTCTGTAGTGGGGTGAAGGTACTCTCTGCTCTAAGCCCCACTAGCTGGCACGCCTGGAATCACATCAGCATCGCGACTCTCTCCCAACTTTGTGTTTTATTCTCTTAAAAAAAAAAAAAAAAACACTCAACAAAGATTCATTCTTTCACGCTGTCCTCCTTTGTGACATGTTTTAGCGAGTGGAGTCCGCAGAGTAACTGACTCTCCTCTCAAGCCCACGCTAACATTGTATTCATCGCTAACAGGGTCAGCCTTTCACGGACGTCTCCGGGGCGAAAATGTCCTGAAACTGAGCAGACGGGGAGAGCATTACAGATTTAGCAGAGCTCTTCTACAGCATCACTCACTCGGTGTTTTTAATTTGACCTGAGCCACGTAACTGTTGTTCACATTGTTACAACACGTATTAGTCGTATGCGTACACACCCACACACACACGCACCCTTGTGCTCCCAGTTGGGGCATGTCTGTATGGAAATGCAGTGACGTCAGTGTTTTTGTTGGGGCTCTGCGGCTGATTATCTATGTCTGCGCCACTAAATTAAATGTTCGGAAACACCCTTTTATTGTGAACAGCACATGTTTTGATCCAGTCCAGTGCAATTAAAAGTACTGCATGTTTGTTGGGGCTTTAAGTCGTTTTCCCCCCCTAAAGTCAACGTGTGTGAGTGAAGCAGCACTTTGCAAAAGGGTCAAACTGTCCTATTTGTTCGGAGGATCACTTGCAGAGCCGTGGAAATACAGGAAAAAGTGTAACTTAATGACACCGTGTTGATGGAGCATCTCCATTCATTGTTATCCACTAACTCGTTGAATTATGAAGCTGCAGCTGTCACAGTTTTAATGCACGCACAAAAGCTTTTCTCCAACATCTTCCCTGGAAACATTCCTTTTTCATTTCCAGATGTGAGGGTGGAGTGGCAGGTGTGTGTGTCGGGATATTCTTAACCAGCGAGAGTGAACAGCTCCTCACAGCCACCCTGGAATCTCCCCGTGTGGACAGTGAATGTCCAAAACATGCAAAAAGCCTGCCAGTTATTATCAGTTTCCTCCCCCGCCCCTCCCTCGCTCTCATTCGCTCTCTCCGGCAACGTCTAAAAATACAGAGGCTTGAAGAGTTTGCTGCGGTAAATTTGTTGGGACTGCTCGGGTTTTTGCATCTTATCGCCCTGGCCCCTGTTTTGTGCGCATGCTTGACTGAATGTTCCTCTTCTGTCTTGTCAAAGATAACATTCATCCACCCCACTCAGGCGCTCGTCTGCCAGCTCTGCCAACACACTCGCCTCCGTATCGAACTGAGCCATCAGTGACCCAGGCTCCGGGGCGTTCGGGGTCTGGAAGCCTTGGTCAGGCAAGTTGGGGCACTGGCAGACAGCAGAGTGTGTGCAGGGCAGCAGGTGTGGCTCTTATAGGAAAGGATATAGTAGGAAGAATAATAATGGAGGCTGGATATTTAAGCAGGTAACAGCTTCATGTACAGCTTGCCAGTTATGATGGAAATGACTTGCTGCATTTCAGGGGAGGGTGGCAAGAAAGAGAAAGTGTTTAATGGTTTTTACTCAACATATACAAGCTGCAGCATGTTACATATTAGCACAGCAGAAAACAAAAGTCCACTGAGAGCATATGGGAGCCGCACCTCTGTTGTGAAATATTCAGTTCGGTGGATCTGATCTCTTGGAGGTGGGCTGGTTACAGGCGGGAGGACAGCGGCTCTGTTCACAGCCTCCTCCTAGTAGTGCAATTGTTCTCTCACTGGGTGGGAAACAGGAAGTGATGAACAGCACCTTCATCACTCGTCTGGTTTTGACACTCGACTTCCTCCCCGACGTCCGTCTTCACTCGTGGCTACATCCTGTTATTAATTGTTGAGATTTTTATCGGGGTTTTCTTCTTCACCTTGAAGCACAAACCACCAGGCGGATATTACGGCCGATTGGGTCAATCTGTCACGCTGAGGAATGGCCCACATCTCCCTCCCTCTTTTGTGTCCGCAGCGGGCAGTTTGCCATCGTCAAACGGTGCAAAGAGAAGTGCTCGGGCTTCGAGTACGCAGCCAAGTTCATCAAGAAGCGGCAGAGCCGGGCCAGCAGGCGAGGCGTGCGAAGGGAGGAGGTGGAGAGGGAGGTGGGCATCCTGCAGCAGATCCTGCACCCCAACATCGTCACGCTGCACGACGTGTACGAGAACCGCACCGAAATCATCCTCATCCTGGAACTGTGAGTCACGGCATCGACAAACGACACAAACAACTATAAAATTCAGTTGAAAACCTGTTTGCACCCGTGTGTCATTCCCACGCTCCGATGACACCTTCATTCTGTCAAGGCCAGGTGTTTAGCTGGGTCTGTATATCAAATGTATGATGAAGCACTGACAGACAAAAAAAAGAAGCTCTTGCCAAGATTCACGTATGCTAGCAAAGCGTCAACAAGAATTCTTTCAATGGTAGGTTAGCTAGAGAAATGGTGGAGAGACTATCAAAATCGTTTGGCCGTCCGTCTCAAATGCTGTTGGCTCAGCAGTGGCCAAGTGCCTAAGTCTGCACGGAAGACATTTCTGCAGTGATCTATGCTGAAAGAAGGGCTAAAACATTACTGTGGTTGCAACTTTCCCGCTGCCCAGGCTAACGTAGTGGAACATCTAACTTTGGGTCTTACCTGAAAGCTCTAAAACAAAAGCATGACTAAGAAAGCACAAGACAAAACTTTGATGCCAGCCAGTCGGTCAAATGACATGCTTTCCAACGTAATTTTTATTATTCATTTTAAAGTCCAGAACCATTAGAGTAGGAAGCACAGTGAGTGGAACCAGAAGTGGCCAGAAATATTTCTACAGCTCCCTGAACCTTGACGTCTAAATCCTGAGAAGTCACTTTAGATAACGCTTAAGAGCGGAACCGCTGCAAATTATCTGAGCACACAGGATGAGACCTAAGTGTTCGTGTGTGTGTGTGTGTGTGTGTGTGTGTGTGGGTGTGTGTCTAACCCAGGGTGTCTGGAGGAGAGCTGTTCGATTTCTTGGCGCAGAAGGAGTCTCTCAGCGAGGAGGAGGCCACTCAGTTTATCAAACAGATCCTCGACGGAGTCCAGTACCTGCACTCCAAGAGAATCACACACTTCGATCTCAAGGTACACACGCGTTCATACATACAGCATTCGCCGCTGGTCCATCTGAACTGATTTGTCCTCCTCGGTACCAAATGTATAAAGCAGGTGTCTAGTTGTGGAGTGGATGTGCTGGCCCGGGTTCCGCTATCACACATCCTTCCTGTTCTCTGTGGCTCAGGTCCAGAAGCTTAGACAGAAACACTGTAGGGTTATCTGGCCACTCTGAGAGAGCAGCACGTCCCACGCAGCCGTTCCGAGGGTCCTCGGCAACACGGCCGTCCTCTTCAACCCGCCTTGCTTTTCTTTGCTTGTAGTGGGAAAAGATCAGAGGAGAGCGAAGACTGATTTAAACCTGGCTGGAAGTCTTGATCAGCCTGAAGAGATTTGTATTTCAGAACAGATATATTTTAGATCTGTTCTGAAGTCAGTGGCTAAAGAGATATAGAAATGTAACTCGAACAAAGTTGTTCCCAAATCCCCATATAGGAGGTTCTATGCAGACAACTATCTAGTGACTTATTGGTCAAATTAAAAAAAAATTCAAACACCTCTCTTGGAGCCATTAATAATGTTGGCAGGTGGTAATAAATGAATTCATGAAAAGATTAAAATGCAATCAATTTAATTTATACTATATATATATATGTATATATATATATATATATATATATATATATATATATATATATATATATATAAATATATATATATATATATATATATATATACATATATATATACGGTATATATATGTGCATTTTTGTGCCTATATAATATCTTACCACATTAAAAATAATAATAACGCTTGGATCACCATTACCATCAATGTATGATGGTAAATATTGATAAATAGATATTTATAAATAAATATTTAGTGACCATGTATGTATTAGAATAACGCTGTATCCCCTATGTAGTGCACTATATAGTAGGTAGGGGTCGGTTTTGGACACAGTCAGGAGTCCATAGACTTTTTTAGGAACACTGATTGATTGTGCTGTATGAATTGTATTGTGAAAATGAACGCAACAGGAAACCAAGTGTTTTTATGCTTCTGCCGACTCCTACACTCAAAGAAATGTCTTTAACCGCTGCCGTGTTTCCTTTTAACGCTCGCGCTAGAAGGCAGCACTAACCAGGTAACTCAGGTGAACGTCATCGTTGCTGTTCTGTCACTGTCGAGTTGTGTTTTTCAAACTTTGCTGACGACAACTTGCCTGCGTGTGTGGCTCTCTGTGCACCGCAGCCTGAAAACATAATGCTCCTGGACAGGAACATTGCACTGCCCCGCATCAAACTCATAGACTTTGGACTGGCGCACAAAATAGAAGCCGGCACGGAATTCAAAAACATCTTTGGCACACCGGAGTTTGTCGGTAAGAGGTTTTGTTTGTTCGCCTGCAGTGTTTCAGTGTTTTCAGTGTTCCAGTGTTTATTATTTTCTATTTTCAGCTCCAGAGATAGTCAACTACGAGCCGCTGGGACTGGAGGCTGACATGTGGTGAGGCCTTTTTTAATGACCTCCGACCTGCACCGCTGTCCACACCACAGGCACAGCTGCAGAATTAACCCTGTGTTTGTTTTTCCTGTTTTTCACAGGAGCATTGGAGTCATCACGTACATCCTGTAAGTTCCGTGGTCGCCAACGTTGATGTTAAAAGTGACCCGGCTGAGTGTCGCTGTGCCGCTGCTTGTTTCCAGACTGAGCGGCGCGTCACCGTTCCTCGGCGACACCAAGCAGGAGACGCTGGGCAACGTCTCGGCCATGGACTACGACTTCGACGAGGAGCTCTTCAGCAACACCAGCGAGCTGGCCAAGAGCTTCATCAGGGAGCTCCTGGTGAAGGACAGGAGGTAAGAAAAAGAAAAATGGGGGGAAAAAAAAAAGAAAAGAAGAAGGAAGGATTAAGCAGAGAGCCAAAGAATTAGAGGGTTATAATGAAGAAATCCCAAGACTTTATCCAAACCAGGAGGAAAATGCTTATTGGTTCACAGAAAAGTGGAGCAGGGATTTATTTGTGATTAAATGCGATTAGAACTAAAATAAACTTCACAGCCGCGATGAAGTAATAACTGCTGACAGGCTGACGCTGAGTTGCCAATCAGCAGCACCCACACACCACACCCCTCAACTTCCTGAGTTTTCTGGCAGTAATGTGAGTCCCCAGTCAGTCAGTGAAGTCTCCAGGAACGAGCAAAGTCCATTTCCTTCTTTTCAGGAAGCAGGTGCTAAAACAGTAGGGTAAATCAGCTCTTTTTCTGACATCACTAAGGGCACTGACATCCAGCCAGCCGTTGGTTCCACCCAGTGACACGGCCTTTGTCTCCATCCAAACTAGTGGTGGTCTAAGAAAAATGTGACTTTTAGCAGGAAGTTAAGGCTTTGCTGAGTCCTGGAGGTCTCTGGATGGTTTTTCTTGGATAACAGGCCAGACTGCTTCCCTGGAGTCTGGCTTGGCAAACACAGATCCAAAATCAGGTCCTGAGAAACATCCTCCAAGTGGATGAGTCGATTCGCTATATTTCTCGTTTCCTATTAAACTGTCTTTTCTCTCACTTGTCCATATCCTAGAAAACGGCTGACCATCCAAGATGCCCTCAACCACCCTTGGATTAAGGTATGGCCCTTGTGTGTTCACGCACGTTGTTTTGTGGTCTTTCGTCAGAAGCTCCACACCTAGAATGAAAAGACGAGGTTTGTTCCTTTTCACAGCGGAATCAGTGCGCCTTTAAGTGTGCAACAACAAACAGCCGTCGACTTGTTTGTTCTGTTTCGGCATGCTGTAACATTTATTTTGTATCCTTTCACTGCATCACCTCCACTCTCCTTGTAGAAGCAGCGCCCCCCTCTGTCTCATCTGCCATCTGTGTCCCCAAAACCGAAAAACTCTCAGTTCCCTTTCACCAGCACAGATGTCCGTGTTCTACTGGGGAAACTCCATCATTACCACTGCATGTCCACAGGGTTTTTTTTTTTCTCCTCCTCCTGTGACATCACCTTCCTGTTTGTGGACACCAGCATGGTGCTTAGGAAGTGTAACACAAACCCAAAGGAATGTCGGTTGTTTTGGTCCCCCTCTCACCTGCTCTGGTTGCCGGACGTGAGGTCACACACTAACATCCTGGATTAGTCACCGCCACGTGTGTGTACAAGATGCAACAATGAGATTAAAAAAAAAGTCTTATCCCCCTCCTCCTCCTCTTCCTCTTCCTCCTCCTCCATCCTTGTGTTTGAAGTCCTGCGGCCCTCTGGAAGAGGATGGCGCCCCCCAGAAAGAGTGCAGCGTCACGCCCCAGAACAATACTTACACCAACTGTGAGCTTTTTGCCAGCATGGCGGAGCCCGTCAGCGGGATGGACACGAGTGTTTTGAAGGCGGTGATTCTTCAGGGCGACCTGGAAGCACTGCTCTCCATCCGCACTGAGAAGGAGGCCCGGCACAAGGAAAGTGAGACCACCAAGAGGAGGCAGTTTGGCTGCGAGCTCCGTAAAGTGGAGCCTGGCGAAGGGCAGACGCACGCTCTCGTGAACAGCGAACTGCAGTGGCTACGGGAGGCCATGACCTCGTTGCACCCCGACGGAGCCGCCAGGAGTTTGAACGCGGACGTTGGACAGGCAGTGGTGGAGCTGCTGCGGAGGTCCTGCGGCAGAGGGCCGAACTCAGAGGCCAAGCAGACACTCGCAGACAACAAAACTATCGTCTGATCAGCTGCGAGAAGCTCCGCGGCCTCTGTTGGAGCACAGCGCTGTTTTTCTATCAGCACACAGGTTCACACAGCTGTAAACTGGAGGTGACGTCTTTATTTGATAGCAGTGAAGCTTTGGTGTTTACTGTTCAGAGGAAAAGGAGGTGAGGGGTCGTCAGCTCAGCACAAAGACTCTGCCAATATCAGCTAGATTATGTGTGTTAGCGGTCGAAAGACCCGGGCGAGCGGTAATAACAGTAATTTAATTTTCTTTCTGATTTGACTATTTCATGAATAGTCAAATCCCTTAAACTTGATGGATTATTTAGTGCACCACTGTTTGACGACAGGTGTAACTTTTCATTGGAATGCTGTTTTGAGAGGCAAGTTGTTTTCATTCATAATAATTACAACAATGTATTGTGCAATATATTATTATGCAATACACACAATATTATTTCCAATATATATACCATACACAATATTATTATACAACAAGTTATATAATACTTACATTTATGAAGTACACTATTTGCCTGAGCTTGATGTAAAGAGCAGTGCAAAAACCATGACAAGTCGTAGCAAGCTATTAAACTATTATCTGGTATGTATAAGAAATTAACATGTATTTATTTATTTATTTATTTATTTCAATTTGTGTTTTCTAAACTGTTTTTTTTTCTTTCTTATAGTGCTTTTCCATTTGTGAATTTGCTTGCACTTTCACCAAAAATGAATGTATTTATTTATTTGTTAAAGATTTTTTTTTCTCATTTCTTTCTTGGAGATGTTTAATATACCAGCAGAAAAAAACATCATATAGTTATTAAATTGTGTCACTATCTTGTCAGCATTTTTTTTTTTTAATTATGCAACGACATGTTCACTTCTTTTGTCACTTTGCCATTTTCACCTTAGTCCAAGTACTGTAATAAATGTTATTTTAAATTTTGTTGAAATCTTTAATCTTAACACTTTCCTGTATCACCATGGAAATGAATTCAATGAAAATGTTGAACTGATTTTTTTTGTTTTGATTGATGGATGTTAACATTTGCTGTGTCTTTGCAGCCTCTGAACCCCAGACAGGCGATGGTAAAGAGGTTGTCGGTGGTGAACTTGGAGAACTTCAGACGACAGTATGCGAGGCGCAGGTGGAAGGTGAGCCCTGTTCGAGTGCACGCCGATGAGAGATGTTTGCTGTTGTTCTTCATTCAGTCTGTAACTCACTGCCTTTGACCTGCCCCACAGCTGTCATTCAGAATAGTGGCTTTGTGCAATCATTTAACACGGATCATGAAGAAGAGCCACAAGCTGCCTGAGCAGGACGGGGTAAGACCAGCTTGACAGCAGTTGTCCAGTGTGGGATTTCAAGATTGTTGTCTCAGTTACAGCATATGATGGCCACAAGTCTCAAAGTCCCAGCCAACTTGTACATTTACATGTTTAAGTCTTTCTTCATAAAACTAAACAATCTTGAAACATATCATTGATTTCAGAGAGATTGTGAAAGTGACCAAGAAGAAGAAGTTCTGAAGCGGAGGCCGAGAACCAGGAAGAGAAGCAGCACTTCCTGAGAGCAGCGACCAGCCTCCAGCCTGTCAATCAACAGAAGTGTTCTGGTTACAGTGACTCTGCACCTTCTTGGCTCAACACACACAGAATACCACACAAATGCACAAACACACTGCAGCTGTCACTTGCCACAGAGAATCAGCCACAGTGTTTTGTTTTTTTTATTCTGGTCAACCTTCACTGCAGCGTCTTTTTTAGCCCAAGCCTCATTTGACCGTTTAAGGTCCTGAAGCCGTCAAGTTGCTTGCAGCAAGTTCAGTTGTGTTGACAGGAAGCAGGAGGCTAGTGTACAAACAAATATTGAGACTTATAATTACTACAGTCTTAAAAAGTCAGTTGTTGTTAAACGTCAGGCTGCAGACAGAGTGATGGATTCTTTTTCCCTTTTAAAGTGCATGTCTCCATGTGGTGGACAACCAGACAGTGGCAGATATTCATAGCCAGAAATGTACCTATTAATTCACTTCAATGCAGTCGAGCCATTTTACCCTGAGAACCAGGTGAATATAGAAAATACTCATGGCTCAGGTCCTGGTCAGACTTGTTTAGGCGTTAACCATGAGGCTGCACTGTTAAGAGAATTTAGAATAAAACAAAAAGGATAAAATAGATTACAGAAAAGGTTAATAATGATAAACTGTAATATTCAACTTTATAAAGCTCTTCTGAAACCACCGCAACATCCCCAAAGTGCTGTACAATGATATAAAAGTTAACAAAGTATATGAAAGCATAAATTAAATGTGTAAAATAAATGGTGTCAGCTTGTTGATCCCTGTTTACGTCTTTATTTGTCACCATGGACTAATTTACCAGTGTAGTTTGTAGATTTTGCAGCTATATGTGAGTTTACAGTTTTTCTCGTAGTCTATTTTGAACTGTTGAGTGGCTTGCGTTTCATGTGTTTCCCTGTGTGAAACAAGAAAACATAACACTTCTGTCCCATAAGAGAGGCCTCACGAAGGCCATCTCCTAGTGTGCAGTGTAGAACAGTCTTTGTGATGCTATGCAACCACATGTCTTAATTTCATCATAGCTCATTGAAAAGGAGCGCTTCTGTTTGTTTTTTTTTTTTACACAGGAGAGATGTTGTTCTCAACAGTTGTATGTTATGTAAATTTAGAATTTGTTAAATAAATGAATGAATGAACATTGTGATCACTGTCGTTTGTGTGCGTTATGTAAAACGGATCCACTGGACATGATCATGCAAATGACATAGACGTTCCTAGAGAAAGCACCTATGATGTCACAAAGGGCAAGGATACCGCTCCTAGTTCAGTGATATCACCCTGTGGATTTTTGGTAGGTATTTAGGACCACCTATAGTGCCCCCTACACATCCCATTCAGTACATGACTCTTGATCCCCTCAAACCACTGTGCACACAGCGACAACAGTAGACACGTCTTTCCAGCAGGCCGTCTCTCACTGGTTTAGTCCCACAGCAGTATTGTTTTGGGTTAGCCGTGCTGAATGAGAACGTATGCATAATTTGAGCAGAACTAAAGAACCTTTTTGGCAGCGACACCAAGTGGGTCAGTGCCGCACAGATGGTGGCAAAAGAATCTCAGCCGACAAGCTGATCGGCCTGGGATTTGTGAGCATGTCACAGCCACATTGCCTTCTAGTAGTATTATTAAATCAAGAGTCCACATTTGAACAATTTTGAGTTTTGCAGGAGGCACTGCAGCGTCTCAGCGCATCGGAACTGGATCATGTTCTGCTCACATTTAACTGTCTTTGCCGCACAGACACGGACACTCATGGCCTCTTGTCAGTTTAGTTAATTTGTATCAGTTTATTGATAAAAAAAAAAAAAAAACCCAAAACAAACAAGTGACACAGATGTCAAAGTCCTCCTAAACTCTTCACCTGTTTTTTATATCCAAGTTAATGAATATACCGACAGTTTCAGACAATCATACTATTTTGAATTGTATGTGTATGTTTTATTTATTTAATAAACAAGCCCTAGTTCCTCAAAAACAGGGAACCTTTTTTTTTTTTTTTTTTTTTAGCGAGCTTTTTTTCAGCCTCTTCGAAAGTCTTTTTAGAAAACACACTGGTTGCTGCTTTCACATCAAGTCCATATAAGTTCCGTGAGCTCACACTGTGCAGTGAAGGTCGTTAACGACGAGCCTGAGTTCCCGGCATGAGATGAGGTATCAGCCAGCGTGCGTTAGCAGCCTGCAGGCTCGTCTATCTCTGGCCCGGTGACAGTAAACATTTCAGCGGTGTCTCGCCGAAATGTGAGCTCGGGGTCCCTTTGTAACGCAGTGGCCGCCCGGCCCTGGCGGCATGCGCGCCACTTACTGTAAGGCCCGAGTGTGTGGTGTAACAGTGTCACAGCTGATGTGTCGGGGATGAGTTGTGCGGTGGAGCAGCGGCGTGGTGACGGGATCAGCAGATTCCTTCAGGGCTTACAGCGGGATGATCTGACGGACCGACACATAAGGGGAGAGTGCCAGTAATGGTGCGCTGCGTGTGGGCACATTTGACTCAGTCGTGTGTCAGACCGACCATCTGCAATGTGTAACGCAGTTTGCGTTAGGAAGGATTAAGACATCGACTCTTCTCAGGAGGAACGCCGCTTTAAATTGCCTTCAGCTAATTGTGAAGTGTGACTCATCACCGGGGCATTTGCTGCCTAGAGTCATGTTGCTGCACTTGTAACAATGCGTACATGTATTCGTTTGTTGAAAGTTTCCACAATTCAAACTTGACTTTATCAAAGTTTTCTAACAAGAACGAGTCTCCAGTGATTCAACAAACTCTCCAGAAATAAGGGACTTCCATCATTTACTTTTTCTGCTTGCTATACTCTTCAGAAAATAACATTTATTTCTGGATACCAACCCTTGGTGATGTCACAAATGGCACTGTTAGGCCTATGATAATACCTCTTCAAGGTTTGTCAACATTCCCAACCAGGTGTTTGTTTCACCGTCTGACTAACTTTCAGCCTTGCAGTCATTGTCTTTCAAAAAAATATCAGCTTGAATATATACACACACACACACACACACACACACACACACACACACACACACACACACGCACAATTACATGTGTATGTTTTTGATAGTTAGTCACCATAGATGGCCATAAGAAACATATTTAAAACACATTTACATACAAACTTAAGTTACATCAACTTGAACGAAGAAAGATATGAAAATTGTTATCAAACATATTGTTTGAGTCCTGGGCCTCCGCTCACATTTCTTTCCACTAGCTTTTTGTCTCGCTCTTCGTGCTGAGTTCACCGAACTGGCTGACCTGACTTTGGAGAGCTTGGTTGAGTGGTATTGTTTTCCTTGACAATGTTGCCACCTAGTGCCAAATGAAGGCAACATATGGCAGTAGGAAATTCATTCATTCATTAATTCATCTTCTATACCCGTTTATTCCTATTCAGGGTGACGGGGGTCTGCTGGAGCCTCTCCCAGCTGTCTTAGGGTGAAGGCAGGGTGACACCCTGGACAAGTCGCCAGTTCATCGCAGGGCCTCAGTAGGAAATAGCAAATACAAGTTAGTGTGGATAATATGGAAAATAATTTATGGTCGCAGGGAATTTTATGATTATAAAGGCAAATAAAGTGTTTTATCGTTGTGTGGAAACAACGGCAGGCACTAAAAATCGGACACGAGCATTAATGGTAAGTGTTCCTTTTTATGAGCAAAAGTATCTGCATCAACGGAGAAATAAACGCACGTGACGACGCTGAAGTTGGCACCACATTCGCCGCGGCGCTTCTTAGGTTTCGATTCCACCTTTAAAAAAAATATATCTGCCATTTGACCGCTAGATGGCGGTGCTTATCCCAACACTTTTCAACATATAAAATTCAGCGAATCATTATGTCTATGTTGAGGTGGATTTCCCCCCAGAATTATACAGTAGAAATGGACATGTGAGGTATCATTGTAAAGCCTGGGAGCTCTACTTTCACAATCAGTTGACATATTTTATGGGAAATAATTTTTGGCCTTTTTGGGGGACTCCAAAGTTGACAACTTTGCCATTGACATTATGATATTCTTCAGTTTTTCAGGTGGATTATTTCAAAAACTATGAGGCCCTGAAGATGGGCCCTCGCCTTCCAAAGCATGGACAATTACATTAACGTGGACTGCAGCCTTGAGTGATCTATTTACTATTTTTTACATCTATTTCTGTCCTGTCTGCCACCCTGGCTCATTCGGCTCTTTTCTCTCTTTCTCTGTCTCTCCTCTATTTTTGTATTTCACCCCAACCAGTCACAGGCGGATGATGGCCCTCTGGAGTCTGTATATGCCCAAGGTTTCTTCCCACAGGGAAGTTTTTCCCAGCCACTGTCGCATTCTGCTTGCTCCGGGGGCTCGGTTGGTTCTCTCTGATTGTAAAAGCGCTTCGAGACGCCTTTGGCTGTGATTTAGCGCTGTACAAATAAAGTTATTATCGTTATTATTATTATTATTTACTGTGCATCCTGATGAAGTGTCTTTGCCCTCATTCTCTCTCATGGTGGAGATGACAGCAGACCACCTTAGCTACATGATCCACCTGAAAGAGTTTGAGGTGTCAGCAATTTTAGCCCTAAGGCAGTTTTCTCCATAAGGGCACCACCTAGGTGGTCTTCACATGTGTTGTAGAGCCCTTTCAAGGGACCTCCAAATATGTCTTTATTTCACCCCTGGCCCCTTCAGTTGAGGTGTCAGAGCACGTGAAAGGGTTCGAGGTGTCGGCCATTTTACCTGTGACCTTGGGGGTGACAGTGGGCGGGCTCATACTAAGAAGGAGTTTGCTCAAGGAGGGCGACACCTAGGTGACCTTCACATACTTTGTGGACTGCTGTCTGGGCTTTCCAAATATGTCTATAGAGCAACTATCCAAAGGACCGGGAGAAAAACGAATTAGTTGCAGAGAGGCTAAGTAAGGGGAAACAATACCTGCCGGACACGCTGATGGATGAAGTCACGGCTCCGGAGACAAGTTGCTATTGTAGATTTATTGCATGGTGTTTGAGTGACCAAAAAATTAAGGTTCAAACAAAAATAAGGCCAAGCAAAGTAAAGCGGTCAGCAAAAGTAGGACATCCCCTCCCTCACCCTCTCAGTTCATTCAAAAACCCGCCAGGTGAAGAGCAGCTGATGTTCGCTTCTGCCAATGTCCTACCCACACCATGTGATCCATAACCCAACGTATGACAAATAACCCATAATATAAAAACATCCTGTTATACAACAAACTACAAACAACATTAGCTGGCACATACAATGTCTTTATTTAAACCCTGGGCCCTCCAGTTGAGGCGTCAGAGCACGTGAAAGGGTTCGAGGTGTCCGCCATCCTAACCCTAACACTAGATGGAGTTCTCCTCTTGACTCTCCTTCTCATCCTGACCACCACCTGCAGAGAGAAGAAGAGACAGCAGGAGTCAGGACTCATGGTCCTTGAACGCATCATCACAGAGACGTTGACTGTTGATGGAGATGATGGAGTGACTGGTGAGAAGAAGCAGACTCAGTCACATGTCAAGTGTGGAACATATGAAGGTCATGTGACCATGGAGTGTTGGACTGATACTGAGGCCTGATGAAGATGAACTGATCAATAATTGAGTGGTGAACTGAGAGAAGAAGCAGTTTGGCAGCAGATGTTGGATGAATGAGGAGCAGCTGGACGTCACCATCCTCCTCTCACACTGTGACTGGGAACACAGGACCTCTGCTGTGGGATCAACTGGCTTTGGTGCTGGAACCATCATCTGTCACAGACGCCTGTCAGTCATGCCTGCTGGGTTCAGTGTGTCCTCGGCTGGCACGCAGCTGAGGCAGTCTCCACCTAATTAGACACACCTGCATTCTCTCTGCCGTCACTGCTGCATATAAGCCCTGGTCTCACACTCACTCATTGCCCGGTTGTCCGCTAACTTTGTTATGACCGTCCAGCGGTTCCTGTTCTGCCTGCTCGCCACCTGTTTTCTGCCCCTGACCTGCGTTCCTGTCCTGGTAAACCGACCTTGCTTCTGAGTCCGACCACGAGCCTGCTTCTCCTGCCCCGTTACTGCCGACCTGGAAAGTCTTGGACACGAACCCTCGACCTCGGACATCCGACCCGCCCTACGTCCCCGACCCGCCTGCTCTGCCGCCATCCCGGAGAACTGACCTAGCTTCCGTCCCTGACCACGAGCTTTTGCCAACGCCTCCTGAACTACAGGCACAGAGGCCTAGCAACGAGCCACCAGGCTGCTTGGCTGCCGCTCTCCGGCTCTCCTCTGATTGTCGGTCTGTCCCACGCCACGAGGTTCCGGCACCGGTTCCAGGCCACAACCGATGTTGGCCAGCTGTTACTAATCCTCGCAAATAAACCCTCTTTCCTACTTGGATCCTTACCTGACACGTTACATCATCCACTGCTTCCAAACCAGTACTGACCTCACACTCTCCAGTTGATAGTCTCTGCTGTGGACAAGATCCTTCAGTGGCTTCACTCCTGAATCCTGCAGCTGGTTCTCACTCAGGTCCAGGTCTCTGAGGTGGAAGGGGTTGGACTTCAGAGCTGAGAGCAGCCAATCACAGCTGAGCTCTGACAAACTGCAGTGACTCAACCTGAGTAGAGAATAAATGATGGAGAGTTTATCCAGGGTGTCATCACTCTGAAAATCAAAGTGAAATGTCGACTTCAGAATCTGACACTACAGAATAAAATGGGAGAGGGAGGGAGAGCACTGAAATCTGACCACTAGATGGCAGGATTTTGCAACACTGTACCTTCAAACCCAGTTTCACTCATTTCAAACACAAAGCAGTGACTGCAAATTGAATTTCCAACAGCAGTGAAGTGAAAATCATGACAACAACAAGAGTGATACAAGTTGTAGCGTGAAGAGGGTGAACTGACCTCAGAGTCTCCAGTTTACAGTCTGGACTCTGCAGGAAACCACTCAGCTCCTTCACTCCTGAATCCTGCAGCTGGTCGTTGAAACTCAGGTCCAGGTGTCTGAGGTGGGAGGGGTTGGACTTCAGAGCTGAGAGCAGCCAATCACAGCTGAGCTCTGACAACCTGCAGAGACTCAACCTGAATAGAGAATAAATGAGGGAGTTTAGGACTTTTTAACCCGTCTCCAGCCCTCACTGTCCGACTCTCATCCATGCTTGCATTACATCCTGGCTGGACCACTGCAATGCAGTCCTGTCTTGGATTCCTTAACCGTATTGGAGCCCTTGACAGGCTTGCATCACTACAAACTACTCCTACTCACCCCCAAATATCTTGCTACACACTCCATCCCCGGACCTGCAGTCATCTCATACTGGTCTCCTCTCCATCCCTTGGACCAAGCACAGAGCCTTCAGTGTGACTCACCCCTCCCTCTGGAACTTTCTTTTGGACAGTGTCAAATCACACCTCAACACTGACCTTTTCTCCCTGGCTTTTCCACATTAATGTTTAGTTCAGGTTTCTTCCTGTCTTATTTTGTTGTCGTTTGTTTACCTAGGGTTTGGCTCACGGCAAGTTGGCGTCTGCCGCTATCACTTTGTGCTTACACCGGCCTTGTCACTTGTCACTGGGAAAGTCAACACTCTACTTACACATGTTCGCCGAGCACTCCTGGATATTCTACTTGCCGGTGAAAATCAGGTAAAGTTCCATCCGGGTCAGAAAACATTTCCTACACCTGCTCACCTCTTCCGTGTGGAGGCCCCTCCCCCCTGGCAGAGATGACTCAGAGCTCGGGGGAAACTCAGCGGCCGACTGGTGAAGCTGAAAGCCTCTCTGGTGTCTTTGTCTGCCCCTACTTTGGCCGGATACGGATCAACTCGTCACTACTCCGTCCATCGTCATCCTCCCTACCTACACCTGTCCCCTCGGTCTGTGCAGAGGAGGGATGAATCCCCGCAGCCTTCCATCTCTGGCTCAACCGCCCTGGACAGATGATCGGCTTGTTACTCCGCCTCCCACAGGACTGCCCTGGTGAATGCTAGACCGCTAGCAGATAAAACGTTCTTCACAACAGCTAATTTGGACTCATTGTGCATCACTGAGACTTGGCTGAGTGCTGGTGAGTCAAGCTCCTTTTTCGAACTTTTGCCGCCCAGCTGAGCTCACTGCTGCACACCAACAACACAGCGTGTGCACAGGAAAGTTTTGAGAGCTCTCAAAGCGAAGCACACGTTGTTGACCCAGAGGAACTAAAACCACAAAGAGGAGCCACGTCTGTGGTCTGGAAGTTCTTCGGCTTTAAAAGGTCGGACGTGGACCAAACAACTATCTTTTGCAAATGCTGCCGAGCAAAAGTGGTAGTGGCGGTGGTAACGCAACATAATTGCTGGAAGTTGAAAACTATTCATTGTTCATTTGTTAAGATATTGTGTAGCTCAATTGGATGGAGAGTCAGTTAAGAAAAGTCTTAAGTTTCAGGGAACAGGAATTTTGAATATTAACAATGTGTGCAATGTTTGATTCCTTTCCTAAGCTAATAGCAGTTGAAATACCTCATATGATGTTGGATAATAATGATGGTTAACTGCACTGATTATGCAAACTATGTTCAATAAAAAATGTTCTATTTTGACTGCAACCATTGTCATTCTAATTACTGCCACCCCGTTGGCAACCATACTTTGAAGGGGTCATGCCCCTATAGATGTCCTGCACCCCTGCCTTGTTAAAGAAACTAGCAGGGCTATAGAACCAACTGTCCAAAAAATTATGAACAAGAGCCTTGCAGGAGATGTACCAGAAAATGTTAAACTAGCTGTGGTGCAAGCGCTCATTAAGAAGCCCAACCTCCACGACTGTCCTATCCAATTTCAGGCCTATTTCTAAGCTCTTGTTTCTTTTCAAAGTTCTGGATAAAAATTGTTCTTGCCCAACTGATGTCCTTTCTGACACGATAGTGTTTCAGTCCTATTGCAAGGCGCTGCACAGTACTGAGACTGGCCGCCTGAGTTCTTAATGATATATTCTTGGCCACGGACTCTGGTGACTCTCTCATTCTTTTACTCTTGAATCTCACTGCAGCGTTCCATACAGTTGATGACAATATTTTACTTTCCCGCCTGGAGCACTCAGTTGGCATTAAAGGTTCAGCTCTGGAGTTTTACAGCTCATACCTGTCAGACAGGAGTTTCTGTGTGTGGGAAATGCTGTGTCCTCCACAGCGGGAGTGCCTCAGGGCTCAATCCTGATTTTATTGATGTTGTACTTGCTCCACCTAGGTTGTATTTTTTAGAAAACATGGCATCTCATTCAACTGTTATGTAGATGACAGTCAGATCTACCTGCTCTTACAATGCAATAATCTTGACGCCTTCAAAACTTTGTTTACATGCTTGGAGGATGTTAAAGCATGGCTGGCTTTAAACTTTTTACATTTTAACAACAGTAAAACTGAAGTCATGGTGTTTGGTCCCAGCAATACGCGTGTTTCTACCTGCTGATCCGGGCCCCTTTGAACCTTTCGTAAATCCTACTGTTGCCAATTTAGGGGTGAAAATTGACTCTGACCTAAAAATGGACAAACAGATTAACACTGCAGTGGAAAAGAGCTTTTTACAACTGAGGAGGTTGTCTTAGGTCAATCTTAGGTCATGCAAGCTTTTATGACATCCCGCCTTGACTATTGTAATGTCTCGTATGTTGGTGTTAGTCAGGCCTTCATCTCTCACTTACAGCTAGTCCAGAATGCTGCTCCTCGTCTTCTAACCGATACACGTAAGCTTGAGATATCACCCCAGTACTGGCCTCCCTCCACTGGCTTCCTGTACATTTGAGGATTGATTTTAAAATATATTGTTTGCTTTTAAGTGCCTAAACGGCCTGGCACCCACCTACCTCTCCAACCTGCTGGAAACCTATGTTCCTTCTGGGTCCCTGAGGTCCACTGATCAACTTCTCCTGGTTGTTCCTAAATCCAGGATGAAGCTCAATAAGAATACGGCCTGACTGAATGCTGTTCTTCTGAATGGGATTGTGCAATCTTTTTCAGCTGCACCTCTGGTAGCCCTGGTAGCAAAGGATTTGAATTTTATGAAACCGGATAGTGGAGGAGGAGCTGAATCATGCATGATCCTACATACTAGACAAATGTTTTTGTATATGAGATTTTCCCAGCTCAGCAGTTTATACTTCCCCATAATATTGCAGTGATGGCATCTGAAATGTTTCTTTACATGCTTGTTTGTAAAGTGACTTCAGTGCTGTAGAGTGATTTGCTTCTTTCAGGGTGACCAAACCACCCCCCTCTGTTTACAAAAAGCAGAGCACAATTCTCCTTTGTGCCTCAAGAGATTAACAGCCAGCACGGAACTTGAGCTTCTTGGCTGCTCTGTTGAAGCGTTAAAACTACTTCAAACTACGAATTGAGATGCGACTACCGTGCTCTACAATCTTGAATGGCTGGTGATTGTTTTGATGTATTTTGGACAAATAAAAAGACTACTACTACTGCTACTACTACCATCATCCACTGGTTCCAAACCAGTACTGACCTCAGAGTCTCCAGTTGACAGTCTGGACTTTGCAGAAAACCACTCAGCTCCTTCACTCCTGAATCCTGCAGCTGGTTCCAACTCAGGTCCAGCTCTCTCAGGTGGGAGGGGTTGGACTTCAGAGCTGAGAGCAGCCAATCACAGCTGAGCTCTGACAACCTGCAGAAACTCAACCTGAATAAAGAAGAAATGATGGAGAGTTTTACCAGTGCAAACATTATTATTGTTATTTTTAGATGGTCCTATTCAAAAACTGTTCACCCGCTTTAAGTCTTTTCCAATGCAGCCCATCATAAAAGCAACTCCATTCTGTTTGCCCGCTTTGATCTGACTAGTTATTATAAAGACCCCTGCTTGCCACTCACTCACTCCCTGCCAGATTATTTACCTTTCTGCACTCAAGACTGAATACTGTTGTCAACCTTGGCACCTTCAAGCAGCCGGTCCTGCCTGATTCCTGATTAAAGACACTTTCAACTTAATCTGTGCGTCTGCTGTACTGCAATTAGGTCCAAAACACACCCATTTCACCTGGTGAGTCAGCCTCCTCCAATTAGCTGCTCAGCGTCAACTGGGTTTATATTTAGCTTTGAAATTATTAGTTTCTATAATTTGCTTGATAATTACATTGTTGTTTTTTTTGTTGCTAGTTTCCCCACTGAGAACTCAGGTAGTTTGGTTTTCAGCTCAAGATGGTTCAATGAAATAAACGGATAGAAATGACGTAATCAATGACATAATGTTGATACCAAACTACCAAAGAAAGAGGGAATTGAAAGAAAAGACAAGTGAGTGCATCCCCAAATGATCCCAGGAACTATGTCTGGGGCTTCATGCCCCTGGTAGGATCTCCCAAGGTAAACAGGTCCTGGGTGACGGGACAGACTAAGAGCAGTTCATAATCCCCTGTGATAGTCAACACAACAAGAACCGTGACGTCGCCCGGTATGGTGTAGCCGGGGCCCCACCCTGAAGCCAGGCCTGGGGTTGGGACTCGTATGCGAGCACCTGGTGGTTGGACCTTTGCCTACTGGGCCCGGCCCGGGCCCAGCCCGAAGGAGCGACGTGGGTCCAACCTCCTGTGCGCTTAGCACCTGCAGAGGCAGCTGTAGGGGTCGGGTGCAGTGTGGTTGTGGCGGCAGTCGAGGGCCTCGACCACCCGGGCCTTGAAAACAGCTTCTGGCTGTAGTGACATGGAATGTCACCTCGCTGGGGGGAAGGAGCTCGAGCTTGTGCAGGAGAGATACCGGCTAGATATAGTCGGGCTCACCTCCACGCACAGCCTGGGCTCTGGAACCCAGCTCCTCGAGAGGGGCTGGACTCTCCATTGTTCTGGCGTTGCCCGCAGTGTGTGGTGGCGAGCTGGTGTGTGCTTGCTTATTGCCCCACAGGTCAGCCGCTACGTGTTGGGAATTCACCCCGGTGAACAAGAGGGTCCCGTCCCTGCACCTTCGGGTTGAGGACAGGTCTCTCACTGTGATTTCGACCTATGTTCCAACAGCAGAGCAGAGTCACTGGCCTTTTTGAAGTCCCTGGAAGGGGTGCTGGATGGTGCTCAAACTGGGGACTCCATTGTTCAACTGGGGGACCTCAACGCACATGTGGGCAGCGACAGTGAGACCTGGGGAGGCATGACTGGGAGGAACGGCCTCCCTGATCTGAACCTGAGCGATGTTCTGTTGCTGGACTTCTGTGCTACTCAGTTTTTCCATTATGAACTTTGAGCACAAGGGTGTCGACCGGTGCGCTTGGCATCAGGATACCTTTGAGCTGAGCTGTACGATCTCAGTTTATAGTCACTGTAAAACTGAAAGTGTAGATCAGTAGGTGCAGGTTCCACCTGGTGTGTCACTCTGAAGCACCAATGAAGTTAAAAATATGACAACATCAAAAAAAACAACAGCATAGAAGTTGTAGAGTGAAGAGGGTGAACTGACCTCAGAGTCTCCAGTTGACAGTCTGGACTCTGCAGAAAACCACTCAGCTCCTTCACTCCTGAATCCTGCAGCTGGTTCCCACTCAGGTCCAGGTGTCTGAGGTGGGAGGGGTTGGACTTCAGAGCTGAGAGCAGCCAATCACAGCTGAGCTCTGACAACCTGCAGCCCTCCAACCTGAATAAAGAGTAAATAAATGTCATATTCAGAGTCATTTCTCCCTGTTGATGATCCAGATGTGCAGCTGTTGGGATCCTAAAATGCGGCGCATTTTGCGGCGGGATTGCGGCCGCAATTTGCGCTACAGATGCGGGTATCCACAAAGGTTTTTGCGCTAATGACATGCAGGCGCAAACACGCCCACGAATGCGGCACCTGAAACAGGTGCGAATGTTGCGGTTTGGCAACCTGAGAGCAGTTTGCGCCAAAGGTTGTTCGTGAGTGCATGTGTTTGACAGTGAAACTCTGCTACGATAAACGCGCTACTGTACGCGCCTGGCATTACGATGCCTCCTCCGTCTACCAAGACTGCTGCCATAATGGAAAGAAAGTCAAGACGCGTTAGTCACCAACACCTGAATACCATTTGTATTTTTCATAGCCTATCTAAAATATTGGCATATATACTGTAGTCTATGCCTATCTATATGTAACCCGGTGGAAAAAGCCACCATGTTTCTTTATTAATAAATAAATAAATAGATCAATAAATAAATGAATAAATAGAAACATAAATAAATAAGTTGTTAAAAACCTGTTAATTGAAATATAATTCATTTCAGTGTGATGAAAATGATTGTTGTAAAACGGAAAGAGAATTCATGACGTTCAAAGTGTATGTAATATCTGTTACTGTACTGTGTTTTTTTACAAGCTTGGTTTCAGTGGTAGAGTGATTGTGTTTTTTTTTTTCAACTGTCATTTATTTCCTCCGAGCATGTACATTGGTTGTTTGTTTTGCACTGATTTGTCTTCCAATCGGGAGATCGGAACGGGGTGGGATTTCCGGGAACAAGGTAGATGGACCAGAGACAGAGACGAGAGAAGAACGTGTAAAAATGAGAGAAAGTGTTTCTTCACATGAAGATAAATACCGAGTTTATCAAGCGATTGTGAAAGAGGAAAAACGTACCGCAGAGGACACAGCGGATGTGTTCCTTGGACCTTTTTTGTTGATGTCAGCGATCACTGGAGCGACAAGCAGCAGGTGTCGACGGCGTGTCGGGCCGCATGTGTGACTCTTCAGCCTTCTCAACCGCCATCTTCACCAATACCAGAGCCTCCGGTCATCTCTAAACCCTTTTCTCATCTTCTTTCCATCCTTTCATTCATCTTTCTCACCTTCATGAACAACGCACAGTGAGTACAGCTGGACAAACAGTGCACTTATTTTTTTTTGCTGTTAAAGCGAAATGGTCATCCAGTTTCTGACCTCACCGCTCCCAAGCTTCGACTCAGGCCTGCAACGGGGTATTTTCTTTGTGTTGTGTATGGGGTTTATTGTATTTCTTTTATTTCTTGCTCGGAGTGTTGAATATTTGAATATGTATGCATTGAGTGTGTGATTACAGAAGAGAATACACCTCAGTTGTTTATTTAAAGTCTGAAATCTGTTCCCCTTTTTTATTCTTAGTAGAGTTCATCATAGTTTATTTTACTTTCTACTAAGTGGAGGCACCACGCTAATTTAGTTTCTTATTACTTTATTATTATTTACCTTAAAAAACCACTTTATAAAAAATCGAACCCAGAGCCCGCCCAGCGTGATGTGTTAGGTGGTAAGTGTTTGTCACGTGGGAAGGGTGCTACATAAATGGAGGCACAGCTGGGATGCAGATAAATCTGTTTATTCTTGGTTTAGAGAGCAAAAGGTAAAATAACCAAATCTTTCCTGACCTGTTTGTGTATATATGTATATATATATATATATATATATATATATATATATATATATACATATATATATATATGTATATATATATATATATATATATATATATATATATATGTATATATACATTTTTTTTTTTTTGTGTATAAGCATTTGTTTTGATTTGTGCATCACATTAATAACTCAGCTTAAACATGAGTAAATCACACCAACTTCAGTTGATCGACTGGTGCAGAGGGGAGGGTATTTCTGTTAAACACGCCCTTTTGTTGTATGGTGTTCAAGAAGATGAAGACATAGCAGTTATCGAGGCCACTGTGCAAACTGTTAAAGCCCTTGGTAGAGTCAGGGTTAGATGGGAAAATGTTTGACACCCAGACTCAGACTTTGACTGTTTTGTGTGGGTGTACGGAAGAAGTGGACCCATCCAGAGTCCCGACAGAACTAGTGTCACCCAGAGAACGTGAGCGGTGGACAGTAGTGGTAGCTCAACCTCAACAAGACAACTTCTCAGAGAAATTAGCTAAATTTCTTCAAGGGGAGGGGAAAACAATGGAGGATATTGCAACAGCGAACGCTAGTGGAAGCGAATGGAATCCTGAATCCATAATTCATGCTGTTGGTGAAGTGCTGCAACAGAGTCCCAAGTCCACTGAGAGTAACAGCTATCGCCGTCTGAGAACTTTCTCAGGTACCAGTCCCACTCCACTCGGTGAAGAGAGCTTGGATTGCTGGTTGGATCAAGCAAGGTTCATGGCAGAAGAGTACGAGTGCTCTGAAAGAGAGAAAAAACGGCTGTTCGAGGGTCTAATCCTGATGCCAGCTGTGTGGAGTACATACAAGCTATTGATAACACATTCGGGTTGTGTTCAGGGATGTTGTATATATGTATATATATATATATATATATATATATATATATATATATATATACATATATATATATATATATATACATATATATATATATATATATATATATATATATATATATATATATATATATATATATATATATATATATATATATATACATATACATATACATATATAGGGAGGCGGTATGTGACATGCCCAAGATCCTGAACCATCATGAGGAGAGTTTAGGTTGGTTATTAAAGAAATGCTGGAAATGTAGGAACAGCATTTGAATGGAAATGCCCACTCTGACGTCGGCTGACGAGCTACGTCTGATGTTGTGTAGTGTAAATTTAGTTAAATAAAAGGAAAGCGATGTGGCAAAAGCAGGCTTTATAGGACTGTAGGAATGGGTTTATCTTAGTTTAGAGTTTTGTTTGTTTTTCTATGCTTCATTCGTTTTGAATGTCTATGTGGGTTAATCTTAGTGAATCGGGATGAATTAATGGGATTAAACTTTTTTGGTTCTTGGAATTACTTGTTAGTGTCTTTGTCTGATAAAAATATGTTGGGTGTAGGTGCATGGAATGTCTTGTTAATGCATATTTGGTGAGAAAGAGTTTACAGCACACAATTGAACTGACAATAACAGATTAGTGGTCTATAAGTAGACACGTGCTGTTTTGTCTCTTAAAACATATGAGTATACTGAGGACTTTGTGAATTTGTTTGAATCTATGAGCCTCTGAAGGAAGGACCTTATAACCTTGATTAAAATTTGAGCCCCAGATAGGACGATGTATTACTGATAAGGCATATTTAGATTTAACATGTATGAGCCCAAAAGAGGACTTTCTATAGATGATAAAATATGAGCCTTTGCTAACTCTGAGGAGGAAAGGAGAGCCTCCCAGGAACATTCTGTTACACATACACACACATATACATACGTGAGAAGAAAATGAAAAAGGAGGGCTCTCTCTCTCTCTATTTGTTAGTGGCATGGCATATGTGTGTGAGTTAGGAGTAGAATATTTGAATCAATCAATCAATCCACCCGTGTCCTCCCAAGACACATACAGGTTACCACCCCCCCACACGCACGCACGCACACACAGACACACACAAAACATTGCAGAAAACAGTTTAAAAATAAAAAGTAAATACATGAAAAATGTCAGTCAATCAGCACAATAAAAATTGAAATGGCAAGGCACTGAGAGACCTGTAGTAGGAAACAGCCACCCACGGGGATCATCCATACTGAGAAGGTCCCCAGAACGATGGGACCCCTCCCAGTGAGGAGACCCCCTACAAGGAAACACTGGAGCTAAAAACAATACAGGAAAGGAAGTTAAAAGACTAATAATAATAATAGTAACAATAATAAAAATAAATAAAAATAAAATAAATAATATAAACTAAACTAAATTAAATACTATAAGATTGTAAAAAGTAAAAAGATATACAGGAAATAAGATAGTAAAGATAAAAATAAGATAAAATATTCAATAATCCTAAAAGCTTTAAAGCTAAAAAGCAAGACAAGTAAAATACAATTAAATAAATCACTTAAAAGCCAAACTAAAAAGGTGAGTCTTAAGACTCCCCTTAAAAACATCAACAGTCTCTGCAGTCCTGATTCCCTCCCTGGCAGGCTGTTCCAAAGTTTCGGAGCGTAGTGGCTGAACGCAGCCTCTCCATGGGTTCTGGTCCGAACACTTGGAACAATTAATAGGCCGGTTCCAGAGGACCTCAGGATCCGCGAGGGCTGATATGATAAAAGGATATCTGATAAATAAGATGGTCCAAGACCGTTAAGACACTTGAAAACTAATAAAAGCACTTTAAAATCGATCCTGAATCGCACAGGGAGCCAATGCAGCGATTTTAAAACTGGAGTAATGTTTTACTCCAGCCTTTCGTGTCCTAGTAAGCACACGAAAGGCTGAGTTCTGAAGTACCTGTAAGTTACAGATTTTCGGTAGACCAGAGAGCAGGGCATTGCAGTAGTCTATCCGACAAGAAATAAAAGCATGCATCAGCACCTCTGTGTCTGCCTGGGAGAGAAACGGGCGGACTCTAGCTATGTTCTTAAGATGATAAAAACCCGTCTTTGTGACGTTTTTAATATGCGCAATAAAACTAAGCTCAGAGTCAAAAATGACGCCCAGGTTCTTTACAGGTTGTGTTGGTTTAAAATGATGAAGTTTTGGTAAAAGTTTCTCTCTCTTGCCTTCAGGACCAATAACTAAAACCTCTGTTTTGTCCTGGTTGAGCTGTAGGAAGTTTGCTGCCATCCATGACTTAATATCTAAAATACATTTTAAAAGGGTATCAATAGGCTATGTGTCATCAGGAGACACAGCAATGTAAAGCTGTGTATCATCAGCATAAGAGTGGAAGGTGACGCCGTGTCTCCTGATGACATCCCCAAGGGGAAGCATGTAAAGATTAAAAAGTACTGGACCTAAAATTGACCCTTGGGGAACCCCACACTTAATTTTATGTTTTCTGGAGGAACACGCATCCAAACTTACGAAGACATAGCGATCTGTGAGATAAGAACCAAACCAGTTAAGAACAGCACCAGAGAGGCCCACCAGGTTTCTGAGTCTGTTTAATAAAATGTGGTGATCTACTGTATCGAAGGCAGCGCTTAGATCCAGTAGCACCAGGACTGTGAGTTTATTTGAGTCCGCATTACACCTGATATCATTTAAAATCTTTACAAGGGCTGTCTCGGTGCTGTGGTTTATCCTAAATCCAGATTGATATTTCTCTAAGATGTTGTTTGTACTTAAAAAATAATTTAATTGGTTAAAAACAATTCCCTGCTGCCGTTTTAAAGGCAGCAGGGAAGACACCTGTCTGAAGAGAGCAATTTACGATGTATAAAATCTGTTCCTCAAAGAATCCATAGAATGTCTTTAAAAGTGATGTGGGAATTGGATGTAAAAGGCAGGTTGTTGGGTTTACCTGGGAGAAAACTCGACCAAATGTCCTTGCATCAACCAGGGCAAAACTCTCCAGTGTTTCCTTGGATAAAAATGACAGTCCAGATGTATTAAAAGATACATTTTGATGCGCTAAAAGACTGGACCTGATGCCATCGATTTTACCTCTGAAGTGGCCTGCAAAGTTCTCGCAGAGAGCGTCAGACGGCATCTCTGGGGATTTTTTAAGATTATTATTAGTTAAAAAGTTGAAGGTGGAGAAAAGATATTTTGAATTATTTTTGTTTTCTATGATAAGTTTTGAAAAATGGGAGATTCTTGCCTGTTTGATTGTATTATTGTGACATTTTAGTTGTTCACGAAGAACTTCATAATGAACGGTGAGTTTGCTTTTTCTCCACCTTCTCTCTGCACTCCTGCATTGTCTTTTTGATTTTAAAATCTCTGGTTTATGTCTCCACGGGGATAAAAGCTGCTTTGGTTTAACAGTTTTTGTTAAAAGTGGAGCCACAGAGTCTAATGTGGATTTAAATTTTTAAAAATCACAGGGTGCAGGTAAAATTTCAGCAGGAGTGCATTTTAAAACCTCAATAAAATTTGCAGCCACCTCAGAGGTAAGGCAGTGTTTCCTCACTGTTCTCACCGGGGCTTCCTGTTGGTTAAAACTGGCAATGTTAAAATACACACAATAATGGTTGGACACGGCCAGATCAACAACAGAGGACAAGCCATAGGTTATGACTAGGTCCAGGGTGTGTCCCCTGTTGTGAGAAGGCCGTGTGACGTGCTGGTTAAAATTCATGCAGTTTAAAAGGTGTAAAAACTCTCTTGACAGTGGGTCAGAGTTGTTGTCGACGTGTAAGTTAAAATCGTCAGTTATTAAAATTCTATCATAAGTTGTCAGTGTGACTGATAAAAGCTCGGAGAACTCACTGCTACCTCACTATTGGAGAATAGTTCTGTTGTTTTGGAGGACATTTATTTTTAGTTTGGTGTTGGGTCTTTTGATTTGGTGCTGGACCACAATGATTGGGTTTCAACGTTAGACAGCTGAGCCAAATGTTTATGCTGAAACAACCAGAGTAAACTGGAAGTCCTTGTTAATTTTAAGGGAGGCAGAGCAAGTTTGTTCCTCCTAATAGGGGAGTGGCGAAAGTCATTGTTTGTGTTTGTGTGGACCTAAGGAAAAAAAGGAGAAAAAAGAAGGATTGGAAATAATCAACGACTAATACATCTCATGTCTATGTCATGTGCTGAATTGCAGAGATGTTATCAAACAGGGAAAGAGATCGCGAACAAAGATAAAATTCCTGAAAAAGACCCCGAGGCCTACACCAACCCCATTGTTGTAACTTTAATTATTCTTCTCCACACCACCATCATAAAAACATCACTCACATATATCACAGAAGGGACTGGGAAGTTTGGAGGTAAGGGAAAGATCTGCTCCAGACCACGCTTTTCAGTAAGTAGTGATGACAGGATTGCCACAAACTTTTAGGGAGGTGCTGAAAATGAATTCTGATCTACCAGTAAGCACCACCCGTGTGTGGGAGAGACAGCTTTCTCACTACGTCAAGATATACCACAAAAAAGAGACGAGCAAATCAACAGCGTTATGTCAGCTTAGGAGCAGTTGTTGAAACTGAAGTTGGACGAGGCCAGGCCTAGAGTCAATGATTAAAGGAAAGAGGAAAAATCAAAAAAAGAACCTTCAAATGGTCCAACAGCTGCCTCAGCAGGCTCACCCTCAGGGACAGACACAGACAATTTGGTTTCCTAACCCCTATTGGGGCGGTCCTAGAGGGGGCAGAATTGGGTGATGCAGAAGGGGGCAAAGGAGCGGGGCAGTGGCATCAGGTTACAGCTGAGATCAGTGTCACTACTGCGGATAAAAGATAACAGTGGTGAAACAGCTGTGCATGAGCACAACAGCAGAGAGCACAGAGAGGCTTGGACCCGCCTACCTGGCCCACAGCAGGGCAAGGCAACACCCTCCAGGCTGGGGGTCCTCCGCAACAACAAGCTCCAAATCCAAGGCCAGTACACGCAGGGGGATTCTCACTGTGATGACTTTCAGTGATGGTGACCAGAAGTCCACATGGATGAGGCGCTGGCAGATCACAGGAGCGAGATTTCCTGATGAACTGAACTGAATTCCACATGTTGCATGTGAAGGGATGTTAATTCAGCACCAGTCAAGGAAAGAACTGGAACCTGGAACATCCCCTGGAACTGGCAGAGTGTGCTGTTCAAAGCTGAAAGCCCTGGTTGTCTATGCTCCGACCTTTAACTCCGCCCGCTGACCCCTATCATGCCACCTGAATATACATTTGAGATAAAAATGAAGTGTTAAGGGATGCATTTGAAAGCAAACTGGAAGGGACCTTTGGGTCCATGCGTCCCTTGTCTGTTGGTGGGTCCCGAGTGTGTGGCTGCTCAGGTAGGCTGCATAGATGAAGTGGTATAAGATGGCTGAAGAGGCCTATCCTCATGCCTACTGGCAATTCATGCTGAGCATCAGGCCAGAGATTTGGGCCTCATGATGAAACGCCTTGTCTTCGTTTAAGATTGGGTGGACACACAGTTTCCAAGGTTGTCATATTCACAGTCCAAAGATAGGTAGTCCCTGACCATAAGGACCTTTTCTTTTAGATATTTCTGAAGGAGAACACACGGTAAACGGTGTTCTCTTTCAGAATAAAGGGGGAGATAGGAAAGTGTATGTAAGCATAACGTAAGCTCGGGGCAAGGTAGCAAAAAACAGCACACTTAGTGATGGGTCATGCCCTAACAGTGCACACAACACATAGTGTAGGCTCACTGGTTAGCCCAGCAGCATTCACTATGACATCACTCAGACAGACTAGGATAGACAAGATTTTAACTGCACCACACATGAAGGGATTAACATGGCAGATAGTACAGTGTAAGGTGAACCACATAGGTGCGAGGAGAAAGGGAAAGAGAGTGACTATTTATACGGATTCGGCATAGGAAGTAGGAGCAAGTAAGGTAGATCAGTTTTTCTTATGACATTGGACTCTGCTATAAGACATGAGACAAATTTAACAGGATGAAAGTGCAGACAGCAGGAAACTTGGAATATATATAAAAGATATCATGAACCAAGTAACAAGTAGGTATCGTATGGCACTTGATTTGTGTACATTCATGCAGTTATGACCATGCCTACGGTCCCAGTACCATAACCCTACAAATGATGACAGCATTCAGCCCGCAATATAAGTGGTTTTGTTTGGATTAGGTCAATGCATTTTTCTGTTTGCCTTGAGACTTTGAGCTCTGTGAATGTTTTTGTTCATCTATAACAGGGAGCCTCCCTACATGAGAAGAGAGTTTGGAAGCAAAAGGGGGCTGTGAATGTGGAAGGCATTTGGCGGGACCCAGACAGCCGACCGGTTCTCCCGCCCGGTCTTATAGGTGCCGTCCTGGAAGAGGCCCACGGCCTAACACTGTGGGAAACTACAAATAATGAGGTACCTGATACAATTCATGGTATCCGTTAGGAGTAGACATGAATGGAATTATATCAGAATTTATTTATTTATTATTTATTTAATTATATAACAATTTTTCATAATACACACATTGCAGTGTGAGGTTAACAATTTGGCCATATGAGGGAAAGTTTCCACTACACTAATGGCAGGGCAAGAAAAAATTAATAGACTACACAGATTTGGTAGATAGGGTAGATGGGTTCTGATACCGCCTGGTGGCAGTGGATGCATACACTTGCTGGCAGGACACAAAAGTAGAAGAGGCAAAAGCAATAATAAAGTTTCTCATTATTTAATATATCCACACACGGTTTTCCCATAATTAGATTAGATTGGCACACACATTTAAAAGACCTCCAAGAAGAAGAGAAGCGTGAAGCCTACAGTTTCTCATGACCGATCACAAACAATGTGGATCTACCCCTGAGTCATTCCCTCAAAGGAGTCATTGTGCCAGTGTGTTGTCAACACAATAACAACAGCAGTGTATCAGTCAGTGTGCAACCAATCAGCAGTGAAGATGGAAAATAATCAGTGAGTCCTTTTGTGTGCTTGTGGCTGTTTTCAGTCATCAAAGTCTCGTTACAAGTCAAACACATTCAAAGGACAAGATGAAGAAATACTGCTGCACTATTAATCTGCCTCTAATATTTCTTCACAGGATCTTCTGCTCAGTCATGTGACCTTCATCACCAATCAACAACTTCCATTGAGCTCCAAAGTGACTGGAGACATTTTCCACAAGTCCAAAGTCTTTTCTGGCTGCAGATTGTTGACATGAAAATATCAACAACATCCACTTTGTCTAGATGAGTCTTTAAAGGGCACCTATGATGCTTTTCCACTTTTCTGAGCTTTAAAAACTGTTACAATGTTGAACCCTATCGTCAAACGATCTCGATATCGTCAAATAATGACGTTCATGCGTTTGGACTTGAGCCCTGCAAGTTGTTGGGCATGGTTCTAAACGCTCTGTTCACAGAGATTTTTTCAACACTGGGCACAGAATGACACCATTGTGTGCTGGATCTCCTTTCATGGCCAAGCTCCGGCACACTCTCGGACTGGTTCCGCCCTCCCCTGCTCTGCCCCGGAAGTGATTCTGCAATGCGCTGCTCCAAGAAAATGTTTTTTCGGTGTCAGGGAAATTAAAAAATATTAAATAAAAAATACAGAGCGACTACCGAAGCACCAAGGACTAGTCTTCAGCCAGACCCCTCTTGTCCAGTCGGCAACGGGAGTGAGACGGGCTCGACTCGGCCGGTGGACGACGAGAGAATAGTCAGCCATGGCAATATTTGAAAAGATGTATGAGGACTGTGAGTGTATTGTGACCTCAAGCAACATTAGTTTTAAGACTACTTGCAACGTACAACCACTGAATTGTGTTGATGAACTGTTAGCCACCACCGCTAACTCCGTGCTCTGCTTGTTATGTGTGTTCGCTGGCAGCGAAACTGAAGAGGCAGCGATTTTGACTGGCAAGTTTCACTCCTTATAGCGATGTTCACGCTGCCAGCATGGTAACATGGGTTGTATAGAGCTCTTCCTGCTTTGTGCTTGGTGTGGACTTAAGTTGTGCAGATATTCTTGTCTAATAATAAACGACTCTATGACTGAAGTGATCGTTTCAGCGTACATATTTTCTCTGCTAGGACAGTGTTTTGATACGTCAACGAAATGAAACAAAATCCTTCTAAGCCCTATTAAAATGTCTCGCAAAAATACAAAACAAAAACACGCTCAGTACACAAAGTAAAATATATTTCCGGGGACACGGAAGGCACAAAAAATGTCCAGGGACCTTCGGTCCGCCTTGCGGCCGTAACTTAGCCCGCGCTGGGTCCGTACGAAGCTGGATTAGCCGGTAAACAGCTGCTAAAGGGTGAAGCCTTCACGACGCTAAGTGTTTAAATTGTGCCTGTTTCGTAAAGTTTGCGGTTTACTCTTCACTCCCACTGGCACCGGCAAACTGAGGATGTGAGGCTCAGTGGCGACGAAGAGTGTGACCCCGGGGGGGGGCGTACACCGGCAAGGCTGGGGTGGAGTGAAGTGCAACAGAGTGTTTTCGCGGATGCAGTAAATACGAGGAAACGAGCCGCGAGATACGCAAATCTAAAAAGCTTTCAGCACGGAAAATCGTGCGTTGCTGCTCTGGAGGGGCCAGATATCAAATACAAAAATACCGAAAATTAGTGTAATAGGTGACCTTTAATATCTGCTTCAAAGTCTTCACACTGAGCAGCGTTACACACCAGTTGTCATCTGCTGACACACACTGTCCACCAGTAGAAAGCAGGAACCGACCTGAGAACTTCCAGTCTGCAGTTTGGACTCTGCAGCCCAGCACAGAGCAGCTTCACTCCAGGATCCCTCAGGAAGTTCTCACTCAGGTCCAGCAGTGTGAGGTGGGAAGGGCTGGACTGCAGAGCTGAAGACACCACTGCACACTGAACCTCTGAGAGTCGACTGAGTGAAGGAGAGCAGAGTGAGAAGTTGTGGTCGACATGACAAGCTGATCAGTTGCTTCCATCATCATCATCATCATCATCATCATCATCATCATCGTCATCATTGTCATCATCACAAGGTTCAAACTGACAAGAAAACACACACACAGAAAAAACATACCTTTTACGTATCACAGCCTTCCTGCAGTTCCTCACAGCTGGAATCAGTCTCAATCTTCCCTCCCTGGTGGCCTTGTACTTCTTCAGGTCCAACTCCTCCAGAACCTCCTCTGACATCTGCAGCATGTAGGCCAGAGCTGAACACTGGATGGCTGAGAGTTTCTTCTCTGATCTGTTCTCTGACTGCAGGAACTCTTGGACCTCCTGATGCACTGACTGATCCTTCACCTCCAGCAGACAGTGGAAGATGTTGATGCTTCTGTCAGGAGAAACATCACCAGTGTTCATCTCCTTCAGGTTGTTGATGACCTTCTGTGAGGTTCCTGGATGGTTGTCAGTGAGACCCAGCAGGCCTCCTAAGAGTCTCTGGTTGGATTCCAGACTGAGTCCATGGAGAAAGCGAGCAAACAAGTCCAGGTGACCGTTTGAACTCTGCAGGGATTTCTCCATCATCCTCTTCAGAAACTCATTCAGGGATTCTCCAGAGTGAACATCTTCTGTCATCTTCTTGTTGGTGTGAGAGTGGAAGCTGTAGACTGCAGCCAGAAACTCCTGGACGCTCAGATGAACGAAGCAGTAGACGGTTTTGTGGAAGATCACGCTCTCTCTTCTGAAGATCTCTGTACAAACTCCTGAGTACACAGAGGTGTCAGTCACACTGAGTCCACACTTCTCCAGGTCTTCACTGTAGAACATGATGTTTCCACTCTCCAGATGTTCAAATGCCAGCTGGCCCAGCTTCAGAAGAAGCTCCTCGTCAGCCTCCGTCAGGTTAATGTTGTCTTTTAGTTTCTTCCTCTTGGTCTTTCCCCAGAATGAAAACATGTTAGTCTGCATCTTTGACGAGTTCAGCCCCTGTGGACCTGTGGTCTGATACTCTCCTCCATATTTCTGCTGCTTCTTCTTGGTCTGGACCAGCAGGAAGTGTGAGTACATGTCAGTCAGGGTCTTGGGCAGCTCTCCTCTCTGCTCTGAGCTCAACATGCTCTCCAGAACTGTGGCAGTGATCCAGCAGAAGACCGGGATCTCACACATGATGTGGAGGCTCCTGGAGGCCTTGATGTGGGGGATGATCCTGCTGGACACATCTCCTCTATCTCTGAACCTCCTCCTGAAATACTCCTCCTTCTGGTCATCGGTGAAGCCTCGTACTTCTGTCAGCCTGTCCACACATGACGGAGGGATCTGATTGGCTGCGGCAGGTCTGGAAGTTATCCACAGCAAAGCTGAGGGAAGCAGATCTCCTCTGATCAGGTTTGTTAGCAGGACGCTGACTGACTTCTTGTGAGTGACGTCAGTCACCACCTGCTTCTTCTTAAAGTCCAGAGCCAGTCTGCTTTCATCCAGGCCGTCCAAGATGAATAGAAGTTTGCAGACATGCAGCTGCTCTGCTGTGAGCTTCTCTAACGTTGGATGGAAAACATGGAGCAGCTCCAGAAGACTGTAGTGCTGCTCTTTGACCAAGTTGAGCTCCCTGAATGAGAGAGCAAGCACCAGATGAAGGTCCTGGTTCTCCAGGCCCTGGGCCCAGTCCAGAGTGAACTTCTGCACTGAGAAGGTTTTTCCAACCCCAGCGACGCCGTTGGTCAGCACCACTCGGACTCTGAGTCCCTGCTGCTCAGGTGAGGCTTCAAAGATCTGGCTGCACCTGATTGGACGGTCCTGGATGCTCTCCTTGGTCTTCTTGGTCTCCAGCTGCCTGACCTCATGCTCTCTGTTGACCTCCTCACTCAGTCCCTCAGTGATGTAGAGGTCAGTGTAGATGCTGTTGAGGAGGGTTTGACGTCCTGCTTCTTCACCTTCAGTCACACGTTCACATCTCCTCTCCAGACTGATCTTCTGCTGCTGTAGAAGCTCCTGCAGACCATCATCAGCCTCTGGAGCAGAGAAGAGGTTGGAGACACTTTGTAACCCCTCATCCCCATATAATAAAGTTTTGCCTATGTGTGGCGTCTTAATCATCTGCAATAAGTGCCTTAATGCTGTCCCCTCAGCGTGCCTGCAGGAATAAGTGGAGTTTAGCGTGAACAAGGGGGTGTCATGCTAGGTAGAAACAGGTAGGGTTAGGATTAGACTCGGGTTGGGGTTAGGTGGAGACTCTCGTAGTCCAGGACCTGGGCAAGCCCAGGCCGAGAAGTGCACAGGACCGATACAGGAGGCACCTCTAGGCCTAGGTCCCCAGTCCTCAGATGTTGTTCCACCACCGATTGGTGGTGGGGGTTCCAAAAATTTGACATATAGTCTTAAAAGGTGAAAGGTCGGCCTGTGCGCAACATTCGGTCTTTTGTGGCCTTAGGATTAGGGTTAGGGTTAGAAGTCGGCTGTAGGTGAGCTGGAACCCAGGTAGGTAAGGCGGAATGGCCCCCCACGAATGTGTGCGGCGGGGGAGAGTGTTTTCCCAGGTTAGCCAATGTGCTAGCCCTGATTCCCGTTGAATTCCAACAGCGGGCGGCTAAATCCAGTTGGAACTTTCGCCCACAGACGCTCAAATGGAAACATGGGAAAAAGTTGGGCCGGCGCTCGTTAACGGCTGGACCTCGGAAAAGTAGTTTGAGACAAGAAATGGACCTTTTTGTTCGTATTTTTTAAGCTCTTTTGAAAGTTGTCGTTTGCAGTTCAACCAAACGGCCACCAGGTTTCACCCTCTGCAGGTAAGAAGAGTTCCCGGATTCCTACCACCATTCGCTAAGTTTGGGTGGTTCGAGGGTGAGCTAGAAGGATTCCCGGAATCCTACCTCCATTCGGCATTTACCTCAGACGCATTCCCCGGACGCTTGCTCGACTTTGGGGTAATAAGTTCAGGGGTTCGTGGGTGGGTGGGTAAGAAGGATTCCCGGAATCCTCCCTCCACTCGGCACTTACCTCAGACACACACGGGAGACAGCCTCTCGAGTCAGAGGACCAAGGTAAGGAGTCAGGGGTGGAACGTGGGATAGGTAGAAACCCTGGAATCCTCCCTCTTATGAGTGGGTCTTTCCATTTTTGCCTAACGGGAAGTTCATTAGGTTAGGGTGACTGTGATTGGCTGTTGAGTGAGGAGGTCACCTGACCCAAACCCTATATATTGGCACGTTTTCCGCCCGCGACCTTCATTAGCAAGAAGAGAGACGATGAGCGTGCCCAGCAACCAGAGCCAGGAGGAGGACGTCGCGCCAGGGCATCCGCGCCCGGTAAGTTGACTGGAGCCACACCACCAGGGTGAAGTGGACGTCGTCCACGGCACTTATATTTTGCCCGTTCTTTTTGTCATTGCACAGGTGGAGGCCGCCGCCGCTGATATTGAAGAACAATTCAACTCCATACTAGAGGAGAACCAAACGGAGCAGGAGGCAAATAGATTTCCTCGAATCCTAACATCCACGTGCAATTGCGGCACTTGTTGCCGCGCCCCTGAAGACACCAAAGAGGCTGGCATCCAGACTTCCCAGACTTCCGAGCCCAAGTATTGCTGATTTGAAAATTGAAAATATAAAGTTTTTGTTTCAGTAACCTCAAAGACTCTGTGTTTTTGTAACCTCTAAGACTCAGGTAAAAGGTTGGGTTCCGGGAATCAGACCTTCAGGGGTTACCTAGCTCAGACACATCATACCCCAGACAGTTGCTCGGTTGAGGGCAGGAGTTGTGTGTGTGTGTGTGGGGTTTGGGTAATGTATAGTTCTGGGAATCAGACCTCCAGGGCTTACCTAGCTAAGACACATGCCCCAGACAGTTGCTCGGTTAAGGGGAGAAAAGCCAGGAGTGAGATTTTGGATAAGGTACAGTTCTGGGAATCATACCTCCAGAGGGTATTTACCTTACACAAAGTCCATAGACGCTTGTCTGCCAGAGGGCAAAGCCCATTACTAAACAGAACACTCTACAGAACCTCGCTCACAATCCGAACCCTGGGTACCCAAACTTAAGCCCCCCCCCCCGGCGTCAAAACCTAAAATACCGGATTCCAAAAGTGTGCGCCCCTGGTAGTCCATCCATCATAAAGTACGGCTCCAGGAATCGTACCTTCATGTGGTAAGTACTTCGGGCTCACGCGGGAGACAGGTGCCTCAATCAGGGGAGTGATTTAGACTGGACGGGGGTGGATGAGTACCTCAGACTCACGCGGGAGAAAGGTGCCCAAACCAGGGGAGTGATTTAGGCTGAATTTAGGCTTAAAAGAGCCTTTTTGGGGAGCAGCAGAAAAGAGTGTGGGTCAGGTTTTCAGGATTATAAATTCTTTTGCCATGGCACTTCACCAGCAGCTGAAAGAAAGAAAGTTGCAAAATTCTCCCTTACAGCCATGGCATCCTGGGTGGGACGATTTCCAGTGGTGACAAGTGCAACCTCTGGAAATTGTGAAGAGCCACAGTTGCCTTCACAACGCAGTCCGCAGTTTCTGGCATAATTTCGAGAACCCGGTGGTAGATCCTCCACTGCGCAGCGAGCATGCCAAAGGCATTCCCCACCACTCTGCGGGCTCTCGAGAGGCTGTAGTTGAAGACCCTCTTGGACCTTGAGAGGTTTCTCCCTGGGTAGGGCCGAAGCATATTCCTCCTATAGCAGAACAACAACAACAAATTAAACATCAGCCCCCATTGGAACTATTGAGGACAACAATACAAAAGGTAAATAAAAATGTCATCATTGAATTAAAATTTGTTAGCATCATGCTATATATACCTATAAAATATTTAAAACAATTCCCATGTTTCACATAAACTTTCCAAATGATTGACTATATTAAGTGAAAGCATTTTGTAATTTAAGAATACAATGTGTGAAATAGTTAGAGAATATATACTACACAGTGATAAATAACCCATTAAAAGAAGTGTACTAACTTGAGAGGAAAAGCTTCATCTGCCACAAAAGTGTGAGGCATAGGGGCCAGGTGTTCTGCGCCAGGGGCATCTTCTGGCAGATCCAGAGTCCCCTCCCGCAAAGCACGCCCAAATGCGGATGCAGAAAAGGTGCCCCCAACACTGCTGCGGCCAAAAGCCCCCACATCAACCACCCTGAAACTGTAGCTCATCCACCAGGGCAAGGAGCATGATGGAGTACGTGCCCTTGTAGTTATAGTACTGTGAGCCGGAGTTTGCTGGTGCCTTGATGACAACATGTTTGCCATCCAAGGCCCCCAAACAGTATGGGAAATTCCACCTCTCCCAGAAACCCTTTGCAAATTCCCTCCTTTTGGCAGACTTCTGGGACGATGCCTGCCACTGTTGAGATCCCTACACGGTAACTGCAGGCAATGGTGGTGTAGGAGTCTCCAGTTGCCAGGAATCTGGAAAAAAGTGAGACAAAAAATTAACTAAGAAATAAGTAAATAATTATAATAAGTAATAATAATAATATATAAAAATACACTTTATCTATCTATCTATCTATAGATATATGTATAGATACATACATACATACATACATACATATATATTAAGAGAGAGACCGACTTATGTAATCGTACATCTGTATATAAAGCACATATAAAAAGTCACCTCACCTCAAACAAATGGCCAGGCGTTCAGTTGGTGAAATGGGCTTCCTGAAGTTTGTCCGCATTCTGCTTATGCTTGGACCCACTCGCAACAACAGGCGGTCAAACTGCACCTTAAGACACACGCAGGAGACAGGTGCTCAAGTCAGGGGACTGAGGTAAGTAGTCGGGGGTCAATAGGTAGGTTGCTGGATTCCTACCTCCACACAGTAAGTACCTAAGACACACGCGGGAGACAGGTGCTCAAGTCAGGGGACCAAGGGGAGTAGTCGGGGGTCCATAGGTAGGTTCCTGGATTCCTACCTCCACGCAGTAAGTACCTAAGACACACGCGGGAGACAGGTGCTCAAGTCAGGGGACCAAGGGGAGTAGTCGGGGGTCAATAGGTAGGTTGCTGGATTCCTACCTCCACGCAGTAAACACCTAAGACACATGTTGCCAGCACCAGACCTAGGGGGAATCTGGACCAGCAGCAAGGGTTATACAGGCTAGGAAGCACTGTGTAACGAGGTGTTTCTGTACCTGTGGATCGCAGTGACACACCACACATTAGCTGACGTTCATGCTCATTTTAATGTGTCTATGTACAAAAAAAAACCAAAACATTGCTTCACAGGAAATAAAAATAATAATAAATCATGTCATCAAAATAAATATAACTGTTGCTCAAAATACTCAAAATAAACATTTTACATGAAAATAAATTGATCTAAATCAAAAGTATAATGAATGAAAGCAAAACTCAGAAACCATAAAAAAAAATACATATACAACTCCACTCACACCGACACTACAACGACATCATACAAACCTCTCCAACCTCTCTCTCACGCACGCACACACACACACACACACACACACACACACACACACACACACACACACTCATAACGCAAATCCCGGCCGACATCTTCTACATCCAACATGTATCTAATTGCCACTTTTGGTCAACTTATTTACAATATAAGGTACTTTAACCACACAACTCAGCTCGCCGACACTTGCCGGGACATTAGTTAACAAAACACACCAATACTGTTTCATTAACGCCTGTACATTGTTGCTAAACAATTTATAAAACATTTGAATCACTATCATCAGCTTACAAAAAGAAAAAAAAAATTATTTAACGATACCTGATGATCGCAGTGACACACCACACATTAGCTGACGTTCATGCTCATTTTAATGTGTGCTGCCATGCGCTGTGTCAGCTACTTCTTCACTAGATCCTCTGCCTTTCTACAGCACCATCTAGTGGTCAAAGTAAATGTTAAAATAATTCAACTAATACAAAAAAATGGTGGGTGGTGTCTGTTTATAAAAAAAACTTAATAGCAGTGTTTTTCCCAACCTACTACACTTAACATACTCTATAAGATTCTGTGCAGAGTAACATGATACCTAAGAGAAGAGACAGGAATGCGCCCATCGTAAAACAGTGACCTTAGGTGACCCGCAGTACCAGGCAGAGAGAGGATCTTGCATCTTTCTCCTAAGCATCTATACCTTGGACCTCAGCGTACATCTGGGAACAAAGGCAGCAGCAACATCCAATGACACTGGGGTGCGGAGACCAGACAGCCAATCAGAGGAGGACGTAATCTGAGCGCGCCAGCAAGAACAACTGGATCTTGTCTATCTAAAAAGACTGACCAGGGGACAAAGAGTCAGTCAGACTTCAGGACCTGATGGCACTTGTTGATGTTAGGCTTGAACTCGACCCAGAGCTCTTTATACTTGTATTCTGAATTTGCATACTAAAGATAAAATCAGCATTCTCCCAAAACTCTTCATTAAACGAATACGCGGACGTGTCGTCAGCACGACACTAGAAAATAAGGAGATCCAACAGAACTCAAGCTTCTCAGAGTGCATGCGGTAGTTTTTATCTACAGCAGACAGTGTTCTTGACCCATAGGACTCAACTTCCCATCTTGACGCTGATATAGAACTGCGCCAAAGCCCTTTGCTGATGCGTCGGTGTGTGACACAAATGCCAGGTCAAAGTTGGGGTAGGCTAGCACTGGTGGAATGGACAGGATGTTGGTCAGATGGTCAAGGACCTCTTGATGTTCTGATGTCCATTGTATGGGAGTTCTTGAGGACAACTGGACTCCCTTCCCCTTCATAAATTTATGTGGCGGCTGGGTGGCATGGCTTCCCTTGACTTGTAGGAGTTCATTTAATGGCTTTGCTATTATGGCAAAGTCCTGCACGAATGCCCTGTAGTAGGATAAGAACCCTCCCAGTTTATGGACATCGCCTGCAGTGTTTTGGGTTCTCTCCCTTAATGCTTATACGGCAGCGAGATCTTTGGTATCAATCTTCACCCCATCAGCTGAAACAAGCAAACCAACATACCTCACCTCTCTCTTGGACAACTCACAATTTGTGGGCTGGAGTTTGATGCCATGCTGTTGGAGAGCCCTTAAGACCCGTCTCAAGCCAGCCACATGATCCTCAAAGGACTTTGCATAGCACAGTATGTCGTCCAAGTAAAAGATGCAGCACTCATCCAGTAAGGAGTCCAACACATGCTCCATACACCTCTGGAATGCAGCTGGGGTGTTTGAGAGGCCAAAGTGGATCCGGACGCACTCATAGAGGCCCCAGGGGGTGTTGAATGCCGTCAGGTGTCTGAAACCCTCTGCGATGTACCCCTGGTGGCACGCTTTCCCCTGGTACAAAATCGAGAACGAACTGTATCCCCCCAGTGTATTCACTAGGTCTTGGATCCGTGGGAGTGGGTGTCTATCAGAGACAGTTTTACGGTTGAGGAGACTGTAGTCTACACAGAGCCTTAATGTTCCCTCCTTTTTCCGCACGCACACCACTGGAGCATGGCTGACTTTGATTTCACAATCCACTTTCTGGCCAGTAGATCTTGAATGTATTCCTTGACCTCTTTATAAAGTGGCTTCGGTATGGCTGCATGTGAACGTTGTACGGGGATGTCATCCTTCAGAGCTATGGTCATTTGCAGGTTGGGAATACAGCGAATGTCATCACTATCACGGGCAAAGGCATTGGACTCTTCATAGAGCAGCCGCTTCACTGCTGCATGTTCCTCTTCCCACAGATGGGCAATGTCGACCGGTAGGTTCCACAATTCAGCTGTGTTAAGGGGTTGTGTGTCAACACCATACACTTGAACACTGTTCATTTGGTCAGTTTGAATTATTGAGTCCATCAGTTGGATGCTGCTAAGGGCTGTGCGGCTAGCAAGGACAGCATTGTGCTTGGTTGGATTAGACACAGGGATTTCAACATAAGGTCTCTCTGTGTAGTGCACTTCAACCAGACCCTCAACCTTATCCAACTGTTCAAGCTCCATTAGCTTCCATGATCTTGAGATCATAGTCACCCATCAGCTCACTCAATGGATGAACCTTCTAGTGAAGATAATGTATTTCTGTCTCCAGGCCCAATCGATTAGGCTGACCTGGGCAAAAACATAATCTGTATCAAATAGAGCAGTAACAGCATAACCATTTATATTACATTTTAGCAGGCACCGTTTTCCAATTAACTGAGCCACTCTCTCTGATGGGGGTTTGTTACTGGATGGTGGCTCAGAGGGGATAGTAGGATGGCTCCATGCCAGGTTTTCCATGCTGCCGGCATTTGGCAGGGACTGGGTGTAGTGGTTATTCACAGGTCGTCCTTCGTCTGTAGGGTTGGGCATCGAGCATCGACTGGAACCGGTTCTAAGGTTCCGATGCTCCCGGAATCGTTCAAATATTTACGTTTCGATTCCTGGGGGTGGGGCAAATGCAGAGCAGTGTGCAAAAGTAGGTAGCAATGGAAAATGTGCGGCGGCGCTCCAAGGTCTGGCTTCACTTCATTAAAGAAAACGATAAAGCTGCGAAATGCACGGCGTGCAAAACTGTTATTTCGTGCAAAGGAGGGTGCACGACCAACATGATAAAACACCTCCGAAGTCACGGCGTCAACTTATCAGAGTGCCCCGTCTTCGACGCGCTGCGCCGTCCTCCTTGGTTGCCTCTTCCTCCGGCTCAGACCATCAGCCGACCACCTTACTCTCGGGTAAGTAAAGCGATAAACACCACTGTGGCAGCTAACATGTTAAACTTTGCCTAAAAAAAGTTAGGCAATTGAAATGGAAATACCTAGCCCGTGTATTCCTTTTTATAGACCACCGACCTGCTAACGTTAGCCAGGCAGCTGACCAGACTCCGTTCACTATTGCGGCAAAGGGAAAGATGTCGGTGCAACTTCCGACGTGGAATCAAAAACGTTTAGGTTAGTTAAACAAAAACGATAGCGCTAGCCTAGGTCCATGCGTAGCTTCAGCTCAAAGTTGAAGTTACAGTAACTGTAACGTTATGTATTTGTCTATGTTTACAGGGACATGATGAAAGCTGATAAGTTGATCCCAGGCTGGTATAAAGTCAAGAAATCAAATGTCGTTGCAGAGCTCAGTGACATCAATTCCGTTGCACTCACATGTGATGGCTGGAGTAGCATCACACAAGATCACTACCTGACTGTCACAGCACACTATATAGTGGAGGGCAAAATGCAGCAAAAAGTGCTAAAAACCAAAGCTGTGTACAAAGCACAGACTGGTTGTGTTGTGGCAGAGGAAATTAGAGTTTGGCATTTCTGACAAAATTGTAGCAATCACTGTAGATAATGCTGCTAATATGGATGTTGCTATTAAGCACCTTCAATTTGTGAAATTGTACTGTTTTGCCCACACACTTAATCTAGCAGTGCAAAGTCTGTACTCACTAAATGCAGTGAGTCAGTGGGTGGCCAAAGTTCGAACCATTGTGGTGTGGATGAAGAGGTGCTTGATGACAAAAGTAGTTCTCCAGGAGAAGCAAAAACTTCTATGTAAGAACCATGATGCTCACCTAACAGTTGTGCATTGTATAGTATATGACATAAACAAAATTACTTTACATGTTTTTATTACTTATTAGTACTACAGTATTTTTGATTTTTATTACTTATTAGCTCTGCACATTAGTACTACAGTATTTGAGTACATCTTTTAATATAATTATTGTTTGTCTCCTAGGATAAAAAGCATGTGCTATGACTTTAAAAATGTTCTTGTTTCTATCAGAACTGCCTGAACATGCACTTATTCTTGATGTGAGAACGCGCTGGAACTCTCTTTACCCAATGTTGGAGAGATTCACAGAGCAGTACCCTGCAATTCAAGCAGCCAGCTTGGATCAACGGCTAAGAAAAAATATGGAAAGGGACAGGTATAGATAAATACAGGACATGAATAAGATATTTGATGCTGAATAAAGCTTGGACAAAAAAAAAAATACCAATACATACAAATATAGATTCAAATTACAGTATTGTCAGTGAATACACTTGACTGATTACAAAGAACAGTCACTATAATAGAATATGGGTTATTGTATTGTAGAAAGTGTATGTTTGGTGTCTTTTTTGGGAAACTTGTCTATCACTGATCTGTGTTCTATATTATTTTTAATATAGGCTTGCTCGGCTGACTGAGGAGAATATTCAAAAAGCAGAAGACTTCATCCATGTCATGAAAGTTCTCTATACGTCCACACTCTGTGTGTCTGCAGAAAAGAGCCCAACATGTGGACAGATACTAACAATTATTAAAAAGCTTAAGGCACATCTGACTGTGCAAGATGGAGATACAGTGTTTATATCAAACATTAAAAAACGGGTTTGGGAAAACCTATCCAAGCAATACCAGGTAAGTTACTGGGGCAGACAGATGGAGAAGTGTATTCTTCTTCATGAATTGATGAAGAATTTATTCCTGTGGCTCCCTCAAAAATTTCCTCAAAATATGTCTTTTGCAGAATGATGACATTAGGAAATTTCTGCAAGTGGCCACTGCATTGGCTCTGTGCTTTAAGCAAAAGTTGGATGATGACACCATCTGGGACCAGATCCAGGGACTGCTGAATAAACAGGTAAAATTTAATTCATGCACACATCGCAACTGTCCTTTTTAGCTATTGAAAGAGATCTGACGCTAAAATGCTTATGTTCTTTTCAGTCTACAGAAGAAGACTGTGGAGATGATGGGGACACCATGCAACCCAAGGAAAGGCCTGACAATGGGGGAGTAGCAAATGAGGAAGAGGAGAGTGTTAGTGTAAGTGCGTTCTCAATCTTAATAAAGATAATGCCTTCATTGGATGTTTTCCTATAGTGATATTCCTGATGAATATTTTGTTTGTTTAACAACCACCTCCCTGCAAGGTGTCCAGGAAGACTCCACTAGAAGAGCTGTTTGCTGAGGAAGAGGAACAGTACAAAGTGTCACAGCAAAGCTCCATTTTCATTCAGAAACAAGTAGAGAAAGAGCTGAAGACGTACCAGGAAAGTCCACCAGCCATGATGTCAGAGGACCATGCCATGCTGCATGGTGGTGGAACCACCGAAAGACTTATCCTTTGCTGTCAGAGCTTGCCATCTCATATTTATGCGTTCAAGCTTCCTCTACACCGAGTGAATGTGTATTCTCCACTGCAGAAGACACCATCTGCCAAAACGCTCACACATACTGCCTGAGAAAGCAGATATGATTATTTTTCTCAACAAGAACTGTTCCTGAATATATATTTTACCTGCTGCTAATCTGTATTTGGTTGTAAATGTTTTAGTTGAAGTTAACCCTTGAGTGGAAGTTCTACAACTTGTACTTGCAGCAGCACCAGACACTCAAAATGTTCAAAATAAATCTCTTGTAAAAACTGTACCTTTGTGAGAAGAAGCTGTAGAAGATTTAAATTAAAGTTCATAGTGTTACGAACCACTTAGTCTAGGGGAAAATGGTTAGTAACAAAAGTGGGACAACAAACACGTTCCATGAGCAGGTTTCAAACTTAAGATGTTTTTAATGGTTTTAACAAAAGGAATAACAACAACAAACAGCAGCAGCAACAACAGAGGAAGGGCAGCGGGTGGCGCCAAATCAATAACCTAATATAAACGAAGTGGTCTCTGACTGAGACCCGACACGGGAAACCGTTCCCAAAAAAGGACGCCACCCATAAGCCTAAACAAAAAGGCTACAGAAAACAAGGGGAAACTAAACCCCAAAGAACACCCAAAACTAAACCTAGAGCTCAATAATTCCAACACACAAATACATAAACACGAGCGTCAAACAGTAAGGGTACGAGTGCTACACCTAAAACTAGCACAAACACGAGTCAAAGCACAATACGAAAGTCGAACAGTTCGATGGCTAACAGACACGATCAGACTGCCGCCCTGCGTTCAGGATCTTGGCAGCTTTTATGGCTGTGGGGGATTCCGTCTCACGCTGTTGCGCAGGTGGCGGCGATCAGCGAATCACGGTGGGCGGAGACAGGAAATCCCCCCAGTTGATGACGTTGATCCAGCTGATTCTCGGGGAACCACCTGACGAACGGAGTTAGAAACACACCCACGCCCCAACATACACACCCAAAATACGGTACCCGTAACAATAGACTTGATAAATCTAATGTTAGAAATTCAAAGTAAAGTTCATAAAAGTTTATAAATTTAAAATTAATTGAGAAATAACTTTATGACCCTGCCTCTTAAAAAAGAATCGAATCGAGAATCGCTCAGAATCGGAATCGAAACTGGAATCGGAATCGTTCAAATTCAAACAATGCCCAACCCTTTTCGTCTGTGACCGTGGCTGGTTTCCCGCCATCTCTTTCCGTCTGCACCGCATGTGAAACAATGTTGGCAGTTTGGCAGCTTTTATTCAATTCAGACGCCCCACCATCCTATATAGGAATTGTTGTGGTGTCTCAGTTTCTAGCTGTCTGGCTAAAACCAGCTCTAGAAAGAGCTCTGCTGTGCCCTTCTCTCCAGTCTGAGACGGCAAGAAATTCTTAAGCTCTGTGATGGTCATCTCATCTTTACAGATCAACATATTTTTTAAATGGCCTGGCTGTATAACCCGCATGACTGCTTGAATTACTTTGCATTCTGTGTGTTGTTCTTTTAGTGCCTCGTCTATCCGTTTGCAGATGTTACAGCTTAGTCTTAGTCTCTTTTTTTTTCAGCTGTTGCCCTCTTTTATTTGCTCCCATCGTCATGACTGTGCATTGATCAGCTCTTGGTGTTGTTTGCTTCCAAAGTCCGCAGAGTGGGTTGTATTTCTTTCGGCTGCTGTTGAGTTGGCGACTCGGTTCCTTTTTCTTCCGCCTCCATTTAGCGGAAACCGTAAACACAACAACGCGCTGCTTATTGCACAATCCCTACGGCAGCCCAGAAGGCACATACACATTGCCGGGAGCGGGGGGAAGAAATTTGCTATTTTGAAAATGAGAATCGAGACTGAATTGAACAACGTGAGAATTGCGATTCGAATTTTTCCCACACCCTTCCTTGACATGTTTCGGCAGGGCTTCTGCCTTCCTTAGTAGTGTCACAAGATAGCATGCGTGATGCGTCTTATCAGCTAGTGCTATGGAGGCGTGACCCACTTGTCAGATTTGAAAGGTCGGTCATGCCACCTGTTGCCCGTTTGCCGCTCCAGGTGTGCGAGAGCATGTACGTTTACTCGTCCCAGTTCATTCTCCTTCAGCCCTGTCTTCTTATTTCCATTGCCTCCCTGATCCAGCGCCGGTTTTTGTTGTCTTCTGTGTGGATGACTCTGGCCATATTCCAGTTGCAATGGCCGGTTATGGCCGATTTGTGAGTTTCCTGCTGTGCCATTTCTTTTATTGCTCTTGTATGTCTTCTGTCTGTCTCCTTCTCGCACTCTTTTTTGTGTTCTTTTTTTCTGTGATGAAACTCCTCTCTGTCTACCCGATGTACGTTTTATTACATGATTGGCAAGGATTTCGTATGTGATATTGCATTTTTTATGATCTTCTATGTTGTCGTTGGGATGCACAAGTATTTGTCGTAGTTTTGTGAGTGGGGTGACTGGTGTGTTAATGTTCTATTTTTTCCTGGCCCTTTGTATGCGTTCAGTGACGTGTCTGACATACGGTAGTGCCACCACTCCCCTGTTCTCTGTCCAGTCTGTGGGTTTCTTTTTCTTCTTCTATTCGGGTTCTTTGTTCCTGACCTGATTTATTCCTTTTTCTATTGCCCATTGTGGGTATTGGCATGTTTTTAGTGCTTCCTGTATGTGTTTCTCCTCCAATGCTTTGTCCTCCGGGTCCGTTATTATTGTTGCGCGCTTGTATAATGTTCTGACGACGGATTGTTTTTGTGTTGTGGGGTGTTTAGATGTCCAGGTTGGTCTTTGGGTGGCCAGGATCTATTATGGGCCCAATGTCAATAGGAATACTTGTAACAATGACATTTTTTTTATGGGGTGGCATTGTTAGCGCCACGCCCAACCTCCAACCTGAAGGGCCAGTGTGCTGTCTTTTGTCTCACTCTTCGCCCAAGACCAGTCTGGTATGTTATGATATGATGGTATGTTAACCGTTAATCCTAGGAGTGGTTTCATTGTTTCTGCAAGTGCTTTTGATAGATTGTACATGACCGATCCTATGTGCATACACAAGCCGGAAAAACCTCTATGCCCAATAGTTGACAACATGGGATCGGTCACGTACAATCTATCAAAAGCACTTGCACAAACAATGAAACCACTCCTAGGATTAACGGACAAACACAGCAAAAACTCAAGAGAGCTAGCGAAGGAATTAAAGAACGTCAAGGTGGAAATGGAAGAAATTTTGATTTCTTACAACGTTGTCTCACAAGACACCTGTACACGCAACAATGGAAATTGTTCGCTACTGGCTTCAGGCAGACATACATAAAAATACACCACACAGGTAAATGAGACATTAAGATCAAAATCCACAGAAAACCCACACACACAGACCAATACCTGCTATGGACATCTAAACACCCCACAGCACACAAACAATCCGTCATCAGAACATTATGCGAGCGCGCAACAATAATAACGGACCCGGAGGACAAAGCATTGGAGGAGAAACACATACAGGAATCACTAAAAACATGCCAATACCCACAATGGGCAATAGAAAAAGGAATAAATCAGGTCAGGAACAAAGAACCCGAATAGAAGAAGAAAAAGAAACCCACAGACTGGACAGAGAACAGGGGAGTGGTGACACTCCCCTGGGCTCAACACTTCCAGAAAGTACTCAACCTGAACCAGAACAACCAGAAAGCATAATGACAATAGAGGATATTGTTGGATCGCCTTATTTTCTAGTGTTGTGCTGCTGATCCGCATGTTCGTTTAATGAAGAGTTTTAGGAGAAGAATGCTGATTTTATCTTTAGTATGCAAATTCAGAATACAAGTATACAGAGCTCTGGGTCGAGTTCTCCCCCCTTGTCTTGTCTGGCCATAATGACAAGCAGAAGTGTCTCTGAATGTCTATGATGGCTGACAGATTTTATTCTCAGAGGTAGATCTTGAGAGTGTGAGCCACACGGGCCGTTTAAGGAACTACCTCTTGAGTGATTTTATTATATTTTTATGAAAAGGTGACATTCCATGACTGGACTGAGGGAGGGATAGGGGGGTGAGAGGAAAGTAGAATGGGGAAATGAGTGAGGGGGGGAAAGGGGAGGGGATGATGATAGGGATAGAGAGAGAGGGATAGAGAAGGCAGCTGGCAACAGCTGGAAAAAAACAGATAGTACATTGCTAATTGTCCGATACTGGGCTTATTCAAATAATAAACAGATTAATCTGTAGAAAGAAAAAGAGGAATACGTGTATTAAAAGAAAAAAGAAAAAAAAGGATAGAAAAACATATGTGTATATATACACACACACACACACACATATATATATATATGTATATATATATATATATATATATATATATATATACACATACATATACACATGTTCATACACATGCGCATATATACATACATATGCATATACACCCATATACAAACATACATTGGTATACATATAATGATGATAACAATAATAGCAATGATAATAGTAACAAAATTAATAATAGTAATGATAATAATAATAGTTATAGTAATAACAATAATAATAATAATAATAATAATAATAATAATAATAATAATATGCTCATGAATAAATAAGGCAATAAGCTATGCAACAGTGCATATGCACTTGAGTATATAAGTGTGTTTGTGCGTGGGCGCGTACAACTGCATATGTAAACATGTCATGTGATCATTGTTACCAGAGAGAAAAGAAGTGAGGAAAACACATAGGTGTAGCTTGAGGGGAGGGATATTAAGAGAGGAGAATCAGTTCTATGTCGTAAAGTCATAATTAAACAAAATTTAACCGACTCTCACAGCTCCTTGTTTTCTGCGGCTAGGGAGACAAACTGTTGCTGGCTGAATTCCAGCGACTCGCGCATCACCTGGAATTCTTTGTGGAGTATTTCCATGAGATTTAATCTAGCATCAAAGCTGGAGAGCCTTTGTTCGATCGACACTTCGATCGAAGAGTTGCCGAATGGTGAAATTGCTCCGGGGGAGTCTTTGGGACAGCTTCGCTTAGAAGATGGCATTGGCGTTGGCGTCTTGCTCGTATTCCCCATAACTCTTCGGTCGAAGATGTCATCTAGATATTTTTCGAGATCGGTTAAGCTCTCCTTGGCCTCCAGGCTTCTTATCACTTATCGGTTTTTTTTTTCTTTTATAAATATATGTAATTCGGAAAATAATCAAAAAAGTTTTGTTTACTAATGACTGGGTGTCGCCATTTTGGATTGCGCCGACGGTCCGAGAATCTCACAGCATCACGCAAGACCCTTACCTTTCCTGGGCCTCTGGGTCGAGTTCAAGCCTAACATCAACAAGTGCTATAAGGTCCTGAAGTCTGACTGACTCTTTGTCCCCTGGTCAGTCTTTTTAGATAGAGAAGATCCAGTTGTTCTTGCTGGCGCGCTCAGATTACGTCCTCCTCTGATTGGCTGTCTGGTCTCCGCACCTCAGTCTCATTGGATGTTGCTGCTGCCTTTGTTCCCAGATGTAGGCTGAGGTCTGAGGTAGAGATGCTTGGTAGAGAGATGCTGGATCCTCTCTTGGCCTGGTACTGCAGGTCACCTAAGGTCACTGTTTTACGATGGGCGCATTCCTGTCTCTTCTCTTAGGTATCATGTTACTCTGCACAGAATCTTATAGAGTATGTTAAGCATAGATTACCCATCTTTAAGAATACATTGACTTATTTAAACATATTCATATTAATGATTATATAATTATGCATATTTATATCAGTGAGTATATAATTAGGCACAAGCATCAAGATTAAATGTAATATTACCTTCAATATCCTGGAAATTAACATCAATCTCCCAACTCAAAAGAGGCTAATGCCACCATCCAAACTCTGAAGAGTGGCAAGGCATGTGGCATAGATGCTATTCATGCTGAGATGTTGAAGGCAGACACTCCTCCTGCAAGACGAGTGCTGACTGACCTATTCCAACACATTTGGAACAGTGAAACCATCCCTTAAGACAGGTCCAAGATCTGGACTTTGCTGATGACCTTGCACTCCTATCAACCAGCCACTCCAACATGCAGGCTAAAACTGACAGGCTTAACACCTTTGCCAGACAGGTTGAAATAAGCATTAACACCTCCAAAACACAAGTGATGTGTGTCAACTCCACCCCGACAAGAACCATCCTTGGTAATGAGGAACCACTTAAGTTTGTGGAGGAGTTCACCTATCTAGGCAGCCTTATCAGTAAGGATCGTGGAGTATCTAAATACATTGAAGTAAGGCTGGGAAAGGCCCAGGGTGCCTTCTCTCAACTCCGTTCAATCTGGAGATCTAATCAATAAAGCCTGAAAACAAAGATGCTCATGTACAACAGCAACATCAAGTCTGTTCTGCTGTATGGCTCAGAGAGCTGGCGAGTGGTCAAAGCAGATGGTGTGTATGCCAGATCTTCTGGCTAGGGCATGTGCTGAGAATGGAGCAGAAACGTTGTGAAGACAATGAACCTCTCGCTGTGGCTGTACACAGATTTTGGTCACCTGGACGTGCTGAACTGCTGGAAACACTGAGTCCCTCACTCTGGCTGTAGTCAGACGTTCTGGACTGGCGTGACCCCTCTTCTCCAATGCCGTTGCAGGTGGTCTACAGGTTCAGCGATCACTGGACTGACGTCCGACGATGTGATGGTGGCATCAATCCCGGACGAGCCCCCAAGAAACTGTTACAGGTCCCAATGACTTTACTAATGACAGTTAATAATTTTGTCGAAGTCAGTCTCCGTCCTGTCGGTGTAAAGGTGTAAAAGAGGAGGTGGAGACGTGACATGCGTTTCCAAAAAGGCGATGACCATTTTCCCCAATGAAATAATATTCATTTGCAATACCGCACTGCAAGCAACATTTTTTTTTTTATTTTACCTTTATTTTTACAGGAAAGTCCCATTGAGAGTAAAAATCTCTTTTCCAAGAGAGTCCTGGCCAAGAGGCAGCAAAACTTAAACATTACAGCATTTAAAAATCAACAGTTGCAGTAAAATTATAAAAAAAAAATACATGTACAATATGAGGAGGATGTTTCAAGTGCTCTAAGTCTGGATTTAAAGGCATTTAAACAAATGAGCTCAGACAATTTCCAGTCTTTTTGCAACATGTTCCAAGTAGAAGGAGCAGAGTACACAAAAGTGTATTTTCCTAACTGTGCGGGCAAATGGGATGAAAAGCAACAGGTAGTCATTCGAGCGCAAACCATAAGAGTCATGCTGAATTCACATTGAACAGGTTTTTGGCGCTGTCTGCCTCGTGGTACGGCGCAGATCAGGTGCAGGGCAGGACGCCAGTTGCTAATTGACAGAGAAGGAGTATTTTCTCCATGGCGTGCTTTTTGTTCGCGTTCATTCAGTAAAAAACATCATGTACCCGTCGTTGCCACAGCGAAAAACACTGGCTTTAATGCTAGTCCAGAGGAGGAGACGAGCAGCTGCAGGAAAAAGAAAGAAAGGACCACTTGAAGCACTACTTCAGACTTCAGACTCAGCAAGGAGCAGTTTGACCGTCTGTTGTCTGGAAGTTGGTCCAAGTGTGATGCCCACTGGAGTGGCTTCACAATTGTTTAATGCAGCTCATGATTTAGGGTTAAAATTGATGTCTTTATTTTTATTTGATTGTAATTATAGCTCTTATTTGGTGTGAGGTCATCAATGTTAAGCATAGCTGTTATGCCATTCCTCACCTGTGGGTAGCAGTGAGCACGGTGTGCCGCCTCCGGGAGACAGGAAGCGCTGGGGTACACCACCTGTTCCTCAGAGCTCATGCTAATCCCGAAAAAGGTAACACGTGTTCTCCGCCTCATCTTTCTAAATGTATTTCTTCTGTTCATTAGGTGAGTGAATTATATCAAAACAACGATAAATGTTAGACCGTGTGTCCGGGTAAGCGATGAACCCGGAATGTATATTGTGAAAGGTGGAATGTGTATTATGTCCATTACATGGAAGAAAAGTTAGCTCGTTGTGGCTATCGGCAGAGCCCGCTCACTGCACTAGACACCACGGTTCCCCGGCCAGTATTGTTTTATGTATGTCGGCTTTGTTAGACATTTTTGGTTGTACACATACATATACACATACACTCGCGAGCACATCTACACATACACTCGCGTGCACATCCACACTTACACGTGCACTCACTCGCGCGCACATCCACACATACACGCGTATTCACTCGCTTGTACGTACACAGACACACTCAGCCATTTGTATATTCAGTTTGGGGTCTCGAATTTAGTTGTTTGCTCTTTCTGTTATTTTCATTTCATATATATAATGATGACAAATGTTTGGGCGAATTAGCCAGTTTAAACATATCTCTAAGGGCGTATTCAGTATCAGTTCGGACTAAACCAAAAAATTCCCTTGTGTGGACCTTTTGGTGTGAATACAAACCAGCAAACTCTGGTACGGAGGAAACAGCCGGAGAGGTGGTCTCGGTTCGCTTCAAAATGAACCATGGTTCGGTTGATGTGTGAAAGCGACCGCACCGTGGTTCGAACCAGTTGTGAAATCACACACCTTTTTACACGACAAAGGCTTCCGCTGCCACAACCGTTATGGGAAATTATGTTTGGGTTAGCACAGTAGAAAGTTTAATAGCAAGTCATCGGACCATCAGGCTAACGTGAGCTGTGGTTCAACGTGGAGCAATGAGGAGACAATTCTTGCAAAATGTCTTCATTGTCGCAACATCTCCTCATAAAATCGACGTTGCATCAAAAGCTTCTGACGCTCCAAATTTCCCGCAAACGCTTGTGTTTGTGTGAGAAAAAAAACAAACATTATGAGCACAACGAGTGCAGCACACTAGAGCTCCATGATTGTTTCATTTCCGTGTTTAACATGGTGTTACCCCGCCCCGGACCATTTTGTCCAATGATTGAACGATCTTTGCACACAAGTGGGTTTGTTGTCAACAAGAAATAAGAGCAAGAAATAATATAATGAACTTGATGGAACTGATCCTGAGTGTTAGTGTTGTATATTATTATTAATGTAACAAATGGTGACTGTACATGTGTTATGCTTAAAGTCTGAAGTTCTGACTGACGTTTTTTACCGCTGGGGGAAATCGAGACATAACAAGATTTGATGATTCATTCTAAAATGACTTTCAGATGCTTGAAGATCGACTAAAAGATGAACAAGCAAACAACCACTTGATGCTATTATTTGCTGTGGACTCTCTTCTCATGTTAGACATTAAATCAACAATAAAGTAGTTTGATAGGTCTCATGATGCCAAGGCACCAAACACAGAGGCCAGTTTCAGTGTCATTCTGTTCTCCCGTGGAGCAGCATAGCTCTGGAAATATCGGCTGGTGTCCAGTACTCAGTGGCAGGCCATGCATACAGAATCATACTAACATACAGTATTACATTACCTTCATATAGGTGACCTAGTTGAGCAAAAGCTAGCATTTGAATTATAATTAAGACTAAGTAAGTAAGGCCACTGATACTGTCAAAACTTACAAATAATTTTTTATTTTAAGAGATTACTTAACAAAGTTCTAATAAGTGTTAAGAACAGCTCGCACCCAATGAGATCAAACACAATCAAACAGTCAAGAGTTCCTAATAAAACCCTTTTTTTTTTTTTTTTTATTGTGAGGCAACGTAAGTAATGTGACCAAGTTCTGAACTGAACTGAAACTCTCTGAACTGATTCCACTTGGAGCTTTCCGATCTATCCTGAGGGATAGACAGCATGAGATCACGAAACAGTGCCTGTGTTTTAAATCTTTAATTGTTTGTTGTTGTGTCACAGCGCCCGCATTTGAAAATATTACTGCACCTCCAAATTTGTATGTTTTATTTAAATCTATCACCCCTATGTAACTATTTTTACGGCATGTGCTGCTGACCTCTTGGCCAGGTCACCCATGTGAAAGAGATCCTGATCTCAATGGGTTTTTATCTGGTTAAATAAAGGTTGAGAAAAAAAAGTTTAAAATAAAAACATAAAAACATAAAAACCTAACTAAATACTGGTGGGCAAGCCAAAATTAATAAAAGGAAAGAGAGCCACTACTGCCTGGCCCACATGAGCCATCGGAACAGAGTTCTCCCCTCTACCCTAACCTAACCAACTAACCCCTAAACAAATGAGAAATTAAGCAATGAAAACTGAACTACTGAACCCACCAGAAAGGAAGAGGTAAAAAAAAACAAAAACAAAACACAACTTAAGAATTTGAGCCACATTGAATTGACTGCTGCTGTTGTAGCTCCTGCTGCCACTGCTGCCATTGTTGCCAGCCAGACTAAGAACCAGGAAGAGAGAGACCTGAGCTTCAGTCCCCTCCCCCTCTTTATATGTAGGTCTTGACCACTGTGCAGCCACACCTGTTGGAAAGGTAACAGGCAGAGTGAGCACAGAACCAGACGGACCAGACAAACCAGCAAGATGGACGGGGAGCATGTAACAAGTCAACCAAAAGCACACTTTGTGAGCTTTAACTCTTGTCCAAACTGCAGATTCGTATGAGACCAACAACGCAATCATGAAACAAACGATTGAACTATTAAATCATTAAATAATTGATCGAATGTTGGTGCAGCTGCTGTGCCAATGCACCATGTTATTTACATTATAAATTGCAGATGATTGGACCACTAAATCTTCTCCTTCAGCCGTCGTGGGTTTGTGGTGGTGGCAACTGGATCTCTGGCTCTGATTGGCTATCGCAACTGACGTGTGTTCAGTTCACTTAAAGAGCACATGAGCCTGCAATGTTGATTCTGGCCTCAAGCAGATTTCATAGCGCCTGACAACACAAGCCAGGTAAAACATCATTGAATAAAATCTCTACTGTAATATACAACAATGGAATCAATGCGACCAAGTGGATTTCTACGATAGGACGTGAAAAGAACAGACTTCGGAGAATAACTTTATTGTCATGTCTATGGGAAAATGTACTTTTTAAAGAATGTTTAGGCTAGCAGAGAAGGCCTTGCTGGCCCTGACTATCTGCAATACTGAAGGTTCAGTACTGCACGTATAAGTGAAGCTTTCCTGAAATGTAGAGCAATTACAGTGAATGAAATAAGAGGATGGACTTTTATGACTTTTAGGTTCTGGCAGTTGATTGACAGACCAATATTGTTAAAAGAATATATATATTAGTGAAGTGTTCTAAAAAATAAAATAAAATGAGTCCCATCTTTCTTAAGCTTTCTCATGTTGAACAGTGGCATCACTTTTGTACAATTCCAGCTTTGAAGAGAAAGAGGGAGGCAGAGGAGGTGGAGAGAGGAGGATCCTCTCACAGCCACTCCTCACAATTTGCACCACATTTTTATGATAAGAGTCATTATGATAAATAGATGTGTTGGGGAGTTCACCCTGCACTTAACTGCTTGTTGAGACTAGAGATTGGTCCATAGAGATGTTGACCAACATTTTTAAGAGGAAAATAAATAGGAGAGGATATCTGGAAACTATTTTTGAGGGGCACCAAAATCTCAGTGACTTGAAGACAAAGGCTAGAGACTTGGAAAACAAATATATTTTAAAAGAAAACATCCCACTATACCTCCAACCAGAGTTTTGTGTCTCTCTTCTAAAACATGACACAGACAGGGATGGGCTCCGAGGCATCTGGAAGAACAAAGGCTTCAGGAACCCATTCAACGCCTCACTGGTGTGGTGGAGTTTGGCCGTTGGACAGAATGAGATAACTGCAGCGGCGACAAGTCTGATGATGACCAATCAGACAGATGAACGGGTTCAGGTGAGAGCAGACGTCTTGAAGAAGTTTGCCACCTCTCCAGCCTTCCAGGAGTCTTCCAAGTTCGGGGCGTACCGCTTCACCTTCCCACTGGAGAAAGTCCTGCAGGCGTACAGCAAACAGGTGCAGTGCTGCTGTGGAACAGAACATTCATCAGGAATGGAAATTTGACAGGAAAGTGATGAAGTGATGATTATGAATGTGGCAACATAAGGGTGAAGGGACCAATAACTGGTATATATAATGACACACTTTATTTAATTATATTATATAATCGTAATAGAAATAGCCAGTGGGCGTGAGGGGGCATGAGGGGGCGTCGGTACGGGCGAACAGGACCGCACACACATTACGCGTTATTCCTATGGCAAAAGGACACATTAATGGCGAGAAAAACAAACTAGTCCGGCAACATACCGTGAAAAGGTGAAGAGGGAGGATTACTTTGCGCCCAGCGGCACAATTGCGATCGGCAGAACAGCTGGTCTTGGCCACGCTGATTACCCCAACTGCAGCATGCCGGCTGAGTTACCTGGGGGACGAAGAAACACAACCAGAACTGCTCCGAAAGAGGGGGAGGGAAGCTCCTGGTGCCTGAACTGTATGAAGGAGAGAATCCAATTTTGACGACCGTCGCGAAAATTAAGAAAACGTGTATGAGCGTGCAGAAACAACCCGAGCCAAGCAACCCCACAATGAGGCGATCAGATGAGACAACCATAAAATAATCACACTTGGTCGCTGACCAGGTGGAGCAACTCGGCGGAAGTGGGGCACCCGGAAGTTGCGAACTCGTGGTGCACAAGCCCTCGTTTTTATACAGCGTGCCCATCAGAGATAAGCAGTGACGGCCGCATTAATTGAGGCACCAGATGGCTGTGGTTCACAATTTCACATAATCTAACCTTAGTTTTATCCTCTTCAGTTCTGTGATGGCCAACAGCCCATAATGCGGGCATTCAGGACCTACCTATACAAGCAGGAAGTGATGTACATGGTGCTGGTCCACCGACCATGTGATAAGGAGCTCTTCTTAGACTATGACCTGCTGACAGACACACCAAACCCTGTTTGTGCCTACAAAGACGGTCGCATCATCTGGAGGGCTCAGGCCATGTGTAATACCCACAAGTGAGTCGATTCATCTCTGATGAGTCACTGACAACTTGATTACAAATACTGACAACTGCTGCTGTTTTTCAGTTGGGCCTTGGTGGAGTCCGGTGAACAACTGATGGAGGCTGTTGAAAAATATCCAGCACAATATTATGTGTGGGATAATGTCAGCGTAGCCCTGCATGTTGGTGATCAGGTGACTCTCCTTTCACTGCTTCTTACAAACAACATAATATCCTGATAACAATCAGAAATCAGTACATTTCTAAAAAGATAACTCTGAGTCAAAGTATAAGTTGAATTTTGACGGAAGGTTCCATCCTTTAAAAAATATTTAGATTTTCTACTAGTCTGTTTTCTCTCTTTCAGGTGCTAACATTTGATGACAACGATCTGTGTAACAGTCTCAAGTTCTGCAGCCGAGGATATCCTTTTATTGGTAAAACATTTGATGAACCCAAAGCATGTGAAGCACTAGTCAAAGAGCTGTGGCCCAGTTGTCCTGCACTGCAAGAATTTAATGAAACAAAAAAATTATTCCAAAACTCAAGTGTGTGAGCTGCAAATGTTTGCCAAATAGGGTGTTGCAGACATGTTCCAGTAGAGCCTGTTTTGCACATCACCCAAGATCTATGATGGGAGGGAGGAATAGATATGCAACCACTTCCTTCTAATATTTGCTCTGGGCTTCACTTCATGCTAAAGAAACTCTGTTCTATCTAGACTTCTCTTAACAGCAAATACAATTTAACAGTTTGAATCTGGTATGTAATACTCTGCTGCTGTTTCATTCTGTTAAAAAAAAGCTTTTAAATTATGATTCAACAATGATGACAAAATAATTTAAAGGAAAATAATATGAATAGAAATGTCGAGGACATGTTGGCTCTATCAGTAGGGAAAGAATAAACTACACACATTGAAAAACATGTTCAAAACAATACTTAAAAAAGGGAAATAAAACATTATTTAGTTCAAACATACAGACAGAATCAGGTCCAGTCTTTTAGCGTTTTGGAATGTATCTTTTAACACACCGCTTCTATCGCTTCTATCCGAGGAAACACTGCAGAGTTTTGCCCTGGTTGATGTGAGGAGACTTGGTCGAGTTTTATCCCAAGTAAACCCAACAACCTGCCTTTTAGATCCCATTCCCACATCACTTTTAAGGACATTTGATCAGATTCTTTGAGGAACAGATTTTAAATATAGTAAATTGCTCACTCCAGATGGGTGTCTTTCCTGCTGCCTTTAAGACAGCAGTGGTGACGCCCATTCTGAAGAAGAGCAATTCAGACCCAACCATTTTTGACAAGTACAGGCCTGCATGCATCTTGACATTTTTAATGAAGATTTTGGGGGGCAAACAAACAACATTGTGGTTTGTGCGGTGTTATGGTGCTGGTTTTATTCCTATGTTCCAGGTCTAAACATGGTGAAGCAGCATTTAGCTGTTATGCTGCACAGTGCACACAAATGGAATAAGCTTCACAGAAGTGAAGTCAGCCCAAAGTGTGAATGTTTTTAAATCCAGGTTAAAGACTCTTCTTTTCTCTGATGCTTATGATTGAGTGCTTTTGTTCATGTTATTATATTTTGTTACCATCTTTTTATTTATTTTCTCCTTTATTACTGTTCTATTCATGCATTTTAAGTTGCCGTTTTTTCTCTGCAGTTTTTATTTGAAGAGTGTGTTCTTTGTTTTTTTTAAATGCTTTTAAAATGTTGACCTTTTAATCATGTGAAGCACATTGAGTTGCCTTGTGCATGAAATGTGCTATATAAATAAAGCTGCCTTGCCTTTTGCCTTACCCTGGAAAACACAAAATTAAGTGTGGTGTGCCCCAAGGGTCAATTTTATGACCAGTGCTTTTTAATCTTCACATGCTTCCACTCTGGGACAGTATTATTGTCACCCTTTTAAAATGTATTTTTAGATATCAAGTCATGGATTGCAGATAACTTCTTACAGCTCATCCAGGAACAAAAACTGAGGTTTTAGTTATTGGCCCTGAAGGATAGAGAGAGAAACTTTAACCAAAACACAATTTTAAACCAACACAATCTGCTCAGAACCTGAGTGTCATGTTTGACACTGAGATTATTTTTAATCAGCATATTAAAACCATGACATAAATGGCTTTTTATCGTCTCAAGAAATATTCTGATGCATGCTTTTATCTCCTGTGGATTAGACTAGTGTCACACCCTGCTCTCTGGGCTTCCCAATAAGACTATCTCTTATTTGCAATTGGTCCAGAACTCAGCTGCTTGTGTGCTGACAAGGACCAGAGGGCGGGATGACATTACACCGGTTTTAGAATCACTTAATTGGTGCCCCAAGATATTCAAGATAATTTTAAGGTGATTTAATTAATTTTTCAGTGTCTTAACGGTCTTTGGCCATCTTATTTATCAAACCTGCTTTTATCATATTAGCCCTTGCGGATACTGAGGTCTTCTGGCACTTTTATAGTTCTAAACTGACTGTGTCTGCAGTAGTGGTATTCCATTTATTTTTGAGTTTTGTGTTTGTGACAACCAACAGCTCTCCCTATGCATGGGCGAGGTAGTGTGTGTGTGTGTGTGTGGGGGGGGGGGGGGGGTGGGGGGCGGGGGGGGGTGTTTGTGTGTGTGTGTGTGAGGTTTTTGTTTTAAATGAATTGGGCCCGTCAATTAATTGGTGTCATAAATTATTTCAAATTTATTGATAACATCAACTGAGAGAATGAACAGTCCTCCAAGCATCTTGGACATTCTAGCGGGATGGGGGGGGCTCTGGAAAGCGCAAAATGGTTCAGTTCGCCCGGCAGCAACCATCGACAGCGTCAGTGAGCCCAGATTGAATGACTTGAGTGCGAAGAAAGACTACTCGGATGCCAAAACGCCAGTGAAGCCACCTGCAGGACAGACCAGTATTATGAGAAAATATTAGTGAACTGTTCATAAAAAGAACATAAAATTAGTCCCATCTTTCTTAAGCTTTCTCATGTTCAACAACAGCATCACTTTTGTACATGCCCAGCTAAGAAGAGAAAGAGGGAGGCAGAGGAGGTGGAGAGAGGAGGATCCTCTCACAGCCACTCCTCACAATTCTTTCCGCATTTTTATGTTCAGGGTCATTCTGATAAATAGATGTGCTGGTTAGTTCACCCTGCACTTCACTGCTTGTTGAGACTAGAAATAACTAGAGATTATTTCACTCTGCAGAGAAAAGGACTTGTAGTTAACTAGCAATGGCAGCAGCTGCAGATGTTGACCAACTGCAGTTTAAGAAAAAAATAAATAGGAGAGGACATCTGGAAACTATTTTTTTGGGGCACCGAAAACTCAGTGACTTGAAGACAAAGGCTAGAGACTTGGAAAACGGCTACCTTTTTAAAGGAGACATCCCACGATACCCCCAACCAAAGTTTTGTGTCTCTCTTCTAAAACATGACACAGACAGCGATGGACTCCGAGGCATCTGGAAGGACAAAGGATTCAGGAACCCGTTCAATGCCTCACTGGTGTGGTGGAGTTTGGCCGTTGGACAGAATGAGATAACTGCAGCGGCGACAAGTCGGATGATGACTAATCTGACAGATGAACTGGTTCAGGTGAGAGCAGACGACTTGAAGGAGTTTGCCACCTCTCCAGCCTTCATGGAGTCTTCCAGACTGGGGCCGTACCGCTTCACCTTCCCAGTGGAGAAAGTGCTGCAGGCGTACAGCAAACAGGTACAGTGCTGCTGTGGAACAGAACATTCATCAGGAATGGAAATTTGTGTGAAGTGAAGATTATATTCTAACCTTAGTTTTATCCTCTTTAGTTCTGTGATGGTGAAGAGCCCATAATGCGGGCATTCAGGACCTACCTATACAAGCAGGAAGTGATGTATGTGGTGCTGGTCCACCGACCATGTGATGAGGAGCTGTTCTTAGACTATGACCTGCTGACAGACACACCAAACCCTGTTTGTGCCTACAAAGATGGTCGCATCATCTGGAGGGCTCAGGCCATGTGTAATGCCCACTAGTGAGTCGATTCATCTCTGATGAGTCACTGACACCTTGATTACAAATACTGACAACTGCTGCTGTTTTTCAGTTGGACCTTGGTGGAGAGGTCCGGTGAACAATTTATAGAGACCTGTCGAACTAAATATTATGTGTGGGATAATGTCAGCGTAGCCCTGCATGTTGGTGATCAGGTGACTCTCCTTTTACTGCTTCTTACAAACAACATATATCCTGTGATAACCGTCAGAAATCAGTTCATTTCTAAAAAGATAACTCTGAGCCAAAGTAAAAGTTGCATTTTAATGGGAGGTTCCATCCTTTAAAAAGACTTTGAAGTCTGCTCTCTCTCTTTCAGTTGCTAACATTTGATGACAACGATCTGTGTAACAGTCTCAAGTTCTGCAGCAAAGGATATCCTTTTATTGGTAAAACATTTGATGAACCCAAAGTATGTGAAGCACTAGTCAAAGAGCTGTGGCCCAGTTGTCCTGCACTGCAAGAATCTGCTGAGGTTGAGGAAGCAGCACAATTATTTCAAAACTTAAATTTGTCAGATGCAAATGCCTGACGTTTGCAAAATAGAGTGTTGCAGACATGTTCCAGTAAAGCACGTTTTGCACACCACCCAAGATTTATGATGGGAGGAAGGAATAGATATGCAACCACTTCCTTCTAATATTTGCTCTGGGCTTCACTTCATGCTAAAGAAACTCTGTTCTATCTAGACTTCTCTTAACAGCAAATACAATTTAACAGTTTTAATCTAGTATGTAAATCTGGTATGGGGAAAGAATAAACTACACATATTGAAAAACATTTTCAAAACAATACTTAAAAAAGGAACATTCTTTAGTTCAAACATACAGACAGAATCAGGTCCAGTCTTTTAGCGTCTTTTAACACACCGCTTCTATCGCTTCTATCTGAGGAAACACTGCAGAGTTTTGCCCTGGTTGATGTGAGGAGACTTGGTCGAGTTTTATCCCAAGTAAACCCAACAACCTGCCTTTTAGATCCCATTCCCACATCACTTTTAAGGACATTTGATTGGATTCTTTGAGGAACAGATTTTAAATATAGTAAATTGCTCACTCCAGATGGGTGTCTTTCCTGCTGCCTTTAAGACAGCAGTGGTGACGCCCATTCTGAAGAAGAGCAATTCAGACCCAACCATTTTTGACAATTACAGGCCTGCATGCAACCTGACATTTTTAAAGAAGATTTTGGGGAAAAAAATAATACAAACAACATTGTGGTTTGTATGGTGCTATGGTGCTGGTTTTATTCCTATGTTCCAGGTCAGATAGTGAGCCCAGAGCTCAAACTAAACATAGTAAAGCAGCGTTTAGCTGTTATGCTGCACAGTGCACACAAATAGAAAAAGCTTCACAGAAGTGAAGTCAGCCCAAAGTGTTTTTAAATCCAGGTTAAAGACTCTTCTTTTCTCTGATGCTTATGATTGATTGCTTTTTTTCATGTTATTATATTTTGTTACCATCTTTTTTTGTTTTTATTTTCTCCTTTATTACTGTTCTATTTATGCATTTTAAGTTGCCTTATTTTATCTGTATTTTCTCTTTGAAGAGTGTGTTCTTTTTTTTAAAAAAATGCTTTTGTTATGTTCCACTTTTTGTGTTAGTTGCATGGTGTTTGTTTTTGTTTTCTCTCTCCCTCCCTCTGTCGCTCTCTGCAGGCCCGAATTCGCCATTACCACCACCATCACTTCTCCTGCATCTCCCAGTCACCTCACCTGTGGCTGATCAGAGCACCCATCAGCTGCTCTATAAAAGGGCGGGGTCCAGCCCTTCTCCGCCCCTCTCGCCATGCTCCATGCTCCCCTATGACCGTTGCGCCTGAGTCGGTACCATTTTGTTCTCCTTGTTTTGCCATTGTTGTATGCCCTGCCTTGGGACAGGTAAGAAAGGGGGCCTCCATACACGGGCATCACATAGGCTTCCGGTCTTGTTAGTCACACCAGGTAAGGGGTGGTTGCCAACTTTGTATTTTTGTACTTGCACGGATAGCGTAGTTAGGCAGGCAGGCTTTGGTTTTCTTGAAATGTTAGTTAGTTAGTTTAGAGTGTGTTTCCTCCCTCCTAGCTGCTTGAGATTATTATTTTGGCAACACCCACGGTCCCCTGGCAGTGGCTTATTTTGTTTTGGTACCCTTCTTCTTTTAGGAACAAGAGAAATTAAAATAAGCACGTTCCTACTCCCCAATCCTGTGTGTCCCTCTCATTTTTGCCTCCCAAATGCTCGACGGCCCTCTGGTTTTTAAATTATGTTGCAACCCGTGACCCTAGACTACCTGGGTTCGTAACCGCTTTTAAAATGTTGAACTTGTAATCATGTAAAGCACATTGAGTTGCCTTGTGCATGAAATGTGCTATATAAATAAAGCTGCCTTGCCTTGTCTTGCTCTGGAAAACACAGAATTAAGTGTGGTGTGCCCCAAGGGTCAATTTTATGACCAGTGCTTTTTAATCTTTACATGCTTCCACTCTGGGACGGTATTATTGTCACCCTTTTAAAATGTATTTTTTAAATACCAAGTCATGGATTGCAGATAACTTCTTACAGCTCAACCAGGACAAAACTGAGGTTTTAGTTATTGGCCCTGAAGGAAAGAGAGAGAAACTTTAACCAAAACACAATTTTAAACCAACACAATCTGCTCAGAACCTGAGTGACATAGAAGGCTTTTTATCGTCTCAAGAAATATTCTGATGCATGCTTTTATCTCTTGCAGTTGGTCCAGAACTCAGCTGCTTGTGTGCTGACAAGGACCAGAGGGCAGGATGACATTACACCGGTTTTAGAATCACTTAATTGGTGCCCCAAGCAATTCAAGATGATTTTAAGGTGATTTAATTAATTTTTCAGTGTCTTAACGGTCTTTGGCCATCTTATTTATCCAACCTGCTTTTATGATATTAGCCCTTGTGGATACTGAGGTCTTCTGGCACTTTTATAGTTTTAAACTGACTGTGTCTGCAGTAGTGGTATTCCATTTATTTTTGGAGAGAGAGAGAGAGAGAGAGAGAGAGAGAGAGAGAGAGAGAGAGAGAGAGAGAGAGAGAGAGAGAGAGAGAGAGAGAGAGAGAGAGAGAGAGAGAGAGAGAGAGAGAGAGAGAGAGAGAGAGAGAGAGAGAGAGAGAGAGAGAGAGCTTTTTCAAGAAGACAGCCCACTATACCCCCAACCAGAGTTTCATGTCGCTCTTCTAAAACATGACACAGACAGGGATGGACTCCGAGGCATATGTTACGAACCACTTAGTCTAGGGGAAAATGGTTAGTAACAAAAATGGGACCAACCAACAAACCCGTTCCATGAGCACGTTTCAAACTTAAGATGTTTTTAATGGTTTTAACAAAAGAAATGACAGACAACACCAGCAGCAACAACAGAGGAAGGGCAGCGGGTGGCGCCAAATCCATAACCTAAAAGAAACGAAGTGGTCTCTGACTGAGACCCGGCACGGAAACCGTTCCCAAAAAGGGACGCCTGTGCTACACCTAAAACTAGCACAAACACGAGTTAAGCACAATACGAATTCGAACAGTTCGATGGCTAACAGACACGATCAGACTGCCGCCCTGCGTTCAGGATCTCGGCAGCTTTTATGGCTGTGGGGGATTCCGTCTCACGCTGTTGCACAGGTGGCGGCGATCAGCGAATCACAGTGGGCGGAGACAGGAACTCCCCCCAGTTGATGACGTTGATCCAGCTGATGATCGGGGAACCACCTGACGAACGGAGTTAGAAACACACCCACGCCCCAACATACACACCCAAAATATGGTACCCGTAACACCCTCCCCCTTAAAAACAAACCCGGAGGGATTGTTACCTTACACTCAAGAGGGAGTGACTCTAAATCAAAACGGCACATCGCATGAGCAATTAATTTTGATCGTACTAACGGGATAAAAACTATGGGGCTGTGATCAGCACGCTCTAAAGGTTGACTGCACCAACCAAAATGCATTTTCAAATGTGTTGTACTCAACAACAAAGCCAGTGTTAACAAACCAATAATGCCGTTTTAATTGTTGAATATTTTTGTTTGGGTGAATTGGACTTACAAAGAAAGCCGAGAGGATGGTCCACGCTGGCTTTGTTGTTGGTCGCTTCCTCTGCGGCGCGCGTACCTGCGCATGAGGGGCACTCCCCTGGCGTCACAGCTTCATTCAGCCGGGACAGGTGGCAGAGCACCGTGGCCGAGATGTCGAGGGAGGGAACCACTCTACCCCCAGCGATGTCGTTACCCAACATCATGGCCACGCCGCTAATGGGCAACGCCGGGCAAACGGCGACAGGAAAAACACCGCTGACCAATTTAGACTGAATGTGTACGTTGTGCAGTGGCCGAGGGACACAGCCCATTTCAATGCCACTTAGCTTAGAGGTGGGCTCTCCTCATCCGGCGCAGGAAGTGCATGCGCTGCTGGGCTTTCTTCACCTTCACTCTCTCTCGCCCTCTCGCTCTCTCTCTCTCGCCCCTCCTCCTTTTTATCCCAGAGGCAGCACCTGTGGTGAATTAACCTGGAGGCAATCAACCTGATAAAAGGAGGCGGACCAGAGGGAAACAGGGGGCCCCACCGCAGCAGCAGATTCTCGGGGAGTTACTCTCCCCGAGTGGTTTACTTTGTTTGGGGTTGAGCGCTGGCACGGGTTAGCGTGCTGGGCATTTATTATTTTAGTTTGGACCTTTAGTTCGATCCTTCATTAGGTGAGTTGTTTTAGGCAGTTTATGGGGTTGGGCTGGGGCGACGGCCAACAGCGTGGCTGGCTCAGACCATCCCCCTCTTTTGTTTCTTTTGGCCGGGGTCTCCAGTCCTTTTTGTTTGTTGGGGAATTATTTAATTAAAATATGGTTATTGACAAATAAAACCTTTTTTTGTTGCACACTTGAATTGTTTGTGGTGGCGTCCCTTCTTTTAGATGTTCGGTCTTATAATTGTTTCGAGTTTATTCGTCGTGGCCGTAACATCTGTGGCGTTGAAATCTGCGTCACCGGCCGGCAAACAAATTAGTGAAGAAACTCTCCGACTTAAAGAGCTTGAACTCGAGATGCGTCGGTTAGATTTAAAAGAGACAGAACTCATAACGAATTCGAAGTGCGGAAGATGCAAGAAGAGACGGCAAGACAACTTTGGTTGAAGGAGCTTGAGTTGCGGCGGTCTTCCGTACAGTCTCTCTCTCAACCATGTGATTTTCATATTAATAAATGCATACAATTAATTCCTCCTCTTAGTGGTAAAGATGTGGAAAAATATTTCATATTATTTGAGCGTGTTGCAAAAACATTACAGTGGCCCAAAGAAGTTTGGCCACTGCTGCTCCAGTCTGTACTTACCGGCAAAGCGCAGGATGTGTACGCGTCTTTGGCACCTGATGCAAGTTTGGACTACGATAAAGTAAAACCTGCCGTGCTGAGGGCATATGAGCTCGTGCCCGAGGCATATCGCCAAAAGTTCCGCAAGTTTAAAAAAACAGATAATCAGACTTATTACGAATTTAGTCGCGAAAAGGAGGCACTTTTTGATCATTGGTGTCAGTCCAAAAATGTTGAAGACTTTGATGGCCTGCGCTTAATTCTGTTGGAAGAATTAAAAAATTGTTTGCCGGATAAGCTTGCCACCTACGTGAATGAACAAAAAATATCTAGGGTGTCTGACGCTGCTGTCCTTGCGGACGAATACGTTCTGGCTCTTATTCGGAACGAAAGTTCCCTTTTACCAGAACTTTTACTTCGCAGCCAAAGCAGATAGACCAGTCTGTTTTTATTGTAAGACGCGTGGTCACACCATCAATAACTGTTTTTTTGTTGAATAAGAAGAATGGGAAGTCTACTAAAGCTGTTAACCTGTTGAAAGCAGATGATGTGTTCGGTGAGAAAACCCTGCCCAGTCAGTCAAGTTCGATAACGTCCAACGCGGACGTGTTTTCACCTTTTAGGATGAAGGGTAGCGTTTCTCTAGCAGCTGGGGACTCCAAGTTACCTGTTACTGTTTTAAGAGACACTGCAGCCTCACAGTCTCTTATTTTGGAGGGGGTGCTACCATTGTCTGACAAGTCCTCTGTCCATTTGAATGTTTTAGTCCGGGGGTTTGGTATGCAATATGAGGGGGTGCCTTTACACACTATTTACCTTGACACTGCCCTAGTTAAAGGTGAGGTGGTGGTAGGGGTGAGAAAGCAATTCCCAGTGGAGGGAGTGTCTTTTATTTTGGGTAATGATCTGGCGGAAGGGAAGGTACTGGTTACCCCTGAGGTGACTGCAGTTCCTCTTTCCGAACACCCAGATGAATTGAGGAGTAAATATCCTGGAGTGTTTTTGGTTTGCGCTATGACGCCCGCCAGGTCAAAACAGGAAAAGCAGAGTTCTGGAGATGAGGGGGAAGCAGAACTGTGTGACAGTTTCATGGCCAATTTCGATCCAATGGGCTGTGCTGCTTCAACCCCAGTTCCTCCTACTCCAACTGTCTCCTCTGCAGTTCCGAATGCTGATTCCTCCCCTGTGAACGTTACAGACAACAAAATAGGCATGTCACGTGAACAGCTTATTAACGAACAAAAATGTGACCAATCTCTAACTAGTCTTTTTGATTCTATTGTTTCAGAAGATGACATTAATGAGAAATCAAGCGGATACTTTGTGAACGGGAACGTGCTGATGCGTAAATGGACTCCACCGTATGGTTCCGTTCAGGACGATTTGTGTGTGGTAAAGCAAATCGTAGTCCTGCAAAAGTATCGTGCTGAAATCCTTAAACTGGCGCATGAGAATCCGCTAGCTGGTCACCTGGGAGTGAATAAGACTTATGACCGGGTCTTGCAGTGTTTCTTCTGGCCAGGCTTGAAGGGGGATGTGCGGAAACATTGTGAAACATGTCACATCTGTCAGCTTGCGGGAAAACCGAATCAAATTGTTGCGCCCTATCCACTTTACCCCATACCTGTTGTTGGCGAACCATTTGAGCGGGTTATTGTGGACTGTGTGGGTCCTTTTCCACGAACCAAGGCCGGCAATAAATTCCTCCTGACAATAATGTGTTCCGCTACCCGTTTCCCTGAAGCTGTCCCCATGCGTCAGATCACGGCCCCGTCAGTGGTTAAGGCTTTGATAAAGTTTTTTTCACTATTTGGGTTGCCGAAGGTGTTACAGACTGACCAAGGGACGAATTTTATGTTGCGTGTTTTTGCACAAGTTATGAAACAACTTAACATTGCCCACTGTTGTTCCAGCGCTTATCATCCTGAGAGTCAGGGGGCGATTGAACGGTTCCACCAGACTCTAAAGTCAATGTTGAGGGCTCATTGTTTGTAGTTCAGTCCAGACTGGGATGAAGGGGTTCACCTCCTTCTTTTTGCCGCTCGTGAGGTGGTACAAGAGTCCCTGCGATTTAGTCCGGCAGAACTCGTTTTCGCACATACTGTTTGAGGACCGCTCAAACTATTAAAAGAGAAATGGTTGAGTGAAGAAAGTAAACCACAGAACTTGCTTGACTATGTTTCCAACTTTCGCTTTAGATTACATCGTGCTTGTGAATTAGCAAAGAAAAATATGTCAGTAATGCAATCAAAAATGAAGTCATGGTTTGACAGACGCGCTAAGAGTCGAAGTTTTAATCCTGGTGATGAAGTTCTGTTGCTGTTACTTGTTCCAGGTTCAGCCTTGGAGGCTTGTTACAGCGGGCCATACACTGTCAAGGAAAGAGTCAATGAGCGAAACTACGTCGTCGCTACAACAGACCGGAAACGACGAAGTAGGTTATGTCACGCTAACATGTTAAAACCTTATCTTGACAGGAGCTCCGCCCAACTGCCACCTGTAACAGGGGACAGAAGCGTGTTTGTGCTGTCCAGTGCTGGAGGTGCTGATGAAGATCCAGCCACTGCGGCGCTGTCCACTGTTGAATTGATTGACGCAGAGGTTGGCTCAGAATTATCTGATGTCGACGTGGGTGACGTTGTGAGCCCGTCTAGTGCGGTGATAAAAGGGCGGTTATACAATTCAGAAATGTTGTCTAAACTTCCGCATTTAAGTCTGTCCCAACATGAGGATGTGGTCAGTTTAATTAAATCTCACGTGTATTTATTTTACAACACCAATTAAAACAACACCCTTATCGAGTGAGTCCAGAGAAGCGTCACCATCTACAGGAGCAGGTAAATTACATGCTTGACAACGGCATCGCGACACCCAGTTGTAGTTCATGGAGTTCGCCCTACCTGCTAGCAGAAAAATCAGACGGTTTGGACCGCTTTTGCACTGATTTTAGAAAGGTGAATGAAGTCACAAAGCCAGACTGTTATCCTCTTCCCGTGTTGAGGATTGCGTTGATCATGTGGGCAGTGCCAACTTCGTTACAAAACTTGACCTTTTAAAAGGATATTGGCAAGTCCCAGTCACTCCACGGGCGAAGGAAATATCCGCATTTGTGACTCCCAACGCTTTCCTTCAATACGCTGTGATGCCGTTCGGCGTGCGTAATGCTCCGGCGACGTTCCAACGATTGGTAAATACAGTGCTTTCAGGGGTGGCCAGTTGTGAAGCTTATTTGGATGACATCGTGGTTTATTCGAGTTCATGGGAGGATCACATCAAACAGCTTCAGTTGGTCTTTGAGAGATTGGCTGATGCTAACCTCACGCTTAATTTGGCGAAGGCAACAGTGACGTATTTGGGCAAAGTTGTGGGTCGCGGACAGGTTAAGCCAGTGCATTCTAAAGTAGAGGCTATCTGGTCGTTTCCTGTTCCGAGTTCATGCCGTGAACTACGCCGCTTCTTGGGGATGGCAGGCTACTATAGGCGTCGCCGTCGCGGCTCCACTCACCGACTTGTTGAGTCCAAAAATCCGTTTTTACTGGTCTAATATGTGTCAACATGTGTTTGACTGCATTAAAGCTCTATTGACTAATGCCCCTGTGCTTGCTGCGCCTTCTTTCTCACGTCTTCGTCATGTCTGTCGATGCGAGTGATGTGGGAGCGGGTGCTGTTCTCCTACAGGATGGGGATGATGGTGTGGAGCACCCGTTGTCGTATTACTCCAAGAAGTTTAATCGACATCAGCGGAGATACTCCACTATTGAAAAGGAGGCGTTGGCCCTCGTTCTTGCGGTAAAACACTTCGAGGTTTACCTTGGTTCTGCGAATACACCTACTGTAGTTTATACTGACCACAATCCTCTCGTTTTTATTAATCAAATGCGGAACTCTAGTAACAGACTCATGTGTTGGGCATTGTTCCTGCAAGCGTTTAACATCGAGGTCAGGCATATTCAGGGCAGTGAAAATGTCCTGGCCAATGCGTTTTCCCGTTGTTGACGTGTGAACTATAGGTGGCTCGGTTGTTCACCATCTCGGTGTGGAGGAACGCCCTGTTTTGAATGCGTCTTAGGACGCATTCTGTTCGCCGGCTCTCTCTCTTGCTCTTGCTCCTCCTTTCTATTCCAGAGGCAGCACGTGTGGTGAATTAACCTGGAGGCAACCAACCTGATAAAAGGAGGCGGACCAGCGGGAAATGGGGGGGCCCCACCGCAGCAGTAGATTCTCGGGGAGTTACTCTCCCCGAGTGGTTTACTTTGTTTGGGGTTGAGCGCTGGCACAGGTTAGCGTGCTGGACATTTATTATTTTAGTTTGTTATTTTAGTTTGGACTGGGGATCGTCGGTAGTCCTGTTTTCGATCCTTTATTAGGTAAATTGTTTTAGGCAGTTTATGGGGGTTGGGCTGGGGCGACGGCCAACAGCGTGGCTGGCTCAGACCTTCCCCCTCTTTTGTTTCTTTTGGCCGGGGTCTCCAGTCCTTTTTGTTTGTTCGGGAAATAAAACCTTTTTTTTTGCACACTTGAATTGTTTGTGGTGGCGTCCCTTTTTTTTAGATGTTCAGTCTTATAATTGGTTCGAGTTCATTCGTTGTGGCCGTAACAACTTCCTACAGTTAAACAGCTCCAAAACAGAAGCCATTCTTGTTGGCACTCCACATCAGCTCCGCTCCTCCACCATCACCAGCATCGCCTTTTCTGGTCAAAATATTTCGTTTTCTGCCTCTGTCACCAATCTGGGTGTTAAAATTGACCCTCAACTCACCTTTGACACCTACATCAAGCACCTCTGTTCGACAGCTTTCTACCACCTCGGAAACATCGCAAAACTCCGCCCGACTCTTTCCCTGGAAGATGCAGAGAATCTTGTCCACGCCTTTGTTTCCTCCAGGTTGGACTACTGCAATTCACTCCTCAACGGAATTTCTGGCAGAAGCATTCAGAGACTGCAATACATCCAAAACAGTGCTGCCGGGATTCTGATGAGGGTGCGCAAATACAATCATATCACCCCCATACTCAAATCCCTCCAATGGCTCCCTGTCCCATTCCAAATCCAATACAAGGTCATCCTCCTCACTCATCAGTGCATCCACGGACAAGCCCCCTAATATCTCAAGGAACTTCTCATCCCCCAGACTTCCTCACGCGCCCTCTGATCTGCAAGCACAAACACCCTCCAAGCCCCCAGAACCAAGCTCTGCACCATGGGCCTTCAGCTCTGCAGCTCCCAGACTATGGAACTCTTTTCCCGACCACCTGAGGGCATCACAGACTATTGATGTTTTTAAGCGAAATCTAAAAACCCACCTTTTTAGAATAGCTTTTAATTGAACTCTGTTTTTCTTTTTCTTTATTGTCTTTCTCTCTGTAGCACTTTGAGATTGCTTAAATGTAAAGTGCATTATAAATTAAATGTATTGTTATTATTATTAACAGTTTCTGTTAACCATTTACAACTCTACAATTATTATGGTCATTGATCATTCCTTCAGATGGCCCTCCTGTCACATGATTATCCTAACGTTTACGACTGGTCAATTGTACCTTTGGTGAATGGTTCAAACCCGAGGCCTAGTGCTGCATAAGCTCAAAGGACTAAAGGACAAAGAAGTCCTGTGTCCAAACAAGCACATATGATCTCAACGCCCCCTCCATTTCCTCCGCTTCGCCACCACACACGTAATCCAATTTAATTCACACTGTATTTTATGGCATTTTCTGTTAATGATCAATTGTACACACGGGGATGATCACAAGGAATGTTACGTCACGTTGAGGAAACACCTGGCATCCGGACGAGTGAAAAACTCCTCCTACTTTTCCAACGAGTGAAAAACATGTAAAATCCCCATTCCTTCAGTCACGTCACGAATAGGGGCGGGACTTTATTGTTCTGTTTATTTATTTATTTATGTATTTATTTTCATCACATTTATGTGATGTCATGACATTTTGACAGTAGGTGGGTCTAATTGTCTCTCTTTTATCTTTAGCGAAAATACAATTTAACAGTCACGGTTGAGGTTTTAATATTGTATGCAGTGCTCTGCTGCTTCTTTGTATTGGAAAATATTTTGACACTATGATTCAAAAATGAGGACAAAATCGTTCAAAGGCAAACAAATAAAATAAAAGGAATATTTAGTGAAAAATATGTTCAAAACATGACTTCAAAAAAGGTCAAAGTTTTGGTTCAAACATACAAACTATCAGCTGAAAACCAGACAAATGTGTGTCATGTGTTGTCTGAGTAAATAAAATTTGATGACTCATTCTAAAATGCCTTCCAGATGCCTCTTCTTTAAAATGATCAACAAGTAAGCAACCACTTGATGCTATTGTTTGCTGCGGGCTTGAGTTCATGCAAAATAATGTTTCTGATCCAGATTTACCTGTAGTGGGTAAAGTACAGTGAAACACATGTTAAAAAGAAATATAAAAAGATTACATGCACTATGCTACTTGTCTGGTTAAATGAAACAACACAGTGACTTTTAAAAGAAGAAATTATATAATGAAGTTGATGGAACTGATCCTGAGTGTTGTATGTTATTTTTAATGTTCTTACACTCGCTAGCTCCCCTTACAGACCTCAGCTACCATTTTCACCACCACCAGTCACTTTTCCCATTCAAACAATTACAGGCAGATGTTTTCCCCGGACATACAGACAAATCGGTTTTTAAAAGAGTCAATCTTGTGTACACCCATATTTTATCTCCTTTTATTACTCTCCAAGTTTGGTGCAACCATTAACCTGACCGTGCTTAACGTGCACTCCCTTTTAAACAAATCATTTATCATAAGTGATTTGATTTTAGACAGTGAGTTGATGCTTTTAACAGAGACATGGCTTGGCACAGAGGCCCTAGCTGTCCTCACCGAGGATTGGCCACCAAATTTTCACTTTTTATTTTCTAAGAGAGGAGGTAAGAGGTAAGAGAGGAGGTGGAACTGCATCAATTTTTAAAAACACATTGATGTCAAAAGAAGTCTCTTTTAACAGTTACTTATCATTTGAGGACCATTCCTTTGTTTTTAGCAGTCCACCAATTATTTGCATCAATGCATATAGAACACCCCACTACTCAACTGTTTTTATCAGTGAATTCTTCCAGCTTTTATCAATCTTACAACTAACAATAGAATTTTAATAACTGGTGATGTTAACATGCACATAAACAACAGCTCTGAATCACTGTCAACAGAACTTTTACACTTTTTAAACTGCATTAATTTTAACGAGCACGTCACACAGCCAGCTCACAACAGAGAACACATCCTGGACCTGGTCCAGGTATCCCCGGTGAGAACAGTGAGGGAACGCTGCCTTACTTCTCAGGTGGTTGCAAATTTTTAAATGCACTCCTGCTGAAATATTACCTGCACCCAGTGATTTTATCGTTGGGAATTTTGACAGCAAACTGTCATTCTGGTTTTAGGATGAACCACAGCACAGAGACAGCCCTTGTCAAGATTTCAAATGATATCAGTAGTAATGCGGACTTACGTAAACTCACAGTCCTGATGCTACTGGATCTAAGTGCTGCCTTTGATACAGTAGATCACCACATTTTATTAAACACTCAGAAACCCGTTGGGCCTCACTGGTGCTGTTTTTAACTGGTTTGGTTCCTATCTCAGAGATCAATATTTCCTCTTAAGATTGGATGCATGTTCCTCCGGAAAACATTAAATGAAGTGTGGGGTGCCCCAATGGTCAATTTTAGGTCCAGTACTTTTTAATCTTGACATGCTTCCCCTTGGGGACATCATCAGGAGACACGGCGTCACCTTCCACTCTAATGACGATACACAGCTTTACATTGCTGTGTCTTCTAAATGACACAGGTCCTATTGACACCCTTTTATAATGTATTTTAGATATTAAGTCATGGATGGCAGAAAACTTCCTACAGCTCAACCAGGACAAAACAGTGGTTTTAGTAATTGATCCTGAAGACAAGACAGAAAAACTTTGACCAAAATTGCACAATTTTAAACCAACATAATCTGTGTTAAGAACCTGGGTGTGACTTTTGACTCTGAGCTTAGTTTTTATGTGCATATTAAAAACGTCACAAAGACGTGTTTTTATTGTTTTAAGAACATTGCCAGAGTCCACCAGAGTCTCTCCCAGGCAGACACAGAGGTGCTGATGCATGCTTTTATCTCTTGTCGGTTAGATTATTTCAATAGCCTGCTCTCTGGTCTAACCAAAAAGACTATCTCTAAGCTGCAGGTACTCCAGAACTTAGTCGATCGTGTATTGACAAGGACCAGAGGGCGGGATCACATTACACCTGTTTTAATATTGCTGCATTGGCTCCCTGTGTGATTCAGAATTGATTTTAAGGTGCTTTTTTTAGGTTTTAAGTGCCTTAACAAGTCTGTGTCTAACCAGTACGTGTCACCAACAGACCAACAAGGGTAGAAATGTACGTACATAAGTTAAAGACTTGACATGAAGCACCGTACATTTCCACGGTCAAATACATTTTTATGAATCCAACCGTCAACGTGGAAACTGGCGTACGACAAGTTTTTGTGCGTACGTACATTTTATGCACGAGGCCCCTGAGCTGCAGTCTCCTCCCCTTCTTTATAGGTCTTGATTACGGTGCAGCCACACCTGTTGGAAAGATAACACATAGAGTGAGCATGTGATCAGACTGGTCAGACCGACCACCAAGAGGGAGGGGGAGCATGTAACAACAAGTCAACCAGAAGTAAACTCTGAACTTTAAACCTTGTCCAAACTTGTTCAATAAACTGGGCATTGTTGCAGATTTGTATGTGAGACCAACTAGACGATCATGAAACAAACTATTGAACTATTAAATTACTAAACAATTGAACATGTTGGTGCAGCTGCTGTGACAATGTACCATGTTATTTACATTATAAATTGCAAATGATTGGACAACTAACTCTTCTCCTTAAGCCGTTGTTGGTTCGTCGTAGTGGCAAGTGGATCCCTGGGTTGAGTTTTAGAGGTTCTCAGGGTTTATCCAATTAAAGGACGCGTACGTGTAAAGTTCAGTGAATGGCCAGCTAGTTGACCTTAGCTTTGCATATTTAAGATCTGATTGGCTATCGCAACTGACTGTGTTCCAGTCACTTAAAGAGCACAGGAGCCTGCAATGTTGATTCTCGCCTCAGATTTCATAGCACCTGACAACACAAGCCAGGTGAAACGTGATTGGATAAAATCCCTACTGTAATATACAACAACAAAAGTAATGCAACCAAGGGGACATTAGAGGACATGAAAGTACAGACTATAGAGAATAACTTGTCTATTGGAAAATGTACTTTTCTAAGCATGTTTAGGCTAGCAGAGAAGGCCTAGCTGGCCCTGACTGTCTGCTCGACTGACGGCTCAGTACTGCACCTTTAAGAGCACATTTCCTCAAATGTAGAGCAATTAAATGAAGTAAAAGCATGGACATTTATGACTTTTCGGTTCTGGCAGTTCATTGACAGACCAGTATTATTAGAAAATATATTAGTGAAGTGTTCTTAAAAAGAACATAAAATGAGTCCCATCTTTCTTAAGCTTTCTTATGTTACTCAGTGGCATCACTTTTGTACATGCCCATCTATGAAGCGAAAGAGGGAGGCAGAGGAGGTGGAGAGAGGAGGATCCTCTCACAGCCACTCCTCACAATTCCTTCCACATTTTTATCTTCAGATTCATTCTGATAAATAGATGTGTTAGGTAGTTCACCCTGCACTTCACTGCTCGTTGAGACTAGAAATAACTAGAGATTACTTCACTCTGCAGAGAAAAGGACTTGTAGTGAACTAGCAATGGCAGCAGCTGAAAATGTTGACCAACAGCAGTTTAAGAGGAAAATAAATAGGAGAGGACATCAAGAAATTATTTTTGAGGGGCACCAAAAACTCAGTGACTTGAAGACAAAGGCTAGAGGATTAGACAACAAATATCTTTTCAAAGAAAACATTCCACGATACCCCCAACCAGAGTTTTGTGTCTCTCTTCTAAAACATGACACAGACAGCGATGGACTCCGAGGCATCTGGAAGGACAAAGGCTTCAGGAACCCATTCAACGCCTCACTGGTGTGGTGGAGTTTGGCCGTTGGACAGAATGAGATAACTGCAGCGGCGACAAGTCAGATGATAACAAATCAGACAGATGAACGGGTTCAGGTGAGAGCAGATGTCTTGGAGAAGTTTGCCACCTCTCCAGCCTTCCAGGAGTCTTCCAAGTTCGGGGCGTACCGCTTCACCTTCCCACTGGAGAAAGTCCTGCAGGCGTACAGCAAACAGGTACAGTGCTGCAGTGGAACAGAACATTCATCAGGAATGGAAATTTTGATAGGAAAGTGATGAAGTGATGATTATGAATGTGGCAACATAAGGGTGAAGGGACCAATAACTGGTATATATAATGACACACTTTATTTAATTATATTATATAATCGTAATAGAAATAGCCAGTGGGCGTGAGGGGGCATGAGGGGGCGTCGGTACGGGCGAACAGGACCGCACACACATTACGCGTTATTCCTATGGCAAAAGGACACATTAATGGCGAGAAAAACAAACTAGTCCGGCAACTTGCCGTAACATACCGTGAAAAGGTGAAGAGGGAGGATTACTTTGCGCCCAGCGGCACAATTGCGATCGGCAGAACAGCTGGTCTTGGCCACGCTGATTACCCCAACTGCAGCATGCCGGCTGAGTTACCTGGGGGACGAAGAAACACAACCAGAACTGCTCCGAAAGAGGGGGAGGGAAGCTCCTGGTGCCTGAACTGTATGAAGGAGAGAATCCAATTTTGACGACCGTCGCGAAAATTAAGAAAACGTGTATGAGCGTGCAGAAACAACCCGAGCCAAGCAACCCCACAATGAGGCGATCAGATGAGACAACCATAAAATAATCACACTTGGTCGCTGACCAGGTGGAGCAACTCGGCGGAAGTGGGGCACCCGGAAGTTGCGAACTCTCGGTGCACAAGCCCTCGTTTTTATACAGCGTGCCCATCAGAGATAAGCAGTGACGGCCGCATTAATTGAGGCACCAGATGGCTGTGGTTCACAATTTCACATAATCTAACCTTAGTTTTATCCTCTTCAGTTCTGTGATGGCCAACAGCCCATAATGCGGGCATTCAGGACCTACCTATACAAGCAGGAAGTGATGTACATGGTGCTGGTCCACCGACCATGTGATGAGGAGAACTTCTTGAAATATCCTCTGCTGACAGATACACCAAACCCTGTTTGTGCCTACAAAGACGGTCGCATCATCTGGAGGGCTCAGGCCATGTGTGAGAAGCACAAGTGAGTCGATTAATCTCTGATGAGTCACTGACAACTTGATTACAAATAGTTAAAACTACTTCTGTTTTTCAGTTGGGCCTTGGTGGAGTCCGGTGAACAACTGATGGAGGCTGTTGAAGAATATCTAGCACCATTCTATGTGTGGGATAATGTCAGCGTAGCCCTGCATGTTGGTGATCAGGTGACTCTCCTTTCACTGCTTCTTACAAACAACATAATATCCTGATAACAATCAGAAATCAGTCCATTTCTGAAAAGATAACTCTGAGTCAAAGTATAAGTTGCATTTTGACGGCAGGTTCCATCCTTTAAAAAAGATTTAGATTTTCTACACATCTGCTCTCTCTCTTTCAGGTGCTAACATTTGATGACAACGATCTGTGTAACAGTCTCAAGTTCTGCAGCAAAGGATATCCTTTAATTTGTAAAACATTTGATCAACCCAAAACATGTGAAGCACTAGTCAAAGAGCTGTGGCCCAGTTGTCCTGCACTGCAAGAATCTGCTGAGGTTGAGGAACCAGCACAATTATTAGAAAACTCAAATATGGGAGCTGCAAATGCCTAATGTTTGCCAAATAGGGTGTTGCAGACATGTTCCAGTAGAGCCTGTTTTGCACACCACCCAAGATTTATGATGGGAGGGAGGAATAGATATGCAACCACTTCCTTCTAATATTTGCTCTGGACTTCACTTCATGCTAAAGAAACTCTGTTCTATCTAGACTTCTCTTAACAGCAAATACAATTTAACAATTTCAATACTGTATGTAATACTCTGTTGCTGTTTCATTCTGTTAAAAAAGCTTTGAAACTATGACTCAACAATGATGACAAAATAATTAAAAGGACAATAAAATGAAAGAAATCTTCAGAGGCTCGATCAGTAGGGAAAGAGTAATCTACACACGTTGAAAAATATGTTTAAAACATTACTTTAAATAGCATATTCTTTAGTTCAATCATACAGATGATGATCTGAAAACTAGACAAATGTCACCTCTGATCTGTTGTCTGAGTAAATAAGAGTTGATTTGATTCAATATGGTCTGAGGCTTTGGAACAGCCTGCCAGAGGGCATCAGGACTGCAGAGACTGTTGATGTTTTTAAAAGGAGGCTCAAGACTCACCTCTTTAGTTTGGCCTTTTAATGATTTGTTTTATTTTCTTTTACTTGTCTTGTTTTTTACCTTTAAAGCCCATTATCCTTGGGCTTTTAGGTCATCTTATATTCAATTTTATTGTATTATTATTATTGTATTTCTTATGTCTTTTTATTCCACTGTCTTTTAAAATAATGCATAAAGAATTATGATTAAAGCAAATATGTCTAAATTTAAAGAAATGCTTGCAAATGTTTCATGGAAATACTTATATAAAGAAAATAATGCAGATTTTGCATACCAAAATTGTGTTTGCTTATTTATTTTTTACCTTGCTGTTACATTTATATTTTTATTTTCTTTTGTGTGATTTGGTTTTGTATCCTTTTTATTTCTCTTTACCTTCATGTTCGAAATAAATAAATAAATAAATGGCTTAAGATGATTGGTTTAGATTAAATAAACTGTCTCTGAACATAGTAAATAGTAAATCTAATTACATAATTCTCACTCAAACTAAGAATCTATGTCAAATTTCAATTGAGTGTATTAAGATGGCCTCACAGCAAGAAGGTTGTGGGTTCGATTCCGGGCCTGGGACTTTTCTGTGTGGAGTTTGCATGTTCTCCCTGTGTCTGCGTGGGTTCTCTCCGGGTTCTCCGGCTTCCTCCCACACTCCAAAAACATGCGTGTGAGGTCAATTGAACATTCTAAATTGTCCGTAGGTGTGCATGTGAGTGTGAATGGTTGTCTGTTTCTATGTGGCCCTGCGATGAACTGGCGACTTGTCCAGGGTGTCACCCTGCCTTCGCCCTAAGACAGCTGGGAAAGACTCCAGCAGACCCCCAGGACCCTGAGCTCGGGAAGAAGCAAGTATGGAAGATGATTGAATGAATTAAGAAGCCTCAAATGTCAAATACTAAATTCTTGGGAATCATTATTGATGAGAGTTTGAGTTGGAGAGAACAAATCGACTGGGTTAACAGAAAAATAAACAAATCCATTGATATAATAAGGAGGGTTAGTCATGTGGTTACCACAAATTGTCTTCCTTTTCTTTATTACAGTTTAATTTATCCTTATCTTTCATATTGTAATATAATTTGGGCAAGTACATCTCCTACTACTGGTCCTCCAGAAACGTTTTGTTAGGATTGCAACCCAGTCAGTCACCAGTCACATTCATCTGTTCCACTGATGAAGAGACTCAAACTTCTTACTATTTATGACATTTATACTTTTCAAATATGTGTATTTATTTATAAAATACTTTCAAATGAGGGGAATACTCCCGTACAGTTTAAAGGGGACCTATTATACAAATTTTCGGGCCTTTGTATTTGATTTCTGGCCCCTCCAGAGCAGTAACACACTATTACCCGCACTGAACGCTTTGTAGATCTTTGTATCTCGCTGCATCGCTTCCTGGTATTTCCTGCATCCCGCGAAAACGGTCTGTTTTGACTTCACTCCACCCCCAGCCTCCTCCGTGCACGCCTCCTGCCCAGCCAACTCCACTGTGATTGGTCACATTCTTGGTTGCTGCTGAGCCACACTTCGTCAGTTTGCCGGTGCGGGAGTGAAGAGTAAACGGCAAACTTTACAAATCCATCACAATTTAAACACTTACCATCGTGAAGGCTTCACTCTTTAGCAGCAGTTTACCGGCTAATCCAGCTTCATAGGGACCCAGCGTGGGCTGAGTTACGGCCGCATGGCGAACTGAAGGTCCCTGGATGTTTTTTGTGCCTTCCGTGTCCCCGGAAATATATTTTAATTTTTGTACTGACCGTGTTTTTGTTTTGTATTTTTGCGAGACATTTTAATAAGGCTTAGAATGATTTGGTTTCATACTGTTGACTTGTATCAAAACTGTCCTAGGAGAGAAAATATGTACGCTGAAACGATCACTTCAGTCATAGAGTCGTTTATTATTAGACAAGAATATCTGCACAACTTAAATCCACATAAAGCACAAAGGAGGAAGAGCTCTATACAACCCATGTTACCATGCTGGCAGACACAACACACAAGCAGAGCACGGAGTTAGCGGTGGTGGCTAGCAGTTTATCAACACGATTCAGCGGTTGTACTTTACAAATAGTCTTAAAACGAATGTTGCTTGAGGTCACAATACACTCACAGTCCTCATACATGTTTTCAAATATTGCCGTGGCTGACTATTCTCTCGTCGTCCACCGGCCGAGTCGAGCCCGTCTCACTCCCGTTGCCGACCGGACCGGTGTTCCATCACATCTGCATTAGGCTGAACAAACCTCTGACATTTTCTCTATGCGTTCCACTCTGACGGTTGTGGTCCTCGGTGCTTTGGTAGTTGCTCGGCAGTAGCTTAGTATTTATTTATTTTATTTTTTAAATTTCCCTGACACCGAAACAATTTTTTCTTGCAGCAGGGCACAGCGACATAACTTCCGGGGCAGAACCAGTATGAGAGTGTGCCTGAGCTTGGCCATGAAAGGAGCTCCGGAACGCATTGACGTCAGTGGGTTGAACAGAGCGTTCAGAACCATGCCCAACAACTTGCAGGGCTTACGTCCAAACGCATGGACCTCATTATTTGACGATTTCGCATCGTTTGACACTAGGGTTCAACATTGTACCATTATTTAGAGCTCAGAAAAGTGGAAAAGCATCATAGGTGCCCTTTAAGTTGTATTTCAAAGCAAACTCACAGGTGCATTCTTACTCTACCCATAATTCTTCAAATCTTCATCCTCAGAAAATTCCTACTGGCAGGGGCCAATTTTCAATTAGATACTATAAGAGGTAAACTATGGAACAACTTTTGTCACCTGATAAACATACACACACACACACACACACACACATTTTTTATTTTAATGTTTTCTTTTTTTCTTTCTTTTTTCCAGTTGTATTTTGTGTCCCAGTGTATTTTCAGTCACTAGTTTCTCATAACTTTTGTAAATTTTAAATTGTTTGTTACTTCAGGTGAGGGGGGGGCTTCAAATAGTCCTTTTGGGTTTTTGCCTCTCCCTGCACTACTTATGTGTTATCTTGTTTCTTTGAATACTTTTTAAACTGTGCAAAAAATAACTACGCTAAACAAAACTCACGCCCGTTCAAAGGTTTGCAGAATGGTATATGGTTCAATGTCTACTTGAATATGTTTAAGTTCAAGCGCGCGCGCGCACACACACACACACACACACACACACACACACACACACACACACACTTTCAGATTCAGTTAGGAATCATTGCTGTCATGGCCGTTGACGGATTTATTTCTGTGCGTTCACACCAGCCTTGTATCGTCTGGTCAAACGGAACCGCGGAGTGTTTTCTATCTGGGTGCGGTTGGTTCGGGTCGGTGTGCGTGAACGCTGCCCTCGGACGAGGCCCCCTTTTACTACTTCGTTTTACTGTGCTATACCTATTGTTACCACAAGATGGAGGCAGAGACCGAGATTACAATAGCGGTATTCTTTGCACAGAGTGCTGGGGTGGTGAGGTGTGTGGGGCCGTTAATCACTGGTCAGATGTGGTCACTGGTAGATTGCAGACGAAAACACTTTCTTGTTATTTGTTATTCATTCTTGTTTGTATTTGATGTTAAAACATTGTTCAAATAAAGAGGATAATACTTTGCTTGCATTTTTGTTGGTCCACAAACACAAACCAAGATCTGAAAAACAAAAACAACCTCTCTCGCTTTGTTGTGTGCACAGAAAATAAGCTTAGACAAGTTCTTCCTAAATGCATGGACACCCCGGTGTCTTCCGCTGCCATGCCCGTGTCATTTTCATTTAGATGTAAATTTTAAGTTCAGATAAATAAAATCTGAAAATAGATAAAACCCCCTGGTCAAATTTATGATTTTTCAAGATTAGTGGAGAACTGTTCTGTCTGACTGAGTGTTGAAACACAATTCAGACAAAGAACTAAATCAAAGGCGCCTACAAAGACGGTCGCATCATCTGGAGGGCTCAGGCCATGTGTGACAGGCACAAGTGAGTCGATTCATCTCTGAAGACTCACTGGCAACTTGATTACAAATACTGACAACTGCTGCTGTTTTTCAGATGGACCTTGAAGAATTCTGGTGAACAACTGATGGAGGCTGTTCAAGCACGTCCAGCTGAGTTGTATGTGTGGGATAATGTCAGCATAGCCCTGCATGTTGGTGATCAGGTGACTCTCCTTTCACTGCTTCTTACAAACAACATAATATCCTGTGATAACCGTCAGAAATCAGTCCATTTCTAAAAAGATAACTCTGAGCCAAAGTATAAGTTGCATTTTAATGGGAGGTTCCATCCTTTAAAAAGATTTTGAAGTCTGCTCTCTCTCTTTCAGTTGCTAACATTTGATGACAACGATCTATGTAACAGTCTCAAGTTCTGCAGCAAAGGAAAGCCTTTTATTAGTGAAACATTTCTGCATATTGGACATAACTAAATTTTGTGATTGGGAGGAGGTAAGGGGTACCGGTTAAAAATTTAAATGTTTCATTGTTAAAAGGTTAATAAATTGAAGAAACAAGCAATAAAAACATCTAAAACTAAACCCATAAAAGGCACGTTGATCAGAGTTGGGTTTAGAATAAAAATGGAAAAGTCTGTAAAATTTCCTGTTGATCGGGTTTGACGACTAAACCTGTAAAAGGCACGTTGATCGGAGTTGGGTTTAGAAAAAATAAAATATAAAAGAAATAAAAAAATAAAAAAGTCCGTAAAGGCCTCTAGATCAGGTTGGATTTAGGGTAAAATAATAGTCAGAAATGATCCATTAAAGGTCAAGTACTATAATAATTATATGTTGTTATGAGACGTCATAAAACATAGTATTAGATACTGGTTGAACATCTACTAATAAACTGATAAATCGATAATTATTATGTAAATATATATCAAATTAAAATAATATATGGTGATAATAACAATGTATATCTATATGGATTAAAATATTGTATTTTCAGTGTCTCAAGTTCATAAACTTGATTGGACCAGTGGCTCGGAACTGAAGTGCCATACGAGACCCATTTATCAGCACAAACTCTCTGTCCCCAGAAACAGTGGAGTTTATCAGTATACACAACATTGAAGAAGGTCCACTTCTTCTTGAGATGATTGAAATGCATGCATCCTGGGAACTTACTAACACTTTTAAGAGAGAGGGTTGCACAGAGTTTTGGGTTAACTGTGTTAGTGCAGAAAAATTCCCTATGATCAGAAAGTTAGCTGTTTATGTTCTAACAAGGTTTAGCTCCACATACACCTGTGAATCCAGCTTCTCCCACATGAACAGCATAAAAACATCCAACCGTGCCTCACTGTCAGATAACCACCTGCAGAACTGCTTACGCATAGCCCTGACATCATATGAGCCAAACTTTTCTGCCTTAGCTCAGTCAAGAAAATGCAATTTTTCTCACTAGTTTAGCTCCAATAGAAGGCAGCCTATTTAGAAGATGTTGATACAGCTTTCTTCACACGCGCAAACACACAAGACACATGCACACACAGAAACACACACATCCATGAAGCTCAACACATACACATACACACCCACACATACACAATGAGCCTCTCTCTCTCTCTCTCTCTCTCTCTCTCTCTCTCTCTCTCTCTCTCTCTCTTTCTCTCTCTCACACACACACACACACACACCTATGAACCAAGTGTGGTTGTAACTGAGTCCTGTATACTTTTACTTGAGTTTTTCTTTTTTTTTGCACTATGGACCGTTTGCATTTCAGTCTTGATGGTACTGTTTTAATTTTTTTTTTTGCCTGAAGAGCCAACTGTAGTTTTGCCTCAATCTTGAGCAGTTTACTCTGTGCAGTTGTACTATGAACCAAATGTGGTTGTGACTGAGTCTTTTTGGCACTGTTACTTGATTTTGTTTTTGCACTGTGAACCAACTGTGGTTGTACCCAGGTCTTGTTGGTACTATTATTTTTTTGCCTTAAGAGCAAACTCTAGTTTTCTGTTTTGTGCAATGTGGTTTATTTTTTGAGCAAATAGCCAATTGTAGCAATTCTACATGAACGTTGTTGATACTTTGAACATTTTTGCACTACTGCCTTTCATGGCTATTGCATCTTTATTGATGTTTATTGATGTTACCTCTAATTTTGCACAACATCAATGTTGGTTGCACAAAGCTGTTTTCAAATAAATTAGTTCTGTTTAAAATTTTGCATCTATTTGTATGTGTCTACCGTGCAACAAACACCAAATAGTGGTATGGCGATTGAGTGGCCCGTTGGCTGGACAACCTTCCAAAAATTCGGCCCTTTCGAAATTTTAGTTGAATAGCCCTGCTCTATTGTAATATATAACAATTTTCTATGGGAAAAAAAATGTCCTTTTTAAAGTATGTTTAGGCCAGCAGAGAAGGCTTAGCTGGCCCTGACTGTCTGCTCTACTGACGGCTCAGTACTGCCCATTTAAGAGCACATTTCCTGAAATGTAGAGCAATTAAATGAAGTAAAAGCATGAACATTTATGACTTTTAGGTTCTGGCAGTTCATTGACAGACCAGTATTATTAGAAAGTATTAGTGAACTGTTCATAAAAAGAACATAGTACTAGTCAAAGAGCTGTGGCCCAGTTGTCCTGCACTGCAAGAATCTGCTGAGATTGAGGAAGCAGCACAATTATTAGAAAACTTAAATGTGGGAGCTGCAAATGCCTAATGTTTGCGAAATAGGGTGTTGCAGCTATGTTCCAGTAGAGCCTGTTTTGCACACCACCCAAGATCTTGGATGGGAGGGAGGAATAGATATGCAACCACTTCCTTCTAATATTTGCTCTGGGCTTCACTTCATGCTAAAGAAACTCTGTTCTATCTAGACTTCTCTTAACAGCAAATACAATTTAACAGTTTGAATCTGGTATGTAATACTCTGCTGCTGTTTCATTCTGTTGGAAAATGCTTTGAAACTATGATTCAACAATGATGACAAAATAATTTAATGGAAAATAATATGAATAGAATCAGAGAAATGTAGAGGACATGTTGGCTCTATCAGTAGGGAAAGAATAAACTACACACATTGAAAAACATGTTCAAAACAATACTTAAAAAAGGGAAATAAAACATTATTTAGTTCAAACATACAGACAGAATCAGGTCCAGTCTTTTAGCATTTTGGAATGTATCTTTTAACACACCGCTTCTATCGCTTCTATCCGAGGAAACACTGCAGAGTTTTGCCCTGGTTGATGTGAGGAGACTTGGTCGAGTTTTATCCCAAGTAAACCCAACAACCTGCCTTTTAGATCCCATTCCCACATCACTTTTAAGGACATTTGATCGGATTCTTTGAGGAACAGATTTTAAATATAGTAAATTGCTCACTCCAGATGGGTGTCTTTCCTGCTGCCTTTAAGACAGCAGTGGTGACGCCCATTCTGAAGAAGAGCAATTCAGACCCAACCATTTTTGACAAGTACAGGCCTGCATGCATCTTGACATTTTTAATGAAGATTTTGGAAAAAAAAAAAAAAAAAAAAAAAAAGTACAAACAACATTGTGGTTTGTACGGTGCTATGGTGCTGGTTTTATTCCTATGTTCCAGGTCTAAACATGGTGAAGCAGCATTTAGCTGTTATGCTGCACAGTGCACACAAATGGAATAAGCTTCACAGAAGTGAAGTCAGCCCAAAGTGTGAATGTTTTTAAATCCAGGTTAAAGACTCTTCTTTTCTCTGATGCTTATGATTGAGTGCTTTTGTTCATGTTATTATATTTTGTTACCATCTTTTTATTTATTTTCTCCTTTATTACTGTTCTATTTATGCATTTTAAGTTGCCGTTTTTTCTCTGCAGTTTTTCTTTGAACAGTGTGTACTTTTTTTTTTTAAAATGCTTTTAAAATGTTGACCTTTTAATCATGTAAAGCACATTGAGTTGCCTTGTGCATGAAATGTGCTATATAAATAAAGCTGCCTTGCCTTACCTTACGCTGGAAAACACAAAATTAAGTGTGGTGTGCCCCAAGGGTCAATTTTATGACCAGTGCTTTTTAATCTTCACATGCTTCCACTCTGGGACAGTATTATTGTCACCCTTTTAAAATGTATTTTTAGATATCAAGTCATGGATTGCAGATAACTTCTTACAGCTCATCCAGGAACAAAAACTGAGGTTTTAGTTATTGGCCCTGAAGGATAGAGAGAGAAACTTTAACCAAAACACAATTTTAAACCAACACAATCTGCTCAGAACCTGAGTGTCATGTTTGACACTGAGATTATTTTTAATCAGCATATTAAAACCATGACATAAATGGCTTTTTATCGTCTCAAGAAATATTCTGATGCATGCTTTTATCTCCTGTGGATTAGACTAGTGTCACACCCTGCTCTCTGGGATTCCCAATAAGACTATCTCTTATTTGCAGTTGGTCCAGAACTCAGCTGCTTGTGTGCTGACAAGGACCAGAGGGCGGGATGACATTACACCGGTTTTAGAATCACTTAATTGGTGCCCCAAGATATTCAAGATAATTTTAAGGTGATTTAATTAATTTTTCAGTGTCTTAACGGTCTTTGGCCATCTTATTTATCAAACCTGCTTTTATCATATTAGCCCTTGTGGATACTGAGGTCTTCTGGCACTTTTATAGTTTTAAACTGACTGTGTCTGCAGTAGTGGTATTCCATTTATTTTTGAGTTTTGTGTTTGTGACAACCAACAGCTCTCCCTATGCATGGGCGAGGTAGTGTGTGTGTGTGTGTGTGTGTGTGTGTGTGTGTGTGTGTGGGGGGGGGGGGGGGTTGTGTGTGTGAGGTTTTTGTTTTAAATGAATTGGGCCCGTCAATTAATTGGTGTCATAAATTATTTCAAATTTATTGATAACATCAACTGAGAGAATGAACAGTCCTCCAAGCATCTTGGACATTCTAGCGGGATGGGGGGGGCTCTGGAAAGCGCAAAATGGTTCAGTTCGCCCGGCAGCAACCATCGACAGCGTCAGTGAGCCCAGATTGAATGACTTGAGTGCGAAGAAAGACTACTCGGATGCCAAAACGCCAGTGAAGCCACCTGCAGGACAGACCAGTATTATGAGAAAATATTGGTGAACTGTTCATAAAAAGAACATAAAATTAGTCCCATCTTTCTTAAGCTTTCTCATGTTCAACAACAGCATCACTTTTGTACATGCCCAGCTAAGAAGAGAAAGAGGGAGGCAGAGGAGGTGGAGAGAGGAGGATCCTCTCACAGCCACTCCTCACAATTCTTTCCGCATTTTTATGTTCAGGGTCATTATGATAAATAGATGTGCTGGTTAGTTCACCCTGCACTTCACTGCTTGTTGAGACTAGAAATAACTAGAGATTATTTCACTCTGCAGAGAAAAGGACTTGTAGTTAACTAGCAATGGCAACAGCTGCAAATGTTGACCAACTGCAGTTTAAGAAAAAACTAAATAGGAGAAAACGTCCGGAAACTATTTTTTTGGGGCACCGAAAACTCAGTGACTTGAAGACAAAGGCTAGAGACTTGGAAAACGGCTACCTTTTTAAAGAAGACATCCCACGATACCCCCAACCAAAGTTTTGTGTCTCTCTTCTAAAACATGACACAGACAGCGATGGACTCCGAGGCATCTGGAAGGACAAAGGATTCAGGAACCCGTTCAATGCCTCACTGGTGTGGTGGAGTTTGGCCGTTGGACAGAATGAGATAACTGCAGCGGCGACAAGTCGGATGATGACTAATCTGACAAAAAAACGGGTTCAGGTGAGAGCAGACGACTTGAAGAAGTTTGCCACCTCTCCAGCCTTCATGGAGTCTTCCAGACTGGGGCCGTACCGCTTCACCTTCCCAGTGGAGAAAGTGCTGCAGGCGTACAGCAAACAGGTACAGTGCTGCTGTGGAACAGAACATTCATCAGGAATGGAAATTTGTGTGAAGTGAAGATTATATTCTAACCTTAGTTTTATCCTCTTTAGTTCTGTGATGGTGAAGAGCCCATAATGCGGGCATTCAGGACCTACCTATACAAGCAGGAAGTGATGTATGTGGTGCTGGTCCACCGACCATGTGATGAGGAGCTGTTCTTAGACTATGACCTGCTGACAGACACACCAAACCCTGTTTGTGCCTACAAAGATGGTCGCATCATCTGGAGGGCTCAGGCCATGTGTAATGCCCACAAGTGAGTCAATTCATCTCTGATGAGTCACTGGCAACTTGATTACAAATACTGACAACTGCTGCTGTTTTTCAGTTGGACCTTGGTGGAGAGGTCCGGTGAACAATTTATAGAGACCTGTCGAACTAAATATTATGTGTGGGATAATGTCAGCGTAGCCCTGCATGTTGGTGATCAGGTGACTCTCCTTTTACTGCTTCTTACAAACAACATATATCCTGTGATAACCGTCAGAAATCAGTTCATTTCTAAAAAGATAACTCTGAGCCAAAGTAAAAGTTGCATTTTAATGGGAGGTTCCATCCTTTAAAAAGATTTTGAAGTCTGCTCTCTCTCTTTCAGTTGCTAACATTTGATGACAATGATCTGTGTAACAGTCTCAAGTTCTGCAGCAAAGGATATCCTTTTATTGGTAAAACATTTGATGAACCCAAAGTATGTGAAGCACTAGTCAAAGAGCTGTGGCCCAGTTGTCCTGCACTGCAAGAATCTGCTGAGGTTGAGGAAGCAGCACAATTATTTCAAAACTTAAATGTGTCAGATGCAAAAACCTGACGTTTGCAAAATAGAGTGTTGCAGACATGTTCCAGTAAAGCCTGTTTTGCACACCACCCAAGATCTATGATGGGAGGAAGGAATAGATATGCAACCACTTCCTTCTAATATTTGCTCTGGGCTTCACTTCATGCTAAAGAAACTCTGTTCTATCTAGACTTCTCTTAACAGCAAATACAATTTAACAGTTTGAATCTGGTATGTAATACTCTGCTGCTGTTTCATTCTGCCTTTTAGATCCCATTCCCACATCACTTTTAAGGACATTTGATTGGATTCTTTGAGGAACAGATTTTAAATATAGTAAATTGCTCACTCCAGATGGGTGTCTTTCCTGCTGCCTTTAAGACAGCAGTGGTGACGCCCATTCTGAAGAAGAGCAATTCAGACCCAACCATTTTTGACAAGTACAGGCCTGCATGCATCTTGACATTTTTAATGAAGATTTTGAAAAAAAAAAAAAAAAAAAAAAAAAAGTACAAACAACATTGTGGTTTGTACGGTGTTATGGTGCTGGTTTTATTCCTATGTTCCAGGTCTAAACATGGTGAAGCAGCATTTAGCTGTTATGCTGCACAGTGCACACAAATGGAATAAGCTTCACAGAAGTGAAGTCAGCCCAAAGTGTGAATGTTTTTAAATCCAGGTTAAAGACTCTTCTTTTCTCTGATGCTTATGATTGAGTGCTTTTGTTCATGTTATTATATTTTGTTACCATCTTTTTATTTATTTTCTCCTTTATTACTGTTCTATTCATGCATTTTAAGTTGCCGTTTTTTCTCTGCAGTTTTTCTTTGAAGAGTGTGTACTTTTTTTTTTTTAAAACGCTTTTAGGACAAACCCTGGTTTGTCCTCTCCGGGTCGGTGGGGGGATCCTGCCTCAGGTGGAGGAGTTCAAGTATCTCGGGGAATTGTTCACGAGTGAGGGGAGGATGGAGCGTGAGATCGACAGGCGGATCGGTGCAGCGGCTGCAGTGATGCGGTCGCTGTACCGGTCCGTCGTAGTGAAGAAGGAGCTAAGCCGAAAGGCGAAGCTCTCGATTTACCGGTCGATCTACGTTCCCACCCTCACCTATGGTCACGAGCTTTGGGTAGTGACCGAAAGAACAAGATCGCGAATACAAGCGGCCGAAATGAGTTTCCTCCGCAGGGTGGCTGGGCGTACCCTGAGGGATAGGGTGAGAAGCTCGGCCACCCGGGAGGAGCTCGGAGTAGAGCCGCTGCTCCTCCGCATTGAGAGGGGCCAGCTGAGGTGGCTCGGGCATCTGTTCCGGATGCCTCCTGGACGCCTCCCTGGGCAGGTGTTCCGGGCATGTCCCACCGGGAGGAGGCCTCGGGGAAGACCCAGGACACGCTGGAGGGACTATGTCTCCCGGCTGGCCTGGGAACGCCTTGGGGTCCCACCGGATGAGCTGGAGGAGGTGACTGGGGCCAGGGAGGTCTGGGCATCTCTGCTAAGGCTGCTGCCCCCGCGACCCGACCCCGGATGAAGCGGTAGAAGAAGAAGAAGAAACTTTTAAAATGTTGAACTTGTAATCATGTAAAGCACATTGAGTTGCCTTGTGCATGAAATGTGCTGTATAAATAAAGCTGCCTTGCCTTACCTTACGCTGGAAAACACAAAATTAAGTGTGGTGTGCCCCAAGGGTCAATTTTATGACCAGTGCTTTTTAATCTTTACATGCTTCCACTCTGGGACGGTATTATTGTCACCCTTTTAAAATGTATTTTTAGGTATCAAGTCATGGATGGCAGAAAACTTCCTACAGCTCAACCAGGACAAAACTGAGGTTTTGGTTATTGGCCCTGAAGGATAGAGAGAGAAACTTTTGCCAAAACTTCACAATTTTAAACCAACACAATCTGCTCAGAACCTGAGTGTCATGTTTGACACTGAGATTATTTTTAATCAGCATATTAAAACCATGACATAAATGGCTTTTTATCATCTCAAGAAATATGCTGATGCATGCTTTTATCTCCTGTGGATTAGACTAGTGTCACACCCTGCTCTCTGGGATTCCCAATAATCTCTTATTTGCAGTTGGTCCAGAACTCAGCTGCTTGTGTGCTGACAAGGACCAGAGGGCAGGATGACATTACACCGGTTTTAGAATCACTTAATTGGTGCCCCAAGCAATTCAAGATAAATTTAAGGTGATTTAATTAATTTTTCAGTGTCTTAACGGTCTTTGGTCATCTTATTTATCAAACCTGCTTTTATCATATTAGCCCTTGCGGATACTGAGGTCTTCTGGCACTTTTTGAAACATTCGATACACAGGAAGCACATGAAAATCTTGTTGAAGAGCTGTGGCTCAATTGTCCTGAAATGACAGAATTAGTAGAAGTCGAAGAAACAGCAAAAGGTATTTCCAAAAGGTATGCCATCTACAAATGTCTGTTGTTTACTCAATAGAGTCTTGCAGAAGAGTCTCCTCACAATTCTTTCCGCATTTTTATGTTCAGAGTCATTCTGATAAATAGATGTGTTGGTTAGTTCACCCTGCATTTCACTGCTTGTTAGAAATAACTAAAGATTATATCACTCTGCAGAGAAAAGGACTTGTAGTTAACTAGCAATGGCAGCAGCTGCAAATGTTGATCAACAGCAGTTTGAGAATATAAGAAATAGGAGAGGATATCAGGAAGATTATTTTAAGGGGCACCAAAAACTCAGTCAATTAAAGCTCAAGGCAGAAGCATTTATTATTATTATTTTTTTATTATTATTATTATTACTGACTGAAGTAGATAACAAGACAGAGTTGGTGGCCGAACAAAGAATGCTGCTGCTGCTGCATATGGCCTCTGGTTGGGAGCTGGGAGAAGAACAAAGAGAGCGAGGTGTTGAGGTCCTCCTCCTAAAATATTGGCACCAGCCAATCACCTTTCCGCACCTGAAAACAAGCCAAAAAAGGGAACACAGGATCTACTGCGCCATCTAGTGCCCAAGAGGACAACATAGCAGACAGGAAAGAACAAACAACAATGTAAACCCAAAACTATCCAACATATATGTATACATTTACATAACGAGGACCTCACCAGCAACCTGAACCTACTTCCAATTACATGGGCCCGAAGAGAAAAAAAAAGGTAAGCAGAAACCTATTGTATGATATACTGAATTGTGCATATTGGACATAACTAAATTTTGTGATTTGGAGGAGGTAAGGGGTATCGGTTAAAAAATTAAATGTTTCATTGTTAAAAGGTTAATAAATTGAAGAAACAAGCAATAAAAACATCTAAAACTAAACTGTTTCTGCAGTAGTGGTAGTGGTGGTGATGCGGGGGAGCGGGGGGACTTGTGTACGTTTGGGAGGAGGAGGTTGGGTTTTAATTGACTGTAGCACTTCAGTTGAATGTTGTTGTTTTTGTTTGTTTTTTGTTTTTAATCTTTTTTTCATTTTACTTTTAATTTTTGTCAAGCACCTTGCTATATAAATACACTTTGATTGATGTATCGATTAATGTCTTATAATTCCATTTATGTTTTCGTTTTGACAGTGTTTATGGTATATGTAGTGTATCCATTTAGTTACAGGACTAAGGATAGCGTCACTGACGTCACTTTTCACTGTAAGATGTGAAATGTCTGGCCCGATACTGGGTGCCGGTTCATGTGTTGTGCTTAAACACAAACGCAAGAAGAGTCGCCGGTACAAAACTGACCCTAAAAGTCTTAAAAGATCCTTCAAATGCCTCAGTTAGTGCAGCTGTTAAAAACTATAAAACAAACATTAACCCTGGAAGTGCAAGAAGCGACTGATTGGATGGTCAATCAGCCACGATGCTCTCATTGGTCCAGGCCTGCTGAAAAACAACACCCCCAAGCCCCACTCCACTCTTCCTCAACAGCAACAAAATCTAGCAACAACGGGGTAAATGGAAGTAAAGTCAACTCTAACATGGTCCAGTAACTGAGTTTAGGGCAACACCTCCGTCCAGGGGACGTCTTCTGGGCGGACACCACTCGGCTTGGGGTTGTGTTGCCGGGGACTGTAGTGCGACTAGGCCTCCGACTCAGACAGCTCTTCCTCTCCTCCCCCGTTGGTGGCGTCGCCAGTCTCCGTCTCCAGCAGCAGGAACTTGCCATCATTGGTCAGTGGCATGTTCTTCATCAGCTGGGCCAGAGCCTCTGGGTCCTGGTGGAGGAGAAAACCAAACCAAGAGAGAAGATGTTACAGACAAACTGAATCTTCATCACAGAGTCACATGCCAATAGGAAGCCATTTTTTGCATGAGCCAATATGAAGCCATGTTTAGCTTGAGCCAATATGAAGCCACGTTTTCACAAGCCAATAGGAAGCCAGGTTTTACAATAGGAAGCCTTATTTTATGCGAGCCAATAGGATGTTTTAATTTACATGAGCCAATAGGTAACTTCAATTTGCACTGACCAATAAGAAACCTTGTTTTTCACAAGCCAATAGGAAGCCACGTTTTACAAGGGCCAATAGGAAGCTTTGTTTTGCACAAGCCATTAAAAAGCCGTGTTTCACACTGGTCTATTTCATGTAACATTGATAAAAAATGTTTTACTCCGAGCCTTTGTTGATGTGACATGCCAAAGATTGTGAAAGAGAGCTCAGTTACTTCACTCCTCTGTGAGCGGATCACTTTAGAATTACTGCAAGGCTCAATGAGATGAGTAGCAGCAGCGCAGAGCTGCCCTTCCCTGCTCTCACACTCATGACTTTTATTGTTTAAAGGTGTGGGAAATGTACTTATTTACTTATAATAATATTAGATAATAATGTAGCAGACTCTTCTGCAGAAGAGTCTGCTACACACCTCCTCTCCTCCTCTCCCTCTTCGCACATAACACATGTGTTATGTGCGAAGAGGGAGGTGTGTCCCTCAAAGTTGTCGTAGGGGGACGTGAGCACCGGCCCTCCGAACACACACACACACACACACACACACCATTCCGAGTGTTAAATATTCACGTGACAAAACACTGAAGTCGGCGTTTTGATGGCTTCGATTCCAAAACACGGGACGAGGTGTTAACATCCTTTGTGCAAGCACATGCAAAGTTCATTGGTGAACACTAAAAACAACAACTGTTTGAAATTTGGGATGCACCTTCAGTAGTATTCCTTCAGATCATGGAGTGTTTTGGCCATTTAAAACTATACACCCTCACCGAAGGCGGCCAGCTCCAGGGTGATCAAACCTGAGCTTGCATCCCATGCCCAATTAATAGGAAGACGCTTCCTTTTAGGCTTGGCCTTTTGGAGCCCAGCAGGGATCCTTCCTTTTCAGCCAGAGCCATTGGCTGCTTTTTTCCGCTGCTTCTGATGCAGCTTTGATGGCTGAACGCTGGCTCTGGCCCCTGATTCCCATGTCCTTCAGTAGTTTGGCAGTTGATGTTGCCACGAAACCTCTGCACCCGACCTCCACTGGGCATACTTCTTTGTTCCAGCCACGATGTTGAGCTTGAGCAGCTAGATCGGCATATCGCAGGTGTTTCCGCTCATTTGCCTCATCCACTGCCTCTTCCCAAGGCACGGTGAGTTCAAAGATGTAAACCTTCTTTAGGGAGGGGGACCAGAGCACTAAATCAGGTCGTAAGCTGGTGATGGCAATCTCTGGAGGGAAAACAAGCTTCCGTCCAAGATCCGCCAGCAGTTTCCAGTCGCGAGCTAAGCACAGCTGGCCTCTCTCCGATGGTGTGGAGCTGCCCCTGATTACCTTAGCCCCCTCCCGGACAAACGCAGTCTCCCATGGGGGGTTGGAAACTGGCGGTGGTTGGGAATTGTTGGTAATGCGCTTGCCCTCCAGGGAGGATGCAAGGGCCTTTAATACTTGGTTGTGACGCCAAGTGTACCGCCCTTGGCCGAGGCTGGTTTTGCACCCTGTGAGAATGTGCCTGAGGGAAGCTGGCATGGCGCACAGGGCACACTCCGGGTCTTCACCAATCCACTGCTGGAGATTGGTTGGTGTCGGAAGGACATCGTATGTAGCTCTGACCAAAAAGCTGAGGCGGCTTGCCTCCATTGCCCATACGTCCTTCCAGCTGAAGTTCCTCCTCTCCACACCTTCCCATCATGTCCACCACCCCTGCTTGCCAAGGGACACTGCCTTGGCCCACCTCATAGCCTCCTCCTGACGGCGTACTTCCTCCACCACCATCTTCCTCCGCTGTGGAGTGGAGGCCTTAGCCCAAGTTAGATGGCTAGGTGTAAGTCCAAGCCCTCCCCTTCCTTGCTGAACATGTCCCACAATGTCAGCATGTCTGAGAGCTGATATTGCCTCCTCCCCTGCTGTTGCTGGTGTCCATTTGCGCCCGGTTGCCAAGATTGGTGCTATCTCCCTCACCACTAAGTCTTTGGACTCGTTCAGCAGCATTTGGAGTCGTGTTTTCGCACACTTAAATTCCTCCGTGAGACTGGTGAGGGGCAGCTTGAGGACCCCATCTCCATAGAGGCCAATGGTGGTAAGGCAGCGTGGAACCCCAAGCCACTTTTTGATATATGCAGTGACTCCTCTTTCCAGCTTCTCCACTGTTGAGATGGGGACCTCATACACTGCAAGGGGCCACAACATCCGGGGTAGCAACCCAAATTGTAGGCACCAGGTCTTCAACCGGCCAGGCAGATGGATTTTATCAACATCATCATTTTGTAGGCCTTTGGTGATGTCTTTGCACAGCTGGTTTACCTGGTCTTTGTCCTTCAGGCTTGCGTCATAGCACCTTCCAAGGCTTTTTACAGGCTGCTCAGCTATCGTGGGGATAGGATCATCTCCAATGAAAAATCTGAGGTCAGTAAGCACTCCCTTCACCACTGAGATGCTGCGTGACTTGGATGGCTTGATCTTCATACCGGCCCAACTGATGTTCTCCTCCAGCTTTCTGAGCAGTCTTCTGGTGCATGGGACGGTGGTGGTCAGAGTTGTAATGTCGTCCATGTATGCTCTGAGAGGTGGAAGGCGCAAACAAGCTCCAGTTCGCTGTCCACCTACTACCCATTTTGAAGCTCGAATAATGACCTCCATTGCCATGAAGCTGAAGGCAGACCACAGGAGACCATGAGGCACTGAGCCAAAGGCATTGGCAAGATCCAAAAAGACTACATGGAGGTCCCTTTTTACCTGCTTTGCACTTTGGATCTGAAGCCAGATCATACTGGAGTGCTCGAGACATCCAGAAAAACCTGATATCCCTGCCTTCTGTACAGATGTATCAATGTATTGATTCCTTTTCAAGTACTCTGTCATTCTCTGCGCAATGATACTGAAGAAGACCTTTCCTTCCACGTTCAGGAGGGAGATTGGGCGGAATTGGCTGATGTTCACTGCATCCTTCTCCTTTGGGATCAGGACCCCAGCTGCTCTCCGACACGTTTTGGGTATGGTCTTCTTCTTCCATGCTACTCTCATGAGCCTCCAGAGAAACCTTAGGACATCTGGTGTGTTCTTGTACACCTTGTATGGGACACCATTTGGCCCAGGGGCTGAAGCTGTTCTTTCCCGGCGGACTGTGTTTTCCACCTCCTTCCAGGTCGGCGGGCCAGCCTCAATTTGATGTTCTGGTGGGTCTATTGGTGGGATGTCCGATGGGATGATGAGGTGTTCCGGGTTTTTTTGGCCAGAGTGAGTTGTTTTGAGGTGCTGCTCCAGGTCCTCTTTAGTAGTCTTCAGAGCTCCACTTTCCTCCTTGGTAAAAAGGGCCTTCAGGAACTTGAAGGGATCTTTGTAGAACCGTGTTCTTGTTTGTTCCTTCTTCCTTCTGTGTTTCCGTAAATTCTCTGCTCTACGGAGGGATGACAGACGGATCTTAATGTCAGCTTGAAGAGCGTTTATGCCCTCCTTTTCTACTCCTGAGGCCTTTTTCCAGCGTCTCCTCAGTTGTCTCCTCTCCTGAACAAGGAGCTTGATCTCCCGCTGTCTCCTGGAAACCGGTACCGGTGGAGTTGGAGCCCCTTTTGCGCCTTTCACCTCCTGAATGCCGAAACGCTCTGCCCCATACTGGTAGATGATATCTCCCATTCTCTCCAACTTCTTTTCCAATGACCCTCTGAGTTGATCAAGGGTGTTGGTCAGGTCAGTATTCACCATTTGCCACACCTTTTCTTCCGCAGCACCAGGCCACTTAACCTGCAGTCTATGCCAAAGAGGTCTCCTTTCAATTACAGGTTGCGGAGAGTGGGTGGGTTCCACCTGTGATGTTTGCTCCACCATTGTATTGTCTTTGCTTGAATTGAAATCTTCACTGACAGTGGTGCTGATGCACTGCAAGCTATGGTTTGCATCCAGTTGCTGTGCTTCACTCGACTGATTTGATTCCCTTTGAAGAAGGTAGTCAATGCGAGGCCTCTGTCCCCCTTCATTCAAGCACCTTTTCTTTCCCTGGTGAATCCTCAACCCACGGTAAGATGTAATTTTCCTCCAGCCACAGGGACATATCTGCAGTTTGTGGCCTGTTGCTGCTGTACTAACTGTGACACGCGTTGTGGTGCTCTCTTGCGCTGTGCTTTGATTACTCATAGTCGTTTCCAGTCCGGTCATTACCATGCTGTCAGCCAGGGAGTCTTCTTTCACCCCTGCTCTCACAGACTCTTGGGGTATTCTCTTTTGTCGTCTTGTCGTAGCTAAAGCGGGTGTCTCCAACATGCTGCAAGCATAAGAGACTACATCCATGGGAAGCTAGCCCATGAATGAGTTTACTGAGAAATCTTTCCCTCAAAGTGAGTCCATTGCTAATTGTGGGAAATTAACTTATTTTCTGAAACTAGTGGGAAAACTTTGTGGGAAATTAATATCTTGAACTTACTGCTTACTATCATGCAGCTGATGAGTATGTTATGAGAACCATTGCCATAGCCTTACGTGTGAGAATAGAAGATAAGAAATGAGAGGCCGTCTGTTTCCGTGTGAATTGAATGTGTGAACCTGCGCACCACATTTGCTCTGCTAGAAAACGAAACAATAAATTATAAATGTTACCTGCATAAATTATCAACTGTGACTTCAGTGGGGAAAACTGTTCATTCTATAACAGAAAAGCAACCACAGACCGAGCAGCAGGTATTAAACAACCTCTACTTCGTCCATTGCTGCGCTGTTGTGTGTCACACAGAAATGATGTTGACGAAAACAATGTCCTGCTTTACCGCGTCGATTCCGCCCATGGTCTCGTGATCACAAGGAAATTGCGCTATAGTTTGCCCATGCCTGGTGTAGCATATCCAGGGGTTTAAAGACAAACAAACAAACAGTCCTCAGTAAGTGTGTTTTGGAAAGCCAAGACACCCAAAAAACTAAAACTAAAACTAAAAAACATCAAAATAAATAAATAAACAACATGACGCTTATTATTTGTGTGGAAAGGTGGAGAGGGCCCAGGCGGGCTTCAAACCCTAGACTCCTGGGTAATAGTCATGTGCGCTAACCAGTGGGCTAAAGGGGAAAATGAGCAATTAAATGAAGTAAAAGGATTGACTTTTATGACTTTTAGGTTCTGGCAGTTCATTGACTGACCAGTATTTTTGTAAAACATTTGTGAAGTGTTCTTGAAAAGGGACATTTAAAATGAGTCCCATCTTTCTTATGCTTTCTTATGTTCAACAACAGCATCACTTTTTTACATGCCCAGTGTTGAAGAGAAAGAGGGAGGCAGAGAGGGGAGGATCCTCTCCACACTTCTCACAATTCCATCAGCATTATTATGTTCAGATTGATTCTTATTAATAGATGTGTTGAAATGCATCCTAAAATTTGATGACAATGATCCGAGTAACTGTCTCATGTTCTGTATCAAAGGGTGTCCTTTTATTGGTGAAACATTCGATACACACGAAGCACAGGAAAATCTTGTTGAAGAGCTGCTCCTCAATTGTCCTGAAATGACAGAATTTGCAGAAGTCGAAGAAACAGCAAAAGGTATTTCCAAAAGTTAGGTGTGCCATCTACAAATGTCTGGTGTTTACTCAATAGAGTGTTGCAGAAGAGTCTGTTTTGCACACTGGCAAATATCTATGATGGGATGGAGGAACAGATATGCAACCGCTTACTCCTAATATTTGTCCTGGGCCTCACTTCATGCATTCATGAAGAAACTCTGTTATATCTAGATTTATCTCAAGAGCAAATAGAATTTAACAGTCACGGTTTAGGTTTTAACATTGTATGTAATATTCTGCTGCTTCATTGTGTTGGGAAATGCTTTGAAACTATCATTCAACAATGATGACAAAAACAAACAAATAAAATGAAAGGAATCTTTAGTGAAAAATATGTTCAAAAACATGACTTCAAAAAAGTTGAAACTTTTGGTTCAAACTTACAAGCTATCAGCTGAAAACCAGACAAATGTGTGTCATGTGTTGTCTGAGTAAATAACATTTGATGATTCATTCTAAAATGCCTTCCAGATGCTTGAGGAACTTTAAAAGGATCAACAAGTAAGCAATCACTTGATGCTATTGTTTGCTGCGGGCTTGAGTTCATGCGAAAGAAAGTTTCTGATCCAGATTTACCTGTAGTGGGTAAAGTACAGTGAAACACACGTTAAAAAGAAATATAAAAAGATTTCATGCACTATGCTACTTGTCTGGTCAAATGCAACAACACATTGACTTTTAAGACAAGAAATGATATAATGAACTTGATGGAACTGATCCTGAGTGTTGTATGTTATTTTTAATGTAACAAATGGTGACTGTACAAGTGTTATGCTTAAAGTCTGAAGTTCTGACAGACGTTTTTTAACACTGGGGGAAATCGAGACACAACAAGACAATGTGTCACCTCTGATCTGTTGTCTGAGTAAATAAGAGTTGATGATTCATTCTAAAATGTCTTTCAGATGCTTGAAGATCGACTAAAAGATGAACAAGCAAACAACCACTTGATGCTATTCTTTGCTGTGGACTCTCTTCTCATGTTAAACATGAAATCAACATTTATGTAGTTTGATAAGGCACCAAACACAGAGGCCAGTTTCAGTGTCATCATTGCCAGTGTCTGTGATAATTTGGTATGGAAATGCAATTGCTCTCTGAGTCTGACAGAGGTGGAGAACATAATACAGTTTTTACCCTAGAAGGTTCAGTGTTGTCAGATATTCATATTTCATTCTGTTCTCCCCGTGGAGCAGCGCAGCTCTGTCCAAACTCGTCCAACCTGGTTTGCACCATGGGCCAGTTTAATGTGAGGTAATATTTTCAGGGACCGGCATGAAAACTGTGGTATTTTCTAAATATAGTAATTCGGGTTAATCCACTGTGTACACATCTGGAACTTTATTATCAGATGGCTCGTGGGTTTAATCTAGAGACAAGCGTCACGAGAGCCATAGATGGATAGATGTAACGGAGAGAATCCGGTAATTTTTCAAAATTAAATTGGTCAGACTCAGATAATAAATAAAACAGAATGAATTTAACAGAAGTAAACTATTCTTTCTGTGCGGCCCAGCACCAAATGACCCACAGACCGGTATCGGTCCGCGGCCCGGGGGTTGGTGGCCTCTGCAATAAACTGGGCATTGTTGCAGATTTTTATGAGAGACCAACTAGACGATTATGAAACAAACTATCGAACTATTAGATTGCTAAACAATTTAACATGTAGGCGCAGCTGCTGTGCCAATGCACCATGTTATTTACATTATAAATTTCAGATGATTAGACTACTAAATCTTCTTGTAGTGCCACATCTGGACCTAATGTTGTTCACCAGGACAATTGGGATTTATTACAGCACGGCCTTCCGGTGAACCACGTTTGGAGGAACTAAAGGTGGTACCTGATTGGCTGTGATGCTACTCTCTCTGCGACTATCTCTTGCTTAAAATCTTAAAGCCGTAAAACACCCGCTCTAGGAAGAACACTTTCACCCAGAAATCACAGTTGGGAGTCCACTCCGAAGCGCTCTCAGACGACCTGGTTCCAGGCAGGGACTGGTACCACTGGCGGCCAGCGCTAGTTTTACGACCGTTATCTCTCTGCAGAACATTCCAAGGGCCATCCTAACTACAGATGTTCCTGAACATCTCAATATCAGACAATGTTAAACACTCTATTTTCCCTTTTACAGAGACATCTGGAAGTCACATATCTGTGACCACCATCAAAATAAAGCATTAATGGACTTTGAATCACTCTTCTAACCTCTGTTGTGGAAAAGAGTGAAGATGCCGATGCAGGAATGCTGGGATAATAAGTAATTTAATGAACAAACAATAAAGAAAAGGGATCGGAGCTCCGAGGCACAAAACACAGTAAAATGGGAGTGCGAGTGCGAGGAGGGAAGGAGGAAGAAGGTCTCTTATACACAGGACTGGGAGGGGATAAGATAAGGAAAGAACAGGGAGGAGAACAGAGAGAGACAAACCAACGACTATACGATAGTTGACCGATTTCACAGCTCATATCCTGTACAGGGAGAGGATGAGCACATCAGTGGCAGGCCATAAAACAAAGTGAAATACGATGCGTATATGTTAGCCAAGGATTCTAACAGTTTACACGTGCTACTAGTGATCATACAATATAAACCAAGATAAAGAATAACACAAGAATACTTTTCCATTACACCTCAAAATTAACAGATTTAGGATTTCCTCCTAAAGGAAGCCTGGAGGCTTTCAAGCTTCAGGTGGAGCAAGAGTGTCCCTTGAGGGGGGGGTTACGGAAGTGATTCCTAAGTGATCGATTAAAAGTTGAATAAACGTTGCACGTTGGGTTTCCTCATATCAATGTTACATGCTTTGCCATAATCCCTATCATTACCATCACCAGTTTTCCACGTTACACTTAGGCGACTGTTACCTCAATCCCTACATACACCTTTTAAATATTGACAACCACAGATACATATATCTACTCATATATATATATATAAATATATTTGTATACGTGCCCATATAAGTGCCTGAATGCGAAATCTATTAAATCTTTCAGTTGTCTTTTAAATATAAATAAATTTACTCCTGCTTTTGTATGCATGCTTACATAGGTTAATAGGTGTTTAGATATAAAATATATGTTGAAGTTTTAATGTGCTTTGAACGCTTTATCTTCCTCAACTGTTTCCTAACTTTTGCAAGGTATCCACCATACGAAGGATCACACGAAGGACCACCTTCTTCTCCAAGTTATTCCAGTGAACTCAGTTCCTTTGTCTCAGAGTTAGTTTTTAGTTTTGCTGCGTGTTGTCTAGTCTTTCTTAGTGTTGTCTTGTCTAGTGTTTTTGTCTTCGTCATTTTTCTTTATTCTATTTTTGTGAACTTAATTTTTCCTAATTTCTGGCAAAAGGCCAATTTAAGACAGCAGCAGAAACAACTCAGCCTCGTCCAGTGACCATTATTTTTCAGTTTAATTTTAGCTTAATCTCAATTGGCTAATCCTCCAGATTTACCTGTAGTGGGTAAAGTACAGTGAAACACACGTTAAAAAGAAATATAAAAAGATTTCATGCACTATGCTACTTGTCTGGTCAAATGCAACAACACATTGACTTTTAAGACAAGAAATGATATAATGAACTTGATGGAACTGATCCTGAGTGTTGTATGTTATTTTTAATGTAACAAATGGTGACTGTACAAGTGTTATGCTTAAAGTCTGAAGTTCTGACAGACGTTTTTTAACACTGGGGGAAATCGAGACATAACAAGACAATGTGTCACCTCTGATCTGTTGTCTGAGTAAATAAGAGTTGATGATTCATTCTAAAATGTCTTTCAGATGCTTGAAGATCGACTAAAAGATGAACAAGCAAACAACCACTTGATGCTATTCTTTGCTGTGGACTCTCTTCTCATGTTAAACATGAAATCAACATTTATGTAGTTTGATGAGGCACCAAACACAGAGGCCAGTTTCAGTGTCATCATTGCCAGTGTCTGTGATAATTTGGTATGGAAATGCAATTGCTCTCTGAGTCTGACAGAGGTGGAGAACATAATACAGTTTTTACCCTAGAAGGTTCAGTGTTGTCAGATATTCATATTTCATTCTGTTCTCCCCGTGGAGCAGCGTAGCTCTGGAAATATCGGCTGGTGTCCTGTAGTCAGTGGCAGTTCATGCATTTCACACCAAGGCCATCAGTGATCATATGGCCAAGCAGTTTTTCCTTCCAAGTAACCGTGTAATTCGTTTGATCACCAAAATTACAACTGGTTACGAAGAAAGACTCAACTCGGATGCCAAACGCCAGTGAAGCCACCTGCAGGACAGAGCAGGACGGGCAGTTCCACCTCGAAGGTCGGTGTGCTGATCCAAGCTCCCTGCGCGTTACCGGACCCGAACGGTACAGTACAAAACTCCCAGGACCACCTTGGAAGAAGCTCATCCAACGTAAGCCCTCATGACTTGCTCACTGTCTCAAAGAGTTGTTGCATCAGTGTAACCAATAACTGCCAAATTATTTTTGCTAGACTTAGCCACAACAAGTCTAGTAGACAAACGAAACTCGTTTATATTTCTTCTTTTATTTTGTTACATTTAGCTTAAGTTTAGGTTTTCTTTACTTTCTCTCTCTCTCTCTCTCTCTCTCTCACTCTCTCTCTCTCTCTCTCTCTCGCCCACTCTCTCTCTCTCTCTCTCTCTCTCACACACATACACACACGCAGTTTGTTGCTGATTGTGTCTTCATGATCACATTCATGTCATGCTGTTCTGTGTGAACCATCTATTGTTACACAAATAAATGCACATTAAGTCTGATGTCATTGTTTAACTGACTTATTAAAGTGTGGTTCAAATCCCTGCGTATCGTCAAGAACTCCCCGTTAAGGAGACGGTATTGAGACTGATTCTGGCGTTTCCTGCTGACGTCAACAACCAAAAAGCAGGTGGTGCCCCGATCAAATCATATTAAATATTATAAATATCAAAATTATTAATTTCTTTTTGATGTCCGTTTCCACTCCTTCGTGAATTTGGTCGATTAAATTAATCAATCAACCTTCCCCCACTACATTGTCCTTCAGCCGTCGTCGGTTCGTTGTGGTGGCAACTGGATCTCTGGGTTGAGTTTTAGAGGTTCTCAGGGTTTATCCAATCAAAGGACATATATGAGTGAAGATCAGCAAAAGGCCAACTAGCTGACCTTAGCTTTGCATATTTAAGATCTGATTGGCTATCGCAACTCACTGTGTTCCGTTCACTTAAAGAGCACAGGAGCCTGCAAAGTTGATTCTCGCCTCAGATTTCATAGCACCTGACAACACAAGCCAGGTGAAACATGATAGGATAAAATCTCTACTGTAATATACAACAATGGAAGTAATGCACCCAGGTTGATATCAAAGGATGTGAAAAGAACAGACTATGGAGAATAACTTTATTATCATGTCTACGGGAAAAAAAAGTACTTTTTAAAGTATGTTTAGGCTAGCAGAGAAGGCCTAGCTGGCCCTGACTGTCTGCTCTACTGATGGTTCAGTACTGCACCTTTAAGAGCACATTTCCTGAAATGTAGAGCAATTAAATGAAGTAAAAGCATGAACATTTATGACTTTTAGGTTCTGGCAGTTCATTGACAGACCAGTATTATTAGAAAGTATTAATGAACTGTTCATAAAAAGAACATAAAATGAGTCCCATCTTTCTTAAGCTTTCTCATGTTCAACAACAGCATCACTTTTGTACATGCCCAGCTTTGAAGAGAAAGAGGGAGGGAGAGGAGGTGGAGAGAGGAGGATCCTCTCACAGCCACTCCTCACAATTCTTTCCGCATTTTTATGTTCAGGGTCATTATGATAAATAGATGTGCTGGTTAGTTCACCCTGCACTTCACTGCTCGTTGAGACTAGAAATAACTAGAGATTACATCACTCTGCAGAGAAAAGGACTTGTAGTGAACTAGCAATGGCAGCAGCTGAAAATGTTGACCAACAGCAGAGGAAAATAAATAGGAGAGGACATCAAGAAATTATTTTTGAGGGGCACCAAAAACTCAGTGACTTGAAGACAAAGGCTAGAGGATTAGACAACAAATACCTTTTTAACGAAAACATCCCACGATACCCCCAACCAGAGTTTCGTGTCTCTCTTCTAAAACATGACACAGACAGGGATGGACTCCGAGGCATCTGCAAGGACAAAGGCTTCAAAAGCCCATCCAACTCCCCACTGGTGTGGTGGAGTTTGGCCGTTGGACAGAATGAGATAACTGCAGCGGCGACAAGTCCAATGATGACCAATCTGACAGATGAACTGGTTCAGGTGAGAGCAGACGACTTGAAGAAGTTTGCCACCTCTCCAGCCTTCCTGGAGTCTTCCAGACTGGGGGCGTACCGCTTCACCTTCCCACTGGAGAAAGTGCTGCAGGCGTACAGCAAACAGGTACAGTGCTGCTGTGGAACAGAACATTCATCAGGAATGGAAATTTGTGTGAAGTGAAAATTATAATCTAACCTTAGTTTTGTCCTCTTTAGTTCTGTGATGGTGAAGAGCCCATAATGGGGGCATACAGGACCTACCTATACAAGCAGGAAGTGATGTATGTGGTGCTGGTCCACCGACCATGTGATAAGGAGCTCTTCTTAGACCATGACCAGCTGACAGACACACCAAACCCTGTTTGTGCCTACAAAGATGGTCGCATCATCTGGAGGGCTCAGGCCATGTGTGACAGGCACAAGTGAGTCGATTCATCTCTGATGAGTCACTGGCAACTTGATTACAAATACTGACAACTGCTGCTGTTTTTCAGATGGACCTTGAATAATTCTAGTGATCAACTGATGGAGGCTGTTCGAGCACGTCCAGCTGAGTTGTATGTGTGGGATAATGTCAGCATAGCCCTGCATGTTGGTGATCAGGTGACTCTCCTTTCACTGCTTCTTACAAACAACATATTATCCTGATAACAAACAGAAATCAGTCCATTTCTAAAAAGATAACTCTGAGCCAAGTTGCATTTTAATGGGAGGTTCCATCCTTTAAATAATATTCGGATTTTCTACACATCTGCTCTCTCTCTTTCAGTTGCTAACATTTGATGACAACGATCTGTGTAACAGTCTCAAGTTCTGCAGCAAAGGATATCCTTTTATTGGTAAAACATTTGATGAACCCAAAGCATGTGAAGCACTAGTCAAAGAGCTGTGGCCCAGTTGTCCTGCACTGCAAGAATCTGCTGAGGTTGAGGAAGCAGCACAATCATTAGAAAACTTAAATGTGGGAGCTGCAAATGCCTAATGTTTGCCAAATAGGGTGTTGCAGACATGTTCTAGTAGAGCCTGTTTTGCACACCACCCAAGATCTATGATGGGAGGGAGGAATAGATATGCAACCACTTCCTTCTAATATTTGCTCTGGGCTTCACTTCATGCTAAAGAAACTCTGTTATATCTAGACTTATCTTAACAGCAAATACAATTTAACAGTTTGAATCTGGTATGTAATACTCTGCTGCTGTTTCATTCTGTTGGAAAATGCTTTGAAACTATGATTCAACAATGATGACAAAATAATTTAATGGAAAATAATATGAATAGTATCAGAGAAATGTAGAGGACATGTTGGCTCTATCAGTAGGGAAAGAATAAACTACACACATTGAAAAACATGTTCAAAACAATACTTAAAAAAGGGAAATAAAACATTATTTAGTTCAAACATACAGACAGAATCAGGTCCAGTCTTTTAGCGTTTTGGAATGTATCTTTTAACACACCGCTTCTATCGCTTCTATCCGAGGAAACACTGCAGAGTTTTGCCCTGGTTGATGTGAGGAGACTTGGTCGAGTTTTATCCCAAGTAAACCCAACAACCTGCCTTTTAGATCCCATTCCCACATCACTTTTAAGGACATTTGATTGGATTCTTTGAGGAACAGATTTTAAAGATAGTAAATTGCTCACTCCAGATGGGTGTCTTTCCTGCTGCCTTTAAGACAGCAGTGGTGACGCCCATTCTGAAGAAGAGCAATTCAGACCCAACCATTTTTGACAAGTACAGGCCTGCATGCATCTTGACATTTTTAATGAAGATTTTGAAAAAAAAAAAAAAAAAAAAAAAAAGTACAAACAACATTGTGGTTTGTACGGTGCTATGGTGCTGGTTTTATTCCTATGTTCCAGGTCTAAACATGGTGAAGCAGCATTTAGCTGTTATGCTGCACAGTGCACACAAATGGAATAAGCTTCACAGAAGTGAAGTCAGCCCAAAGTGTGAATGTTTTTAAATCCAGGTTAAAGACTCTTCTTTTCTCTGATGCTTATGATTGAGTGCTTTTGTTCATGTTATTATATTTTGTTACCATCTTTTTATTTCTTTTCTCCTTTATTACTGTTCTATTCATGCATTTTAAGTTGCCGTTTTTTCTCTGCAGTTTTTATTTGAAGAGTGTGTTCTTTGTTTTTTTTAAATGCTTTTAAAATGTTGACCTTTTAATCATGTAAAGCACATTGAGTTGCCTTGTGCATGAAATGTGCTATATAAATAAAGCTGCCTTGCCTTTTGCCTTACCCTGGAAAACACAAAATTAAGTGTGGTGTGCCCCAAGGGTCAATTTTATGACCAGTGCTTTTTAATCTTCACATGCTTCCACTCTGGGACAGTATTATTGTCACCCTTTTAAAATGTATTTTTAGATATCAAGTCATGGATTGCAGATAACTTCTTACAGCTCATCCAGGAACAAAAACTGAGGTTTTAGTTATTGGCCCTGAAGGATAGAGAGAGAAACTTTAACCAAAACACAATTTTAAACCAACACAATCTGCTCAGAACCTGAGTGTCATGTTTGACACTGAGATTATTTTTAATCAGCATATTAAAACCATGACATAAATGGCTTTTTATCGTCTCAAGAAATATTCTGATGCATGCTTTTATCTCCTGTGGATTAGACTAGTGTCACACCCTGCTCTCTGGGCTTCCCAATAAGACTATCTCTTATTTGCAGTTGGTCCAGAACTCAGCTGCTTGTGTGCTGACAAGGACCAGAGGGCGGGATGACATTACACCGGTTTTAGAATCACTTAATTGGTGCCCCAAGATATTCAAGATAATTTTAAGGTGATTTAATTAATTTTTCAGTGTCTTAACGGTCTTTGGCCATCTTATTTATCAAACCTGCTTTTATCATATTAGCCCTTGCGGATACTGAGGTCTTCTGGCACTTTTATAGTTCTAAACTGACTGTGTCTGCAGTAGTGGTATTCCATTTATTTTTGAGTTTTGTGTTTGTGACAACCAACAGCTCTCCCTATGCATGGGCGAGGTAGTGTGTGTGTGTGTGTGTGTGTGTGTGTGTGTGTGTGTGTGTGTGGGGGGGGGGGGGTTGTGTGTGTGAGGTTTTTGTTTTAAATGAATTGGGCCCGTCAATTAATTGGTGTCATAAATTATTTCAAATTTATTGATAACATCAACTGAGAGAATGAACAGTCCTCCAAGCATCTTGGACATTCTAGCGGGATGGGGGGGGCTCTGGAAAGCGCAAAATGGTTCAGTTCGCCCGGCAGCAACCATCGACAGCGTCAGTGAGCCCAGATTGAATGACTTGAGTGCGAAGAAAGACTACTCGGATGCCAAAACGCCAGTGAAGCAACCTGCAGGACAGACCAGTATTATGAGAAAATATTGGTGAACTGTTCATAAAAAGAACATAAAATTAGTCCCATCTTTCTTAAGCTTTCTCATGTTCAACAACAGCATCACTTTTGTACATGCCCAGCTAAGAAGAGAAAGAGGGAGGCAGAGGAGGTGGAGAGAGGAGGATCCTCTCACAGCCACTCCTCACAATTCTTTCCGCATTTTTATGTTCAGGGTCATTCTGATAAATAGATGTGCTGGTTAGTTCACCCTGCACTTCACTGCTTGTTGAGACTAGAAATAACTAGAGATTATTTCACTCTGCAGAGAAAAGGACTTGTAGTGAACTAGCAATGGCAACAGCTGCAAATGTTGACCAACTGCAGTTTAAGAAAAAACTAAATAGGAGAAAACGTCCGGAAACTATTTTTTTGGGGCACCGAAAACTCAGTGACTTGAAGACAAAGGCTAGAGACTTGGAAAACGGCTACCTTTTTAAAGAAGACATCCCACGATACCCCCAACCAAAGTTTTGTGTCTCTCTTCTAAAACATGACACAGACAGCGATGGACTCCGAGGCATCTGGAAGGACAAAGGATTCAGGAACCCGTTCAATGCCTCACTGGTGTGGTGGAGTTTGGCCGTTGGACAGAATGAGATAACTGCAGCGGCGACAAGTCGGATGATGACTAATCTGACAAAAAAACGGGTTCAGGTGAGAGCAGACGACTTGAAGAAGTTTGCCACCTCTCCAGCCTTCATGGAGTCTTCCAGACTGGGGCCGTACCGCTTCACCTTCCCAGTGGAGAAAGTGCTGCAGGCGTACAGGAAACAGGTACAGTGCTGCTGTGGAACAGAACATTCATCAGGAATGGAAATTTGTGTGAAGTGAAGATTATATTCTAACCTTAGTTTTATCCTCTTTAGTTCTGTGATGGTGAAGAGCCCATAATGCGGGCATTCAGGACCTACCTATACAAGCAGGAAGTGATGTATGTGGTGCTGGTCCACCGACCATGTGATGAGGAGCTGTTCTTAGACTATGACCTGCTGACAGACACACCAAACCCTGTTTGTGCCTACAAAGATGGTCGCATCATCTGGAGGGCTCAGGCCATGTGTAATGCCCACAAGTGAGTCAATTCATCTCTGATGAGTCACTGGCAACTTGATTACAAATACTGACAACTGCTGCTGTTTTTCAGTTGGACCTTGGTGGAGAGGTCCGGTGAACAATTTATAGAGACCTGTCGAACTAAATATTATGTGTGGGATAATGTCAGCGTAGCCCTGCATGTTGGTGATCAGGTGACTCTCCTTTTACTGCTTCTTACAAACAACATATATCCTGTGATAACCGTCAGAAATCAGTTCATTTCTAAAAAGATAACTCTGAGCCAAAGTAAAAGTTGCATTTTAATGGGAGGTTCCATCCTTTAAAAAGATTTTGAAGTCTGCTCTCTCTCTTTCAGTTGCTAACATTTGATGACAACGATCTGTGTAACAGTCTCAAGTTCTGCAGCAAAGGATATCCTTTTATTGGTAAAACATTTGATGAACCCAAAGTATGTGAAGCACTAGTCAAAGAGCTGTGGCCCAGTTGTCCTGCACTGCAAGAATCTGCTGAGGTTGAGGAAGCAGCACAATTATTTCAAAACTTAAATGTGTCAGATGCAAAAACCTGACGTTTGCAAAATAGAGTGTTGCAGACATGTTCCAGTAAAGCCTGTTTTGCACACCACCCAAGATCTATGATGGGAGGAAGGAATAGATATGCAACCACTTCCTTCTAATATTTGCTCTGGGCTTCACTTCATGCTAAAGAAACTCTGTTCTATCTAGACTTCTCTTAACAGCAAATACAATTTAACAGTTTGAATCTGGTATGTAATACTCTGCTGCTGTTTCATTCTGTTGGAAAATGCTTTGAAACTATGATTCAACAATGATGACAAAATAATTTAATGGAAAATAATATGAATAGAATCAGAGAAATGTAGAGGACATGTTGGCTCTATCAGTAGGGAAAGAATAAACTACACACATTGAAAAACATGTTCAAAACAATACTTAAAAAAGGGAAATAAAACATTATTTAGTTAAAACATACAGACAGAATCAGGTCCAGTCTTTTAGCGTTTTGGAATGTATCTTTTAACACACCGTTTCTATCGCTTCTATCCGAGGAAACACTGCAGAGTTTTGCCCTGGTTGATGTGAGGAGACTTGGTTGAGTTTTATCCCAAGTAAACCCAACAACCTGCCTTTTAGATCCCATTTCCACATCACTTTTAAGGACATTTGATCGGATTCTTTGAGGAACAGATTTTAAATATAGTAAATTGCTCACTCCAGATGGGTGTCTTTCCTGCTGCCTTTAAGACAGCAGTGGTGACGCCCATTCTGAAGAAGAGCAATTCAGACCCAACCATTTTTGACAAGTACAGGCCTGCATGCATCTTGACATTTTTAATGAAGATTTTGAAAAAAAAAAAAAAAAAAAAAAAAAGTACAAACAACATTGTGGTTTGTACGGTGCTATGGTGCTGGTTTTATTCCTATGTTCCAGGTCTAAACATGGTGAAGCAGCATTTAGCTGTTATGCTGCACAGTGCACACAAATGGAATAAGCTTCACAGAAGTGAAGTCAGCCCAAAGTGTGAATGTTTTTAAATCCAGGTTAAAGACTCTTCTTTTCTCTGATGCTTATGATTGAGTGCTTTTGTTCATGTTATTATATTTTGTTACCATCTTTTTATTTATTTTCTCCTTTATTACTGTTCTATTCATGCATTTTAAGTTGCCGTTTTTTCTCTGCAGTTTTTCTTTGAAGAGTGTGTACTTTTTTTTTTTTAAAACGCTTTTAGGACAAACCCTGGTTTGTCCTCTCCGGGTCAGTGGGGGGATCCTGCCTCAGGTGGAGGAGTTCAAGTATCTCGGGGAATTGTTCACGAGTGAGGGGAGGATGGAGCGTGAGATCGACAGGCGGATCGGTGCAGCGGCTGCAGTGATGCGGTCGCTGTACCGGTCCGTCGTAGTGAAGAAGGAGCTAAGCCGAAAGGCGAAGCTCTCGATTTACCGGTCGATCTACGTTCCCACCCTCACCTATGGTCACGAGCTTTGGGTAGTGACCGAAAGAACAAGATCGCGAATACAAGCGGCCGAAATGAGTTTCCTCCGCAGGGTGGCTGGGCGTACCCTGAGGGATAGGGTGAGAAGCTCGGCCACCCGGGAGGAGCTCGGAGTAGAGCCGCTGCTCCTCCGCATTGAGAGGGGCCAGCTGAGGTGGCTCGGGCATCTGTTCCGGATGCCTCCTGGACGCCTCCCTGGGCAGGTGTTCCGGGCATGTCCCACCGGGAGGAGGCCTCGGGGAAGACCCAGGACACGCTGGAGGGACTATGTCTCCCGGCTGGCCTGGGAACGCCTTGGGGTCCCACCGGATGAGCTGGAGGAGGTGACTGGGGCCAGGGAGGTCTGGGCATCTCTGCTAAGGCTGCTGCCCCCGCGACCCGACCCCGGATGAAGCGGTAGAAGAAGAAGAAGAAACTTTTAAAATGTTGAACTTGTAATCATGTAAAGCACATTGAGTTGCCTTGTGCATGAAATGTGCTGTATAAATAAAGCTGCCTTGCCTTACCTTACGCTGGAAAACACAAAATTAAGTGTGGTGTGCCCCAAGGGTCAATTTTATGACCAGTGCTTTTTAATCTTTACATGCTTCCACTCTGGGACGGTATTATTGTCACCCTTTTAAAATGTATTTTTAGGTATCAAGTCATGGATGGCAGAAAACTTCCTACAGCTCAACCAGGACAAAACTGAGGTTTTGGTTATTGGCCCTGAAGGATAGAGAGAGAAACTTTTGCCAAAACTTCACAATTTTAAACCAACACAATCTGCTCAGAACCTGAGTGTCATGTTTGACACTGAGATTATTTTTAATCAGCATATTAAAACCATGACATAAATGGCTTTTTATCATCTCAAGAAATATTCTGATGCATGCTTTTATCTCCTGTGGATTAGACTAGTGTCACACCCTGCTCTCTGGGATTCCCAATAATCTCTTATTTGCAGTTGGTCCAGAACTCAGCTGCTTGTGTGCTGACAAGGACCAGAGGGCAGGATGACATTACACCGGTTTTAGAATCACTTAATTGGTGCCCCAAGCAATTCAAGATAAATTTAAGGTGATTTAATTAATTTTTCAGTGTCTTAACGGTCTTTGGTCATCTTATTTATCAAACCTGCTTTTATCATATTAGCCCTTGCGGATACTGAGGTCTTCTGGCACTTTTTGAAACATTCGATACACAGGAAGCACATGAAAATCTTGTTGAAGAGCTGTGGCTCAATTGTCCTGAAATGACAGAATTAGTAGAAGTCGAAGAAACAGCAAAAGGTATTTCCAAAAGGTATGCCATCTACAAATGTCTGTTGTTTACTCAATAGAGTCTTGCAGAAGAGTCTCCTCACAATTCTTTCCGCATTTTTATGTTCAGAGTCATTCTGATAAATAGATGTGTTGGTTAGTTCACCCTGCATTTCACTGCTTGTTAGAAATAACTAAAGATTATATCACTCTGCAGAGAAAAGGACTTGTAGTTAACTAGCAATGGCAGCAGCTGCAAATGTTGATCAACAGCAGTTTGAGAATATAAGAAATAGGAGAGGATATCAGGAAGATTATTTTAAGGGGCACCAAAAACTCAGTCAATTAAAGCTCAAGGCAGAAGCATTTATTATTATTATTTTTTTATTATTATTATTATTACTGACTGAAGTAGATAACAAGACAGAGTTGGTGGCCGAACAAAGAATGCTGCTGCTGCTGCATATGGCCTCTGGTTGGGAGCTGGGAGAAGAACAAAGAGAGCGAGGTGTTGAGGTCCTCCTCCTAAAATATTGGCACCAGCCAATCACCTTTCCGCACCTGAAAACAAGCCAAAAAAGGGAACACAGGATCTACTGCGCCATCTAGTGCCCAAGAGGACAACATAGCAGACAGGAAAGAACAAACAACAATGTAAACCCAAAACTATCCAACATATATGTATACATTTACATAACGAGGACCTCACCAGCAACCTGAACCTACTTCCAATTACATGGGCCCGAAGAGAAAAAAAAAGGTAAGCAGAAACCTATTGTATGATATACTGAATTGTGCATATTGGACATAACTAAATTTTGTGATTTGGAGGAGGTAAGGGGTATCGGTTAAAAAATTAAATGTTTCATTGTTAAAAGGTTAATAAATTGAAGAAACAAGCAATAAAAACATCTAAAACTAAACTGTTTCTGCAGTAGTGGTAGTGGTGGTGATGCGGGGGAGCGGGGGGACTTGTGTACGTTTGGGAGGAGGAGGTTGGGTTTTAATTGACTGTAGCACTTCAGTTGAATGTTGTTGTTTTTGTTTGTTTTTTGTTTTTAATCTTTTTTTCATTTTACTTTTAATTTTTGTCAAGCACCTTGCTATATAAATACACTTTGATTGATGTATCGATTAATGTCTTATAATTCCATTTATGTTTTCGTTTTGACAGTGTTTATGGTATATGTAGTGTATCCATTTAGTTACAGGACTAAGGATAGCGTCACTGACGTCACTTTTCACTGTAAGATGTGAAATGTCTGGCCCGATACTGGGTGCCGGTTCATGTGTTGTGCTTAAACACAAACGCAAGAAGAGTCGCCGGTACAAAACTGACCCTAAAAGTCTTAAAAGATCCTTCAAATGCCTCAGTTAGTGCAGCTGTTAAAAACTATAAAACAAACATTAACCCTGGAAGTGCAAGAAGCGACTGATTGGATGGTCAATCAGCCACGATGCTCTCATTGGTCCAGGCCTGCTGAAAAACAACACCCCCAAGCCCCACTCCACTCTTCCTCAACAGCAACAAAATCTAGCAACAACGGGGTAAATGGAAGTAAAGTCAACTCTAACATGGTCCAGTAACTGAGTTTAGGGCAACACCTCCGTCCAGGGGACGTCTTCTGGGCGGACACCACTCGGCTTGGGGTTGTGTTGCCGGGGACTGTAGTGCGACTAGGCCTCCGACTCAGACAGCTCTTCCTCTCCTCCCCCGTTGGTGGCGTCGCCAGTCTCCGTCTCCAGCAGCAGGAACTTGCCATCATTGGTCAGTGGCATGTTCTTCATCAGCTGGGCCAGAGCCTCTGGGTCCTGGTGGAGGAGAAAACCAAACCAAGAGAGAAGATGTTACAGACAAACTGAATCTTCATCACAGAGTCACATGCCAATAGGAAGCCATTTTTTGCATGAGCCAATATGAAGCCATGTTTAGCTTGAGCCAATATGAAGCCACGTTTTCACAAGCCAATAGGAAGCCAGGTTTTACAATAGGAAGCCTTATTTTATGCGAGCCAATAGGATGTTTTAATTTACATGAGCCAATAGGTAACTTCAATTTGCACTGACCAATAAGAAACCTTGTTTTTCACAAGCCAATAGGAAGCCACGTTTTACAAGGGCCAATAGGAAGCTTTGTTTTGCACAAGCCATTAAAAAGCCGTGTTTCACACTGGTCTATTTCATGTAACATTGATAAAAAATGTTTTACTCCGAGCCTTTGTTGATGTGACATGCCAAAGATTGTGAAAGAGAGCTCAGTTACTTCACTCCTCTGTGAGCGGATCACTTTAGAATTACTGCAAGGCTCAATGAGATGAGTAGCAGCAGCGCAGAGCTGCCCTTCCCTGCTCTCACACTCATGACTTTTATTGTTTAAAGGTGTGGGAAATGTACTTATTTACTTATAATAATATTAGATAATAATGTAGCAGACTCTTCTGCAGAAGAGTCTGCTACACACCTCCTCTCCTCCTCTCCCTCTTCGCACATAACACATGTGTTATGTGCGAAGAGGGAGGTGTGTCCCTCAAAGTTGTCGTAGGGGGACGTGAGCACCGGCCCTCCGAACACACACACACACACACACACACACCATTCCGAGTGTTAAATATTCACGTGACAAAACACTGAAGTCGGCGTTTTGATGGCTTGGATTCCAAAACACGGGACGAGGTGTTAACATCCTTTGTGCAAGCACATGCAAAGTTCATTGGTGAACACTAAAAACAACAACTGTTTGAAATTTGGGATGCACCTTCAGTAGTATTCCTTCAGATCATGGAGTGTTTTGGCCATTTAAAACTATACACCCTCACCGAAGGCGGCCAGCTCCAGGGTGATCAAACCTGAGCTTGCATCCCATGCCCAATTAATAGGAAGACGCTTCCTTTTAGGCTTGGCCTTTTGGAGCCCAGCAGGGATCCTTCCTTTTCAGCCAGAGCCATTGGCTGCTTTTTTCCGCTGCTTCTGATGCAGCTTTGATGGCTGAACGCTGGCTCTGGCCCCTGATTCCCATGTCCTTCAGTAGTTTGGCAGTTGACGTTGCCACGAAACCTCTGCACCCGACCTCCACTGGGCATACTTCTTTGTTCCAGCCACGATGTTGAGCTTCAGCAGCTAGATCGGCATATCGCAGGTGTTTCCGCTCATTTGCCTCATCCACTGCCTCTTCCCAAGGCACGGTGAGTTCAAAGATGTAAACCTTCTTTAGGGAGGGGGACCAGAGCACTAAATCAGGTCGTAAGCTGGTGATGGCAATCTCTGGAGGGAAAACAAGCTTCCGTCCAAGATCCGCCAGCAGTTTCCAGTCGCGAGCTAAGCACAGCTGGCCTCTCTCCGATGGTGTGGAGCTGCCCCTGATTACCTTAGCCCCCTCCCGGACAAACGCAGTCTCCCATGGGGGGTTGGAAACTGGCGGTGGTTGGGAATTGTTGGTAATGCGCTTGCCCTCCAGGGAGGATGTAAGGGCCTTTAATACTTGGTTGTGACGCCAAGTGTACCGCCCTTGGCCGAGGCTGGTTTTGCACCCTGTGAGAATGTGCCTGAGGGAAGCTGGCATGGCGCACAGGGCACACTCCGGGTCTTCACCAATCCACTGCTGGAGATTGGTTGGTGTCGGAAGGACATCGTATGTAGCTCTGACCAAAAAGCTGAGGCGGCTTGCCTCCATTGCCCATACGTCCTTCCAGCTGAAGTTCCTCCTCTCCACACCTTCCCATCGTGTCCACCACCCCTGCTTGCCAAGGGACACTGCCTTGGCCCACCTCATAGCCTCCTCCTGACGGCGTACTTCCTCCACCACCATCTTCCTCCGCTGTGGAGTGGAGGCCTTAGCCCAAGTTAGATGGCTAGGTGTAAGTCCAAGCCCTCCCCTTCCTTGCTGAACATGTCCCACAATGTCAGCATGTCTGAGAGCTGATATTGCCTCCTCCCCTGCTGTTGCTGGTGTCCATTTGCGCCCGGTTGCCAAGATTGGTGCTATCTCCCTCACCACTAAGTCTTTGGACTCGTTCAGCAGCATTTGGAGTCGTGTTTTCGCACACTTAAATTCCTCCGTGAGACTGGTGAGGGGCAGCTTGAGGACCCCATCTCCATAGAGGCCAATGGTGGTAAGGCAGCGTGGAACCCCAAGCCACTTTTTGATATATGCAGTGACTCCTCTTTCCAGCTTCTCCACTGTTGAGATGGGGACCTCATACACTGCAAGGGGCCACAACATCCGGGGTAGCAACCCAAATTGTAGGCACCAGGTCTTCAACCGGCCAGGCAGATGGATTTTATCAACATCATCATTTTGTAGGCCTTTGGTGATGTCTTTGCACAGCTGGTTTACCTGGTCTTTGTCCTTCAGGCTTGCGTCATAGCACCTTCCAAGGCTTTTTACAGGCTGCTCAGCTATCGTGGGGATAGGATCATCTCCAATGAAAAATCTGAGGTCAGTAAGCACTCCCTTCACCACTGAGATGCTGCGTGACTTGGATGGCTTGATCTTCATACCGGCCCAACTGATGTTCTCCTCCAGCTTTCTGAGCAGTCTTCTGGTGCATGGGACGGTGGTGGTCAGAGTTGTAATGTCGTCCATGTATGCTCTGAGAGGTGGAAGGCGCAAACAAGCTCCAGTTCGCTGTCCACCTACTACCCATTTTGAAGCTCGAATAATGACCTCCATTGCCATGAAGCTGAAGGCAGACCACAGGAGACCATGAGGCACTGAGCCAAAGGCATTGGCAAGATCCAAAAAGACTACATGGAGGTCCCTTTTTACCTGCTTTGCACTTTGGATCTGAAGCCAGATCATACTGGAGTGCTCGAGACATCCAGAAAAACCTGATATCCCTGCCTTCTGTACAGATGTATCAATGTATTGATTCCTTTTCAAGTACTCTGTCATTCTCTGCGCAATGATACTGAAGAAGACCTTTCCTTCCACGTTCAGGAGGGAGATTGGGCGGAATTGGCTGATGTTCACTGCATCCTTCTCCTTTGGGATCAGGACCCCAGCTGCTCTCCGACACGTTTTGGGTATGGTCTTCTTCTTCCATGCTACTCTCATGAGCCTCCAGAGAAACCTTAGGACATCTGGTGTGTTCTTGTACACCTTGTATGGGACACCATTTGGCCCAGGGGCTGAAGCTGTTCTTTCCCGGCGGACTGTGTTTTCCACCTCCTTCCAGGTCGGCGGGCCAGCCTCAATTTGATGTTCTGGTGGGTCTATTGGTGGGATGTCCGATGGGATGATGAGGTGTTCCGGGTTTTTTTGGCCAGAGTGAGTTGTTTTGAGGTGCTGCTCCAGGTCCTCTTTAGTAGTCTTCAGAGCTCCACTTTCCTCCTTGGTAAAAAGGGCCTTCAGGAACTTGAAGGGATCTTTGTAGAACCGTGTTCTTGTTTGTTCCTTCTTCCTTCTGTGTTTCCGTAAATTCTCTGCTCTACGGAGGGATGACAGACGGATCTTAATGTCAGCTTGAAGAGCGTTTATGCCCTCCTTTTCTACTCCTGAGGCCTTTTTCCAGCGTCTCCTCAGTTGTCTCCTCTCCTGAACAAGGAGCTTGATCTCCCGCTGTCTCCTGGAAACCGGTACCGGTGGAGTTGGAGCCCCTTTTGCGCCTTTCACCTCCTGAATGCCGAAACGCTCTGCCCCATACTGGTAGATGATATCTCCCATTCTCTCCAACTTCTTTTCCAATGACCCTCTGAGTTGCTCAAGGGTGTTGGTCAGGTCAGTATTCACCATTTGCCACACCTTTTCTTCCGCAGCACCAGGCCACTTAACCTGCAGTCTATGCCAAAGAGGTCTCCTTTCAATTACAGGTTGCGGAGAGTGGGTGGGTTCCACCTGTGATGTTTGCTCCACCATTGTATTGTCTTTGCTTGAATTGAAATCTTCACTGACAGTGGTGCTGATGCACTGCAAGCTATGGTTTGCATCCAGTTGCTGTGCTTCACTCGACTGATTTGATTCCCTTTGAAGAAGGTAGTCAATGCGAGGCCTCTGTCCCCCTTCATTCAAGCACCTTTTCTTTCCCTGGTGAATCCTCAACCCACGGTAAGATGTAATTTTCCTCCAGCCACAGGGACATATCTGCAGTTTGTGGCCTGTTGCTGCTGTACTAACTGTGACACGCGTTGTGGTGCTCTCTTGCGCTGTGCTTTGATTACTCATAGTCGTTTCCAGTCCGGTCATTACCATGCTGTCAGCCAGGGAGTCTTCTTTCACCCCTGCTCTCACAGACTCTTGGGGTATTCTCTTTTGTCGTCTTGTCGTAGCTAAAGCGGGTGTCTCCAACATGCTGCAAGCATAAGAGACTACATCCATGGGAAGCTAGCCCATGAATGAGTTTACTGAGAAATCTTTCCCTCAAAGTGAGTCCATTGCTAATTGTGGGAAATTAACTTATTTTCTGAAACTAGTGGGAAAACTTTGTGGGAAATTAATATCTTGAACTTACTGCTTACTATCATGCAGCTGATGAGTATGTTATGAGAACCATTGCCATAGCCTTACGTGTGAGAATAGAAGATAAGAAATGAGAGGCCGTCTGTTTCCGTGTGAATTGAATGTGTGAACCTGCGCACCACATTTGCTCTGCTAGAAAACGAAACAATAAATTATAAATGTTACCTGCATAAATTATCAACTGTGACTTCAGTGGGGAAAACTGTTCATTCTATAACAGAAAAGCAACCACAGACCGAGCAGCAGGTATTAAACAACCTCTACTTCGTCCATTGCTGCGCTGTTGTGTGTCACACAGAAATGATGTTGACGAAAACAATGTCCTGCTTTACCGCGTCGATTCCGCCCATGGTCTCGTGATCACAAGGAAATTGCGCTATAGTTTGCCCATGCCTGGTGTAGCATATCCAGGGGTTTAAAGACAAACAAACAAACAGTCCTCAGTAAGTGTGTTTTGGAAAGCCAAGACACCCAAAAAACTAAAACTAAAACTAAAAAACATCAAAATAAATAAATAAACAACATGACGCTTATTATTTGTGTGGAAAGGTGGAGAGGGCCCAGGCGGGCTTCAAACCCTAGACTCCTGGGTAATAGTCATGTGCGCTAACCAGTGGGCTAAAGGGGAAAATGAGCAATTAAATGAAGTAAAAGGATTGACTTTTATGACTTTTAGGTTCTGGCAGTTCATTGACTGACCAGTATTTTTGTAAAACATTTGTGAAGTGTTCTTGAAAAGGGACATTTAAAATGAGTCCCATCTTTCTTATGCTTTCTTATGTTCAACAACAGCATCACTTTTTTACATGCCCAGTGTTGAAGAGAAAGAGGGAGGCAGAGGAGGCAGAGAGGGGAGGATCCTCTCCACACTTCTCACAATTCCATCAGCATTATTATGTTCAGATTGATTCTTATTAATAGATGTGTTGAAATGCATCCTAAAATTTGATGACAATGATCCGAGTAACTGTCTCATGTTCTGTATCAAAGGGTGTCCTTTTATTGGTGAAACATTCGATACACACGAAGCACAGGAAAATCTTGTTGAAGAGCTGCTCCTCAATTGTCCTGAAATGACAGAATTTGCAGAAGTCGAAGAAACAGCAAAAGGTATTTCCAAAAGTTAGGTGTGCCATCTACAAATGTCTGGTGTTTACTCAATAGAGTGTTGCAGAAGAGTCTGTTTTGCACACTGGCAAATATCTATGATGGGATGGAGGAACAGATATGCAACCGCTTACTCCTAATATTTGTCCTGGGCCTCACTTCATGCATTCATGAAGAAACTCTGTTATATCTAGATTTATCTCAAGAGCAAATAGAATTTAACAGTCACGGTTTAGGTTTTAACATTGTATGTAATATTCTGCTGCTTCATTGTGTTGGGAAATGCTTTGAAACTATCATTCAACAATGATGACAAAAACAAACAAATAAAATGAAAGGAATCTTTAGTGAAAAATATGTTCAAAAACATGACTTCAAAAAAGTTGAAACTTTTGGTTCAAACTTACAAGCTATCAGCTGAAAACCAGACAAATGTGTGTCATGTGTTGTCTGAGTAAATAACATTTGATGATTCATTCTAAAATGCCTTCCAGATGCTTGAGGAACTTTAAAAGGATCAACAAGTAAGCAATCACTTGATGCTATTGTTTGCTGCGGGCTTGAGTTCATGCGAAAGAAAGTTTCTGATCCAGATTTACCTGTAGTGGGTAAAGTACAGTGAAACACACGTTAAAAAGAAATATAAAAAGATTTCATGCACTATGCTACTTGTCTGGTCAAATGCAACAACACATTGACTTTTAAGACAAGAAATGATATAATGAACTTGATGGAACTGATCCTGAGTGTTGTATGTTATTTTTAATGTAACAAATGGTGACTGTACAAGTGTTATGCTTAAAGTCTGAAGTTCTGACAGACGTTTTTTAACACTGGGGGAAATCGAGACACAACAAGACAATGTGTCACCTCTGATCTGTTGTCTGAGTAAATAAGAGTTGATGATTCATTCTAAAATGTCTTTCAGATGCTTGAAGATCGACTAAAAGATGAACAAGCAAACAACCACTTGATGCTATTCTTTGCTGTGGACTCTCTTCTCATGTTAAACATGAAATCAACATTTATGTAGTTTGATGAGGCACCAAACACAGAGGCCAGTTTCAGTGTCATCATTGCCAGTGTCTGTGATAATTTGGTATGGAAATGCAATTGCTCTCTGAGTCTGACAGAGGTGGAGAACATAATACAGTTTTTACCCTAGAAGGTTCAGTGTTGTCAGATATTCATATTTCATTCTGTTCTCCCCGTGGAGCAGCGCAGCTCTGTCCAAACTCGTCCAACCTGGTTTGCACCATGGGCCAGTTTAATGTGAGGTAATATTTTCAGGGACCGGCATGAAAACTGTGGTATTTTCTAAATATAGTAATTCGGGTTAATCCACTGTGTACACATCTGGAACTTTATTATCAGATGGCTCGTGGGTTTAATCTAGAGACAAGCGTCACGAGAGCCATAGATGGATAGATGTAACGGAGAGAATCCGGTAATTTTTCAAAATTAAATTGGTCAGACTCAGATAATAAATAAAACAGAATGAATTTAACAGAAGTAAACTATTCTTTCTGTGCGGCCCAGCACCAAATGACCCACAGACCGGTATCGGTCCGCGGCCCGGGGGTTGGTGGCCTCTGCAATAAACTGGGCATTGTTGCAGATTTTTATGAGAGACCAACTAGACGATTATGAAACAAACTATCGAACTATTAGATTGCTAAACAATTTAACATGTAGGCGCAGCTGCTGTGCCAATGCACCATGTTATTTACATTATAAATTTCAGATGATTAGACTACTAAATCTTCTTGTAGTGCCACATCTGGACCTAATGTTGTTCACCAGGACAATTGGGATTTATTACAGCACGGCCTTCCGGTGAACCACGTTTGGAGGAACTAAAGGTGGTACCTGATTGGCTGTGATGCTACTCTCTCTGCGACTATCTCTTGCTTAAAATCTTAAAGCCGTAAAACACCCGCTCTAGGAAGAACACTTTCACCCAGAAATCACAGTTGGGAGTCCACTCCGAAGCGCTCTCAGACGACCTGGTTCCAGGCAGGGACTGGTACCACTGGCGGCCAGCGCTAGTTTTACGACCGTTATCTCTCTGCAGAACATTCCAAGGGCCATCCTAACTACAGATGTTCCTGAACATCTCAATATCAGACAATGTTAAACACTCTATTTTCCCTTTTACAGAGACATCTGGAAGTCACATATCTGTGACCACCATCAAAATAAAGCATTAATGGACTTTGAATCACTCTTCTAACCTCTGTTGTGGAAAAGAGTGAAGATGCCGATGCAGGAATGCTGGGATAATAAGTAATTTAATGAACAAACAATAAAGAAAAGGGATCGGAGCTCCGAGGCACAAAACACAGTAAAATGGGAGTGCGAGTGCGAGGAGGGAAGGAGGAAAAAGGTCTCTTATACACAGGACTGGGAGGGGATAAGATAAGGAAAGAACAGGGAGGAGAACAGAGAGAGACAAACCAACGACTATACGATAGTTGACCGATTTCACAGCTCATATCCTGTACAGGGAGAGGATGAGCACATCAGTGGCAGGCCATAAAACAAAGTGAAATACGATGCGTATATGTTAGCCAAGGATTCTAACAGTTTACACGTGCTACTAGTGATCATACAATATAAACCAAGATAAAGAATAACACAAGAATACTTTTCCATTACACCTCAAAATTAACAGATTTAGGATTTCCTCCTAAAGGAAGCCTGGAGGCTTTCAAGCTTCAGGTGGAGCAAGAGTGTCCCTTGAGGGGGGGGTTACGGAAGTGATTCCTAAGTGATCGATTAAAAGTTGAATAAACGTTGCACGTTGGGTTTCCTCATATCAATGTTACATGCTTTGCCATAATCCCTATCATTACCATCACCAGTTTTCCACGTTACACTTAGGCGACTGTTACCTCAATCCCTACATACACCTTTTAAATATTGACAACCACAGATACATATATCTACTCATATATATATATAAATATATTTGTATACGTGCCCATATAAGTGCCTGAATGCGAAATCTATTAAATCTTTCAGTTGTCTTTTAAATATAAATAAATTTACTCCTGCTTTTGTATGCATGCTTACATAGGTTAATAGGTGTTTAGATATAAAATATATGTTGAAGTTTTAATGTGCTTTGAACGCTTTATCTTCCTCAACTGTTTCCTAACTTTTGCAAGGTATCCACCATACGAAGGATCACACGAAGGACCACCTTCTTCTCCAAGTTATTCCAGTGAACTCAGTTCCTTTGTCTCAGAGTTAGTTTTTAGTTTTGCTGCGTGTTGTCTAGTCTTTCTTAGTGTTGTCTTGTCTAGTGTTTTTGTCTTCGTCATTTTTCTTTATTCTATTTTTGTGAACTTAATTTTTCCTAATTTCTGGCAAAAGGCCAATTTAAGACAGCAGCAGAAACAACTCAGCCTCGTCCAGTGACCATTATTTTTCAGTTTAATTTTAGCTTAATCTCAATTGGCTAATCCTCCAGATTTACCTGTAGTGGGTAAAGTACAGTGAAACACACGTTAAAAAGAAATATAAAAAGATTTCATGCACTATGCTACTTGTCTGGTCAAATGCAACAACACATTGACTTTTAAGACAAGAAATGATATAATGAACTTGATGGAACTGATCCTGAGTGTTGTATGTTATTTTTAATGTAACAAATGGTGACTGTACAAGTGTTATGCTTAAAGTCTGAAGTTCTGACAGACGTTTTTTAACACTGGGGGAAATCGAGACATAACAAGACAATGTGTCACCTCTGATCTGTTGTCTGAGTAAATAAGAGTTGATGATTCATTCTAAAATGTCTTTCAGATGCTTGAAGATCGACTAAAAGATGAACAAGCAAACAACCACTTGATGCTATTCTTTGCTGTGGACTCTCTTCTCATGTTAAACATGAAATCAACATTTATGTAGTTTGATGAGGCACCAAACACAGAGGCCAGTTTCAGTGTCATCACTGCCAGTGTCTGTGATAATTTGGTATGGAAATGCAATTGCTCTCTGAGTCTGACAGAGGTGGAGAACATAATACAGTTTTTACCCTAGAAGGTTCAGTGTTGTCAGATATTCATATTTCATTCTGTTCTCCCCGTGGAGCAGCGTAGCTCTGGAAATATCGGCTGGTGTCCTGTAGTCAGTGGCAGTTCATGCATTTCACACCAAGGCCATCAGTGATCATATGGCCAAGCAGTTTTTCCTTCCAAGTAACCGTGTAATTCGTTTGATCACCAAAATTACAACTGGTTACGAAGAAAGACTCAACTCGGATGCCAAACGCCAGTGAAGCCACCTGCAGGACAGAGCAGGACGGGCAGTTCCACCTCGACGGTCGGTGTGCTGATCCAAGCTCCCTGCGCGTTACCGGACCCGAACGGTACAGTACAAAACTCCCAGGACCACCTTGGAAGAAGCTCATCCAACGTAAGCCCTCATGACTTGTTCACTGTCTCAAAGAGTTGTTGCATCAGTGTAACCAATAACTGCCAAATTATTTTTGCTAGACTTAGCCACAACAAGTAGTAGACAAACGAAACTCGTTTATATTTCTTCTTTTATTTTGTTACATTTAGCTTAAGTTTAGGTTTTCTTTACTTTCTCTCTCTCTCTCTCTCTCTCTCTCTCTCTCTCTCTCTCTCTCGCCCACTCTCTCTCTCTCTCTCTCTCTCTCACACACACACACACACACACGCGGTTTGTTGCTGATTGTGTCTTCATGATCACATTCATGTCATGCTGTTCTGTGTGAACCATCTATTGTTACACAAATAAATGCACATTAAGTCTGATGTCATTGTTTAACTGACTTATTAAAGTGTGGTTCAAATCCCTGCGTATCGTCAAGAACTCCCCGTTAAGGAGACGGTATTGAGACTGATTCTGGCGTTTCCTGCTGACGTCAACAACCAAAAAGCAGGTGGTGCCCCGATCAAATCATATTAAATATTATAAATATCAAAATTATTAATTTCTTTTTGATGTCCGTTTCCACTCCTTCGTGAATTTGGTCGATTAAATTAATCAATCAACCTTCCCCCACTACATTGTCCTTCAGCCGTCGTCGGTTCGTTGTGGTGGCAACTGGATCTCTGGGTTGAGTTTTAGAGGTTCTCAGGGTTTATCCAATCAAAGGACATATATGAGTGAAGATCAGCAAAAGGCCAACTAGCTGACCTTAGCTTTGCATATTTAAGATCTGATTGGCTATCGCAACTCACTGTGTTCCGTTCACTTAAAGAGCACAGGAGCCTGCAAAGTTGATTCTCGCCTCAGATTTCATAGCACCTGACAACACAAGCCAGGTGAAACATGATAGGATAAAATCTCTACTGTAATATACAACAATGGAAGTAATGCACCCAGGTTGATATCAAAGGATGTGAAAAGAACAGACTATGGAGAATAACTTTATTATCATGTCTACGGGAAAAAAAAGTACTTTTTAAAGCATGTTTAGGCTAGCAGAGAAGGCCTAGCTGGCCCTGACTGTCTGCTCTACTGACGGTTCAGTACTGCACCTTTAAGAGCACATTTCCTGAAATGTAGAGCAATTAAATGAAGTAAAAGCATGAACATTTATGACTTTTAGGTTCTGGCAGTTCATTGACAGACCAGTATTATTAGAAAGTATTAATGAACTGTTCATAAAAAGAACATAAAATGAGTCCCATCTTTCTTAAGCTTTCTCATGTTCAACAACAGCATCACTTTTGTACATGCCCAGCTTTGAAGAGAAAGAGGGAGGGAGAGGAGGTGGAGAGAGGAGGATCCTCTCACAGCCACTCCTCACAATTCTTTCCGCATTTTTATGTTCAGGGTCATTATGATAAATAGATGTGCTGGTTAGTTCACCCTGCACTTCACTGCTCGTTGAGACTAGAAATAACTAGAGATTACATCACTCTGCAGAGAAAAGGACTTGTAGTGAACTAGCAATGGCAGCAGCTGCAAATGTTGACCAACAGCAGAGGAAAATAAATAGGAGAGGACATCAAGAAATTATTTTTGAGGGGCACCAAAAACTCAGTGACTTGAAGACAAAGGCTAGAGGATTAGACAACAAATACCTTTTTAACGAAAACATCCCACGATACCCCCAACCAGAGTTTTGTGTCTCTCTTCTAAAACATGACACAGACAGGGATGGACTCCGAGGCATCTGCAAGGACAAAGGCTTCAAAAGCCCATCCAACTCCCCACTGGTGTGGTGGAGTTTGGCCGTTGGACAGAATGAGATAACTGCAGCGGCGACAAGTCCAATGATGACCAATCTGACAGATGAACTGGTTCAGGTGAGAGCAGACGACTTGAAGAAGTTTGCCACCTCTCCAGCCTTCCTGGAGTCTTCCAGACTGGGGGCGTACCGCTTCACCTTCCCACTGGAGAAAGTGCTGCAGGCGTACAGCAAACAGGTACAGTGCTGCTGTGGAACAGAACATTCATCAGGAATGGAAATTTGTGTGAAGTGAAAATTATAATCTAACCTTAGTTTTGTCCTCTTTAGTTCTGTGATGGTGAAGAGCCCATAATGGGGGCATACAGGACCTACCTATACAAGCAGGAAGTGATGTATGTGGTGCTGGTCCACCGACCATGTGATAAGGAGCTCTTCTTAGACCATGACCAGCTGACAGACACACCAAACCCTGTTTGTGCCTACAAAGATGGTCGCATCATCTGGAGGGCTCAGGCCATGTGTGACAGGCACAAGTGAGTCGATTCATCTCTGATGAGTCACTGGCAACTTGATTACAAATACTGACAACTGCTGCTGTTTTTCAGATGGACCTTGAAGAATTCTGGTGATCAACTGATGGAGGCTGTTCGAGCACGTCCAGCTGAGTTGTATGTGTGGGATAATGTCAGCATAGCCCTGCATGTTGGTGATCAGGTGACTCTCCTTTCACTGCTTCTTACAAACAACATATTATCCTGATAACAAACAGAAATCAGTCCATTTCTAAAAAGATAACTCTGAGCCAAGTTGCATTTTAATGGGAGGTTCCATCCTTTAAATAATATTCGGATTTTCTACACATCTGCTCTCTCTCTTTCAGTTGCTAACATTTGATGACAACGATCTGTGTAACAGTCTCAAGTTCTGCAGCAAAGGATATCCTTTTATTGGTAAAACATTTGATGAACCCAAAGCATGTGAAGCACTAGTCAAAGAGCTGTGGCCCAGTTGTCCTGCACTGCAAGAATCTGCTGAGGTTGAGGAAGCAGCACAATCATTAGAAAACTTAAATGTGGGAGCTGCAAATGCCTAATGTTTGCCAAATAGGGTGTTGCAGACATGTTCTAGTAGAGCCTGTTTTGCACACCACCCAAGATCTATGATGGGAGGGAGGAATAGATATGCAACCACTTCCTTCTAATATTTGCTCTGGGCTTCACTTCATGCTAAAGAAACTCTGTTATATCTAGACTTATCTTAACAGCAAATACAATTTAACAGTTTGAATCTGGTATGTAATACTCTGCTGCTGTTTCATTCTGTTGGAAAATGCTTTGAAACTATGATTCAACAATGATGACAAAATAATTTAATGGAAAATAATATGAATAGAATCAGAGAAATGTAGAGGACATGTTGGCTCTATCAGTAGGGAAAGAATAAACTACACACATTGAAAAACATGTTCAAAACAATACTTAAAAAAGGGAAATAAAACATTATTTAGTTCAAACATACAGACAGAATCAGGTCCAGTCTTTTAGCGTTTTGGAATGTATCTTTTAACACACCACTTCTATCGCTTCTATCCGAGGAAACACTGCAGAGTTTTGCCCTGGTTGATGTGAGGAGACTTGGTCGAGTTTTATCCCAAGTAAACCCAACAACCTGCCTTTTAGATCCCATTCCCACATCACTTTTAAGGACATTTGATTGGATTCTTTGAGGAACAGATTTTAAAGATAGTAAATTGCTCACTCCAGATGGGTGTCTTTCCTGCTGCCTTTAAGACAGCAGTGGTGACGCCCATTCTGAAGAAGAGCAATTCAGACCCAACCATTTTTGACAAGTACAGGCCTGCATGCATCTTGACATTTTTAATGAAGATTTTGAAAAAAAAAAAAAAAAAAAAAAAAAAGTACAAACAACATTGTGGTTTGTACGGTGCTATGGTGCTGGTTTTATTCCTATGTTCCAGGTCTAAACATGGTGAAGCAGCATTTAGCTGTTATGCTGCACAGTGCACACAAATGGAATAAGCTTCACAGAAGTGAAGTCAGCCCAAAGTGTGAATGTTTTTAAATCCAGGTTAAAGACTCTTCTTTTCTCTGATGCTTATGATTGAGTGCTTTTGTTCATGTTATTATATTTTGTTACCATCTTTTTATTTATTTTCTCCTTTATTACTGTTCTATTCATGCATTTTAAGTTGCCGTTTTTTCTCTGCAGTTTTTATTTGAAGAGTGTGTTCTTTGTTTTTTTTAAATGCTTTTAAAATGTTGACCTTTTAATCATGTAAAGCACATTGAGTTGCCTTGTGCATGAAATGTGCTATATAAATAAAGCTGCCTTGCCTTTTGCCTTACCCTGGAAAACACAAAATTAAGTGTGGTGTGCCCCAAGGGTCAATTTTATGACCAGTGCTTTTTAATCTTCACATGCTTCCACTCTGGGACAGTATTATTGTCACCCTTTTAAAATGTATTTTTAGATATCAAGTCATGGATTGCAGATAACTTCTTACAGCTCATCCAGGAACAAAAACTGAGGTTTTAGTTATTGGCCCTGAAGGATAGAGAGAGAAACTTTAACCAAAACACAATTTTAAACCAACACAATCTGCTCAGAACCTGAGTGTCATGTTTGACACTGAGATTATTTTTAATCAGCATATTAAAACCATGACATAAATGGCTTTTTATCGTCTCAAGAAATATTCTGATGCATGCTTTTATCTCCTGTGGATTAGACTAGTGTCACACCCTGCTCTCTGGGCTTCCCAATAAGACTATCTCTTATTTGCAGTTGGTCCAGAACTCAGCTGCTTGTGTGCTGACAAGGACCAGAGGGCGGGATGACATTACACCGGTTTTAGAATCACTTAATTGGTGCCCCAAGATATTCAAGATAATTTTAAGGTGATTTAATTAATTTTTCAGTGTCTTAACGGTCTTTGGCCATCTTATTTATCAAACCTGCTTTTATCATATTAGCCCTTGCGGATACTGAGGTCTTCTGGCACTTTTATAGTTCTAAACTGACTGTGTCTGCAGTAGTGGTATTCCATTTATTTTTGAGTTTTGTGTTTGTGACAACCAACAGCTCTCCCTATGCATGGGCGAGGTAGTGTGTGTGTGTGTGTGTGTGTGTGTGTGTGTGGGGGGGGGGGTTTGTGTGTGTGAGGTTTTTGTTTTAAATGAATTGGGCCCGTCAATTAATTGGTGTCATAAATTATTTCAAATTTATTGATAACATCAACTGAGAGAATGAACAGTCCTCCAAGCATCTTGGACATTCTAGCGGGATGGGGGGGGCTCTGGAAAGCGCAAAATGGTTCAGTTCGCCCGGCAGCAACCATAGACAGCGTCAGTGAGCCCAGATTGAATGACTTGAGTGCGAAGAAAGACTACTCGGATGCCAAAACGCCAGTGAAGCAACCTGCAGGACAGACCAGTATTATGAGAAAATATTGGTGAACTGTTCATAAAAAGAACATAAAATTAGTCCCATCTTTCTTAAGCTTTCTCATGTTCAACAACAGCATCACTTTTGTACATGCCCAGCTTTGAAGAGAAAGAGGGAGGCAGAGGAGGTGGAGAGAGGAGGATCCTCTCACAGCCACTCCTCACAATTCTTTCCGCATTTTTATGTTCAGGGTCATTCTGATAAATAGATGTGCTGGTTAGTTCACCCTGCACTTCACTGCTTGTTGAGACTAGAAATAACTAGAGATTATTTCACTCTGCAGAGAAAAGGACTTGTAGTTAACTAGCAATGGCAAAAGCTGCAAATGTTGACCAACTGCAGTTTAAGAAAAAACTAAATAGGAGAAAACGTCCGGAAACTATTTTTTTGGGGCACCGAAAACTCAGTGACTTGAAGACAAAGGCTAGAGACTTGGAAAACGGCTACCTTTTTAAAGGAGACATCCCACGATACCCCCAACCAAAGTTTTGTGTCTCTCTTCTAAAACATGACACAGACAGCGATGGACTCCGAGGCATCTGGAAGGACAAAGGATTCAGGAACCCGTTCAATGCCTCACTGGTGTGGTGGAGTTTGGCCGTTGGACAGAATGAGATAACTGCAGCGGCGACAAGTCGGATGATGACTAATCTGACAAAAAAACGGGTTCAGGTGAGAGCAGACGACTTGAAGAAGTTTGCCACCTCTCCAGCCTTCATGGAGTCTTCCAGACTGGGGCCGTACCGCTTCACCTTCCCAGTGGAGAAAGTGCTGCAGGCGTACAGCAAACAGGTACAGTGCTGCTGTGGAACAGAACATTCATCAGGAATGGAAATTTGTGTGAAGTGAAGATTATATTCTAACCTTAGTTTTATCCTCTTTAGTTCTGTGATGGTGAAGAGCCCATAATGCGGGCATTCAGGACCTACCTATACAAGCAGGAAGTGATGTATGTGGTGCTGGTCCACCGACCATGTGATGAGGAGCTGTTCTTAGACTATGACCTGCTGACAGACACACCAAACCCTGTTTGTGCCTACAAAGATGGTCGCATCATCTGGAGGGCTCAGGCCATGTGTAATGCCCACTAGTGAGTCAATTCATCTCTGATGAGTCACTGACACCTTGATTACAAATACTGACAACTGCTGCTGTTTTTCAGTTGGACCTTGGTGGAGAGGTCCGGTGAACAATTTATAGAGACCTGTCGAACTAAATATTATGTGTGGGATAATGTCAGCGTAGCCCTGCATGTTGGTGATCAGGTGACTCTCCTTTTACTGCTTCTTACAAACAACATATATCCTGTGATAACCGTCAGAAATCAGTTCATTTCTAAAAAGATAACTCTGAGCCAAAGTAAAAGTTGCATTTTAATGGGAGGTTCCATCCTTTAAAAAGACTTTGAAGTCTGCTCTCTCTCTTTCAGTTGCTAACATTTGATGACAACGATCTGTGTAACAGTCTCAAGTTCTGCAGCAAAGGATATCCTTTTATTGGTAAAACATTTGATGAACCCAAAGTATGTGAAGCACTAGTCAAAGAGCTGTGGCCCAGTTGTCCTGCACTGCAAGAATCTGCTGAGGTTGAGGAAGCAGCACAATTATTTCAAAACTTAAATGTGTCAGATGCAAAAACCTGACGTTTGCAAAATAGAGTGTTGCAGACATGTTCCAGTAAAGCCTGTTTTGCACACCACCCAAGATCTATGATGGGAGGAAGGAATAGATATGCAACCACTTCCTTCTAATATTTGCTCTGGGCTTCACTTCATGCTAAAGAAACTCTGTTCTATCTAGACTTCTCTTAACAGCAAATACAATTTAACAGTTTGAATCTGGTATGTAATACTCTGCTGCTGTTTCATTCTGTTGGAAAATGCTTTGAAACTATGATTCAACAATGATGACAAAATAATTTAATGGAAAATAATATGAATAGAATCAGAGAAATGTAGAGGACATGTTGGCTCTATCAGTAGGGAAAGAATAAACTACACACATTGAAAAACATGTTCAAAACAATACTTAAAAAAGGGAAATAAAACATTATTTAGTTCAAACATACAGACAGAATCAGGTCCAGTCTTTTAGCGTTTTGGAATGTATCTTTTAACACACCGTTTCTATCGCTTCTATCCGAGGAAACACTGCAGAGTTTTGCCCTGGTTGATGTGAGGAGACTTGGTCGAGTTTTATCCCAAGTAAACCCAACAACCTGCCTTTTAGATCCCATTTCCACATCACTTTTAAGGACATTTGATTGGATTCTTTGAGGAACAGATTTTAAATATAGTAAATTGCTCACTCCAGATGGGTGTCTTTCCTGCTGCCTTTAAGACAGCAGTGGTGACGGCCATTCTGAAGAAGAGCAATTCAGACCCAACCATTTTTGACAAGTACAGGCCTGCATGCATCTTGACATTTTTAATGAAGATTTTGAAAAAAAAAAAAAAAAAAAAAAAAAAGTACAAACAACATTGTGGTTTGTACGGTGCTATGGTGCTGGTTTTATTCCTATGTTCCAGGTCTAAACATGGTGAAGCAGCATTTAGCTGTTATGCTGCACAGTGCACACAAATGGAATAAGCTTCACAGAAGTGAAGTCAGCCCAAAGTGTGAATGTTTTTAAATCCAGGTTAAAGACTCTTCTTTTCTCTGATGCTTATGATTGAGTGCTTTTGTTCATGTTATTATATTTTGTTACCATCTTTTTATTTATTTTCTCCTTTATTACTGTTCTATTCATGCATTTTAAGTTGCCGTTTTTTCTCTGCAGTTTTTCTTTGAAAATTGTGTTCTTTGTTTTTTTTAAAACGCTTTTAGGACAAACCCTGGTTTGTCCTCTCCGGGTCAGTGGGGGGATCCTGCCTCAGGTGGAGGAGTTCAAGTATCTCGGGGAATTGTTCACGAGTGAGGGGAGGATGGAGCGTGAGATCGACAGGCGGATCGGTGCAGCGGCTGCAGTGATGCGGTCGCTGTACCGGTCCGTCGTAGTGAAGAAGGAGCTAAGCCGAAAGGCGAAGCTCTCGATTTACCGGTCGATCTACGTTCCCACCCTCACCTATGGTCACGAGCTTTGGGTAGTGACCGAAAGAACAAGATCGCGAATACAAGCGGCCGAAATGAGTTTCCTCCGCAGGGTGGCTGGGCGTACCCTGAGGGATAGGGTGAGAAGCTCGGCCACCCGGGAGGAGCTCGGAGTAGAGCCGCTGCTCCTCCGCATTGAGAGGGGCCAGCTGAGGTGGCTCGGGCATCTGTTCCGGATGCCTCCTGGACGCCTCCCTGGGCAGGTGTTCCGGGCATGTCCCACCGGGAGGAGGCCTCGGGGAAGACCCAGGACACGCTGGAGGGACTATGTCTCCCGGCTGGCCTGGGAACGCCTTGGGGTCCCACCGGATGAGCTGGAGGAGGTGACTGGGGCCAGGGAGGTCTGGGCATCTCTGCTAAGGCTGCTGCCCCCGCGACCCGACCCCGGATGAAGCGGTAGAAGAAGAAGAAGAAACTTTTAAAATGTTGAACTTGTAATCATGTAAAGCACATTGAGTTGCCTTGTGCATGAAATGTGCTGTATAAATAAAGCTGCCTTGCCTTACTTTACGCTGGAAAACACAAAATTAAGTGTGGTGTGCCCCAAGGGTCAATTTTATGACCAGTGCTTTTTAATCTTTACATGCTTCCACTCTGGGACGGTATTATTGTCACCCTTTTAAAATGTATTTTTAGGTATCAAGTCATGGATGGCAGAAAACTTCCTACAGCTCAACCAGGACAAAACTGAGGTTTTGGTTATTGGCCCTGAAGGATAGAGAGAGAAACTTTTGCCAAAACTTCACAATTTTAAACCAACACAATCTGCTCAGAACCTGAGTGTCATGTTTGACACTGAGATTATTTTTAATCAGCATATTAAAACCATGACATAAATGGCTTTTTATCATCTCAAGAAATATGCTGATGCATGCTTTTATCTCCTGTGGATTAGACTAGTGTCACACCCTGCTCTCTGGGATTCCCAATAATCTCTTATTTGCAGTTGGTCCAGAACTCAGCTGCTTGTGTGCTGACAAGGACCAGAGGGCGGGATGACATTACACCGGTTTTAGAATCACTTAATTGGTGCCCCAAGCAATTCAAGATAAATTTAAGGTGATTTAATTAATTTTTCAGTGTCTTAACGGTCTTTGGTCATCTTATTTATCAAACCTGCTTTTATCATATTAGCCCTTGCGGATACTGAGGTCTTCTGGCACTTTTTGAAACATTCGATACACAGGAAGCACATGAAAATCTTGTTGAAGAGCTGTGGCTCAATTGTCCTGAAATGACAGAATTAGTAGAAGTCGAAGAAACAGCAAAAGGTATTTCCAAAAGGTATGCCATCTACAAATGTCTGTTGTTTACTCAATAGAGTCTTGCAGAAGAGTCTCCTCACAATTCTTTCCGCATTTTTATGTTCAGAGTCATTCTGATAAATAGATGTGTTGGTTAGTTCACCCTGCATTTCACTGCTTGTTAGAAATAACTAAAGATTATATCACTCTGCAGAGAAAAGGACTTGTAGTTAACTAGCAATGGCAGCAGCTGCAAATGTTGATCAACAGCAGTTTGAGAATATAAGAAATAGGAGAGGATATCAGGAAGATTATTTTAAGGGGCACCAAAAACTCAGTCAATTAAAGCTCAAGGCAGAAGCATTTATTATTATTATTTTTTTATTATTATTATTATTACTGACTGAAGGCGATAACAAGACAGAGTTGGTGGCCGAACAAAGAATGCTGCTGCTGCTGCATATGGCCTCTGGTTGGGAGCTGGGAGAAGAACAAAGAGAGCGAGGTGTTGAGGTCCTCCTCCTAAAATATTGGCACCAGCCAATCACCTTTCCGCACCTGAAAACAAGCCAAAAAAGGGAACACAGGATCTACTGCGCCATCTAGTGCCCAAGAGGACAACATAGCAGACAGGAAAGAACAAACAACAATGTAAACCCAAAACTATCCAACATATATGTATACATTTACATAACGAGGACCTCACCAGCAACCTGAACCTACTTCCAATTACATGGGCCCGAAGAGAAAAAAAAAGGTAAGCAGAAACCTATTGTATGATATACTGAATTGTGCATATTGGACATAACTAAATTTTGTGATTTGGAGGAGGTAAGGGGTATCGGTTAAAAAATTAAATGTTTCATTGTTAAAAGGTTAATAAATTGAAGAAACAAGCAATAAAAACATCTAAAACTAAACTGTTTCTGCAGTAGTGGTAGTGGTGGTGATGCGGGGGAGCGGGGGGACTTGTGTACGTTTGGGAGGAGGAGGTTGGGTTTTAATTGACTGTAGCACTTCAGTTGAATGTTGTTGTTTTTGTTTGTTTTTTGTTTTTAATCTTTTTTTCATTTTACTTTTAATTTTTGTCAAGCACCTTGCTATATAAATACACTTTGATTGATGTATCGATTAATGTCTTATAATTCCATTTATGTTTTCGTTTTGACAGTGTTTATGGTATATGTAGTGTATCCATTTAGTTACAGGACTAAGGATAGCGTCACTGACGTCACTTTTCACTGTAAGATGTGAAATGTCTGGCCCGATACTGGGTGCCGGTTCATGTGTTGTGCTTAAACACAAACGCAAGAAGAGTCGCCGGTACAAAACTGACCCTAAAAGTCTTAAAAGATCCTTCAAATGCCTCAGTTAGTGCAGCTGTTAAAAACTATAAAACAAACATTAACCCTGGAAGTGCAAGAAGCGACTGATTGGATGGTCAATCAGCCACGATGCTCTCATTGGTCCAGGCCTGCTGAAAAACAACACCCCCAAGCCCCACTCCACTCTTCCTCAACAGCAACAAAATCTAGCAACAACGGGGTAAATGGAAGTAAAGTCAACTCTAACATGGTCCAGTAACTGAGTTTAGGGCAACACCTCCGTCCAGGGGACGTCTTCTGGGCGGACACCACTCGGCTTGGGGTTGTGTTGCCGGGGACTGTAGTGCGACTAGGCCTCCGACTCAGACAGCTCTTCCTCTCCTCCCCCGTTGGTGGCGTCGCCAGTCTCCGTCTCCAGCAGCAGGAACTTGCCATCATTGGTCAGTGGCATGTTCTTCATCAGCTGGGCCAGAGCCTCTGGGTCCTGGTGGAGGAGAAAACCAAACCAAGAGAGAAGATGTTACAGACAAACTGAATCTTCATCACAGAGTCACATGCCAATAGGAAGCCATTTTTTGCATGAGCCAATATGAAGCCATGTTTAGCTTGAGCCAATATGAAGCCACGTTTTCACAAGCCAATAGGAAGCCAGGTTTTACAATAGGAAGCCTTATTTTATGCGAGCCAATAGGATGTTTTAATTTACATGAGCCAATAGGTAACTTCAATTTGCACTGACCAATAAGAAACCTTGTTTTTCACAAGCCAATAGGAAGCCACGTTTTACAAGGGCCAATAGGAAGCTTTGTTTTGCACAAGCCATTAAAAAGCCGTGTTTCACACTGGTCTATTTCATGTAACATTGATAAAAAATGTTTTACTCCGAGCCTTTGTTGATGTGACATGCCAAAGATTGTGAAAGAGAGCTCAGTTACTTCACTCCTCTGTGAGCGGATCACTTTAGAATTACTGCAAGGCTCAATGAGATGAGTAGCAGCAGCGCAGAGCTGCCCTTCCCTGCTCTCACACTCATGACTTTTATTGTTTAAAGGTGTGGGAAATGTACTTATTTACTTATAATAATATTAGATAATAATGTAGCAGACTCTTCTGCAGAAGAGTCTGCTACACACCTCCTCTCCTCCTCTCCCTCTTCGCACATAACACATGTGTTATGTGCGAAGAGGGAGGTGTGTCCCTCAAAGTTGTCGTAGGGGGACGTGAGCACCGGCCCTCCGAACACACACACACACACACACACACACACCATTCCGAGTGTTAAATATTCACGTGACAAAACACTGAAGTCGGCGTTTTGATGGCTTAGATTCCAAAACACGGGACGAGGTGTTAACATCCTTTGTGCAAGCACATGCAAAGTTCATTGGTGAACACTAAAAACAACAACTGTTTGAAATTTGGGATGCACCTTCAGTAGTATTCCTTCAGATCATGGAGTGTTTTGGCCATTTAAAACTATACACCCTCACCGAAGGCGGCCAGCTCCAGGGTGATCAAACCTGAGCTTGCATCCCATGCCCAATTAATAGGAAGACGCTTCCTTTTAGGCTTGGCCTTTTGGAGCCCAGCAGGGATCCTTCCTTTTCAGCCAGAGCCATTGGCTGCTTTTTTCCGCTGCTTCTGATGCAGCTTTGATGGCTGAACGCTGGCTCTGGCCCCTGATTCCCATGTCCTTCAGTAGTTTGGCAGTTGACGTTGCCACGAAACCTCTGCACCCGACCTCCACTGGGCATACTTCTTTGTTCCAGCCACGATGTTGAGCTTGAGCAGCTAGATCGGCATATCGCAGGTGTTTCCGCTCATTTGCCTCATCCACTGCCTCTTCCCAAGGCACGGTGAGTTCAAAGATGTAAACCTTCTTTAGGGAGGGGGACCAGAGCACTAAATCAGGTCGTAAGCTGGTGATGGCAATCTCTGGAGGGAAAACAAGCTTCCGTCCAAGATCCGCCAGCAGTTTCCAGTCGCGAGCTAAGCACAGCTGGCCTCTCTCCGATGGTGTGGAGCTGCCCCTGATTACCTTAGCCCCCTCCCGGACAAACGCAGTCTCCCATGGGGGGTTGGAAACTGGCGGTGGTTGGGAATTGTTGGTAATGCGCTTGCCCTCCAGGGAGGATGCAAGGGCCTTTAATACTTGGTTGTGACGCCAAGTGTACCGCCCTTGGCCGAGGCTGGTTTTGCACCCTGTGAGAATGTGCCTGAGGGAAGCTGGCATGGCGCACAGGGCACACTCCGGGTCTTCACCAATCCACTGCTGGAGATTGGTTGGTGTCGGAAGGACATCGTATGTAGCTCTGACCAAAAAGCTGAGGCGGCTTGCCTCCATTGCCCATACGTCCTTCCAGCTGAAGTTCCTCCTCTCCACACCTTCCCATCGTGTCCACCACCCCTGCTTGCCAAGGGACACTGCCTTGGCCCACCTCATAGCCTCCTCCTGACGGCGTACTTCCTCCACCACCATCTTCCTCCGCTGTGGAGTGGAGGCCTTAGCCCAAGTTAGATGGCTAGGTGTAAGTCCAAGCCCTCCCCTTCCTTGCTGAACATGTCCCACAATGTCAGCATGTCTGAGAGCTGATATTGCCTCCTCCCCTGCTGTTGCTGGTGTCCATTTGCGCCCGGTTGCCAAGATTGGTGCTATCTCCCTCACCACTAAGTCTTTGGACTCGTTCAGCAGCATTTGGAGTCGTGTTTTCGCACACTTAAATTCCTCCGTGAGACTGGTGAGGGGCAGCTTGAGGACCCCATCTCCATAGAGGCCAATGGTGGTAAGGCAGCGTGGAACCCCAAGCCACTTTTTGATATATGCAGTGACTCCTCTTTCCAGCTTCTCCACTGTTGAGATGGGGACCTCATACACTGCAAGGGGCCACAACATCCGGGGTAGCAACCCAAATTGTAGGCACCAGGTCTTCAACCGGCCAGGCAGATGGATTTTATCAACATCATCATTTTGTAGGCCTTTGGTGATGTCTTTGCACAGCTGGTTTACCTGGTCTTTGTCCTTCAGGCTTGCGTCATAGCACCTTCCAAGGCTTTTTACAGGCTGCTCAGCTATCGTGGGGATAGGATCATCTCCAATGAAAAATCTGAGGTCAGTAAGCACTCCCTTCACCACTGAGATGCTGCGTGACTTGGATGGCTTGATCTTCATACCGGCCCAACTGATGTTCTCCTCCAGCTTTCTGAGCAGTCTTCTGGTGCATGGGACGGTGGTGGTCAGAGTTGTAATGTCGTCCATGTATGCTCTGAGAGGTGGAAGGCGCAAACAAGCTCCAGTTCGCTGTCCACCTACTACCCATTTTGAAGCTCGAATAATGACCTCCATTGCCATGAAGCTGAAGGCAGACCACAGGAGACCATGAGGCACTGAGCCAAAGGCATTGGCAAGATCCAAAAAGACTACATGGAGGTCCCTTTTTACCTGCTTTGCACTTTGGATCTGAAGCCAGATCATACTGGAGTGCTCGAGACATCCAGAAAAACCTGATATCCCTGCCTTCTGTACAGATGTATCAATGTATTGATTCCTTTTCAAGTACTCTGTCATTCTCTGCGCAATGATACTGAAGAAGACCTTTCCTTCCACGTTCAGGAGGGAGATTGGGCGGAATTGGCTGATGTTCACTGCATCCTTCTCCTTTGGGATCAGGACCCCAGCTGCTCTCCGACACGTTTTGGGTATGGTCTTCTTCTTCCATGCTACTCTCATGAGCCTCCAGAGAAACCTTAGGACATCTGGTGTGTTCTTGTACACCTTGTATGGGACACCATTTGGCCCAGGGGCTGAAGCTGTTCTTTCCCGGCGGACTGTGTTTTCCACCTCCTTCCAGGTCGGCGGGCCAGCCTCAATTTGATGTTCTGGTGGGTCTATTGGTGGGATGTCCGATGGGATGATGAGGTGTTCCGGGTTTTTTTGGCCAGAGTGAGTTGTTTTGAGGTGCTGCTCCAGGTCCTCTTTAGTAGTCTTCAGAGCTCCACTTTCCTCCTTGGTAAAAAGGGCCTTCAGGAACTTGAAGGGATCTTTGTAGAACCGTGTTCTTGTTTGTTCCTTCTTCCTTCTGTGTTTCCGTAAATTCTCTGCTCTACGGAGGGATGACAGACGGATCTTAATGTCAGCTTGAAGAGCGTTTATGCCCTCCTTTTCTACTCCTGAGGCCTTTTTCCAGCGTCTCCTCAGTTGTCTCCTCTCCTGAACAAGGAGCTTGATCTCCCGCTGTCTCCTGGAAACCGGTACCGGTGGAGTTGGAGCCCCTTTTGCGCCTTTCACCTCCTGAATGCCGAAACGCTCTGCCCCATACTGGTAGATGATATCTCCCATTCTCTCCAACTTCTTTTCCAATGACCCTCTGAGTTGCTCAAGGGTGTTGGTCAGGTCAGTATTCACCATTTGCCACACCTTTTCTTCCGCAGCACCAGGCCACTTAACCTGCAGTCTATGCCAAAGAGGTCTCCTTTCAATTACAGGTTGCGGAGAGTGGGTGGGTTCCACCTGTGATGTTTGCTCCACCATTGTATTGTCTTTGCTTGAATTGAAATCTTCACTGACAGTGGTGCTGATGCACTGCAAGCTATGGTTTGCATCCAGTTGCTGTGCTTCACTCGACTGATTTGATTCCCTTTGAAGAAGGTAGTCAATGCGAGGCCTCTGTCCCCCTTCATTCAAGCACCTTTTCTTTCCCTGGTGAATCCTCAACCCACGGTAAGATGTAATTTTCCTCCAGCCACAGGGACATATCTGCAGTTTGTGGCCTGTTGCTGCTGTACTAACTGTGACACGCGTTGTGGTGCTCTCTTGCGCTGTGCTTTGATTACTCATAGTCGTTTCCAGTCCGGTCATTACCATGCTGTCAGCCAGGGAGTCTTCTTTCACCCCTGCTCTCACAGACTCTTGGGGTATTCTCTTTTGTCGTCTTGTCGTAGCTAAAGCGGGTGTCTCCAACATGCTGCAAGCATAAGAGACTACATCCATGGGAAGCTAGCCCATGAATGAGTTTACTGAGAAATCTTTCCCTCAAAGTGAGTCCATTGCTAATTGTGGGAAATTAACTTATTTTCTGAAACTAGTGGGAAAACTTTGTGGGAAATTAATATCTTGAACTTACTGCTTACTATCATGCAGCTGATGAGTATGTTATGAGAACCATTGCCATAGCCTTACGTGTGAGAATAGAAGATAAGAAATGAGAGGCCGTCTGTTTCCGTGTGAATTGAATGTGTGAACCTGCGCACCACATTTGCTCTGCTAGAAAACGAAACAATAAATTATAAATGTTACCTGCATAAATTATCAACTGTGACTTCAGTGGGGAAAACTGTTCATTCTATAACAGAAAAGCAACCACAGACCGAGCAGCAGGTATTAAACAACCTCTACTTCGTCCATTGCTGCGCTGTTGTGTGTCACACAGAAATGATGTTGACGAAAACAATGTCCTGCTTTACCGCGTCGATTCCGCCCATGGTCTCGTGATCACAAGGAAATTGCGCTATAGTTTGCCCATGCCTGGTGTAGCATATCCAGGGGTTTAAAGACAAACAAACAAACAGTCCTCAGTAAGTGTGTTTTGGAAAGCCAAGACACCCAAAAAACTAAAACTAAAACTAAAAAACATCAAAATAAATAAATAAACAACATGACGCTTATTATTTGTGTGGAAAGGTGGAGAGGGCCCAGGCGGGCTTCAAACCCTAGACTCCTGGGTAATAGTCATGTGCGCTAACCAGTGGGCTAAAGGGGAAAATGAGCAATTAAATGAAGTAAAAGGATTGACTTTTATGACTTTCAGGTTCTGGCAGTTCATTGACTGACCAGTATTTTTGTAAAACATTTGTGAAGTGTTCTTGAAAAGGGACATTTAAAATGAGTCCCATCTTTCTTATGCTTTCTTATGTTCAACAACAGCATCACTTTTTTACATGCCCAGTGTTGAAGAGAAAGAGGGAGGCAGAGGAGGCAGAGAGGGGAGGATCCTCTCCACACTTCTCACAATTCCATCAGCATTATTATGTTCAGATTGATTCTTATTAATAGATGTGTTGAAATGCATCCTAAAATTTGATGACAATGATCCGAGTAACTGTCTCATGTTCTGTATCAAAGGGTGTCCTTTTATTGGTGAAACATTCGATACACACGAAGCACAGGAAAATCTTGTTGAAGAGCTGCTCCTCAATTGTCCTGAAATGACAGAATTTGCAGAAGTCGAAGAAACAGCAAAAGGTATTTCCAAAAGTTAGGTGTGCCATCTACAAATGTCTGGTGTTTACTCAATAGAGTGTTGCAGAAGAGTCTGTTTTGCACACTGGCAAATATCTATGATGGGATGGAGGAACAGATATGCAACCGCTTACTCCTAATATTTGTCCTGGGCCTCACTTCATGCATTCATGAAGAAACTCTGTTATATCTAGATTTATCTCAAGAGCAAATAGAATTTAACAGTCACGGTTTAGGTTTTAACATTGTATGTAATATTCTGCTGCTTCATTGTGTTGGGAAATGCTTTGAAACTATCATTCAACAATGATGACAAAAACAAACAAATAAAATGAAAGGAATCTTTAGTGAAAAATATGTTCAAAAACATGACTTCAAAAAAGTTGAAACTTTTGGTTCAAACTTACAAGCTATCAGCTGAAAACCAGACAAATGTGTGTCATGTGTTGTCTGAGTAAATAACATTTGATGATTCATTCTAAAATGCCTTCCAGATGCTTGAGGAACTTTAAAAGGATCAACAAGTAAGCAATCACTTGATGCTATTGTTTGCTGCGGGCTTGAGTTCATGCAAAATAATGTTTCTGATCCAGATTTACCTGTAGTGGGTAAAGTACAGTGAAACACACGTTAAAAAGAAATATAAAAAGATTTCATGCACTATGCTACTTGTCTGGTCAAATGCAACAACACATTGACTTTTAAGACAAGAAATGATATAATGAACTTGATGGAACTGATCCTGAGTGTTGTATGTTATTTTTAAAGTAACAAATGGTGACTGTACAAGTGTTATGCTTAAAGTCTGAAGTTCTGACAGACGTTTTTTAACACTGGGGGAAATCGAGACACAACAAGACAATGTGTCACCTCTGATCTGTTGTCTGAGTAAATAAGAGTTGATGATTCATTCTAAAATGTCTTTCAGATGCTTGAAGATCGACTAAAAGATGAACAAGCAAACAACCACTTGATGCTATTCTTTGCTGTGGACTCTCTTCTCATGTTAAACATGAAATCAACATTTATGTAGTTTGATGAGGCACCAAACACAGAGGCCAGTTTCAGTGTCATCATTGCCAGTGTCTGTGATAATTTGGTATGGAAATGCAATTGCTCTCTGAGTCTGACAGAGGTGGAGAACATAATACAGTTTTTACCCTAGAAGGTTCAGTGTTGTCAGATATTCATATTTCATTCTGTTCTCCCCGTGGAGCAGCGTAGCTCTGGAAATATCGGCTGGTGTCCTGTAGTCAGTGGCAGTTCATGCATTTCACACCAAGGCCATCAGTGATCATATGGCCAAGCAGTTTTTCCTTCCAAGTAACCGTGTAATTCGTTTGATCACCAAAATTACAACTGGTTACGAAGAAAGACTCAACTCGGATGCCAAACGCCAGTGAAGCCACCTGCAGGACAGAGCAGGACGGGCAGTTCCACCTCGACGGTCGGTGTGCTGATCCAAGCTCCCTGCGCGTTACCGGACCCGAACGGTACAGTACAAAACTCCCAGGACCACCTTGGAAGAAGCTCATCCAACGTAAGCCCTCATGACTTGCTCACTGTCTCAAAGAGTTGTTGCATCAGTGTAACCAATAACTGCCAAATTATTTTTGCTAGACTTAGCCACAACAAGTCTAGTAGACAAACGAAACTCGTTTATATTTCTTCTTTTATTTTGTTACATTTAGCTTAAGTTTAGGTTTTCTTTACTTTCTCTCTCTCTCTCTCTCTCTCTCTCTCACTCTCTCTCTCTCTCTCTCTCTCGCCCACTCTCTCTCTCTCTCTCTCTCTCTCTCTCTCTCACACACACACACACACACGCGGTTTGTTGCTGATTGTGTCTTCATGATCACATTCATGTCATGCTGTTCTGTGTGAACCATCTATTGTTACACAAATAAATGCACATTAAGTCTGATGTCATTGTTTAACTGACTTATTAAAGTGTGGTTCAAATCCCTGCGTATCGTCAAGAACTCCCCGTTAAGGAGACGGTATTGAGACTGATTCTGGCGTTTCCTGCTGACGTCAACAACCAAAAAGCAGGTGGTGCCCCGATCAAATCATATTAAATATTATAAATATCAAAATTATTAATTTCTTTTTGATGTCCGTTTCCACTCCTTCGTGAATTTGGTCGATTAAATTAATCAATCAACCTTCCCCCACTACATTGTCCTTCAGCCGTCGTCGGTTTGTTGTGGTGGCAACTGGATCTCTGGGTTGAGTTTTAGAGGTTCTCAGGGTTTATCCAATCAAAGGACATATATGAGTGAAGATCAGCAAAAGGCCAACTAGCTGACCTTAGCTTTGCATATTTAAGATCTGATTGGCTATCGCAACTCACTGTGTTCCGTTCACTTAAAGAGCACAGGAGCCTGCAAAGTTGATTCTCGCCTCAGATTTCATAGCACCTGACAACACAAGCCAGGTGAAACATGATAGGATAAAATCTCTACTGTAATATACAACAATGGAAGTAATGCACCCAGGTTGATATCAAAGGATGTGAAAAGAACAGACTATGGAGAATAACTTTATTATCATGTCTACGGGAAAAAAAAGTACTTTTTAAAGCATGTTTAGGCTAGCAGAGAAGGCCTAGCTGGCCCTGACTGTCTGCTCTACTGACGGTTCAGTACTGCACCTTTAAGAGCACATTTCCTGAAATGTAGAGCAATTAAATGAAGTAAAAGCATGAACATTTATGACTTTTAGGTTCTGGCAGTTCATTGACAGACCAGTATTATTAGAAAGTATTAATGAACTGTTCATAAAAAGAACATAAAATGAGTCCCATCTTTCTTAAGCTTTCTCATGTTCAACAACAGCATCACTTTTGTACATGCCCAGCTTTGAAGAGAAAGAGGGAGGGAGAGGAGGTGGAGAGAGGAGGATCCTCTCACAGCCACTCCTCACAATTCTTTCCGCATTTTTATGTTCAGGGTCATTATGATAAATAGATGTGCTGGTTAGTTCACCCTGCACTTCACTGCTCGTTGAGACTAGAAATAACTAGAGATTACATCACTCTGCAGAGAAAAGGACTTGTAGTGAACTAGCAATGGCAGCAGCTGCAAATGTTGACCAACAGCAGAGGAAAATAAATAGGAGAGGACATCAAGAAATTATTTTTGAGGGGCACCAAAAACTCAGTGACTTGAAGACAAAGGCTAGAGGATTGCAAAACAAATATCTTTTAAAAGAAAACATTCCACGATACCCCCAACCAGAGTTTTGTGTCTCTCTTCTAAAACATGACACAGACAGCGATGGACTCCGAGGCATCTGGAAGGACAAAGGCTTCAGGAACCCATTCAACGCCTCACTGGTGTGGTGGAGTTTGGCCGTTGGACAGAATGAGATAACTGCAGCGGCGACAAGTCCAATGATGACCAATCTGACAGATGAACTGGTTCAGGTGAGAGCAGACGACTTGAAGAAGTTTGCCACCTCTCCAGCCTTCCTGGAGTCTTCCAGACTGGGGCCGTACCGCTTCACCTTCCCACTGGAGAAAGTGCTGCAGGCGTACAGGAAACAGGTACAGTGCTGCTGTGGAACAGAACATTCATCAGGAATGGAAATTTGTGTGAAGTGAAAATTATAATCTAACCTTAGTTTTGTCCTCTTTAGTTCTGTGATGGTGAAGAGCCCATAATGGGGGCATACAGGACCTACCTATACAAACAGAAGGTGATGTATGTGGTGCTGGTCCACCGACCATGTGATAAGGAGCTCTTCTTAGACCATGACCTGCTGACAGACACACCAAACCCTGTTTGTGCCTACAAAGATGGTCGCATCATCTGGAGGGCTCAGGCCATGTGTGACAGGCACAAGTGAGTCGATTCATCTCTGATGAGTCACTGGCAACTTGATTACAAATACTGACAACTGCTGCTGTTTTTCAGATGGACCTTGAAGAATTCTGGTGATCAACTGATGGAGGCTGTTCGAGCACGTCCAGCTGAGTTGTATGTGTGGGATAATGTCAGCGTAGCCCTGCATGTTGGTGATCAGGTGACTCTCCTTTCACTGCTTCTTACAAACAACATATATCCTGTGATAACAATCAGAAATCAGTTCATTTCTAAAAAGATAACTCTGAGCCAAAGTATAAGTTGCATTTTAATGGGAGGTTCCATCCTTTAAAAAGATTTTGAAGTCTGCTCTCTCTCTTTCAGGTGCTAACATTTGATGACAACGATCTGTGTAACAGTCTCAACTTCTGCAGCAAAGGATATCCTTTAATTTGTAAAACATTTGATCAACCCAAAGCATGTGAAGCACTAGTCAAAGAGCTGTGGCCCAGTTGTCCTGCACTGCAAGAATCTGCTGAGGTTGAGGAAGCAGCACAATTATTTCAAAACTTAAATATGAGAGCTGCAAATGCCTAATGTTTGCAAAATAGGGTGTTGCAGGTATGTTCCAGTAGAGCCTGTTTTGCACACCACCCAAGATCTTGGATGGGAGGGAGGAATAGATATGCAACCACTTCTTTGTAATATTTGCTCTGGGCTTCACTTCATGCTAAAGAAACTCTGTTCTATCTAGACTTCTCTTAACAGCAAATACAATTTAACAATTTGAATATTGTGTGTAATTCTCTGCTGGTTCATTCTGCCCCCTCTGGTGGCTGTTTCCTCTTATGGTTCCTCAGTGCCCTGACATTTTTATTACTGACTGTTTCTGCAGTGTGTGGGGTGGTAGGTTGATTGATTTATTGATTAATGTCTTATAATTCCATTTATTTTTGAGTTTTGACAGTGTTTATGGTATATGGAGTGTATCAATTTAGTTACAGGACTAAGGATAACGTCACTGACGTCACTTTTCACAGTAAGATGTGAAATGTTTGGCCTGATACTGGGTGACCGTTCATGTGTTGTGCTTAAATTCTTCTATTCTTACTGATATTCTCTCTAGCCCTGCGATGAACTGGTGACTTGTCTAGGGTGTCACCCTGCCTTCGCCCTAAGACAGCTGGGATAGGCTCCAGCAGACCCCCGTCACCCTGAATTGGAATAAGCGGGAAAAGAAGATGGATGGATGGATGGATGGATATTCTCTCTGGTTATTTCATCTCCATTTAGTCCTCTGTCGAATTGATTTCAGGAACTTCTTTCACACCGCGACGGTCGACAGGCGCTTTTGCTCAGCTGCTGTTTTCTCCCATTGAACTCCCTCTATTTCTCAACTTCCAAGATCAATTTTACATTGCCCATCTTGACTTCACAACAAATCCTCTCTGCCTCTTCTCTGTCGCTCTTTCCGTTTGTTTGTGACAACCAACACCCAACACCCCACCCCGTATATTTTTAAGCGCGTACACAAATCTTATCAATCTTGTCATTCGTGGTATTTTATTTTGAAAATTAAACTGATTTTCTTTGAGCGACTTTCTGTCCAAATGACGCGAATCGCTCACGGCTCGCGCCAAAATAGAGCAGAACGATAAATGCACTGCGCGCCGCTTCGCGTTGACAGTCAGTTGACACTTGATTTATTTCTGTGCGTTCACACCAGCCTTGTATCGTCTGGTTAAATGGAACCCTGGAGCGTTTTCTATCTAGGTGCGGTTGGTTCGGGTCGGTGTGCGTGAACGCTGGCCTCGGATGAGGCCCCCTTTTACTTCTTCGTTTTTGGTTGGTTGTAGTTGCTATACCTATTGTCACCACAAGATGGAAGCAGAGACCGAGATTACAATGGCGGTATTGTTAGCACATAGTGCTGGGGTGGCGAGGTGTGTGGGGTCACTGTTCAGCTTTGGTCACTGATAGATTACAGACTTAAACACTTTCTTGTTATTTGCTATTCATTCTTGTTTGTATGTCTTGTTAAAACATGTTTCAAATAAAGAGAATAATCCTGAAAAAATGGTGCATTTACTGGTTCACAAACAAACAATGATCTGAAAAACAAAGACAGTGAGCGTTACCTCTCTCGCTGTGTTGTGTGCAGAGAAAATAAGATTAAACAAGTTCTTACGAAATGCAAAAAATTCAATCATGATGAGTGGAGAACTGTTCTGTCCGACTAATGAAACACAATTCAGACAAAGAAGAAAATCAACGGCGCAAAGAAAATGTTATTTGTAGTTTTTTATTACTGTTGCGATTGAAACACTTCATCCAGCAGCCACAGGAAAGAGTTCACACGCCAACCAGAGATCGACACAATCCCACGTACACGAGGCAAAATGAAGGGAAATGACAAACTGTCGGCCACTCTGAGGAAAGCTCTGGAGTTTAGGAAAACGTACTCATTCATATTGACACCATGTGAGTGTTACAGGACATAAAGTGAGCAAAGGATGCTTGGAGGCGAAGCGCTGGTTTCACTCTCCAGCTAACTGGCCACGCATCAATCTAACAACAAAACAAATCAACCAAAGTTGCGTCGATCAGTGACATTTTCCACAAAGAACTGGATCCTTCCTCCACACCCTCCATGGCGAACTTCCAGGGATCGGTTTCACATTTACACACTGAATGAAGCAGCACTGCGGGTCAGATTCGCTGAGATTAAATTGGACTGCGTAGATTCTTACAGGTTAATTCCTTCCACTTTGCCTTTCCCACTGCTCAGTAATTAGGATGGCGCTGCCGTGAACACGTAGCAAGCTGTTCTATTACACGCAAGTGCTCACTTTAGTGGTTTCAACATTCTGCGCAGTGACTGACAGACGGAAGTATTATTAAGTCATGCACCTCGTCGGTCAGCCTTTCAAGCTTCCAATGCTGTTGAGTCTCATTAAACTTTGCACAGAAGGTTGATATTTACAAAAGCCACAAAAAAAACAACAACATTATAGTGCCAAAGGAGTGCTTACAGGTGGCTGGGGAGTCGGGGCTGCAGAGGTCAGGGTCAGTAGTGTTGTCATTAAAATCGTATTATTTTTATATTTACTGTACTTAATTAAACATTGCAGATTGAGTCTGAACTGGTCAGCTGAATGGCTCAACAATGGTTTTAAAATGAGAATGTAAACCTACTCCTTACAAATGAAACAGAGGTTGGAAAGGGTTTTTTTTTTTTTCCGGCAGTCAAAAAGGTTAAAATTTGCAGTGTATGTCGCTGTACCGTGAATCAAATAATCCTTTACAGTGTCCTTACATTTTCACCCCAAACTGCCTGACGTCTCTGGATGGAATGCTTTGATAGGGAGGTCAAGCTGCCAGGTGTGCAACACAAACAGAAGGAAATAAAAAAAAAAAAGACGGATGGACGCCACGCCATGTTTTTCATGCTCACAACACAAACACAGGAAGAGTCGCCGGTACAAAACTGACCCTAAAAGTCTTAAAAGATCCTTCAAATGCCTCAGTTAGTGCAGCTGTTAAAAACTATAAAACAAACATTAACCCCGGAAGTGCAAGAATGTATAACCCCCCACCCCCCACACACACACACATGAACTGTCACCACAGCGGTGGCACAAAAGTTAAACAACACAATTACATAAAAGAGTTCAAACCCACAAACCCAAGCGACTGATTGGACGGTCAATCAGCCACGATGCTCTCATTGGTCCAGGCCTGCTGAAAAACAACACCCCCAAGCCCCACCCCACTCTTCCTCAACAGCAACAAAATCTAGCAACAACGGGGTAAATGGAAGTAAAGTCAACTCTAACATGGTCCAGTAGCTGAGTTTAGGGCAACACCTCCGTCCAGGGGACGTCTTCTGGGCGGACACCACTCGGCTTGGGGTTGTGTTGCCGGGGACTGTAGTGCGACTAGGCCTCCGACTCAGACAGCTCTTCCTCTCCTCCCCCGTTGGTGGCGTCGCCAGTCTCCGTCTCCAGCAGCAGGAACTTGCCATCATTGGTCAGTGGCATGTTCTTCATCAGCTGGGCCAGAGCCTCTGGGTCCTGGTGGAGGAGAAAACCAAACCAAGAGAGAAGATGTTACAGACAAACTGAATCTTCATCACAGAGTCACATGCCAATAGGAAGCCATTTTTTGCATGAGCCAATATGAAGCCATGTTTAGCTTGAGCCAATAGGAAGCCAGGTTTTACACGAGTCAATAGGATGCTTTAATTTACATGAGCCAGTAGGTAACTTCAATTTGCACTGACCAATAGGAAGCTTTGTTTTACACTGGTCTATTTCATGTAACATTGATAATTAATTTTTACTCTGAACTTTTGTTGATGTGACGTGCCAAAGATTGTGAAAGAGAGCTCAGTTACTTCACTCCTCTGTGAGCAGATCACTTTAGAATTACTGCAAGGCTCAATGAGATGAGTAGCAGCAGCGCAGAGCTGCCCTTCCCTGCTCTCACATTCATGACTTTTACTGCTTAAAGGCCGAATGAAGTTGTAAACCTGAATGAACAAAAAGGTCAAGTATTGGTTTTCCTACAAGAATCCAGTTTTGTTTTTTGTTTTTCAAATTGGTTCAGAATTTTTTGTGGATTCCCATCAGTTTCTATTTCGAATCAAAAGGCAGAACCGACTGCTTAAAAAAAAAAGTATGTGAAAAAAAGGAATCGTATTAAAAAGTGTGGCGCAGCAGCGAAGCAGTTAATAATGCATAGTAGCAACTTTGACTGGTAATTTGGCCGGTTCAACTTGACATTTTTCACCGTAACACTATAAACAATGCATGAGGTGCGACGATACCTTCTTGGCTTCGGTTATGTCTTTGGCCAAGCTGATGGTGTAGCATATCTGGGGGTTTAAAGACAAACAAACAGTCCTCAGTCAGCGTGTCTGTGTGTGTGTGTGTGTGTGTGTGTTCAGGCATCACTCCTCAATGCTCTGAGGAAGGTTGGGCGCTTGCACCTTCTCGCCCTCCGTGTTGCTCTCGAAGACGAAGGCGCTGAACGAAGGCTGTCCCTCCTCGCTGTCGCCGTCGCTCCAGTCCCGGCTCTCCACCACAAACCCCATCAGCCGGGTGTTCTCCTGGTGGGACGCAAACTGGCAGACGTCTCGGAGCTGGAACTGAGAGGTTGGGAGAGACGGCGGGGGAGGGGAGGGTATTGGTGTTGAATGAACGTGTACGTGAATGAGCAAACCTCTCAGCCTGTAATTGGAAGTGAGGACAGTTGTTGACTTAGATCATAGGTGTCAAACGGTCATTATGTTTGGCCTGCTGGTATTGTACAGCACATGTACCGCTAATACTACAAATCCCAGAATGCTCTGCTGGTATTTTGGCGTATCAATCTGTTCACGTTCACTAAATGATAATATATTATTATTAGGCCGTGGTTACTGTTGGAAAAAAAAAAAAAAATAGCCATACAATTTTTATTGACATTTTAATTTATTTTGTTTATTTTATTTTTTTTTTAAATTCGATTTTGCATGTGTGCAATAATAAGTTGTTTATTGTATAGTATTCAGCTTTGCTTGCTCCATATTCAGGTTGAAGCAAAAGGTGTTTGGGTCCATATAAAAAGGTTCACTGTTCTATCTGGAGGAAGACTTTTTCTCAAGAAGTATCTTTGACTTTGTCCAAGTTTTACATTTTGACCCCACTGTGTGTTTGAGTTTGACACCTCTGACTTGGATGTTGCATGTTGGCTCCAACTTTCATCAGACTTACGCTTATTCTGGTAACTTGAGTCTGAGGGTCAATCAACCTGTCATGGAGATGGAAAAAAAAAAAAGTATTTTTGTATGGGGAAAGGAAAGAAAACACCGCAGCATCACTTCAACCTCAAGATTCTCGGCACAACCACCAGCAATAACGGGAGTTTATGCAGTAAGGGAAGTGCATCAACCCTAACATCCGAACTTTAAGAACCATTCCGTAGAACAAAAGCAACGACAGAAGTTTCACAGCCACAGAAACACACAAATGCTCAGCTTTAGTGAAGTCTTTTCTAAGAAACTACACCAAACATGGGTAACATCATTTAAAATTAAACTACCCTTAATCTCTTTCATGGAATGCCTAGTAATTATTATGGTTTTTCCTTATAATTTGCATTATCAATGTTAGTTTGAACAGCTGTCAATCACATTTAGCAGAATTCTAATTCATATATATATATATATATGTATATATATATATATATATATATGTATATATATATATATATATATATATATACATATATGTATATATATGTATATGTATATGTATATATATATATATATATATATATATATATATATATATATATATATATATATATATATATATATATATATATGTATATATATATATATATATATATATATATACATATATATATATATGTATATATATAAAAAAGCTGAATTTTACTGCAGTCGAATAAAAAGTTAATCCAGTGCAGACATTTTTTTTTTCAAATCGTAGATGAGTACAGCTGTGAAAAAGGTTGACTATAACCATCCAACTAGAACTAGAACTCTAATAATATAGATACTTTTTTTCCTGCCTTGGCAGAACAAAAAGAATGTTCTTCTCAGGAGACCTGACTGTCAGAGCAATATATTGCCTGCAAAACGCCTGACTTACATTTATGATCATAATCATTGTCATTGTTGTAGGAAAAACAAGGGGCCTGACCTGAGGGAACTGCTGGTGACCATGAGGTGCGACTCGGTGGTCCTGAAGATGTTATGGATGGCCCGAGCGGCCAGCACCTGCCTCATGGCCTCGTAGATCACCTCCTGGTTGGTGCCGCAGCGCACCGCCATCGAGCCCAGGAAGCGCACCACGAACACCTGCTGCAGGAGCGAGTCTGCAGGAACCAGGTTCAAAAACACTGAGGGGCAGATCCTCAAAGAGGGGCGCGCAGCGGTAAAATGCGGCGCGCTTTGCGGCGAGATTGCGGCTGCAATCTGCGCCACAAATGCGCGAAAGGTTTTTGCGCTAATGACATGCAGGCGCAAACACTCCCGCAAATGCGGCACCTGAAACAGGTGCGAATGTTGCGGTCTGGCAACCTGAGAGCAGTTTGCGCCAAAGGTTGTTTGTGAGTGCCTGTTTGTGACAGTGAAACTCTTCTAGGATAAACGTGCTCCTGTGTGCGCCTGGCATCACGATGCCTCCTCCGTCTACCAAGACTGCTGCCATAATGGAAAGAAAGCCAAGACGCAAGACGCGTTAGTCACCAACACCTGAGTACCATTTGTATTTTTCATAGCCTACCTAAAATATTGGCATATATGCTGTAGTCTATGCCGATCTATATATAAGATTTCTGGAGCCATTTATATATTTCAGGCTTTTCAGAGAGGAAAGTTTCACTCAGAAGCCAGAAACACTCTGACAGACAGAAGCTGCGCCTGGTTTTGGCTGGCGGTGTTTGCGTCTGTCAAACTGCGTGCGGACACGAGCGCAAAATCTTTCTGGATCTGCCGCTGTTTGAATGAGGCATATTTGCATAGAAGGGGGTGTGTCATTTTGCACGTAATGACTCATTTAAATACATTCAAATGAGTCTCGCGCAATCCTGCCGCTAGGCGCAGGTTCCACCCATTTTCCCGTTTGCGTCCCCTCTGTGGATCGGAATCACCGTTTTTGGAGCTATTTACACGGATTTTCTGGCGCAAAAGCCGGGCAATCGCTTTGTGGATCTGGCCCACAGTGGTTGGAGAAAATCAATTGGTAGAACTGTCACCCCCACTGCGACTATTTAAATTTATCTTGTACATTTTTTCCCCTTATGCTTTCTGAAATCGTTAAATCGTTGCTCTTATTGCACCGTTTGCTCTGTTCCGTTGCTGCTATAACATGTGAATTTGATCACCATAGGATTAATGAGACTTGTCTTTTCTCATCTTAATGTTAAGTATTGGGATAATTACCGTCACTTCCTGTTGAACAGTCATCGTCTGTTTCCCCGAAAGGATTTGTGCGTCTGTTATGAAGAGAACCCACACACACAAAAAAAAAACATCCACAACAGCGGGGGAAAAAAAAAAAAAAAATCTCAATTAAACTCTGAGCTGCTGAATGAGTCATTGCAGGAAAATATCTTCCTGGAAATGATATAACCACTGACAACAAGCACAACAATCAAACTTTCAAGGCACACACACACACACACACACACACACACACACACACACACACACACACACACACACACACACATACACACCTCCCGCCAGCCCGGTTCTGGTCCTGAAACTCGGTCGCCGGGAGCATGATGTCAAACTGGATGGGGGTTCCGGGCGCGATCAGGTCTTCCGGTTCTGGAGCCGCTCCAGGCGGCTTCTGGGAGTCGCTGCTGGAGACAAACACGCCGCCTGGCTTCGCTCTGCAGGAGAGGAAATACAGATCAGTGAGAAACTAAACTACGTAACACTAGAGGAAAACAAATGCTTGAGGAAACTCAACCACTGATTACACTACAGCATTCTGGGTGAGTCATGTGACTCTAAACAGATGTATGACTATGCAGGAGAAAAATATATATATAAAAAAAGTACATAATTGGATTTCAGCACACCATTTATTCTAAAAATGACTTTTGGAATTACTCTCAGAGCCTCGGTTAAATTATCATTACATCAGCATGACCACGCCTACAGAAAATAAAAAGATATGATTTTAATTGAAATTTCAGCATTTTGGATGAAGAGTTAAATAGTTCTTTTAGTTGGCATTTGTGGGGGGGGGGACAGGCAAGAATTCTAAACCACTAAAGCGACGAGCAGAGCAATGAGACATTGATGAAGTTAGCGGTAAAAGGAGAGGCTCGATTGTTCTGTTCTGCCATCGCCATGCAAATGTTGCACATGCAGCAGTTCTGATTTATGCATTTGCAGCTGATCTCACTGTAACGGAAAAGGAAAAAAAAAAGGCTTTCGTAAAAGCTTGTTCTGTGAAATAGGCTCAGTGCCGTGTGACTCTGTGACTTTGTGTAAAGTGAAGTGTGAACCAATTGCACCAATGGCACCAATCAACTGATCAATTAATCAACTAATCAACTGATCAACTCTCAGACAGGACGTGATGTGCTGCGGCCTTACGCCTGACCTGTCAGGGTTTGGGGAGCCTTCAGGTCTCTTCTCGAAGCTGGTGATGGGAGTCACTGCCTGGATGGCCGTCTGGTTCAGTCGGATGGCCACAGCCTGACGACGACAACACAATCCGGTGAGCAGGCGAGTCGGTCTGAGGGCAGGACCACGACCACGACGGCGGTGGAGAAGCTTCCACCGTGAAGACACGTGAAGAACATTCTGCTGCTGCTTCCTGTTACCATGAGCTGATTCTGACATGAGCAATGTGGAATTTTCAGTTTACAGCCAGTTGTGATGGCAGCATCCACACTGTTGACTGCCTCACTGTAGCTAAACCTAAATGAAAGGTAAAACTTCAGTACTTAAGGAAGTCAGCCTGACAGTGTTTTTGGGAATTAGGCCACTGCCAGGTGGGCTTCCTCAAAAAATGCTGTCCCGAGATGACAGCTAACTACTGTAAGAGCAAGACCCTTATTGCTCTGTGTACATTCTTTTTTATATCTGAGAACCGTTCGAAGGGGTTAAGCTTTCACCAATATAAAATCATAAATCTAGCCTACTTTTACACACTGGGCCATGAAAACAACTCTGTCCATATTTCCAGACAGACCTGAAGATCTCAGCAACTCGGCTCCCGACGCAAAGAAATTTACGTCTCGCCGAATCTTCAAAAATATTCCCGTGCGTGTGCGACACACGACTTTCATTGTTACCTCTGGGTTGTCAGTCAGGTAGATCTGTCTGGAGATGTTGTTCACGGTGCAAATCCACTGAGGAGAGAGAAAATAACACACACACACACACACACACACACACACACACACACACACACACACACACACACACACACACACACACACACGGGTTAGTGCTTCCTGTAGATCTGACACGAGGTGCCTGACAGAGTGACACCAGCTGTGACAGATGCGTCAGAGTCCGAGACCAAATGTGAGAAGCGCGCCATGAGCCTGGACAGCTCTGCTTTTTGAATGTGACAGAGCAGACGGTGATGTCGATGAAGATGAAAGGAATATTTGATATCACCCCTTACCTCCTCGTATTCCCTCTTGCTCTCAGCCTGGAGAATCATTGACCTGGATGCAGGAGAAAGGTGCAGAGATGAAACGAGAGAACTCCCTCTGCAATTGCTCCTATCCCAATATGCTCTCTCTCTCTCTCTCTCTCTCTCTCTCTCTCTCTCTCTCTCTCTCTCTCTCTCTCTCTCTCTCTCTCTCTCTCTCTCTCTCTCTCTCTCTCTCTCTCTCTCTCTCTCTCTCTCTCTCTCTCTCTCTCTCTCTCTCTCTCTCTCTGAAAAATGATGACTTTCTTTAAATTAAATAAAGAGCGGGATGTACGTTTTTCCTGAGGGGGAGGTGATCTGGAAACAGTAGCGCCGGTCCTCGCAGTCCACAGCCATGACGGAGCTGTTGTCCAGGTCCAGCACCATGCCGCCCGCCACTGCTCCCCGTGGCTGACACATCAGGTTCCCCCCCTGGGTGAAGAAGAAGAGCCTGTCCCACGCTGTCGTCACCAAGCCCGTTTTACTGGAGAACACAGGAGGCTCAGTTGTGAAGGGGTTTAGTTGGGGACACTCGGCGCTATTTGCTGCGTACATGTTCCGCAGGGGTGAGAAGTAACAAAGTACAAATATTTTGTTATTGTTAGGGATGCACACACAAGTACATTACGAGTACTTGCATTTCAGTACTCACCAATACTGAGTACTTATCAAGGCAATTACACATTATAGAATAATTTTAAAAATTTGACTTTACTTTTCCACAGATGTACTGTTATTTGAACAACATTCACCAGCAGGTTTTCTAGAACATAGGTGACTGTCACATTATTGTCATACTGTAAGGCAGTCAAATCCACATCCTGAAGTGTTTTCTCTAACAATGGAAGTTCTTCAAAGACGGGGGTTACAACTGTATCAATCTCACCTATTGTAATTAACTAACATGATTTACATGTCGCGGGAAAGGAACCCCCGAGGGCCAAAAGGTATCTCCTTGTGTTTGTTGGATTTGCATTCAGGGACTGTCTCTGCCTTTTGTTTAGAACTTTCCTTTGAAATGTTGTGAGTGTCAGTGCGAGAGGTATGAAGGTCTTGGTGATCTATTGTTGCTGTGGAAAATTACCCCTGATGACCAAAAGGTTCCCGAGTAGGAAGAGTAGATTTGATTTGAATCTTTTAAATATGCATTTTAGCAGTGTCTCTGTTCTGGGAGGATATTTAAGGGAAGGAACAAGAATCTGAAGCTCTCTTCTTTTCTCTCTCCTTTTCTGGGACCCACTCTCTCTCTTCTTTTTTTCTCTCTCCTTTTCTGGGACTCTCTCTCTCTCTCTCTCTCTCTCTCTCTCTGTGAAAAATGATGACTTTCTTTAAATTAAATAAAGAGCGGGATGTACGTTTTTCCTGAGGGGGAGGTGATCTGGAAACAGTAGCGCCGGTCCTCGCAGTCCACAGCCATGACGGCCTGTTACATTTTTGCTGCATTTTTACTCTGGACATCGCAATAAACTGGTATGTTATCCATTCCCCTTCAATATTAACTTGTTGAGACTTTTGTTCTATGTGGAGAACAATCTGACATCAGATATTGATTTAGTCTTCAGTTATATGGTAAATTCATTCGAGTAATGCTTGTACTCTTTACCTCTGAGTTGAATAGAAAAGATTGAGTGTCATGTTTTTCTAACTATTGAGTTGGAAGATATAAACCTCTGAACATCTCAACCTAGATGTCTGGGCTGTTCTTCCATGTTAACAAGGTCACTGAATGCTTTGTCTATATCTGCCATCACTGAACTAAGATAGGGATTAATCAGAATCCCAAAGACCTTAGTTATATGGTAAGTTTCACTGGACATTATTCAAACCCTTAACCTCTGAGTTGGTCAGATAAGATTGGGTATCATGTTCAACAACCTCTGAATACTCCAACCCAGACATCAGGCTATTCTTCCATGTTTAATGAACAAACTGAATAGTTTTGTTAATTTATAGAAGCCATCCCTGAACTGAAGACTAATGTCAGATCACGAGAATTTTATTATTATTGAGTCTATATTCTTAATTGTTAATCAAGTCTTTCTCTCAATCAAGATATAAAAGTAAAGTTATTATTATCAAATGGAGTCAGATTAAATTAATTATTATGTATTTTACTTTGAAATCCTCACCTTGACACCGGAACGACGGAATACGTATTGGGGAGATATTACTATTTGTGTCTAGATATTTCCTCCCCTACAATACTCATACAAAACAACTGGTATTGGTGTTGTAGTATCGGGACATATTTTACGAGTGCGAGTAGAGTACTGAACCCCGGTATCGATACCAGAAGCAGTAGGGATGCATCCCTAGTTATTGAACTTAAGTATATTTTTTCAGATATCTGTACTTGAATATTTCTTTTTCAGGTGACTTTTTACTTTTATTCCCTACATTTGTACACAGATATCTGTGCTTTCTACTCCTTACATTGGAAAGTACCTTGGCTTTGGGGTCACTGTTCAGTGCATTTTCAGCGCAAATAAAAATAAAAATGTAGAAATCAACATTGGTTATTCTTATTGAACGTGTAAACATCCAATAATGACTCACCAGTCATAACTATTGCTGATTAGAGTTTGGTTGTGCTGCAGTTGGAAAAAAAACAACAAAACAACTTCAGTACTGAGAGTACCAAGGCTCTTTTAAAATGATCCAGATGCTCCAGCGAGACTTCTGCTCAGCTCAATCCAGATTCTTCTGTCACTACTTTTTCATTTTTGAAAAATTACCAAAGATTGTATTGCTTCATTTATGGCAAAAAAAACAAAAACATTTTTACTTCAGTACATTTCAGAACCTGTACTTTCTTTTACTTGAGTGAAGGGGTTCAGTCAGTACTTATACTTTTACTGAAGTACAGAATGTGAATACTTTTGCCACCACTGGTGTTCCGGAAAAGCTCACATGATCAATGGTAAAGGAGCAGAAGGACATGAGGAGCATCACAACACGAAACAGGAAACAGCCCGGCACGCTTAGCAGTGCTGCTAAACATTTTGTACTAGATTGCTGGATTGTTGAGTTTTAGAGGTAAAAAAAAAAAAAAACAATTCCGCGAAACTTTGAGCCGCCAGAGTTTGGAAAGCACACATCCATCATGACTCATCCACTTTGCTTATATTTTGAGAGGCCTTCCTGTCGTCCCCCGAACAAAATGTTCCCTCTCTGACTCATCCCTTTATGATTATTAAGGACTGAGCCTCAGCAAAAAAGGCCTCCTTGCAATAGAGCAGGTCTATCGATGCAGCGAAGACCCAATTTTATTAGTTGACCCAATTGTACTTGTTTCTCTATTTAAAAAAAAACGCAAGTGGAAGTCAAGAACCGTAAATGTTGGAGACTTGATACTTTAGTATTAGACACATTTAAATATTGTATAAAACTTTTTAATAAGCTTAACCGTTTCCATGTCGGAAGGGGTCGGCAGGTGTCAGGGACATTGGCGGGCGTCGGGCACAGCAGGATTACTCCCTTAAACGCTGCTTGCAGCTTTAATTATTATTGTAGCTACACGTCTGGCTCACAGGTGGCGATGCTTGTGGGAAACAGCCTGCCTGGGCTCCTCCACGTGACCGGTGGCGCGTCTGAGGCTTCTGGCAACCACGTGCCTCATTAAAGGAGATGACATTCGGGGGTGGGTGGGTGTGTGTGGGGGGAAGTGGGAGAGTGGGGCACTGACATTTGTCAACGGCACTGGATGGACGTGAGGGAGAGACGCCGTCTGACGCCTCTGACATTTCACTAAATCACAGCGCCTCCAGGAGCCGATAGGAGGAAGTTCCAACTGTGCAATCAACAGACACCCTGACCCACCTGTCCGTCCGACAGCCTCACTGTTTATTAGGAGTGTGCAAAACTTTTGGTAACGATCCCCATACCAAGTAAATACAGCGCCAGTAATGACGATAGTGACACTGATACTTATTGACATTTAAGTTTGATCATCTAACTTCTGACCTATGCTTGTCCTTCCTTTTTGTGTTTTTTCCTTATTTTGTACAAAATACACAATAGAAAATACAATACAAAAACGATATATATATATATTTTTTTACATTTCCCCATTGTGGGGTGAATGGGGGTATTGATCCCAACACGCTAGTATTGATTCAATACCGATACAAATTTGGGCTTTACACTGTAATGCCACGTGTGTTGAGAACAAATTAAAGGATCGTTCCTCTCAGGTGCAACCCGTGGGTTTTAAAGGGAGGCAATAATGAGGTGTCATTAATCTCACTTCCTGATGTTGAGGTAGCCGGCCTTCTGGACCAGTGTGCGATTGACAGGCTCGGTGTCCTTATCTGGCATGTAGACGCTGTCATCCACAGACAGAAGCTCCCTCTGGGACCCGCGCATCAGCTCTGCCTCTGCGTCCAGCTGGGCCTGGATACTGGTCAGGATAAATAATAATAATAATATTGATAACAATAATAATAATAATAATAATAATAATAATAATAATATCAATATTTTTGATGATACTAATAAGAATAAGAATAACAACAATAACAATAATAATAACCATCATCATATCTGATATGAGCTTATTTTCCATTATGTTACAACAGTGGCTCTCTCTTCTCTCTTCACTCTCACACACGTCTTGTCTCAGCCAATCAGGTCTTGAACTTGCTCACAGTGGTCGTAGGCGCCTTGGTGGCCTCTCTCATCAGTCTTCCCTCTACTCTGTGAGAATGGCCGGCTCCAAGCCGATTTATTCAAGAGCCTTATTCCTTCCGCTTCTTAACAGTGGATTAGATTGAACTGGGATGTTTGAAGATTTTATTTTTTATAGCCATTTCCCTGACATGCACCTTTCAATAATCTTTACTGAGGGTTGCTCAGAATGCTTGGTCGTCTTCACCGTGTGACTGTAGCAAGAATACAGATGAATTGCCTTCACACTACAATCACCAGAGGCACATTAACTGGTCTCCATTCCACCAGGAGTGACTCTAGATGGGTTAATTACCTGTAAATCAATGTAATTAGGTCAGTAGCTTTAAAGAGGGTCAGTGTTTATATGCAATTGTTTGGCATTACAGAATTGTTGTTTTTTGCCAGGTGACAAGATGGTATATATTGTTCATTTACAAAAGGAAAACATCTGAGGGTTGACTGCCTTTTACAGGCACCGCTGTATGGAATACGCGTGGTGTGCTGCAGGAATTTCAATGAGGAGGCATTTACTTCTGGGTATTCTTGGAGACGGAGGAGATACAGTTGTCCATCTTCTTTGACACCAGCTCAATGCCTTTCTTGAAGAAGCTGATCTGAAAGATTAAAAAGCAAAAGAAAAAAAAAAGACAAATCATAATCAGCAAAAGAGTCTTCATCTATCTGTCAGATTAACACTTCACTACCCCCCACACATCATCATCACATGAATCACAAGGCTACTAGCAGTGGGATTTAAAAAAACATTTTTTTTTAGCATCATTCATTTTTGACAATGATCTTTGAGACATCATTTTAAGTTGTTGAAGTTGCACTGCACTGCACAACTTCAACAGTTGCCGGCTGACTGATGCTGCGCTGACGCTACCTGTGCCTGCGTGTAGCCCAGCATGGGCTCCAGCATGGCTATTCTCTTGCGGTACTGCAGAGCATTGAGGGCGCAGTAGTACTGCAGGGAGGCCTGGTGCTGCTTCCGCCGGGTGTAGGCCACCTCCTTCACTAGGTCAGACTTCAGCTGTGCAAAACAGAGAGGCTTTGAGATGAAAAAAACAAAACAAAAAACACAGACACACAGAATGTAAACTGCTTTCTCTATAACACACACGCACACGCGCACGCGCACGCGCACGCACACGCACACGCACACGCACACGCACACGCACACACACACACACACACACACACACACACACACACACACACACACACACACGGTGGTAGGTAGCAGTCGGTGGGTGGTATTTAATTCCATACATTTGCACTGCATTAAGCCGGCCCTTTTGCACTGAGAGCAGATTTCCAGCTTGTGACTGACGGATGAACGTCTCCATCAGTACTGCTGAGAAAGCGCAACTCACTCACTCACTCACTCACTCACTCACTCTACCTTCTCATTCTCCTTCTTCTTGGGCAGCCGGCTGTATTTGACCATAGCTGCTTCATGTTCTGCGGGAAAGGGAACAGAGAGGAAGTCAGGGTCAATAAAAAGGGGAGGGGGGGGGAAGGAAACACGTTTCAAAAAAAAAATTGTACCGACCATCAGTGGCGATGCCGAATATTTCCTTCAAGGTGCTTATCTCTGAAATTCACAGTCATGCCAGTTACATACTGCAAAAGGAGTGTACGCTTTTGTATGATCTCTTTTCACTGTTTAGCACATTCATGATGTTGAATGTTGGAACACAATTTTCATTCATACCTGTGAGGTCTTTCTCTCGGAACTGAATCATGGGGAAAACCATACCGTCGGCCATCTGGGTGGCCAGCTCAGAGTGGAGCGCGTTCAGCTGGACCACACACACACACACACACACACACACACACACACACACACACACACACACACACACACACACACACACACACACACACACACACACACACACACACACACATATCAAGCCAAGACCGAGGAAGGAAAAGTGACTCTTCCCAGACATCCTGCTGGATTTTAATTTACTCCTCAATGCAGGCGACACTGGCTGCCAGCTGATTTTGCGGCAGGGGATCGGGGTGCAGACAAAGCCTCTGCTGTGGAGCACCTCTTTTCAGCATGACAGTTTGAAAACCCTGCAGTTTACTCGCACGCTGGGAGCAGCGCTGCTACGTATTGCACAAGCAAGCCGATCCTGCTGTAATTCTTCCTGCTTTGTGTGCAAGCTGCACGCTAACAGCCCCGCAGTCTGCGCCCACTTTGGTCTGAATGATTCGGCAGTTGCTAAAGTTCACCGGATTAGGGGTTACTAATGGCTGGCCTCATTCTCACAGTGAGCAGAGGTCAAGCAAGGCGGAAGAGGAGGTCGAGCAAGCAATCAACCTGTGTCCTCGGAGCACTAACACGTGAGCACTGAGTCCTTGCAAGCGCTGAATTGGTAGATTTGCGATTGTCTTTGGCCGGCAGTGAGGCAGCCATCTGTTTTATCCCAGGTTCTTACCTCAACCTGCGCACTCTCCTTCACCCACGAGCCTTTCGTTCACTCATTGCATCGTGGGTATGATCATTATTACAGTATATCTACCTCACCACCAGGCTTGGGTCCTGATATAAATATCATATTCACGGCAGTGCGGGCGCAATGTCTCCTGCAACATGATGAGGCACTAACAGCTTCCTGTTTACCATCCATCACTGGCGCGACACACAAAGGCAGAAATACATAAAACTAGGAAATTGCCGGCCTCACCTCCCCGACTGTTTTGGCAAAGTTCTGCAGCGTGTGGATCACTTCTTCATCGCCTTTTCCAAGGGCAAAGTTCTAGACGGGGCAAGAAAAGGGAGAAGATGTGTGTGCGAGTTAAAACCTTCAACTGCATGATGTATGGACACAGCCAACGCTGCTGAGGGAAGAGAAGGATTTCCATCGCATCACTTCCCTGGAACAAGGCCAGAGATGCTAATAAAGCCCCTGGTAGGATGCAATGAGTTTTGAGCCTCGTTTGTAAGGAGCATCCACTCCAGGTGATTGAAGATGTTTACCTCTTGCCTGGATTCTGCTCCCTCAACCCAAAAATATCCTCGCAAAGTTAATTCATCAACACATCCTTCTTATTCTGCATGATTTAACGGGGTGGCTGTGCTGAATACAGCTACTAGTGCAGGTTTGTTTTTGTTTTTTGTTTCATTTTAAATTCTTCTTAGATGCAGTAAAGATGAGGCAGCAGAAGTGAACTGTTCTTAAACTCGAGTATCTCCAGCCGCATCTGATTCCTCATAAGTTCTAAATTTAAGGGGAGGGAGCCTCGGATAAGCATCCCACACATTTACAATTTATCTGGAAACACAGCAGCATCGTTGCAGAGAAGAGGAGCACAACAGCCACAAGGGGCACTCACCTTTTTCTCATATTCCAGAAGCTGCTTGGAAAGCTGCTCTGTTGCCAGTCCCATCTCACTCTGCAGAGGAAAGACACTTTTAAACACTCGTCAACAGTTTCTGCATAAATGGGGGGAGTGAAAGGATCAAAAAGGTCCCATAATATGAGCATTTGACTGGACTCAAGTGGAGAAGGGTCACAGGATTTATTATCTTAAAAAGAAAAACAAAAAAACAATGAAGACATAAAAAATAAAAAAAACAACAACAACAACTTTACACCATATTTTGGCCTGCAGTTTATGGCTTCCTGCAAAAACTGATGCTTAGTTGGACCTAAGAGGCTCTCGTGGTGGTGTTGTCACCTACGCATACCTTAACAGTGGAATTTAAAAAAACAACAACATTTGAGTAACAGTTTTCAGCATTTTGTAAAGCTCTGTGCTCCACGCACTACCACCAGGGGGTGCTCAAAGACAAACATAGAACCATCTTATTGTTAAGAGCTCATGACGTAAGGCCATCATAATACTAAAGCTGAGTATGAAAAAAAAACAAGACAGGTTGGCCTATAAAGGCATAAACTCTGCAAACAGTGACTTCTCTGATCGAGGAGGTCAAACAGCAGAGTACAAAGCAGACAGTAGAACAAATGCAAATGTGCACTTAGGTTTGCATATTCAAAACTCAAACCTAAACATTGCTGCTCTGAACTACAAAAAAAACAAGATTGCTTTGTCAGAAAATACAAATATTAACATTGTACAGTATGTCTGACCTCACACAGAGTTCAGTCACAGGAAAAAAACAAAAAACAAATATTAGGGTACATCCAACCACAGCGCACTCATCACTGGCTGTATTTGATTTTCTTCTGCCTGAAAGTTTGTGGCGCAGTCAAACAAAGTTTACACACAGTGTGTTGTTTGTGTTGCACTCCAGTACCTGGGCACCAAACACTCTCTGCAGGGACTGGAGCAGCTGGTTGGTGTAGTTTGTGAGCATCCCAGCATCCTCCTCAAACACACTGAGCAAGGAGCGAGTCTGGCAGAACAAAGAGGAGGCATAAAAAAAAAAATAATCCAGAATGTATATACATAGAATATACACTCATAATAACTGTAACAGGAGCTGAAACTGTCTATATTTTGCTTTATAATTACAGAGGCTTGAGTTTGTGTCACTTAGGATCATTTACACCCATATTGTTGAGGTTAGGTCTACCTCCAATATTTGATTAGGAGAAAATGACATATCAACTAAATAACTGACAAATTAAGGGGCTGATCAATCACAAAACACTCAAATAAACTGCAAACTCCTTGTAAGGTGCGATAAACCATCAAAAATCACTGCATTATGGAACATGCAGACACCGCTCAGGAACTGCGTTTGTGTTACAACCACCTTGCCTATTGAGCAACAACCATCCATGACTCTTGACTTGAGCACGGTGTCTTTGATGAACCACTCCTTCGAAGTGAAAGGAGGTCAGCAGGTCTTATGATGGCTGTTTTGCGGTAAGCCATCATCATTTTACTGCAGGTCGTACCTGTGCAAACTGATAGACCTCTGTCCTGCACTTTAAACAGGTGCAGCCGAGTGAGGAACACACCCATCGGCTAAAGTCTGTGTACTTTAACAAAGATCCGATCAGAAACGTACAACCATCGCAGCACGCCACCAGAACCTTCTGCAGTTGTACTGAAGAGACTCTCCTGGTGGGACACCCTGGATTTATTGGGGAGGCCCTTTTTATGAGGAAAAGTGTTAAAAAGACAAAATCCCCAAAAACAGTTTGGGGAGAAAAGTGTGAGAACACACGTTCAAAGAAGCAGTATCTTTCCACAACAGATCTCCTGAAATAGAGTTTGCATGCTGTTTTTCTGAAGCACAAAAACAACAAGCAGCATAATGTGGCTTTCAGGCCGCCCTGTTGCTGTCAATTGATCACGTCCGATAATGGACACACCTCCCACATCCTGCAAATCAGGGCCCAGTTCGGCTCCAAAATGGGTCTCAGATTCTTAACCAATTCGGCGTTACACAGCACGGGAACCATTGTAATGTTGCAGGAAGGTGATTCTGCCTGCGCCGTGGCTGTGTCAAAGCGCACCATATCGCAAACGTGGATCTATTTTGGAGCAGCAGAGCGCCTGTTTCAGTGAGACTAGCGGTGTGGCAGTCGCGAGCTTTGCAAATTAAGTTTAAAAATAAATAAATAAATCGCACAGCGACGTGGCAATGAAAAGACGGCAACGAAGCAACAAACGCAGCAAACGTGGACTCGGCCTCCCATGACAGATGATTAGCCCCATTCCCATAATAGTGAGTCAACCGGGGGCTGTCATCGGGACCAGCGCAGAGAGCCCACGGACGGCCACGGGACGTTGTTTTGGCTAGCAGGCTAGCAGGCTAACTGCGTCGCCCACCTCGTCTCGACCGCCGTTTGACCGCCGCGTCTCGGAGCGCGAGGAAAGCCAGGCGGGCCTACCTGAGGACTGTCCTGCAAGGCGTCCTCCAGGAGCAGTTTGTGATGTACGGCCGGCATCTTGTTAGCACTGAGAGGGAAAGCCAGAGGAAGCCTGAATCATTTACTGCGCGGACTCGATTTCCCAGAAGTCTCTGCTGTACGGATGAGACCGTTCACGTGGGTTAGAGGCGGGCCAAAGTCTGAAAGTGATTCGGAATCCTTGGTCAGTATTTATTAACTTGTGAAAAGCACCGCAGCTTTTTTAATAATAATAATAATAATAATAATAATAATAATAATAATAATAATAATAATAATAATAATAATAATAATAATAAATCGGCAAGTTGTGTTTTTTTATCAAATAAAACGTCATATTAAAATTTAACTAAACATCGACGTCCTACACTAGGTATCATTTTGACGTGGAGGCTGGCTCTGTTATGCGCTTTAGCGACTCGATGTGGACAAGCTGAGGCCTCGGTCTCACTAAACAGCTCCACCATAGCTCGATGAAGTTACGTTTTTATGTTTTCACATTTTCACACAATATATGAACAATTAAATTGGTATATGTGCGTACTGTTAATGTACTGCTGTATTGTTAGGTCAAGTGTTATTCATCCTGACTCAAACAGTACCTCTGCTGGCTGGCTGCCAACACTGGGACAACTCACCTCCCCTTACCCTCCCCCTTTGCAAGTCTGTTGAGTTTCTGTATTATGTAGTGTTGTTATATGTCCCCATGTTGCTTGCATTGTTGTTTCTTTTCCCCCCAATCCCACACTGTACTCCCTCTCATGAGCATAGTTTAAGAGTTGTTTTTTCCCTCCTCTCCCCTCCTGTTTTCCCCTTACCTCACGCTCACGCCCAAACCTCCAGTCCTGTCTTCCCCCTTGTTTATCTGTATGGACGGGGATTGCACAATGTGATAGTGGTCCCTTTTTGGATTTAATTAGACACACACTCTGACGTGTCATTCAAGATAATATCATTGTCCTTTCCCCATGCTGTACTCATGAGGACTTAATAAAAGTCTCATAAAAATGGCCTTCATTGTCTCTCATCGATGGTGTTGTGTCTTCGTAGCGTGTGCCCGGCCCGACAAGCCTCCTCACCAGGTTCCTGAGCCAAGGACAGCACTCCCCCCTCCCAGTGGACCTCCCTTTTTAATTGGTTATGTTGTGGCTCCAAATTAGATGAGACCTTTAGGACTGACATTGGAAATTAATTACGTTTGCTGACTGGCCGTAGACTGGCCTAAAAAAAGAAAAGCAGGGCGGCAGGGGAACTAACCTGGGTTTTTAACAAAGCTCTGACTCAGCTGACCGAAGATGCATTCCCTTGGGTGGGAGGAGGAGGGGGGGCTGGGGGGGGTGGGGAGGGGGGGGATCTTAGGAGTGTAGAAGATGTTAGAGTGCCAGAGCATGTGACTGGGCCACATGAAAGCACTTTGTCTGACAGTTTAAGAACTGCTTTCTAACCATTTGTCTGAAGAAATAAAACAGGAAGAGGAGGAAGACGTTTCCTTCAGTAAAAGGCTTGAGTGTGACTGAAAATGGACAGTTCACGCACAATATGTTTCATCCATTTGCCACACACCACTTCACAAACGTTGGTTCTGGGTTGTTTTGTTTTTTTTTGTTTGTTTTTTTCACATTTTCATTTTCCAATCCGGTTAACCCTTCCAGAGTTGCACAGACAGAGAGTGAGAGGACATTACAACACAATGAATCACCTGACATCGTCCCATGGCAACTTCCAGGAAAAAAACAAACAAAAAAAATCTAAACAAAAGCCCAGCACAAAAAAACGTAATGTGTCTCTCATACGGGTCACCCAAGTGTCTGGAGGACAAAATTGATTTGAAAATGTTATGTGAACGACATGGTTTTTTTTTTAGCCACAATGTTTGCCGCAGACTCCGCATGTCATGTGATCATCCACAGCAACGTGACATAGCCGCCTGTGTCTCCAGCATGCTCTCAGACGTTGTTGTGTAGAGGCGGATGGGGAGGAGAGACGGAGAGTTGACTGAGTGCGTGGTGAGTTGCTATTGACATCGTTCGTGTCGTCACGAACTCTTGGCCTCCCAAACATGGGCAAACTCGTTCTGTGTGTACAGCAGCTAAAACTGTAAATGTATGATTACTCAATGTATAATTACACAATAATATTATTTATATACCTATTTATATTTAAATAAACATTATGTAGGTCCTTCTGTATTTCTATATTTGAATTATTTATTTATATCTACCTACATCTATA